>NW_022589772.1:4592024-5250852 GCF_004348235.1 Phoca vitulina | reverse complement strand
GGGGGGGGTGGTGTGTGCCAGGGATTTCAGGGAGGGCCTCGGAGCTGGAAGATGATCTGGGAACATTTAGTTTAGGAATCACTGGAATCGAGACCCAGACCAAATGAGAAATTGGTTCCCACAGTGAGTAGGCATAGCTTGACATAAAATTAGATGCTAATAGAAAAATCAAGACCAGTTGTGTCAACTACCATGTGTTTGTTTTAAATTTTGGCTTTGTTTTGGGGCAATAATGCTCCAGTGGCTCTTTATTCATCCAGCATTATGCTGAATAGCCGTGATGGGCTTGCTAATTTCCCACTGCTTCCTAACACCAACAGTCGCGACCCCTCAGCTGATTTTTCCAAATTGTGCCTGGCACACACCGTGACCGTATATGACTCTATTTGCGTTATTCTTCCCTGCAAACTTTTAACCCTTCCGTGTTATCCAAATGTTACTCATCCTCCAAGGTCTAGACTCTCTTGTTCATTTATCTATTCATGAAATCTTTTTTTTTTAATTGAGACATAATTGACATATTAGTTTCAGGTATACAACGTAATGATTCAGTATTTGTATATATTGTGAAATGATCACACTAGGTCTAGTGAACATACATCACCATACGCAGTTACAGATTTTTTTTTTCTCGGGACGAGAACTTTTGAGATCTACACCCTTAGCAACTTTCGAATATGCATTGCAGTACTATTAACTATAGCCACCATGCTGGACGTGACATCCCCATGACTTATTTAGTTTATAGCTGGAAGTTTGTATGCTTCGACCCCCTTTACCCATTTCAACCACCACCCAGCCCTCTCCAGCAACCGCCAATCTGTTCTTTGAATCTATGAGCTTTTTTTTTTTTTTTTTAGCTTCTACATATAGGTGAGATCATATGATATTTGTCTTTCTCTCTCTGGACATTTCCCTTAACACAATGCCCTCAAGATTCATCCATATTTTCACAGATGGCAACATTTCCTTCTTTTTATAGCTGAATAATATTCCTCTGTGTGTGTGTGTGTGTGTGTGTGTGTGTGTGTACTTCCTGTATTTTCTTTATTCATTCGTCCATTGATGGATGCTTAGGTTGTTTCTATATCTTGGCTATCGTAAATAATGCCGCAATGAACACGGGGGTGCAGATCTCTTTTTGAGTTAGTGTCTTATTTCCTTCAGATAAATACCCAGAAGGGGAATTGCTGGATCGTATGGTAGCTCTATTTTTTACCTTTTTGAGGAAACTCCATACTGTTTGCCACGGTGGCTGTACCCATTTATAGCGGTGTACAAGAGTCCCCTTTTCTCCACATCCTCGCCAACACTTTTTGATACTAGCCATTCAGACAGGTTCGTGATGGCGATATCTCTTCGTGGATCTGACTTGCTTGAAATATTTTTTTCTGAGAACACACTGCATGCCAGGACAGAGACAGGCCCTGGGGATAGAGCAGTGAATGAGACAGACACTGTCTACCTTCCCAGACCCGACAGTCTGCCTGGGACTACAAGCTCAGTGAAGACAAAGCATCGTGGCCACGTGTTACCAATGCTTTCCAAGACGGGGGATATGTCTAGAAGCGTATTTCCAATAGTTTTCACCACATCACACACACAGATAACATCTGTGATGCCCTGGGATGAATGAGTAAGAAAGCAACCTGCCAGGGAGCCCTGGCCTCCCCAAGGGCAGAGGGTATTAATATCTCAGCACACGTGGAATCTTGGGGTGATCTCTGGTCTAGGATCTCAAGGTATGAGATCGCTGTCGCTCTCACCCCACTTTGTCCTCGCAGGCCGATGGGCACAGAAGGGATTCTGCTACAGATGAATGCACACTCTTTGTTATTAACTAGAAGCTGGTAGGAGTCACTCGTGCCTCTTCAGCATTAGGCTCAGACTGGGGGCTCCGAGGAAGACTTCCCAGACGACTGAAGCCTAAAGGGATCTCTGCCTTCTCCAAATTCCTACGTACTTAGAGTCTTCAGCTCACAGTTCAGCTTCTAATGCAGCCCTATAGTCTGATACTGAGTGCTGACAACGTAAGACCTTTTGTTTCCCCTAGAGCACCTAGCCATACAAACAGGAGAGAGCTCAGGAGTACTTCCCAGATTTTTTTTTAAGATTTTATTTATTTATTTGAGAGAGAACGAGAGAGTGAGAGAGAGAAAACACGAACGCGGTGAGGGGCAGAGGGAGAAGCAGACTCCCTGCTGAGCAGGGAGCCCGATGCGGGGCTCGATCCCAGGACCCCGGGATCATGACCTGAGCCGAAGGCAGATGCTTAATGCCTGAGCCACCCAGGCGCCCCTCTGGAGTCCTTCTTAAGTGTCATGTTTTAAGACAAATTTCACTGGCACTGAAGAGGGCCTGAAAACAGAAATGGCTTTACTCTCTAAGAAGAGTCCAGCGCCCAACCCACCTTTAAAAACTTTACAGAGACAAAGTTACAAAGTTGTAAGAGGATAAAGTCCTATAGCCTTCCTCCTGGAGACAGGATGCTGAATCCCCACAGCTCCGGGCCAGTTTGGAGTTTTTCTTCTCTGAGCAAAACCAAAGGCCAACCAAGATATCCCACAACCCTGGGAGATAGGGTCGAGAGAGCTCTTGTTTATATCATAAGCACAGGGGAAGAATTCACAAGCAAAGAGAGCCCAAGGGACCTCTTGCAGAGAAAGCAAAGGCTCTTGCTGAAATGAAACAGGAGACCCCATGTCCTTTCTCCTTCACTCGGACCCCCTGAGGGAGGTTAATGCTCTCGCCATCAGGATTCCTGATGGCTAATGAAATGCAGATCTGGATTAGAAACAATGTGACCCGAGGAAGGCTGAGGATCAAACTGAACAGAGCTTTGACTCATCTCAAGTCGTTCACGCTTCCAACAGTCACTGGGCAGAAAGACTTCCCTGGACCTCCTTCTCTGGCCCTGTCCCTCACCCACTCTTGGGGAGCTAAGTTACTACTCGTTACTACTCGTTACTACTCTCCTGTGAGGATATGTGCAGTTCACCATCCCAAATTGAATGTGGGCGTTGGAGTGCCCTAAGGAATGTGGAAGTTACAGCTAAGGTAGGGCTGTTGGCCATGAAGAAGAAAATATATTTGGACATGTCCATAATAGGAATGTGTGTATATGTACATGTATATGTATATGTGTGTATATCCGATCCTGAGCTTCCTATAACTCCTGGGCTGGCCAAGAGCCAGGCACAAGAACAAATACCTGACTTCGAAAGACTTGTTTTCAGATTTCTGCTGCAAAAGTCACTCTGGGGAGATACAAGATACGGGAGTCTCTTGACCTTTTTTGTTTGACTGATTTCTTACAACCCCAAGGCAAAAATATAAATTAGGTAAAGTTGATGTTTAGCACTTCCAAGTGGCCCCACCACTAGAGCCTATTTCTGATTCTTGATACCCTTAGGAATGCCTCCCGAGAAACATCCTGGTTTTAGATATCATTCTCTCAGAACCTCTCAGGCTTTCAAGCGTCAAAGGAAATAGTCGGCCAAAGCAAAAGAAAAATCAACCTCGTACAAATAAGAGAGGGTTATGGGAGCCAATAGGTAACCAGGAGTCTCCTTCCTTGGTAACCTAGGAAGACCATCCTCTCCTCTGTGAATTACTTTGAGGTTTAGTCCTAAAAAGAGGTGCTTTTGTAGGGCCTGGGTGGCTCGGTCAGTTAAGCATCTGCCTTCCGCTCAGGTCATGATCCCGTAGTCCCAGGATCGAACCTCACATCGGGCTCCCTGCTGGACAGGGAGCCTGCTTCTCCCTCTGCCCCTCACCCTGCTCATGCTCACTTTCAATCTCTCTCTCCCTCAAATAAATAAATAAAATCTTTTTAAAAATTAAAAATAAAAATAAATAAAAAGAGGTGCTTTTTGTTTGTTTGGGTTTTTGTTGTCATTAGTGTTCATCTTCCCACGTGATTCTTGAAGTGCAGCCAGGGTGAAGAGCCACTTGAAGGGATGAGCTTGCCATACTAGGGAACACGGAAGTGAAAGAGAAGGGGAGAGTCCTGCTGGAGAAATAAGGTAAGACAGGTAAAGAGAGATCTTTTGGATCCAGGGACTTGAATACCAAGCTGACATTTGTGATTTGAGTAAGAATAGCATCAGCAAGGTGGTATTTTAGCAAGGTAAGTTTGGCGGGTTTTTTTTTTTTTTTAGATTTTTATTTATTTATCAGGGAGAGAGCACAAGCAGGGAGAACAGCAGAGGAATAGGGAGAAGCAGAGACCCCACTGAGCAGGGAGCCCGATGCGGAGCTCGATCCCAGGACCCTGAGATCATGACCTGAGCCAAAGGTAGACGCTTAACCGACTGAGCCACCCAGGCATCCCAGTTTGGCAGGTTTATATATGAGAAGGAGTAGACCGGCAGTGATGGAAGGAGTAGACTTGCCAAGAAACTGGTTAGGAGGTTGCGGTGTGTAGTTCTAGGGGAAAAGGACTGAGGGTCTGATCTAGGGTGGTAATAGCGGGAAGCGAATAAGAGATGAACTGTAGGTATGTGAAGATGCCATGTCTCTCACAAACTAAGCCCAGCTGAAACAAGGGGGGGCCAACATTGAAATATACTCATCTGCGTTTGAGTGTTTTAAGTTCACTGGAGTGGTCTTGTCCCCTTGCTTCACAGCCACCCAGGCCTGCTCGTTTCCAGTCGGGCCCACAAAGATGCTCCCCATTACCTGAGTCTCGGGCTCTCCTGCACCCTTACCTAAACATACTTGTTCCAAAGACTGATCCTTCTGAGGATTATAGCACATTCTGGACAGAATATGATGAACCTAATTGGTTCATCTTTTTCACCCACAACATACCCAAATATATCCATCCTTCAACCTCTTCACTATACTACCCATCTTACCTGCCCATGCCAGGCATGCTTGACCCTACTCAGGATGCTCCTAAGAAAAAGATATAGGACAGGGGCACCTGGGTGGCTCGGTCGGTTCAGCGTCTGACTCTTGGTTTCGGCTCAGGTTGTGATCTCAGGGTCCTGAGATCAAGCCCTGCATCTAGTCCCCCATTGGGCTCTGCACTCAGTGTGGAGTCTGCTTAAGACTCTCTCTCCCTTGGGGCGCCTGAGTGGCTCAGTTGGTTAAGCGTCTGCCTTCGGCTCAGGTCATGATCCCAGAGTCCTGGGATCAAGTCCTGCATTGGGCTCTCTTAGTGGAGAGTCTGCTTCTCCCTCTGCCTCTGCCTCTTCCCCCACTTGTTCTCTCTCTCTCTCTCTCTGTCAAATAAATAAAATCTTTAAAAAAAAAAAAAAACAAACTTCTCTCTCCCCCTGCCCCTCCCCCACCTAAAATAAATAAATCTTTTAATAAAAAGGGGAGGTAAAGAGGCTGGAGCCCAAATCAGGACTGGTTGAAAGCTGTTGTTACGGACTAACCGTCTGTGTCCTCCTTGTGAATTTTTTTTTAAAGATTGTATTCATTTATTTATATGAGAGAGAGAGTGAGAGAGAACATGAGCCGGGGTGGGGGGGAGGGGCAGAAGGAGAGGGAGAAGCCGACTCTCCCCCCTGAGCAGGGAGCCTGATGCGGGGCTCGATCCCAGGACCCTGGGATCATGACCTGAGCCGAAGGCAGACGCTTCACTGACTGAGCCTCCCAGGTGCCCCTGAAGCAGCTGTTTTTAGGAACCCCCCCCACCACCACCACTATGGATCCATTAACCACTTGGCTCACCCATACCTGCTGGAGTGATGACTGCCCCTCATGTCACCACAGCAGAACACTGAAGCAGAAAGAACAGGGGACACTGGGCACAGCACAGGGGTACTGTGTAGAAAACAGGGTAATGAAGCAACTGTATGCGTGATGAATGTAGAAACGACCACCCCCACCCCCACCTTCTTGTTCGTGTTCCCCCAGAACACTCCATACAAGAAATTGGCAGAGACTTCTCGGAGTAAGACTGGCCCTAGAAGGAAACTCCACAGACACGGCTGTGGGGTTTGCCAAATGGCCCAGCCAAAATCACCTTATTGCAAAACTCTTTAAGTAAGCTCCGACCACACTCTTGGACCTTCCAGTCAGCTTTCTAGTACTTTCTTCTTAAATGAGCAGGCAAGGATTACCAAACCTTTAAAGAATGGAGACAAAAGCAAGCAGAAAAAAAAAAAAAAAGCAAATTGAGGAAATTGGCTTTGCAGAGGAAAGAAAGCTTAAAAAGAAAAACTTACAAACTACCGCTCAACAACAGAAAGCTTAAAAAAGGAACATACAGAAAACAAACAAACAAACAAACAAAAAAACCCAGCTCTTCGAAATTGTAAACATGATGGCAGAAATAAAAAATTCAGGAGTTGAAATAGCCAGTAGAGGAAATCTCCCAGAAGATAGAATTTTTTAAAAGATGAAAAATGGGAACAAAAAGAATATTAAAGGATCGGCCCAAGTGATTCATCATTTGGATAATGGAAGTGAGAGAGAGAGAGAACAAAGAAGACAGAAAGAAATCAAATAATTCAAGAAAATTTCCCAGAACAGATGAACATGGGTTTCTGGGTTGAAATGGCCTAGCACAATGGATGAAAACATACCCACCCCAAAGCACATCGTCGTGAGATTTCAGAGAACAGAGAGATCTTTATGAGCTTCGGAGAGGAAAATCAAGTCTTATAGAAGGGATGGGAGAAATCAGAATGGCTTTGAACTGCCCAAACTAACACTGGAAGCTTAATCATGTCAGTGGAATAATGCTTTCAGCATGGAGGGGAAATTTTCCATCTAGAATTCTACACCCGAGCAAATGATCAATTAAAGGTCTCACACGTGCCTCCCATATATCCCTTCTCAGTAAGCTGTGGTAGGATGCGTTCCATCAGTGAGGGAATGATCCAAGTAGGAAAGAGACATGGGATACAGGAAACAGGAAGTGCAACACAGGATAAAGGGGAAAGGGATTCTCAGGATGAGAGTGAAGTTAGAGTCTAACATAATGGAGGGATAATCCTACGGTTAAGGAAGGTGAATGATCTAGCTTGAGATTGATCAGAAGGCTCTAGGAGATATTTCTTGCAGAGATGAAGAATTGTTTGAATTCTTACTATCTGCAAATCTTGAAAGGAGGTATGGACTACTGGTGGAGGGTCTGGGGTTAAATACATACATAGAAAACTAAGCGGGGCACCTGGGTGGCTCAGTTGGTTAAGCATCTGCCTTCGGCTCAGGTCATGATCTCAGGGTCCTGGGATCGAGCCCCTCGTCGGGCTCTCTACTTAGTGGGCAGTCTGCTTCTCCTTCTCCCTCTGCCCCTCTCCCACTCGTGCTCTCTCTCAGATAAATGAATAAACTCTTTAAAAGAACAACCTGTTTTTTTCCAAACTGTGGCTTGCAAATTCCCTGGAGGTGTGCTAACAGGAGGATGAAATTAAAGATTCAGTTCTTCAGTCACACTAACCATCCTTCAAATTCTCAACAGCCACATGTTGGCTAGTGACTACTGGGAGGGTAAGGAGACATCCAGGACATTTCCAAATTCACAGAAAGCTCTACTGGATGGCACTCATTTGCGGGGCCGTGAAATCAATTGGGAGGGTCACAACCAGCATTTCAATAAATGAACTAGATATAGAAAGCCGGTGAGCATCTCATAGTGGGTTTTTTTTCACATAAACAGGGTCACAGAATACTGTGTTCCATCCACGTCAGCGTGTGGGCACAGCATCGTGAGTCACAGTAAAAAAAAAAAAAATTTGAAAGCACTTCTTTAAATTATGTGGGCAAAACCCTGATTTTTTTTTTAAAGAGAGAGAACAAGAGAGTGGCAGACTCCTTATAGCCAGGAGAATCGTCACTTCTTGTGATGGCATCATCCACAGCCTCATATCCTTCTAGGAAACTTCGGGACCTAGGGTGGCATTAACAAACCACCTTGGGACGGTGCAGTCACGATGGAAAGCTAGACGTGCTCAACCCTGTAAGCAACATTACAGTGCACTCCCTATTCTGTCGTTCGCCTTTCCCTTTTTGCAAAGGGTATCTTCTTTGAAGTTCGGTCTTTTTATTTCTTTCTTTAATATAGGAAGAAGAAACTGAGGCTAGGAGGGTATCATGAGATTTGTCCAGGGTTACAAAGCTAGTGATAGAATGAGCCAGGCCTCCTCACCTCTATACCCAGAACCCTCCACAGTCTTCAGGGATCAGCAAGCCTTAAAGCCTCAAAGCCCTCAGTATGCTAAGCAGTACTTGAAACCACTTCGCTGATGACGATCATCTGGCTCCACTAATGACGTCGTCGGCTAACATAGGCTTACCCTGACCCAAACACTTTACATGGACTAATGCGTTTTAATCCTCGTGACCACCCGGTGGGGTCGATCCTAAGATCAATCAACCCCATTCGTTCAGATGGAAAAATGCAGTGGACGGGTGTTCATGAACTTGCTCACAGTCATACAGCGAGTGAGGGGCAGAGCCAGGAAATAGACTGAGGCAGTCCGGTTCCTGGGCTCTAACACTATTTAATATACACCCATATAGAACTCAGATAAATGGACTTCTCCCTAAATTTTCGGTAGCCTAAAGGTGACAGTTTCCATTTAGTAGCACCTCCTAATGATCCACACAACAGGACTGTGTTTTATTCCACAGTATCAGTGTCGCAAAGGAGTTCTATCAACGTAACAGCTTCGGGCTCAAATGCTCCAAACTAATGGATGGGATGTATACAGGCCAGGTTAACTGCTTAGTGCAATTCCATTAAACCTACAGATGAGTACTTTTAAAATATGTGTTTAAAAGTCTGGCTAAGGGGCGCCTGGGTGGCTCAGTCAAACATCTGCCTTTGGACTCAGGTCATGAGCTCAGGGTCCTGGGATTGAGCCCAGCATCCCTGCTCAGCGGGGAGTCTGCTTCTCCCTCTTCCTCTCCTGCTCCCCCTGGCTCGTGCTCTCACACGCGCTCTCTCAAATAAATAAAATCTTCAAAAATAAATAAATAAAATTCTGGCTAAGTAGGGGTGACTGGCTGGCTCCATTGGAGGAGCGTGCGACTCTTGATCAGAGGTTGTGAGTTTGAGCCCCATTTGTTGGGTGTAGCGCTTACTTAAATAACTAAACTTTAAAAATCACCTAATTTAAAATGAATAAAGAAATAAAGTCTGGCTAGTAGTCTTCAAACCTGCAGGTTTTATGTTGGTGCATCAATTAGGCAAAAATTCAGCTTGATAACATGGGTGGATTTATTTCTTAAGATTCGAGTGCAAACTTAAAAACAAGAACAAACCAAGCTTTTCATTAGGAATAAACACAAAAATTGAAGTAACAATCCCACGATCATGCATTTTAACAGATAGTACAAAATATGAATACATTCTAATTTGTAACTACATTTGAAAATTAAAAGATTCCTCTGGAGTTCCAAATACCACACAATCATTAACCTGTTCTTGTCTTGTCACTTCAGAGACATTTGTCATGTGCTATCAGGAAAACATAGGCAAGGATCATTATTAATCAGTCTTTATGCCCGAAAGAAACATTACGCTGCGTAACTTCTGACTCTTTGAATCATTCCCCTGTATCTCAGTTCTGGAAAGCTATACAATTACACCTCTGCTCTGGGGGAAAAAAAAAAGAAGAAGCAATGCAAGTATCAAGGAGGCAAGATACTTTCATGTCAGTAAAGCAAAAGTCACAAGTGTTTGACTTAGAAATGTATAGAATTGTAGTAAATTTTTTAAGTACAACTTCATTTGATGGCTGACATGTCATAACAACAGTGAACAATTTAAACAGGTATAAAAATGTAGGATTAAAATCTTTAGGCTCAAACACTTAAAAAGTCACTATGAATATGGAAAGATCGGTTTACATAACCATGTACTTTTTTTTTTCCAATGAAAAATCAGGGGGTAGTGGCATCTCCCTGGTCCCTTAACAATATTTGGATTTTCGCAAAGAATTAGCAGCACCCAACTTTGTTAATTCCATGTTTCTAAAGGACTTATACAACAGATTAGTTGGCAGTGTTCTAGCTTTCAGGAGATGGGAACGGGCGGGCATGCAAACATTGGAGTATGCATGCATTCACATATTTAAAATCACCATTCCAAATGGGAAAACAATTCACATATTGAAAGAAATCTAAGGAAATCGTCCTTGAAGGATCAAGTGGGCCAGAACAGTAGAAGCTGAATAGTAGTCTACTTGATGACAGTGGTTTTTCACTCTTCAAAGGCAAGCTGGGAAGAATGAGAATACTCACATACACATAACTTCAGAGAGAACCTGCCTCGAATTTGACATTGCAGAACACTGAACAGAAATCTTTACAAAAACCTTCATTCTTGCTTATAACAACACCGGATTATTTTTTTCCTTTTCATCACCATATACATAACATTTAAATATTTTCATTATAAATATCTTAGAGCAAAAAGAATGTATTTTGTTGCAGTGGTGGCCCACATCTGTACAAAGCAATGTAAGCAACATATATATATATGTGTATATATATATATATATAAAATGATTAAGAAAAAAGTGCAAAGAATAACAGTATTAAGAATTTTTGCTTTTTACAGTAACTATGGTTCAAGTGTGAAAACCTGTCAGATATAGAATCCCAGATTTTAATGAAAGATTCAAAAAGAAGCCCACATGCCAAATTACTGCACAAGTATTATCAGTCCCTTACTGTCTTCCCTTCGCCCAAATCGAGCATTTCCAGTTTCTAAACTCTTCCCACAATTAGGAAAATAGTGTTAACAGTGTGTTCTTTCCCCTTCAATTCCCCAAACTCATCCAAGTTTGGTCATTACTCAGAGATTCAAACAAGATATTGGGGAAGTCAGTCATAACCCGCTTTGCTCAAATTAAAGCTAAATGAAAGGCTTTCCGAAATAAACTACAGATCAAGAATCAAATCAGCAACAGCAAACAGACCTTCAGTTCCAAGTGTAATTTAATACGAGGACATTTTTAAAATCAATCCCTGTTATCAAAGGTAAATTCAGAATTGAAATCCTTTCCCAGGCTCGGTGCTATGCAAGGGTCAGAATTCTAAACACTTAGGATGTGGTCACCTTTCCGAACAGAGAAAATGCTTCCTGTTAAAATTGGATTCACTTTCTATCGTCTTACTCTTGGTCTCAGCCTTTTCTTTTGAACAGACAGACAATTTTTGGCAGTCTTTAAAATGTACTTTACCCTTAATCATTCAAATAATTAGTTACTGATTTTAAGACCTCCAAGTTTCGGTGCTTGCAGTTCAATTTCCCTTTAAAAATATATTACTATATATTTTTGGTGTGTTTAATGTTGTTGTATTCAGACTTCGGGCACTGTAATTATTCACAGTATTACAGTGATTCTATGTCTATCCTATGCCGACAATTATGAATCCTAAAATGGTTTCCAAGGTACTACTATTTGGCTCTATTACATTACGATTGAATTTTGCCTTCCAGATAAATGGTTGGAAGAGAATTTTAAAGCCCTGCAGAACTTCTGCTTTGAGTAGTGTTAATACATATCTTTTTTGTCATGCTTGATATTTTAAGCTTCTTCTGAACTAGGAAGACAATAGACATTAGAAGATGCAAACTGTCGCAAACTACATTCTACTCCAACTCCAATTTATTTTCTTCCACATTAAATATTTTCCTTTAAGAAAACAAGCGTATCCTAGGCTACTTTTTAAAAATGGAATTTTTGCTCTAAAATGAATAACACAGCTAAAGGGAAACAACTTTTCAATTTCAGCGGCACGAGAACTAGGCAAAACTAAGTTAAAGTAGACTCGACGACGATTTTAATCACTTTTGGTTTTTTGTTTTTTTTTTAATTACCGTGTCTTTAGAATGATAGACCCCTTACATTCTAACAGCTCAACAAGGCTTAAAACTCTAGAACTGAAAACCCCCCAGGCCACCTCCTACATCCTATTTGCCCCCGTACATTCGCTCAATGTCTTTGAGGTAATGGTTCTTCAGCTCCTTCCTCTTCAGTTTGAAAGCATCAGTGACCAAACCGGTTTCAGGCGTCCATGGCTCTGGACTTAGGCGAACCTTGATTGGAATTTCAAATCGCTCCAATTTCACTGAAATGAGAAGGGGGGCAGGGAGGAGAGAGGGAGGGACAGGGGAGAGGGGAGGGGCTGGTTAATTAAGGGTACCAGAACCTTACAATTTCAATTTCGTTGTAGAGTTCTTGAAGTGTACATAAATCGTTTCAGCTGCATGTAACTTTAGCCCACACAGTTTTTTGTTTTTGTTTTTGTTTTTGTTTTATCCTACCGTATGTGCAGACACCCTCCTCTTTCGAGTCCTCCTATTGGTCGTTTCTTCTGTCTGGGCTGGTCTTCCCTGTGGTAGCCTCATGGCTCATGTCCTTAGTCCATCCAGGTGTCTGCTCAAATGCCTCTCCTCGGAGAAGGCCTTCCAGACCCTTCGGAACAGGAGTCCCTGTGTCCTCTTTGCCTCTCTATCCTCTGGCATCACACTTTCTTCAAAATGCTTCTCACCACCCAGCAGGTCACATATCCCTCCATGCAAGCAGGGGTCTTTTGTTCTCTGCCATCAAGAGCCCTCAATAAATGTGTACATATATATTCATTCATTCCGCAGAAAACTACATCTCTAGACAACTATTCTTCAGGAGCTTTATTCGACACTCAAAGAAGAATCAAAAGGGGGATGGTGAATTTCACACCTCAACGGGATAAGGATCAGAGACAGTACGTACTGCATCTGAGTTTAACAACTCAGCATGTGCAGAGAGGTAAGAAAATAAGGCCACGGAATCAATCAATAGAGCACTCCGTAATTTTAAATTCAATTATATTCCCTCAAGCTACTTACTATTAATACAAGCTCATCCTTAAAATCCTGAAGGACCCTTAACAGCAATGTCAGTCTACAGATGAGCTTTATTTTACATGCAATGAGGTGAAGGAGCACGCACCTGCGTGTGTGCAATCTACCGCTGAGCAGCCCAGGTGACTTTACAAACAACTGGGTTTCCGGGACAGGCACCAAAACCTCAAATTCATGGAAGTTTCTGACCTAATACTGGTCTAGAGGTTTAGGAAAGCTTGCTTCGATTACTGAATTTCTCATTAAAATGAGAGAAAAGTAGAAAGCTAAGTGTGGAAAAATAATCTCTCAAATTATGTAGAATCAAATTCCTAAAAGTAGTCCCTGACCAGGCAGTAAAAAAACATGAAACTTGCTCAAATTCACCACGTCTACTCTGTTGACACATCACAGCTCAGTTATGGGGTCCGAGGGGTCCGAAATAAGGCCATCTGCTCCCCAAGGTCACATTTGGTTCTCAAGGAAACACTTACATTCTCAAGTATAGATTTGGCTCCAGAACCTTTTATTTCATATTACTTTCCTTATTTACATAGGCCCTATTCATAAAAGTCACTATATTTCATTTTTATTAACTAAATTCCTATTCAAAGGGGGGGAAAAGGCTACATGAGAGATTTCATTTTGGGAACTCCTAAATATTATCGAGTACCAGAAGCTTGAGAGAACAATGGGCGATCGCCCAGTTTCTTATTAACAGCATACACTGCCAGCAAGTGAGAAGGAGTGGGGGCGGGGGGGGAGGGAGAAATAACAGTGTTTCACACACAGCATTTTATTGGAATTACGTACATTATGAAATATAGCCTGCAGGTGGCAGCAAATGTCGACATTTCAAGCCATTGGTACTTAACAAATCACCACAAAACTACTAATTTGTATTCTTCTCTTTTAAATGAGACTTTATTATTGTTTGAGAGAGAAAGAGAGAGACAGCGTGCAACGAGTGGGCAGGGGGAAGGGAGGGCCAGAGAGAGAGATTGAAAGAGGGAGGGAGAGGGAGAGAGAGAATCTCAAGCAGGCTCCAGGCCTAGCATAGAGCCCAACCTGGGGCTGGATCCCACGACCCTGAGATCATGACCTGAGCCAAATTAAGAGTGCGACGCTTACCTGACTGAGCTACCCAGGCGCCCCTATTACTTTGTATTCTTATGATAGACACTACCTATACCTGAAACCATGCCCATAAGGGTTAATGAGGTTGAAACTAACAGGAAATTTCAAGCTTGTTTTTCAGAGACATGTTTCTCCCTAATCAGCTACTATTTCTTTCCAGACCCCACTAACGAATGCACTAGCCAACTCTGCAGAGGCATAAACTGAAGGTCACGGGTATGGTTCCAGCCTATGAGCAAGCAAGGCTCTGCATTCCTTCCCTGAGATGAGCCCAAGACCCCATCCAGTTTATACTGGTTCACGGAGCTTGCACCCAGCCCCTCACCTTGTCCTAAGATGACCTCCTGAAGGCAGGAGCCAAATTTGTCTCATTTTAATGTTAAGTCTCTACCCCAACAACACAGGATGCAGGTTACAAATGTTTGCTCAAAGTGTATGTTCGATTTAACAATCGTTAAGTTTCCAGTGCCTGGGTAGCATAGTCCGTTAAGCTTCGGGCTCTTGGTTTCTTTTCAGGTCATGATCTCAGGGTTGTGAGATCCAGCCCCACCTCCGGCTCCCTGCTCAGCATGGAGTCTGCTTAAGACTCCTCTCCCTCTATCCCTCCCGCCCACACACTTGCTCTCAAATAAATAATTTTAAAAAAAGAGAGAGAGAGTCATAAGTTTCCCTGCCCTTTTCATCAATATGTATGTAATCCCAACCCCTATAAATGTAAAAAACAAAACAAAACAAAACAAAAAAACCTTGTCCTCTCCTGAACGAGTAGTAAAGGAACATGAAACTTGCTCAAATTAACCACTTCTACCTGCTGAAACATTACAGCTCTGTTACGGGGAGGCTTCTGGAACTATGAAATCACTATATTGTACCCTAGAAACTAACATAACGCTGTATGTTAACTACACTGGCATTAAAATAAAATTGAAAAAATAAAAATAAAAAAAACCGTTGTGAATGTTAGATGCTACTTCTAATTAACTGGTTTGTTTGTTTGTTTGTTTTTGAGTGTTTGTTGTTTGCCTATAAAACTCGGCTGGGTACTGAATTCTCCTGCTCTCCCTGGGTATCTGGCTATGAATCTTCGAACCAAGGCTTCCAACTTTCTCCCAGTCCCTGGACTTGAAATCATTTAAAATGAAAACCGCCCTTTTCCTAAAGCCCTACAAACTGACGCCAGGCTACTTGAAGTGAACTTCAGCAAAACTGCCACAGCAGCTCACCTTTAGACACTCTTCTTGCCTGTTGCTGTGTGGGCCGCTCAGATAGATCCCCAGAGAGATCGGAACCACAAGCCAGGAAAATCTGTCTGGGGACCACCACCTGCCCTCCCTCCAGCTAGAGGTGCTTCACGCCTGACATCTAGAATCTCACTGGCAGCACTCAAGACTTTGGGTTTATAATTTGCCCCAATGGAGGTTTTTCTTTTGTTTCCATAGAAATGTCACTCGTTAATTCCTTGATTGCTTGCACAATATAGGCCTAAGCCTGACAGCCCCCTGCGCCACCGCCTCCGGAAACGGGACAGCGGTTTAACTGAACTGACTTTCTCTCAAGACTAAGACTGGCGCCTGAGACACACAGCACACTTCTTCCCTAAGGTCCAGAACAGAACAGCTGAACTCCAGCTACAAGGGAACAGTGCTGACCTGGGGGATGTTTTTCTAAGAAAAATCTTGGTCAAAAGAGAGATCTTCCCACTACTTCTAACCAGCCCTGGGGGAGCCATGTCTTGGCAGTTGGAAGATAAATCTACTGATTTAAAAATTTGGTCCCCCTTTCTCTAGTCACAATCCCAAGGAATCCAGTCATTGCACTAACCCCCTTAAACCTTTTTATCAAACAAAAAGGGAATCAACACCAGATGGGAGTTAACGTGCCTGGTTAGCAGGAGGATAGAATTTGATGTTTGTTGAGAACATTTTTACCCTGGTGGGGAATCGGGGCTCATGAACACACGATGAAGAATCTATCACCTTACGGGTGTTCGCCAACAAAGTTGCCCAACAAAAAGAAAATAGATTCATTAGCCACAGTAGCATTTGATCATCACATTGCTCTGGACTATAATATCCTTGTAAAACAGGCTAGGATAGGTGCCATTTCTAACCAACTTGCAGTGTTGATATAATCCTTCTAAGTAAAACTCATTTAGATAAAATCAGAGAGCATGCCACCTGGCTGCAGTGAATTTCCCCAGAGGTGTGTGGACAAATTGACTGGTTTATTGGACACTTCCTGGATCCCTGAAGGTATGAGGTCAATGTTACAGGGACTACTAAGATTTGGGTTATCTCTACATTATTTAGATATGTAATAATCAAATAGGCTTTCCAATACTGTTCTGAAACAATCAAAAAAGGAGCTAATATTTTGGTCATGCCAAATGCCCATTAAGCCAAGTAGCAGGGAATTTTCTAACAAAATATGAATTTGCTTCATTCCTCAAATCCAGACAGGGTGCCCTTTTCCAGCAGGAAGTAGCCAGAGTGGTCACTGTCCCAATTCCTTCAAGATCGAGGAATGACTATAAAGCAAGGGAAAGCGAAACCATGCCCATAAGGTCAATGAGGTTGAAACTAACAGGAAATTTCAAGCTTGTTTTTCAGAGACCTATTTCTCCTGAATCAGCTACTGTTTCTTTCCAGACCCCACTAACGAATCCACTAAGCCCCCTCTGCAGAGGCATAAACTGAAGGTCACAGGTATGGTTCCAGCCTATGAACAAGCAAGGCTCTACACTCCTTCCCTGAGATAAGGAGCCCAAGACCCCATCCAGTTTATACTGGTTCACGGAGCTGGCTCCTAGCCCTTCACCTTGTCCTAAGATGACCTCCTGAAGGCAGGAGCCAAATTAGTCTCATTTTAATGTTAAGTCTCTACCCCCAAGTGAAATGGGATTTGCTCAATGTGCAAGCTCCATCTGTCCTCATTAAGAGTCATAAATTTCCCCGCCCTTTTCCTCAATATGTATGTATTCCTAACCACTATGATTATTTGAGAAAACAAAAAACAAAGAAAAAACCCCATCCTCTTCCCCCTTTGGGGAGGTGGATTTGAGGCTTGCCCTCCTGTCTCCTTGTTTGGCTGCCTCCAAAATAAACCCTCTCTTTGTTGCATACTCCAGGTCTCAGGGATTGACTTTGTTGTGTGATAGCACCCAAAGTTGGGTCTGGTTACGTACCTCACACTTCTGTTTAAAATATGAAGAGGCCATCTATAAAAGATGCATGATTTCAGGAAGATTTAGCTGAACACAATCAAGACTATTTTATACTTTTTGCATTCAGTCTCTGAAATTGTCATTAGAAGCAAAAGTTTGGCCAGATAAATATTTTGTGGCACAGGAAAACTAGGATTTATACACTGAAGCTCATGATTATTGTATATTATCGAAATCATTAATTGTTTGATTTCATGCCTCAGTCTCAGAAAGTTATGAGGACCCAGCAGGTCCTAGAATTTTATTCCATTTTTCACCTGATTGTGATCTAGGTTGACTTTCCACATTATTGCTTTTACATAGTGAAATGTACGATGACAAATTATTTAAGTTGCATTTTCCCCATTAGTACATTCAGAGAGTGATGAAGAATAACAGCCTATTAGCTAAAATACTTTTTGAAATACTACATTAAAAAATTAGGATCTGTATCAAAGAAAATTCTGGTAGCCCGATGACAGTAATATAGAAAGTATGGTATATCAATAATACTATAACTGACAAAGCCATCTTAAAGAAAAAAACATTAAGCCCCTATTTTTATGGTAACAAAGTAACTTAATTTTGAATCTGATTATGTTAATAGGCCATCTGTTATTTAAAACTTTATAGTGTCCAGAGTTAACTCTAAGAATGTTCTTCTTGGGGGCACCTGGGTGGCTCGGTTGGTTAAGCATCTGCCTTCAGCTCAGGTCATGATCTCAGGTTCCTGGTATGGAGCCCGGCATCAGGCTCCCTGCTCAGCAGGGAATCTGCTTCTCCTTCTCCCTCTGCCCCTCCCCCTGCTTGTGCGTGCTCTCTCTCTCTCTTCCTCTCTCTCTCTTCCTCTCTCTCTCTTTCTCTCAAATAAATAACTAAAATCTTAAAAAAAGAACGTTCTTCTTGGGGAAAAATAGTTTTGTAACTTCAACCTGGTAGCTAATATTACAAACTAATAAGTGGAACCTAAATAGTTAATTTAAAAGAATAAATTATAGTAGCCTAGTTAGGGAAACAGGGGTGCTTGTATATCTCTGATAAAAGCATAAACTAGTCTACAGTTTTTCTGGGGGACAAGGAAGTTATATGGCAACAGAGCGGAAAAAAGCCTTTAGAATATACATTTTCTTTGACTCGGAAATTCAATTTCCAGGGATTCATACTCAAAAAATAATTAAGTAAATAACTGAGTATACATGATATGTGTTATATTTGTTTACAGTGTGTGTGGGGGGGAGAGGAACTCACCTTAAAAGTCCAACAAAGACTTAAGTGGATACTCATATACTAGAATACTATTTACTGATTAAAAATGACAATGCAATTCTGTATCTACTGATTTAGATACATGTCACGGACGCTGACAGGTTAGGTATGTATACCAGAAACAATGTAACATCACCACCCAAAGATAACTACGAGAAAGCAATTTTTTTTACTCCCTCCTTTATCATTTTCTGCACTAATATTTTACAATAAATATACATAACCTGATCAGGAAAATGATGCTTTCATTTTTTAGGAGGGGAAGCAACAAGGTTAAAACTGGGTAAATAGCTTCCTATTAAACAGGAAGAGTTCACAGTTTCTCTCTGTTCCCTTGGAAAATAATTTAAACAGTTTTAAATAATTTTTAAAATTAAAAACCACAAGGAAACAGCTGAAATGAGAGAAAGAGGACACTGGGTGAGAGTTCAACAAAATTTTGGAAGACCCAAAGCAAACAGACTAGTGGTAACTGATGGAGAGTTGAGGGAGCTAAAAGCTAACTGCCAAAAAAATATAAAAATAAAAAAATAATCAAAAAAATAAAGACATAAAAGCTAACTGCCAACAGAGGACACCAGTGAGAGACAAATGGACCTCCTGAGCCAATGCCTCTGAAGACAGAGATGAGGGATACACTGAAAAAAGAGTGCTGGCCCTCAGTCTGTTTTCAGAGGACAGTTCTTCTCCCTCATCTTGCCTTCCCCAAGCAGGCCCGCAACAGGTTTGCTTTTTGGAAAGGCTGAACTAGAGAGACTCTGGACTCCAAGGACACTAGATACGACAGAAGGAGGGAGTAGAGCTGAAAACAAAAGGATGCTGTGAGGGTAAGAGCCACCCACCTCACCCCCAACCCCTTTCCAATTTCCTCTTTTTGGGTCCCCGAATAGGCAGTCAGGCTACTATCCTCCAGGCAAGAGACTCAAGAAGTCTTTTTCGCAGAAATGGGTTGATTTAAGATACTAACTTTGAATAACCAGTCAGTGAAGCCCAGTAAGCTTTCCAAACAGTATTTTAGTGCCTCGTTCTCAAATATGAATGGACAGACAGGGATCCACAGGTACAGGAGAGGATATGACCAAAGCAAGCAGAAAGGGGAACTTGGAGGAAATGAACAATAACACGAGAAGAATACGTCAGAAAAGGAATCCCTTGAACATCCTCGGGGAGTAAGTGACAACACACTGAGTGCATTCATGAAAGAGCAACAGGATGTTATTAAAAGAGCATGGAGAAAAGAGGAAAGAGCTCTTGAAAATTAAAATTCTGATATTGGAAGTTGGAAATTCAATAGACAGAGAGATGATAAAGTGGAGGGACCCCACCAGAATGTAAAACAAAAAGGATGAGATAGAAAACAGAAGGGAAAAAAAAGATACTAAAACTAGAGGATGAAAGCAGGAGGTCCAACAGCCATATAAAAGTCGTCCCAGATAAAGACACAAACACAGAACTTGGGGGAGAAAAACTATAAAAAGAGCGAGCAAGCAAACAAAAAAAGATAAATGGATATTTCCCATAAGTAAAGGGCAGAGATCTATAGATTGAAAGGGCCCACACCAAGTTACTATATGCAATGAAAAACGATAAGAGATGCACACCAGGGCACCTCATCATGAACTATCAGAACAAAGATGGACCATTCCAAACAGAGGCTGACCAGTTAGCTGGGATGTTGTAACATGCAATAAAGAACTAGGTAAGTTATTCTACTATATGACATTTAAGGATCTTTCCAACATACAAATACGTATGTATATATTAAAATATATAATGTGTATATATAACATGCATAACTTATATATATATATATAATTTTTTTCAAGATATAGGTTTTAAAAACCCTGTATTTTATTATGAAAACAAAATAATTAGATAGACATCTCAAAGAGCCTAATGCACAAGACATCATTAAATGACTTCTAGGGACTTCAACAGACAAGCAATTTCTTACTTACTGGCATTGGCAGCTTCTCTAATTTCTTTCAGTATTTCAGCTTCCATGGCAGGGTTATTGCAGATATCAACCCAAGATCCTTCCACTCCTTTCTGTTGTGCCAAAAGTGTCAACCTTTTCTGATTAGGAACCACAAAACTAATCACATAGGACTGATCACTAGAAAATTAGAAAATAACACAAAATGGAAATTAAAACATTGAGAACAATTGTAAGTTATTGACTGGAACAGTACACATAATTCCAAATACATATTTCTTTTAAGTGTTACAGTTTCATTAAGACGTAATAAAACCCAGGGCTCCTAGGTCAGTTAAGCAGTTAAGCATCTGCCTTCAGCTCAGGTCATGATCCCAGGGTCCTAGGATCTGAGCCCCACGTTGGGCTCTCTGCTCAGCAAGAGCCTGCTTCTCCCTCTCCCTGCCGCTCCCCCTGCTTATACTCTCTCTCTGTCAAATAAATAAAATCTTTTATAAAAAGAAGTAATAAAACCCATAGTACTGGCATAAAGACAGACATTTAACCAATGGACTAGAACAGAAAGCCCAGAAATAAACCCCTGCACATATGGTCAATTGATCTTCAATAAGGGTGCCATCATCCCTCAATGGGGAAAGGACAGTCTCTTCAACAAATGGGTGTTCAGAGAATTGGATATCCATTTGCAAAGGAATGAAGTTGGACCCTTAGCCCATACTACACACAAAAAGTAACTCAAAATAGATCAAGGACCTAAACATGTAAGAGGTAAAATATGTCTACAAGAAAATACAGGGGAAAGGATTCATGACACTGGATTTGACAATGCTTTCTCAGATATGACACCAAAAGCAGAGGCAACAAAAGAAAAAACTGATAAATGGGAGTACAACAAAAATTTTAAATTTCAGCATACCAAAGGACATAGTCAACAGTGTGAAAAGTCAATCTATGGAGCTGTAGAAAATATTGGTTAGATATCTGATAAGAAGTTAATATCCAGAATATATAAAGAACTCCTATAACTCAATAGCAAAAAATAAAACCCAATTAAAAAATGGCCAAAGACCTAAAACTTGTAAAACTCCTAAAAGAGTATGGGGTAAGCTCCTTGACATCAGTCTTGAAAATGTGTATTGTTGGATTTTGTACCAAAAACAAAGGCAACGAAAGCAAAAATAAATAAGTGGCACTATATCAAACTAAAAAGCTCTGCACAACAAAGGAAACCATTAACAAAATGAAAAGGCAACCTACAGGGGTGACTGGGTGGCTCAGTCAGTTGAGCATCTGACTCCTGATTTTGGCTCAGGTCATGATCTCAGGGTCACGGGATCGAGCCCCACATCGAGCCCCACATTGGGTTCCATGCTCAGTGGGGAGTCTGCTTGAGATTCTCTCTTTCCCTCCCCCCTCCCAAATAAATCAATCAATCTTAGAAAAAAAAAAAAGGAAATGCAACCTACAGAATAGGAGAAAATATGTGAAAATCATTTATCTGGTAAGGGATTAATATTAAAAACTCATAAAGAAGTCCTACAACTCAAGAGACAAAAAATCCAATTAAAAAATGGGCAGAGAAAGAGAAAAAACATTTTTCCAAAGAAGACATACAAATGGCCAGCAGGCACATGAAAAGGTGCTCAACATCACTCATCATCAGAGAAATAAATGCAAATCAAAACCACAATAAGATATCATCTCACACCTGTTAGAATGGCTATCATCAAACAGACAAGAGATGACAAGTGCTGGCGAGGATGTGGAGAGAAGGAACATGGCACACTGTTGGCAGGAATGTAAATTGGTGCAGCTGCTATAGAAAACAGTGTGGCTGTTCCTCAAAAAATTAAAAACAGAATTACTGTATGATCTAGCAATTCAATTGCTTGGACAAAGAAATATAAATCCAAAGGATATGAAAAGATATTGAAGGGATATCTGCCTTCCCATGTTCATTGCAGCATTAGTCACAAAAGCCAAGATAAAGAAACAACCTGTGCTCATCAATGGATGAATAAAGAACACGTGGTATGGAAATATCATTCAGCTATGAGAAAGAAACTTCTGCCATTTGTGACAACATGGATGAACCCTGAGGGCATTATACTAAGTGAAATAAACCAGACAGAGGAAGACAAATACTGCATGGTATCACTTACATGTGGAATCTTAAAAAAAAAAGAAAAGTCAAACTCATAGAAACAGAATAGAAAAGTGGTTGCCAGGGGCTGGGGGAAACAGGAACAGGTTGGTAAAAGGGTACAAACTTTCAGCTAGAAGATAAATAGGGTTTGAGGGTCTAATGTAAAACATGGTGACTACAGTGGATAACACTATATTGTATAACTGAAAAGAGGAGAGAACAAATTTTTAATGAGCAAAGGACTTGACATTTCTCTAGCAGTCATACACAAATAGCCAACAAGCATATGAAAAAATGCTCCATATCACTAATCATTAGCGGGGAGATATCCCTTCATACCCATTATAATGACTCCTATCAAAAAAATAGAAACAAATGTTGGTGAGGATGTGGAGAAATGTGAACGCTTGTGCAGCGTTGGTAGGAATGTAAAAATGGTGGTGTTGCTGCCGTGGTAAACAGTACGGCAGTTCCTCAAAATATAAATATAGAACTACCATAAGACCTGGCAATCCCACGTCTGGATATATATCCAAAAGAACTGAGAGTAGGATCTTGAAGAGATATTTGTATAACCATGTTCATAGCAGTAGTATTCACAGTAGTCAAGACGTAGAAGCCACCAAAGTTGTCCATTGATGGATGAATAGATACACAAAATATGGTCTATATACCCAATGGAACATTTTTTTAAAGACTTTATTCATTTGAGAAAGATGAAAGGGAGAGGGAGAGAGAGAGAGAGAGAGAGAGAGAGAGAGAGAGAGACCGAGACCATGAGCCGAGGGAGGGGCAGAGGAAGAGGGAGAAGCAGACTCCCTCCTGAGCAGGGAGCCCAACATGGGGCTCAATCCCAGGACCCTGAGATCATGACCTGAGCCAAAGGCAGACTCGTAACCGACTGAGCCACCCAGATGCCCCCATCCAGTGGAACATTACTACGCCTGAAAAAGGAAGGGAAATTCTGACACCTGCTACAATATAGATGAACCCTGAGGACATTATGCTGAGTGAAGGAAGACAGTCACAAAAAGACAAATACTGTATGATTCTACTTATATGAGGTATCTAGACTAGTCAAATTCACAGAAGCAGGAAGGAGAATGGTGGGGGCCAGGGACTGGGGCCAGGGAAAATGGGGAGTTGTTTAATAGCTAGAGAGTTTCGATTTTGCAAGAGAAAAAGTTCCGGAGACTGACTGCACAATGATGTGAATATACATAACACTAGTCAACTATACACTTAGAAATGGTTAAGATGGTAACTTTTATGTTCTGTGGGGTTTTTTTTTTATAATTACATTTTTAAAGGGTGTGATAAAGCCCCTAAAAATAAACCCTATTAACACATAAAGGAAATGGTCCAATCTCTAAGGTTTTTGATTTAGAAAACTTGTACTAGCTGTGTGAACTTCTTAGGAAAATTAACAACTTAGTGGTTAAGGATGTTAAATGAAGTAAGTTTTGTGGCACAGCTAAGTATTAAGCAAGGCGTAGTAGGTGTCGAAGAATTACTTAAAATGTCTCAATCATCTCGAATGATCTTCAAGCTGGTTAACTTTCAGAAACGTGTAACACTCCCCAGTGCTGATGAAATGTTGGTGTTTCCCTTATGATTATAGATGATCAAAATGATTTCCAGTTGTCCTTTTACTGTAAGTACAAGGAAGCACAAATGCAACTTTTAAAATTACCTTTTGGCAAACGCACAGATGTTGTCTATAAGTGGACAGTTCTTGAGTGCTGCTTCTACTTTCCCCAGAGATACATATTCTCCTGCTTGTAATTTCACCAGATCTTTCTTACGATCTGTAAGATGAAGAATGAGGAATGTTAAGTCACCCACAGTCCACTTTCTTAGGGTATGCACAATTCTGATTTTCTTTCACTCTCACTGCCTTCATCTTGATTGACCAAGAGACTTCTTTGAAAATCTTCTTATATATAATGCTTGCCCATACACGTCAGTTAAAAAGAAGACACCATGGGGCGCCTGGGTGGCTCAGTTGGTTAAGCGACTGCCTTCGGCTCAGGTCATGATCCTGGAGTCCCTGGATCGAGTCCCGCATCAGGCTCCCTGCTCGGCAGGGAGCCTGCTTCTCCCTCGGACCCTCCCCCCTCTCATGTGCTCTCTCTCTCTCTCTCATTCTGTCTCAAATAAATAAATAAAATCTTTAAAAAAAAAAAAAAAAAAAGAAGACACCATGCTGAAGAGGTACTGGCTAAAATGCTAGACCCCATACAGAATGCTTCGGTATCTTATTATAATCTTAACCACCATAATAAAGTGAATAGAAGGAACAGGATCTCAGAGCATTCGATTTGAATGGCAGCTCTGCCCATTACAAGCCACGTGAGCCTGGGCATGTCGGCTGACCTCTCCAACCCTCAGTTTTATCAGAGATACTGATACAAGCATGTAGCACAACGTCTGGCATAGGGAACGTGGTTAATAAATGTGAATTCCCCATTTTCCATATTTGACTTCATCTTGTTAAAATGACAGTGCTCCTGGCACTGGACGGCCTGGCTTGAGTAATCACCGGTTGCCTTACAACATTCGTACGCGTGCCGGCTTGCCTGCCTCTAGCCTGGGAACCCACTCTACATGCCCACAGAAACCACCTTTGATTCCAGTGCAAATAAGGATCAAGAAAAAAAGGCAGGGGAGGGAGGGAGTTGGTTCTAGATTGAGCCATGCTCACTGGGGCTTTCCCCAGCAGAGCTAACTTCTAGATGAAGAACCACTTTTCCCAGGAAATCTCTAACTATATGCAGGGACAGATTTAATGGACCACAAGAGATATGACTGAGGAAATTTTACGGCTTGAAAAGAACCTGACTAGGACCCTACAGACTGGTCCTTCCCAACTAGTTAGGCAAATTTTCATTTTAGGTTCTGCCTGCCTCAAGTGAATAGCATAAGGGCTCTCTTGGAGCTAAAAGTCTCTTGCAGGAGGCTCACTGAGGGCAGTGTCAAACCAACTGACATTCGCAGAAGAATGCATTGCTGTTGAGGATTTATAATTTTCTACGGTTCGAGGATAGCTGGAGCTATAGAAATAGCCACTAGGGAAAGTAAGGTGTCCACACTGCTTCCTGAGTGGGGAGGTCAATGGTGAGGGATTCTATCCTGTGGTGTCCTATGATACTCTAGGTAGGGTATGTTACAGTAGATGGCCATACAGTACCATGTGTAGTTGACCAAAAAAATACCTCTTTGAGCAAGCTTTGTTTTCTCCCAAAAAGAGAATACACTGACCTATAATCTGTAAACATCCATCAGGATGAAATTCTCCAATGTCACCAGTGCAAAACCACCTTTGGCCATTTTCATCCACAGAATAATCCTCTGCCGTTTTCTCTTCATTTTTAAAATACCCCATGGAGATATTCTGTCCACCAATTACAATTTCGCCTCTGGGGTTTGGCTTGTCATGAATTGTATAACCACCTGGAAGTCATTAAATGAAATTAGTTACTGTTCTAACACAGAATGTACTTGTATTCATTCTTAAAACTCCTATACTAATATGTTTCTGTGGATCAAATGTTATGTCACTTTATGGGAGAATATTAGTTTATATTTATTCACATTGATGTGAGGATCATGAGTCACTGTAATTTCAGAAGTACCAAGGAAGGCTCAATGATAATCACCAACCACCAACTATGCCAAACTTTCCCAATGACCAAAAAATTTCACACTTAGAAATGGGCTTCATAGAGCTCTGTTAAGACTAAAGTACCCGCAAGAAGGGTAACATTTGAAGGTGTTATAAGTAAATTACCAATATGATGATATCCATGCATTTCAGATTTTTTTCTAAAGAGGTTTTATTTTTTATTTATTTTAAAATTTTATTTAAATTTTTTATTATTATGTTAATCACCATACATTACATCATTAGTATTTGAAGTAGTGTTCCATGATTCATTGTTTGCGTACAACACCCAGTGCTCCATGCAGAATGTGCCCTCTTTAATACCCATCACCAGGCTAACCCAACCTCCTACCCCCCTCCCCTCTAGAACCTTCAGTTTGTTTTTCAGAATCCATCGTCTCTCAATTTTTGTTAGTAACATACAGTGCAGTATTGGTTTCAGGAGAATTTTGTGATTCATCACTTACATACAACACCCAGTGCTCATCACAACAAGTGCCCTCTTTAATACCCATCACCCAACTAGCCCATCCCCCACCCACTTCCCTCTATCAACCCTGTTTGTTCTCTATCGTTAAGAGTCTCTTTTGGTTTGTTTCTCTCTCTCCTTTTTTTTAAAGATTTTATTTCTTTATTTTAGACGAAGAGAGAGCGAGAGAGAGCGAGAGAGAGAGAGAGAGAAAGAGAGCACGAGTGTGGTGGGGGAGGAGGGAGAAGCAGGCTCCCCACTGAGCAGGGAGCCCTGCATGGGGCTTGATCCCAGGACCCTGGGGTCATGACCTGAGCTGGAGGCAGACGCTTAACTGACTGAGCCACCCAGGCACCTCTCTCTCTCTCTTAAGGTTTTAATACAAGAGAGCAGGTAGGAAGTGCCTACCAAAGGCAACACCACTAAGTGAGAGGGAAAGGGAGGTTAGGAGAAACAGGAAGGAAACTTTATTTTCTTAACTTGGCCTATGACCAGTCATGACTTCAAAAGTTAGAACACGAAATAACTGACAATAACTCTGAAATATCTTACCACTACTCATTATCTATTCATTGTTAAAAAAATCTTACTTTAAGGGAAATAGACAAAAATCTGAATTCATAACCTGAGATGTTGATTGGATTTTATGTCCTAAAAGAATTAAAGCTGCTCTTAAAATTCTTAACCTAGTCAGTATTTGAATTGGACGAAACCCACTGTACGTAAAACATTAAGATCATTCCTATTTCAGAAAGCAAAGGTTCCTTCATAGCAAGGAAAGCTCCAAATACATTTGCAAAAATGGACCTACTCCCCCAAATGGACATTAAGGCACAAGACCAGAAAATCAGAGAAAAAAAATTAGAGGCAAAATTCGCCTTACCAAGTTGTAGTGATACACCTTGTTTCTCTGATTTCATTGCCTCATAAATAACCCATCTAATAAAAAAATAGTGATGCTGAGACTCAATACAGCCAGACCCATATTCCCTATATTCTCTTCAGATTTCCATCCTAGAATTGGAACGGCATGACCATGGGAGGACTTATTCCCAAGATGCAAAACTCTTGGGAATGCAACTGGATTTTAAATGTGGTTTTTAAAAAGAAGTGGCCATTTGCTCACGGAGCACCGACAATAATGCACATCATAAGAAAGTCACAGGAGAGAAACAATTTTAGGGACTTCAAGTTTATGTGAGATAAAGCCCATTCATTTTCTTGGGTTTGAACAACCTAGGGGAATTGTCCTAGAAGGTAACTAACTGGTCCTTTAAATTTCCAGTCTATGGCTCCATCCCAAGGTGAATACTCCCTTTTAAAATTGTAAGCCTTTTAATTACTTTTGCTCTATCTGGCAAGGCCAAGCTGTTAATTATTTTGCAGTTAATGCACATATTTAGTATTTTTCACAATTTCATCAGGAAGACTGGTTTACTTTTGCCTTCAGCTGATTTATAAAAAGGATTATCGCCAATATCTGTAAGGTGCAAGCTTCCTTTTGTAGTCACATATAAAAATAAAA
Organism: Phoca vitulina; assembly: GCF_004348235.1. Taxonomy (NCBI): domain Eukaryota; kingdom Metazoa; phylum Chordata; class Mammalia; order Carnivora; family Phocidae; genus Phoca; species Phoca vitulina. Next base: position 5,222,708 of record NW_022589772.1, on the reverse strand, counting down.
TTACACAAATAGCTGGAGAATTGAGTCTCAACTGTGAAAACGTTTGCTGGGGTCAAGAGCTAAGGGATTGGTGTGTGTGTGTGTGTGTGTGTGTGTGTGTGTGTGTGTGATGAATCACTCTATCCCCTAAAAATCTGGGGTTTCATTTTCCAGCCCCAACCCTCCTCACTAGCAAAGTGGAGCTTCAAAAGATAGGATATGGCTCCTTCTCCAAACCCAGGGAATGGCCCACTAAGAATGTTTTTCCTCTTCACCATCAAGTATTCTCAAGCTCAGAATCACCATGCCTTGATTCTAGAGATTTTCTTTTCCTCTTCGGAACCTAAAGATGTTACTGAGGAGAAAGCAAGCACAGGGAACGAGCAACAGCAAAGATTCACTCGCTACCACAGACAACCTAACCCTTCAAAGACTGGGTATCTTGAGGCTCAAGGTGGTTTTCAGCACATCTAGAACCAGTAGAGCTTGTCATCAAATTCTTACCTTCCTGCCAGTCTTTTAGCTTAATTTCACAGCAAATGAGAGGGGCACCCACTCTGCCAGTAGTATAGTCAGTAACTACGAGGGAAAAAGCAACAAAGATATTAGCATACCACATTTCAGACCCGCGTGAGACCAGGAATACTGGAGTCCGAGCCGGAGTCTCACAGATGACAAGAGAGAGGCCATGATGAGTGCAGTGCAAAGCGTGGTCAGGGTTTCAATATTTCAACTTCATTTCGACAGTGCAATCAATTCCAGTGTTGTCACATCATTTTTGCTTCTCACAGGCTATGTTTCAGATAATTAAGTACAAACACCTCTGGTAAAAGAGGAGAGCTGGCTCCGCCATTATCTACCTCAGATTCCAGTAAGACAGATTTGGAGCGGAATTCCTTCTCTACCACTCACTGTGGCTGTGTGACTCGGACAAATTACTTAGCCCCGTGAAGCCTCCATTTCCTCACCTATTACATGGGGATAGTAAGAAAACCTCCTTCTTAACCGGAATATGTTGTCAGGATTAAATGAGATGATGCGTGGAAGGGGCTTAACACTTCCGGGCACAAACTAAGCTTTTGATAAACATTAGCTGCCGTTACCAACCATGATGAGGATGATGACGATGATGATATTCTCCTTTTGTAATAGGGAAGTACTGCTCTCCATAGCAGTACTTCCCGTGATCAAGTATTTATAGATAGCCAATAATGTACCTAGCATTATATTAAACACTGAAAAGAGAAAACACATAAAGGATAAGGAGACTGTGCCCTCAGTGAGCTTACTAACAAACTACCTGGGCCAAACTGCATATGAAACAATTTAGAGCACATTTAAATACTCAACTGCACGGTACCAGAAGTGAGCACAACGGTACCTCAGAGACTAGAAAGATCAATGTAAAATTGGGAAAGCCTTAATTGAAGAGTTGGGCATGAAAAGGCAGCTGTGACCAGTTAGCCGAAAGGGCATTCCAAGAGAAGGGAACAGAAAATACAGAGAGGTGAGAGCAAGAAAGGCCATATGAGAAAGAGTGAGAAGACGGGCTTGTCTGGAGAGCAGAGCCAGGTACGTGGAGATGTGGGAAATCATGGAAAACAACGATGGGTACAATGGCACGAGATCGAAGATGTCTGGGGAGTTTGGTTCGCTGAGAATGAGGCGGTGTTTGAGGCAGAGGTGTCTACCACAGGTGCACAGGATCAACCCGAAGTGCTATCCTAGAGGCAGGCACAGCGGTGGAAAGGCTGTTCGCCTCGGAGCAGTGCGAAGGAATAAAAGGCTGGATGTCAAAGGTGGCATGCAGGGGAGGGAGCAATCCAACGAGGAAGTGGGAAGACCCGATCAAAGTTCAAGATATTTACTTAGATGACTTCAAAGCAAATGCCCCGAATGACTTTAAGGATGGTAACACCACTGTCGCAAACAATTTGTGAGGTGCAGAGATGGTCTGGGATGCTGGCACCGATTTTGGACACAGTAAGTTGAAGTGAAAGTGGGATGATCCAAAAAAATCTTACTATACCCAGCGTTTCCCACCCCAGGATGATTCTGCCCCTCGGGGGATATCTGGTAATGTTTCCAGTCGTTCCACTGCCACAACTGGGAGGAGTGAATTCCTCCTGGCATCCATCCATCCGGCTGCTAAACACCTTATAATGCACAGGAGAGCCCGAGCAATAAAGAACTATCTGGTTCAAACTTTCAGTGGTGCCAAAGTTGATAAACACTGCCCTAGGATGATGAAAATTAACAGAAGGAGAACAAACAAGAAGTCAGAGCAGGAAGATACATTCAAGAGGGAGCATAAAAATGATACTTTATTCCAAGAGGGCAGTTCTCCGAGGAAGTAATCATTTAGGGAGAGGAGATTAAAGGCCCACGGTGACAGAATCCTGAGGACTGACAAAATGGCATAAATATTTACAAGGCTTAAAAATAAAGAGCACACAAGATAGTTCAATTAGAAGTTACTAAAACTATTCAGGTTTGCCCTGAATCTGATATTACTCACGAGGTATAAAAATACCGTGGTTCCTAAAGCTAATGCAAATGCAAACTAACGTTGAATTATTTGCCACGTTACCAACACTTACCTTCCGTAACTGTCCCAGCACCGCACGATTCTGTGAGTCCATAACCCTGACCCACTGGGCAGCAGAAGCAGACATTCATGAATCGGTGTGTCTGCGGGGACAGTGGTGCTCCACCAGACAGCATCATGCGGACACTGCCTCCCAGCAAAGCCTTCACCTTCTTAAACAATAACCTTGAAAAAATGGAAAAGGGGGGGATCATTTTAATACATGCATACATTATTCTTGGTGACATCCTAATTTATAAGCTCTGAGCAAGACTGCTCAACTTTGGCTGGACACCTAAGTTTGAGAACCATGGTGGTAATTAATGAGAGGTTAACAAAGTGACGACTAATAGTGCTTTGACAAAAACGCCAGATGGTAGCTACACTTGTGGTGAGCGCAGCATAACGTACAGAGGGGTCGAATCACTATGTGATACGCCTGAAACTAAGGGAACGTTATGTGTCCACTGTACTTTAATTTTCAAAAATGCCAGAAAAACTCTTAAAAATGCAAAAAGAAGAGTGCAGTGTCCGGAAATTGCTTTGACATACAGTAAATGAAAGAAAATGATGTCGTCAAAGGAAAATAAATTACAGCTCTCTTTAGAACATTTAGTTATTGACTTATCTCTCTCTTAATGAAAAATGCTTTCCCATCTCCACCTCCCCCAGCACCACATTTTAAATAGCTGTTATATTCATATGCTTATTATACTGTTTTATGAAGACAATAAATTAGAAACCTTCATGCAGAATAAAATCTTGAGTATCACTTTCAGTTGGACATGGCCCTTTTTAGACTCAAATGTCTTGATTTGAAAGTCTAGTTTTTCTTCACAAGACCAAATTTTATAATTGAATCTTAAATATTTACTCGACTATTAAAATTTGTTAAATTGCCACGATCGGAGCTCGGGGTCCTCTGTGTTGGCTGTGTAAGCAATGAGGGTTAGAAGTGAGTAAAAGAGAAACGCAACCTTATGATGATGGCAGCGATGCTCACACTAAATTAACTTGCCAGTTACTTATTCAGCTTCAGATGTAAACACACAAGATCTAAAGGCTCACACTATAGAGTCTATGACATGTACTTACAGATTGCAAAGTGGTGCATCATATCCCTTTTTGATCTGTTCCAATTTGTAATCATACCCTATCTTGAACAGCGTTTTCTGAATATAATTCATCTCTTGGACTTTGCTCATAACATTCTTATAAATTCTATCCATGATTTCCTAAAAGGTAAGCAAAATAGTCAATAATCTGAAAAGAATTACACCAACACTGAGACAGTCTTTAGTTGAAGATACCTTGTTTACAACATCTTAGGTAAAAGTCTTCAGTATAATGGATATTTTTATTATATAATTAATTTCACTGAATTTACCTGTTCGCGATTTCAAAAAGACTAGGGACAAGTATAGGGGTTTTTCAGTTCTATACACTAAGTTTACTTAAAATTTCTTTAAAAATGCTAACTAGAGTGTAAATAATTCATTCACCTCCCACATAAAAACCTTTTTTAATTCTTTTCTTTCAAATATATTCACTTATTTTCAAATAGCACCAGAACACCCAACTATGTTGAATCTAATCCTGGTGTTTTTGTCACTACTACCTTGTGACTCTTAGAGCATGGCAGAGAGATTTACAGAGCTTATTAAAAGAGTTTACTTACACAGTTTTCTAGAGTTTTATGTCCCTATAATTTAGGTATTTTGATTCCCTGTCAATAGAACCTAAGATAACAAAAAAGAATAGGATTCTTGCTCACAGCTCCTTGGAAAATTAAAAGTAGGACTAGGTTTGGGATACAGTGACTCCCAAGATAACATATAAAAAACAAAACAGGGGCGCCTGGGTGGCTCAGTCGTTAAGCGTCTGCCTTCGGCTCAGGTCACGATCCCAGGGTCCTGGGATCGAGCCCCGCATCGGGCTCCCTGCTCGGCGGGAAGCCTGCTTCTCCCTCTCCCACTCCCCCTGCTTGTGTTCCCTCTCTCGCTGTGTCTCTCTCTCTCAAATAAATAAAATCTTAAAAAAAAAAAAAAAACAGACAAGCAAAAAAGCCCAGACTATCACTAAATGTTTTCTTGAAATGACTTAGCACAAATTAATAAGAATTGTTGCACAAAGCACACCTATTTATAAATACCTGGTTTTAAATATTTAAAGTAGCAATTAGTATAAATTCAGTTGTGCTACAATGAATGACTTTAGGAATGGCTCTTTTGATATCAGAATAGAGCCATTCACAAATGAAGACAACAAAACCATCTCTTGCATTATGCTACATGAAATAAGGCAGACGGAAAAAGACAAATACCATATGATCTCACTTATATGTGGAATCTAAAAGAGCCAAACTCAGCAACAGAGAGTAGACTGGTGGTTGCCAGAAGCTAGGGGTGGGGGAAATAGAGAGATGTTGGTCCAAGGGTACAACGTTATAGGTAGAAGATGAGTTAAGTCTTGGGGATGTAATGTACGGCACAGCATGGTGACTATAGCTAACAAGACTGTACTGTATATTCGAAAGTTGTTAAAAGAGTAGGTCTTCAATGTTCTCATCACACACACACACATATACACACACGGTAACTATGTGAGGTGATGGGTGTGTTAAGTAACATTATTACAGTAATCATTTCACAATATATACGTATATCAAATCATCACATTATACACCCTGAACTGACACAATGTTCCGTCAATTGTATCTCAACAAAGCTGGGGGGGGGGGTGCAGAGCACAGCACAGTATTCAAGCATGGTATAGCATTGTTCTGTCCATTTCCCCAGATGGAATCATTATTATAGAACTGAAATATTTGTCTAGATCTGTGACTGAGAAATTCCAAAAGTTCCCTTAAAGGACTTTAACATCCTGTAACCATCCCTCTTAAAAAAAGTGAATGGGATGTTGGGTGGGAAAAAAAACATATGGGAGTGAGACAGATGTGTGAGAACTGCCTCCACTGCTCCTTCCAGGAGATACGAGTCATAGGCACAGAAAGACCTCAATGAGGAAGGAACACAAACAATACAGTTGCAACAAGTTGGCAGGATTTACTATTAGCACATTAAGCCACCCTTTAGTTCAACCTAATAATTACATGATGTTCAACTGAGTCACTGCTTACAAGAAGAATTTATTCTAAATTCTCTCTGTGAATATATGATTTTTTTTTTTAAGATTTTATTTATTTATTTGACAGAGAGAGACACAGCGAGAGAGAGAACACAAGCAGGGGAAGAGGGAGAGGGAGAAGCAGGCTTCCCGTGGAGCAGGGAGCCCGATGCGGGGCTCGATCCCAGGACCCCAGGATCATGACTTGAGCCGAAGGCAGACGCCCAACGACTGAGCCACCCAGGCGCCCCTGAATATACGACTCTAAATGGATCTTTTATTCTGACCCAGGAAAGAAACTAACTCAGATAACAGAATCTACCAATTCTCAGTAAAAAAGATTTTTCTTTTGCTATTTTTTCTCATTTAATAAGCACTTAAGTAAAAATCTAAAAATGTATTTAAAACACATAAAACAAAATCATATCCAATTATTAAGGACAGCTGCTATTTTCATCTGCTTGTAGTTTTCAACCCTGATAAAAATAATCTGTTTTAGCCATTATATCTGATGTACTAAAGTCTGATTAATACGGGATAATTGAGTAGGTTGTTAATTATAGAATCTAACTGAATCAGAATCCATTATAAACTATAATATCTATTATTAAATGATAATTAGTGCTACAAATATTAACATTGGCATAATAAATATAATTTGAGAAAATGTTAAGGAATTTTTAATTTTGAAATGTATTACTCTGCATCTTCTCTTATTGGATCTTCTAATAATAGATGAAATGAATTTTTAAAAGGAACTGATAGGGTTAAACAGAGAAAAACTGTAACTACATAGGGAAAATATATGTCATATCATGAAACTAACATTTATTTTACATCAATAATTTTTACTGAGTACCTACTATATATAAGTAATGTATTATCTGAACAAGAAATTTAACATCTATTGTATATATGTATTATATAATTTAATAACTAATAGTAATGTTTAAAAATACACATGTACTATAATAATAGCATGTAATAATATACAAATGCCAAATATAAATATATAATATATGTATGTTTTCATAGGTGCATATATTTTTTTTAACTTTAAGGCCTATTTATAGAGGAGTAGGAAGAGCTAAGGGAACCAACAAAGTTGGGTGAAGCATCAAGGGACCAGCAACATGGGAGATTGTTTATTATCCCTAGACCTGAAGAAGTCACTGGAGAGAAGTAGGACTGGAACCCGGTAAGGACTATAGCCATGGGCAAGACCTGGTTACAGCCAGTGGGAAAGAAGAGACTGTCCAATGGGCGCCTGACAACTTCCCCAAACCACAGCCCAGCAGGGAAGGAGCAAAGTACGCAGACACCCTTCCCCATCCCCCCCATCCCCCCCACCCCTGCCTCCCTGCCCCGTGATCTCTCCTGAGTGCCAATAATTGGCTGAACCCAACCACAAATCGGAAGGCGAGCAAGCCCTGGTAATTCATCCACAGAAGCTAGCCTTCCAAGACACAAAGTAAAGAAGAATGGACAATGGCCTTTAGGCCTAAATTCAGACATTACTTCCTAGAGTCCTTGGCCCTTTTCCTTCCCTATGTTCTCTGATATGGTTTACTGGGGATTCCTGTACTTTGGGTAATAAAGCCAAAATACTGTTTCCCAAAACGAAACAATCTTAATTAAGATAAGCATAGGAGTTAAGACTGACTCAGTTCACACTTAAACTTTAGCAAGTATGGGCTCTGTGACCTCAGGCAAGTTTTTTCCTTTATAAAACCAGAAAAACAGGACCCACCTAGCAGAGTCTTAGGGAGGATTAAGTGAGATAATCCATTTAAAGCACTTAGCACAGTGCCTGGAACCTATCATTAGCATCGCTTTCTTACGTTTTAATGAGAAGCTTCTTTCTGTTTGTAAACGTGCTGAATTCTACAGCACCTCTAAATAAAAAGGCAAAGTCCACTCTGACCTACCCTAATTCTTTAGTTATTTGGTAATTTTGTAATTAGAAGCTTAAAAAACAAAGTAACTTCCATCTGTAATTCTTAGAAAACTTGGGCTGAACACTTCACGATCTAATCTCTGACTTTCCATGTGCGAAAATAGTTCTGAGAAAGATATTGGGATAAGACTTAAAATCTGATCATAATACAAGCAAGTCATGATACACAGTCCCACTGGAGTTTCCGACCCTAAAAGTGCTAGAATATATTTGATTATGCAAGTTTGAAACATTGTGTTAAATATTTCAGGATTTATTATTAAAAGGCCAAAAAATGGGGCACTTGGGTGGCTCAGTCGGTTAAGCATTTGCCTTCGGCTCAGGTCATGATCCCAGGGTCCCGCATCAGGCTCCCTGCTCAGCAGGGGGTCTGCTTCTCCCTCTCCCTCTGCTCTCCCCCCCTCCCCCCCCCCCCGTGCTTGTGCTCTCTCTGTCCTAATAAATAAAATCTTTAAAAACAAAAAAAAGGCCAAAAAACTGTAACGTCTTCCTTTTCGTAAAAGGCACTATTTTACATAAGGATTTTAAATACCTAAAAGTCATCTTTTCTCTTTGGAAGCTCTCTCCAGTGCCAGTTTTCCTGGTCACCCACCATAAGGGTCGGGAGGCTCGGATTCGAGACTCAGTTCCATACCTTGGATATGCTGCTTCAGCTCTCTGGGATGGCCTACGTTCACTCAGTTTTTGTTTTTGTTTTTTTTTTAATTTGTGATGAAACAAAAACGATCTGTAGGATAACCTTCTACCTTTGAAACATTATGACCGATTCTCACACAAGGTGATCTGAACTCAGGTCATTTTCAGCCCCTCATTTTCAAGTATCGGCAACACTAGCAGGCATACATTGCAGAAGCTTGCCATCCCATCCTTCCCAATACTTATCGAAACTTCTAATGAACACATCTGCCATAATTTCAACACAGTAAAATTAAAATTTAAAACAGTACACAAATCCCTAAGGGTATTACCGTTTAAAAAGTCCAAGTGTGAGGGCGCCTGGGTGGCTCAGTTGGTTAGGCGTCTGCCTTCGGCTCAGGTCATGATCCTGGAGTCCCAGGATCGAGTCCCGCATCGGGCTCCCTACTCAGCGGGGAGCCTGCTTCTCCCTCTGACCCTCCCCCGCTCATGCTCTATCTCATTCTCTCTCTCAAATAAATAAATAAAATCTTTAAAAAATAAAAATAAAAATAAAAAGTCCAAGTGCGAGCAGCAAAGGACATTTACATTCTGTACTCACCGGAACAGCCGCCATGAGTGTAGGCTTCAGTACAGTGCAGTCTCCTTTGCTTCCTTTTTTAATTTTGCTGGACTACAGCAAAGACAAAGTGAATAGGATCAGGAAAACCAACCTTTGCAAAAAATGCTGTAATTCGAATATCAAGGATGACAGTGACAGAAATTTACACATGGAATCTGATCTTCTACTGCTCTGGGAGTTATCGGTTAGAACCATCATAACCTACAAAAGTCTAAGGCGTAAATGTTTTAGTGCTTTAGTCCACAGATTAGTTCTTCAAGCACATTTCAGCCTTCTTTAGAGGAGAAATGCTGATTCAGAATGAAGGATAATGGGATATTTTGGTAAATGGAGCACTTACTTATGACATAATCGACCACAGCACGAACCATCCATTAGGGAAAAAAAAGGAAAAACAGAAGCCCTCAACTAAAGTAGATGGAGCACTAAAACAAAGTTGAAGATACTTTTAACTTTCTTTGATGAGCCAAATGGTAAAGCCACCTCTCAAAGTCACTGCTGTCAATTAACATCATACAAAAATATTCATTTGATAACATTTTCGTTGACAGGATACTGAAGACACTACCACTGACTATGTGGGGATATGCACATACATATGTCAATGTGTACGTACTACTTTCTTTCGTTTTCTTTTCTTTTACTTCTCACACACATAAATAACTGTTTGGGATTTCAAATGTCAAATCAGCATGCAGAAACAATGATAAAGGAGCCCACTGAAAAAGGGAAATGAAAATAAGAATCTGCTGGGGTGCCTGAGTGGCTCCGTTGGTTAAGCGTCCGACTCTTGATTTCAGCTCAGGTCATGATCTTAGGGTTGTGAGATCGAGCCCCACGTCAGGCTCATGTGCTGGGTGTGGAGACTGCTTAAGATTCTGTCTTCTTCCCCCTCTGCTCCCCCCCTCTAAAAAAAATAAAACAAATTTAAAAATAAAAAGTGAAAATAAGAATCTGCTATAATGCAGTTCATTAGTCTGTAAGTTTAGACGTAGGCTGTGTTAGTTGTGCTGACACAGGTGGGAAGAAAACCAGCTCTTAAGAAAGAGTGTGATCTGCCAGGTAGCACAGCCTCGTCATACAGAAGGTTCTGCTGGTATAACTCAATTGCTTTTATCCTCCTTTTCTTTAAGATGGATAAAGGAAATACAATAACTACTTGTTTTATGTACGTGCAAGTGTGTGCACATTTGCAAGTGGAAACCTACCCCCGCACATGCACACCACACACGGGAGGGCTGCTCTGTAGAGAGAAAGATGGGCTCTTACGTCCTTCGAGAAAGAGCTGCCCTCCATGTGGTACTGACCACTTGTTCTAGAGAGCTGTTCCAGGGTAGCAGTAGCCACAAGGAGCCCTTCCTCACTTTCTTTATTACTCTCAGTAATGGTATCATTTCTCTTGTCTTATTACAATTACAAGAACCCTTGTTAGGACAACATCACAATTATCTGCTGGCTTCACATGCGGTGCCTCTAATCGTCCCCCTTCTTCGGATTTCCAATGTGAGGGAGATTCCTGGGTTTTAGATTCCTGGTAAGATTTAGGCTCTTTCTTATAAAGTTCATTAAAAAGGTAGGTGGGGCATTCACTCCATCTGCCCCCTTCCCTACACAGAGGCGACTGTTTTCAGAAAGGCAGTGAAAACAAGGGTTCCTAGTCCTTGACTTCTGAACTTCTCAGGGGGGAATTACACTCAAAGCCTATTGAAATGTTTTTCACATTTTGAAAATATTTCTGAACATAAGAAAAACCCACTACAGTGCACTGAAATGTAATCATCACAGATTTTCCTTTTTTTCTTTTCTTTTTTTTTTTTTTTAACCATTACAAAGTTTTCTAAAAATTTTGTTTTACAATCCAAGCCCCAGTCTTATTCACAGGTCTGTTTTAACTTGACTAGATCAAGTCTCATTTATTAGTAGGTATTGGATGTGTAATTTCAAATGGGCTTTAAGTACATGAGTTAGCTCTAACCACTGTTGGCCTTCCTACAGCAGGGAGAAGGGAGAACCCGGACTCAGGGCACAAAGCTGAGGCCTGCCTTTGGATAGGCAATAGAACTTGCCATGATGATGGAAATGTTTGGTACCTGTGCTGTCCAACGAGGTAGCCACCAGTGACATGCAGCTACTGAGACCTTGAAATGTGGCTACATCAACTGAGAAATGAAATTTTTCTCATCTAATTTTAATTATCTCTACTTCAGTATGTGGCTAGGGACTACTGCAGTCGACAGCACAGTGCTAGAGAAAACTCAGTGTAAAACCGGGCTCCAATCCTACCACCACATCTCCTCCCCCAAACCTACCGCTGTTGATGGATAATGTGTCCAAAAGGCTCAGAGCCTTTATATTCTCTATCCTAGCTATCCAGAATCAAAATCGAATAAAGACAAGATGAACTGTTAGTTTTGAAATTGTTTTAAAAGATGTAGATAAAGCAATGCTAAAAAATCCACAAGATTCTTTTCCACAACTACATATTTGCTCATGGAAACTCTTTTTGAAGTCAAGGAGAAAGCTTTCACAGAATTAAAATATCTCAAGTTTCAGCAAAATGTTGTCAGCCAAACAATGCAACTTAATATGATCACGCCAATATAGTGAAAAGCTTGTCACCTGGTCAGAGAGTGTCAGTGGAGAAGAATATCCAATCCTACAGCCATAGGTAAAGCAAGATATCTCTGCTGTCAATTCTAGTACGTGAGCCAAAGGCAAGTAGCCAATGTATGTGTCCTTTGGTCTAAAACAAAATGAGAGAAACACTTTAGCCATTCTTAAAAAGGTGCGGTAATTAGGAACATCAATAGCCTTGTCATTTTAATATAGATTGAGTTTAGAGAAGGCCAAACATGGGCTCTGATTTCTAAGGAGAAAGTGGAATAACTCTCTCTTACCCCAGTCCAGGAATTCTCTCACACTGGCCTGCCATCCCGGCTATCAAATTGCTATGGTGCATCATCACTCCCTTGGGTCGGCCAGTAGAACCACTGGTATACATGACAATAGCCATGTCCGAAGGGGTCGGTCTATTTGGAGGGATGCTCACTAAATGAACGAAAAAAGCACGGCGTTTTCTTCAGTTTAAAAGTTAAATTGCTAAACAAAGATGAAGATTTTTAGATTTTTGCATCGTGATAAACTGCGTAAAACAAATACTCTCTACTGATAATCAACACAAAAATGGCGATCAAATTCTGGTTACCTGCAGTGAGAATTTCAAACTCGATTTGGCCCATTTTCTGGATGCTCACCCTAATCCCTGTCTACGCCTGCCTTTCCAGTGTTGCAGAAAGCTATCCAGGACTGTGGAGAATCGAAAGGATAGAGTATTGGATGCAAACTCCTCAGGCCTCAGTCTTCTCATCTTTTTAAAATGAGACGGTTGGACCTGATTGTGGTTCTTAACAGCTGGTGGGCATGAGAATCACCTGTGGAACTTAAACAAAATACCATCTCTATCTCTGGTCCCTAGCTCGGAACATTCTGTGCCTGGGATGGAGCAAAGGCTCCACAGGTGTGTATGAACGTGATTGGAAACCGCTGGACTTGATCTCTTTTTTTTAACTTTTTATAAAAATAATTTTATTTTACCATAACTGAACCATGGAAACTGAATTAGATAACCATTATACATTTAACAGGCTATTTTAAGATTAGATTCCAAGCAGCAAGTAAAATCCAAAGAACACCACCAAAATTACCCTTTCCACTGTTTTTATCGTTGCTTCTTGAAATCTGTACAGGAAATCATTTTTTTCAAAGTACTGAATGTGCAGTTAGATAAAAATAATGGCGTAAGAGGTCCCTTCTCTCTGACTCACTTGCTCACTCACTCCTGTAGTCAGAACACTTGTCATGTGTCTGGCTTCGGGACCCTTTTGGGTCTTCCAGATTTAGTGCTTATTGCCCTATCTGGATTGGATCATACTTTGATTCTGTGGAATCAAAATTAGACAGGAATTTCCAGATACTGAGAGAGAGACACCATGTGGAGGGGTTTATAAGCTCTCCATTCCCTATCAAAGGTAATATCTAGATAGTATCTAAACTTCACTTCTTCTAACCCTCTGTCTGAAGGGGGTTAGGGTGTTTAATCATCTTAAAGTTCCTGAGCTCCAGAGCTATCTTTGCTTACTGAATGACTGGGAGCGGAAAATAGAGAGGTCTTCCCGACAGATTAGATTCAGCCATCTTGAGCAGGGGTCAGCAGACTCTTTTTGCAAAGGATCAGACAGTAAACATTTTAGGCTTTGAGGGCCATACAGTCACTGCCAAAACTACACAGCCAAAGGCGTTTGTTAAACAACTGTGATGGTGTTCCAGTCCAACTGTATTTACAGAAACAGACAGCAGGCTGTAATTTACCAACCTCTGCGCTAGAGTCGTGCTTTTCAAACTATGTGTGGTGAGGACATTTTTTCCCCACCTAATAATTTATGGATGGACACTTTTGGAAAATACAATAAAAATGCATTCATGGAAAAATGAAATAAAAAAGACATAACACACGAGGTTAAAAAGTTTAGATTAAATAGACAACACATTACATTTCAATAAATACAATTAGAACAGTGGCACTCAAACTCATGACCCTGAGATCAAGAGTCACATGCTCTTCCAACTGAGCCAGCCAGGCACCCCGACAGTAGATATCTTTAAGGAGCATTAGCATGACCCAATTTAAGTATAACTTTATCTTTGGTTATTTCAGTGGCAAATCACACTGCTTAAATTTTTTATTTTAACTGGTATGTTACAGGTTAAAGGAAGCAAATTAGAAAAACTGTAAATATTGTTACTTGGAAAGTATCTTCTAGCCTACCAATAAAGAGAATTGCTACTAACAACATTACTTTTTTGTCACTCCACAATACTAACAAACAGTTGAGTGAAATTGAAACTCCCCATTTATTAAGTGCCTAGATGCACACTCTAAGCAAACGCTGTGTATATCAGTATTTTAAAACTTTAATGTGACATAAATTTGTTTCTTTCTGTTAATTTATCTACTCTGGACTAACAAGTGTTACATAGAAGAGATAATGTTTATCTAAACTGTTCCTATTTTTTTTTAAAAAATAAAAAGAAATAAAATAAAATAGCTTTACCGAGGTATAATTGATACACAAAGAACTACACATATTTAATATATACAATTTGGTGATTTGAACATATGCATACACCTGTGATGCCATCGCCACGATCAGGATAACAGACCTCTCTCCATCATCTCCCTCAGTTTCCTTGTGTTCCGTTGCTGTTGTTGTTGTTGTTGACCTGATCTGTCAGTGACTTCTTCAACTCTACAATTCTAACATGCTAATTTTAAACAGCATACTGAGGCTTCTACTTTCAAGGTGGGGTACTGTGGTGACCTAGTAACCTCCTTTCTGTTCCAGAATACACAGATATATTAACAGAATTAAATAAATGTTTCATAAGATGGGTGGATTATTAAAAATCAGTTTATATCCTTTATGGTACTATAATGGTGCCACTATGATGGGGAGACTATAGTGGAGGTACTATAATAGTGATATGACGATTATACATGTGTCCAAACCCACAGAATGTACACCACCAAGAGTCAACTCTAATGGAAACTATGGGCTTTGGGTGATAATGAGATGTCAGAGTAGATCCATCAATTGAAACAAATGTACCACTCTGGTGGGGGATGTTGGTAAATGCAGAAGCCTATGCATTGTAGAGGCAGGGAGTGTATGGGAAACCTCTGTACCTTCCCCCCAATTTTGCTATGAACCTAAAACTGCTCTACAAAATAAACTTTATTTTTTAAAAATCAGTTTACAAAAATGAATTGTATTTTTACATACCAGTTAAAATAAAAAATTTAAGCAGTGTGATTTGCCACTGAAATAACCAAAGATAAAGTTATACTCAAATTGGGTCATGCTAATGCTCCTTAAAGATATCTACTGTCGGGGTGCCTGGCTGGCTCAGTTGGAAGAGCATGTGACTCTTGATCTCAGGGTCATGAGTTCGAGTCCCACACTGGGGGTAGAAGTGACCTAAATAAATACAACTTAAAAAAAGATATCTACTGCCAGTTTATAGAATGAAGCAAGTAAGAACTGCATTCTTTCTCTGATGATTAATGGAAGCAGCCAGCAGTAGATACGTTAAGCTCTTCTCAGTCCAAGGACAAAATGGGACGCTTCACTTCTTGTTATCATAACTATCAACTAAGGTAAAGTATCACCAAAAAATACATGTATCTCATTACTGTAAAGATAAATGGAACTAGGCGGGCTATGTGGTCTATCCGGTTATTGCTTACACAACATTATGAGGACTAATACCCCCATAGTTTTATACCAAAATCCTTTGGTGAATCAACAGAATTGGCAACAGATCACTACTGATAAGGACCTCCCAGGTGACCTCAATCTTGCAGTGTCTGTCTGGTGTTGAGAGACAATTCTCCATGGGTCTCTTGAGTTTCTTTCTGCACATCTTGTGAACAGAGGCAGTGACCGGGTTCTAAACCATTTTTTCAAGGGTGTCTGCACAATAAACAACCTTGGAAGGTGGAGATAGCATCTACCTCCAGAGCAAAAGAGTAGATGTGCTTCCTGTCCAGTACAATAAAAATAATCTCTCTCTCTCTCTCCAGGGCAAAGGGCAGTCATACTACCCTCTCTACGAGCTTTGGGCTCCCTCATCTCACAGCCGCTCTCCTGTAACACGACTCGCTGCAGGTACAGGTTATCATCCCAACCCTCTTCCCACTGCCCTGTGGAAACCGGAGTGTGGGGAAGCAACACAGATGCGGACAGCCTGGCTACTGCTTTCGCCATGAATAAAAAAAAAAAAAAACTGTCCTTCACCTCTGACCCAGGAGTCTCAGACCTCCAAGAAGTTGCGGCTGGCTCACTTGTTACATAGAAGCGATAATGTTTATCTAAACTGTTCCTATGTTTTTCTGCAAGTGGCATGAAAGCTCAGCCTCTGTGCCATTCTCCACACTGGGTAAAGCGCTGTACAGTCAATCTCGCTCATTGCAAATGTGTTCAGTCCCTAATGTGCAAATACTCAGAAGCTGAACAGGGGTTCAAGCAACGTTTTCTCCTACCAAAATGAATCCTTTCCTCATCTAGTAGACTATCGTGATCTTCACATTAGACAGGAAGAAAGAAACTATTGAAACGGAGTCTTTAATTTCCTCAACCCTCTGTCCTGATGACCAACTGACATTTTGCCACAAGGCGCATCTACTGGTTTCAAATGAAATACCAAATACCACCTCAGTGGTAGAATAAATCCGAGCATGAGCTTGGCCAACAGCTTTTTGCATCCTCTGAGACATCATTAAAATCACTAGCATTAAGCTTTAAAAAAAAAAAAAAAAAAAAGGTTACTGAATGGAAGGCCTGGAGATCTTCTCTTCACCTGAGGTCCAGGGAGGAAAGTTAGAACGGGTTACTTGAAAAAAAGTTCAGACTGCCGTAAGTCTGAACCATTGAATACATTAACTATTTAGTAAATTTTAAAACACTGGTTACCTTTGAGGAGAAAAGGAGAGAAAACTTCAATCATATATGGTCTTGATAGTTTAAACATTAAAAAATTTTTTTTTACATCAAAGAATTTTACGGTTTTCATTTGCATTACTTCTTTTCCTAACCTACTGAAATAAACCTTAAATAGATGAATAAATTTTGTTTCCACTGCTTTACTTACTGTTTTCTGGCTTGGATCCCAATTCTTCTACTGATTGCATGCTGTGAATCTCAAATCCTTCAGGGTATTCTGCTTTATTGACAGTCTTATTGTCCACATAAATGATATGTTTAACACAATTGATATCTGACAATGCAGTCTGTTGAGCAGAAAAAAGATCCAGCTCTTACATGTGGGCCTGTAATGAACTCTATTATTGGACATTTTCCTGTCAGAGAACACTACCATGAATTCAAAGAAAAATTCTTATTTACCTTAAGTTTACTTTCCAGAAGTTCAACACTAGTAATCAGGTAGGTAGCCTCAGATTCATTTAACCCATGAACTACAGCTTCTTTGCCAAGTGTGGCATATAAAGTCACAACTACATAATAAAAAATAAACACATATGTTAAATGATAAACATTTATGAGATATATTATTTAAGTCAGCCTTTTGTGATGGGTACACTCATGGATGCAAAGGCATTTTATAATGTCGTTTGATTTCATAGTCTCTGCTATTACCTTTAAATGTTGCCTGAAACTTCCCAGTAGCCCCAGATGTTCCTTACAAAGTCTCAGGATTCTAACATCCTATATCTGAAGAAACCCAGGAATACTGGAAGTGCACAACTGTTCAAAAATTGGTCAATCGAGATTCTCAAGGCCAATAAGCTTCTGGCTGAACTCCTAATTTAAGTCAGAGCTAGCCCACCTAGAACTACCCTGTGATACGCTCTTTCATTGGTCATAGCACCAAGAATGAATAAGTCCTTGAGAATCTTCAGATTGAGGATCTCAAGATGGAATCATGTCCTCACTCCTTCTAGGGAGTTTTTGAGTGGGTCCAATGTCCAAGCTGATTGGTGACCTCCAAGCCTTAAATGGGTGGGCCAAGGAGATCTACTCTTTAGGAGCTACCAGACAAAGGAAACATAAGCTGAAACCAAGATCAGTTAGAATCAAGGGGCATTTGCTAAACTTCAATCAGATTGGAAATTCAGCTCTAGGTTGGTAACCAAAGCAGCAACATGGTTAAGAAGAGCGACTTTTCACAAGCTGTTGATTGTTGAAGCTGGGTGATGGGTACACAGGGGATCATTTCATATTCATTTTGTTTGTTTGAGATACAAATTCTTGATTACTATACTACACTTGTAGTGTTCTTAATTCAGTAAATAATTGAGTGCCTAGTATGTGGTAGGCATTGTTCTGGACTTTAAATTTTTAAAAACAATTTCATGCACAACGGCAAAAACAAATGCTTATGAATCAGGAATATACCCTATACCTTACTTTCTGGCCAACATATCTAATGTCAGTTCAAGTTGTTATGTGCTCATTTCACATGTAAAATGGAAGAGGTCAAAGAAAAGGCCTCGAAGTGAGGCAATGAACTAGAATGATCCTAAGCAATGATCGTTTTGTTTGTTTGTTTGTTTTAATCATTATTTTGTATGTCATGCCCTAAAAAACACCCCCAAGCCCCAAACCTTTCATGTAGAATTCACTTCCAACTGAAAAGTAAAACTCTAAATTCTATCCATTAAGCTGCCAATTCCCATACTGGCGCTTAGAAATTACTTTCTTTAACAGGAATAATCAGAGATCTTTTAACTACAGTATGTACTGTTTTACGGATAGAACTCATGCAGAAAAATGGCTAAGGAACACCTACCATGAAAGCAACAGCATCACAGGACAATTTCACATGTTACTAAAATCCCTTCTCTCCCCCTCCAAAAACGTAAGGCACTTACGAGGGAAATTGTACTTAAAGCAGGTCTGGGCCGCAATCATCCATTCGGCCCTGGTCTCGCAGAAAATGGCAACAGTGCTCTTTGGTTTCAGTCCCAGTGCGGTGAGTCCACTACCAAAATTATTCACTCTGTGGTTCACTTCGAGATAGCTCATCCATTTATAATTCCCAAGAATTAACTGTTAAAGGGAGACATTCTCTAATATTAGTATCTTTATTCAAATAAGCAGTTAAAATACTATTCCAAGTATAGAACTCTAAAACTGCCTTTAAGTGAATATACAGAAGCTGTGAGCACCTTCTGAGAATTGGTTACACAGAATATTTAAGTGGAATGGCAGCATATTTAAAACGCATTTGATCTATGATCAAGTGATGCGTACCTTCCCCTTAAAAGAAAAATTAAAAGGTGCGAGAATGCTGTACCTTCTTAAAAACCTTTCCATTTGGCTGCATTTCATTTTCTTCACTTAGGATTTCTCTGGTCCCAAGGCTGTCTTTCTTCCCAAACTTGGACACGGCATGATCAAATAACTTATCCAGAGTGTTGGCTCCGGGGATGTCTATGACAGCTAGCGAGTCGAAGTGCGTGACAGAGCGATATGGACTTCCAGGTTTGTCTGAAGTGGGCTTAGCTTTTATTCTCTTTGCCATGGCGTTTTTCTTCTTGGCGTTGGTAAGAAAATACCATGGAATAAATATAAGGGCACTGTATACTGTTATTAACAAGTGGACAGGCAGCAAAATAATGGTGAGCACGTTTAGCCTAAGTTTCATAGTGGCAAGGCTCCTACAGTGGTGTGTATTTCTTGTTATTCTTTGGCTGCAGAAAGCCTTGTTTTGCTGAAGAAGGCAACAATGGAAGCAGCGGTTAAGAGTAGCAGTATAGCCAAGGCAGTTCAATTTTAATGATACAGATAGAAGTTAGTAATCTTTGGAAGCCGACAATAAAGTACACCTGGAGGTGAAGACAATGAGCCAGGCAGAGAGCAGGAAAAAAAAACAAAAAACAAAAACAAAAACAAGAGTATTAACAAGTTGATAGCAACACTGATTTAAATACTCAGGTCTTCAGTAGTTTATATAATTGATCTGATACAGAAAGTTGAAATAACTGGTCTGAAAGACTGGCATTTTCCATTTTTAAGCATTGCCATAAACTTCTGAATTTAATTTTGTCTAGGTGTTTAGGTATACTCTCCTCTGAACATCACTCCGCAAGTCAGTTGAATGACACTACTTTAATGCTTACACGAATGTACGGATGTGACATTGAAGTTCAGTTGAACTTTGGGAATGCCAATAGTGAGGTTTCTCCTAAATATGTACATGTAAAACAGGTAGTTTTAAATAGGATTAGGTTTTACATCCAAAATGGAAGAAATCCACAAATGTAGGTTTATTTCTCAATGATCAACCCAGAAATACTATTTCTGAGGTAACACTGTTCACGATCTCCCATCCCGAAAACTGTTGAGCAATACAATTGTAAAGTCATTTCCTAAGTGTTCATTTTGTGCTCAAAATTGCACCCGGTGCCTGGGAATAGTAGTAGCAGGTCTCAACTAGTGTCAGTCCAGTCCTGGCCCTTGCCCATTACCAGTTAACACTTATGAGGCAGTCAGCACATGAGTCAGATCCACTGTCTTTCAAACTTTTTTGGGGGGGGGGCAGAGGGGCAGCTAAACCGCTTCTTCAAATAAAAACTCATGCAGACTTCCCACATATGCAACTGAAGTGGAACTGCTCTGGCTGAATCAGGGAGACTGGGGGTATCCAGAGCACCCCCCAGACTTCCCGGAACCCCATTCCCAAAGTGCCCACCACCGAAGCGTTTCCAGGGAAAAGCCTCGTGGAAAGAGCCAAGAGCTGTGGCGTGCAGTACAAGAAATAAATGCAACAGGCGTCCAGAGGGAATGTGAAATGGCCACCAGTAGGTAAGGGAGGCTCTGTGGACATGAGACTTAAACTGGACCCCGCAAAGGAGGAAAAGAATGGAGAGCATTCCGGGCAGAGAAGCCCCATGGAGAGACACAGAGATAGGGGTGAAAGGGCTTTGGGGGAGTAGGGAGTGCCCATAATAAGGACACTAGCCTGACTGGGGCACAGTGATTGCATGCTGGCTAAAGAGGCTACGGGAGTACAGGGTCTGACAGATCAAAGTGATTTTAAATTGATTAGGCACAAAACTGGGGGCCGTGGCAGGTCAGGAAAATAGTGCTAATTGGAGAGGAACTGCAGCTACAGCCTCAGGGATAACACTAACTCAGGGAGCTGGCCTTCCCTCAGCTGATAAAGCTATTTTGGAGAGTGGCCACGTATTTCAACTATAAAAATTAAAATAATAGTGCACTTTGAGGAGACAGATTGAAGCCCATCCCTCTGCAACTTTTGTAGAAATAGACTATCGAACAGAGGACCATTGTCTGTTTTTACACCAATTACCATAAGGTGGTACCTTAATCTAGCCTTGGTTTTTGTTCATGTCCTTCAACTGAGTGGCGTAAAGTGAGCAAGAAACTACAAGTGGAAAGACCTGGGTTTCAGTCCCCATCTCCGTCACTAACTGGCTGGGTAAGCTTGAGCCAGACAACCGATGTGAGCTTAAGATCAGACTAGATCAGTAGCCCTTAACTTCTTAGAGGTGGTGAACCCCATTTAGAGGTTCCAAGGAGAACTATAAATCCAAGCTACACAAAATGGTATCTACAATTTTAGGGGGTTTGTGGGTTCCTGGAAATCCATCCACGAACCTCTAAGGGTGACACCAACCCTGAAGTAAGAACTGCTGGCCTAGATGATTTCCTGACATCCTTCCAACTTTAAATTTTGTGATTTACCCTACCGAGAAATTGCTTCCTCGGTCTCTCTGACAAGTCTGGACATTCATTTCTTCAAGATAAGGTATGTCAAGTGTCTATCATGGTGTCTGGTCCTCAGTATGCAAGAACCCCTCTAACAATCCTCTCTCCCATCATCCATTTCATGACAACCCAAATCCACAATAATCCTTCCTTTTTCTAACCTCCTACATCACTTGAAATGTCTACCACTCATTTTATCCTTGATTAAATTAACCAATATTAGCAAACATCTAAGCACCTAAGTATATAGCAGAGACCAGTAGTTCTCAACCCTATCAAACCCAACACCTCTTTCTTAGAACAAATATCCTGTAATATTCTTTTATCAATCTCAAAGGGTAGTCACAGATGATAACCTACTTATGTGTATAATTAAAAAAAAATAGTAATTCCCTACTGGTAATAGAAAGGAATACCAAAAGGAAATTAACTCAAGACAAAATTATATTTATTTCAATATATAAATTCTCAGAGACAATACCAGAAGGTCAAAAAAAAGTCTTGGCTTCAATTGAGAAATTGTCAGACTTGGGGCTGAAGATATATAAAGAAGACAGCTTTGGAAGGGTTTATAATCTAATTGGATTAACTGTACTATACATTTTTAGTCATTCATGTTATATACACTTAATCTTTTACACATATTTGCCTTAAGCCTTGGAGGTAGGGAAATGTCTTCTACTTAATCCTCAAAATATAGACACACACACACACACACACACACACACACACACACACACACACACCCCACACACACAGTAGGCAAGCCTAGAAGAACATTCAGGTGAGGAGAGATCAGAGACATCATTTACTCCAGGCATTTTGAAATTCTTTCTGGTGGTGGCGAGGGGGGCATGGGACAACCATTTGAATAAAATCTTACACGAACATGGAAAACACAAATATATATATAGATAAAAGCCAAAAGCAGAGCTGCTTTGGTGGGAGAGGCTTGACAGCCCCTGACCAGACTTCTTGGAACCCCCAGTTCAGCTGAATGTTTGATCCACTGATGTCGGTGAATGAGTAGCCAAGTGCACCTTATAACCGACACCCATCCCCAAGTCCGGTGCTCTTTCAAGCCCACTGGCCAGCTTCTGCCCAGGTTTGCCTGACATCTTAAAATCTTTCCTTGCCAAAGGTTTTCCAGGGTTACACTCACACCTATTGATAAATTTATTTCAAAAAAAGATGAGAACACCTACCACGTGTAAGTTTTGAGCACTTGATACAAAGAGGAGTCAAGCATGCCCTCAGTCTTTTAAATGCATGTACATATGTGTTCATATGTAAGGTAGAGGGCAGGGAGATCAGTTCACAAATATGTAGAATAGATCCCATAAGAGGGGTGCCTGCTTGGCTCAGTTGGAAGAGCATGTGACTCTTGGTCTCGGGGTCCTGAGTTCGAGCCCCATGTTGGGTGTAGAGATTACTAAAAAATAAATATATCCCATAAGAACAAAATGCTAAACATATTCAAAGGAGGGGGAAATTTGCATCCAGTTTGGGGGGAAAAAAAGAGATAGAGGAAGGAGGATGTAGAACCATCCAGAAAGGTTTCACAAAAAACACAGCAGTTGAGGTAGGCATGAAGGATGGTATGTTTTCAAAAGACAAATAAAACAACTGGAAAATGAGGACAGTGCTAACAGAGAGAACAAATGGATGAGCGAACAGATGGAGGCAGAACAGGGCAGGATGGATGTGAGAAACAGCAAGTAGTGTAGCAGATGCTTTAATGTTTTCCATGTGAAGTGTTGCTCCACTTTGGGGATCTAAGTCAATGGGAAAATTCAATTTTTTCAGAGCCAAATTTCCGAGCATGCAGCTCTAATCTACTCTAAGAGACACATGTGTACAATGATTAAGCAACTCAAGATTCAACACCTGCCTGTTGTGTTAAGGGGGAAATGAACTGTTCTCTACGGAGGAGAAAGTCTGATTTCCTGGGTGGTAAATGGGTTAAACTACGGTAGGAGATCCGGGTCTAACCTCACATGTGCTGTTAAGCAGGACTCTGACCAAGTCCAGTGACCTCCCACTTAAGAGCTCTGGGTCAGTGGCATCGTGTACAGAACAGGAATGCTGCTTGCATTATCTACTTCGTGGCACTGTTGGCAGAATCCTTCCTCACAGCCAGCTTGCAATCCACGGACAATAATCATCAGTCCCTGGAATAAACTGTCTCGCCCCGTTTCACTTTGTTGTACTTATTCGGCGAAACTACAACCTGGTTAAATCCAATTCTCCATTGAAGTGGGCACCTGTACCCACGCAGCTGAACTTGGCTGGAGAAAAGCTGGACTGTGCTGAACCCCCCCTCCCCCCGATACCCACGCCGGCTCGCTCCAGCAGGCCCTCAATGCTGTGCAGAAACCACACTGCGCCGGACGGCTCCGCTCACTGGCTTGCCCTCCTGGGTTTCCTGCCTGCTCCTCGCTCTTCCGGCCAGCCCCCCGACGCCTGCCCCTCCTCCGTCCTCATTCTCGGCTGCTGGGCTGGCTTACCGTTCCGCTGAGACAACTGTGACAGTCTGGAGAGAACTGGCGCACACTCCCACCACTGCACCTACCCACCTTCGTGCGTCTGCGGCCACGTGCTCTTTTCTCTCCCGTGACTCTGCCCTCGGACCAGTGCCGCGCGCGGCCAGGGCTGAGCCCTGCACCAGGGCTCCAAGGCCCTGTCTCCGCCTGGGCCCGGTCTCTCCCTGGCGGGGCCGCTCTACTGACTCTTCCCCCTCACGCCCCATTAACGTGCCCTGCTCCACTGAATCGTGCCCATTAGCATCATAACAGGCTAGTCTTTCTCTCACCTTAAAAACCATTGCCTCTCGAATGTTCTCTGGCCACAGCCCCATTTCTTGGCATCGGGACTTGAGAGTCGCCTATGCACTTCCTCTCCCAGTTCTCTCCCCCTATTTTCCTCTTGAACCTACTACTCAGGCTTTTACCCCCTACAACTCCACAAATTGCTCTGGTCGAGGGCCCCAACGACCTCCATGACTTCACATCCCCAGGTCAGTTAATGCTCCCTCATCTCCCTTGACTCATCAGCAGCCTTTGACCTGGATGACCCCTCTGTTCCTGATTGAAACTTCTTCACTTGGCTTCCAGGAGACCACATTTCTTCTGGTTTTCTTTGGACTTCCCTAGCTGTTCCTTCTCAGTCTTCTTTGCTGCTTCTTCTTTATCTCCCTGACCTCTAACTGCGACAGTCCTCAGTCACCGAACCTCCTCTGGGCTTTCTCTACACTCACTCCCATGGTGACCTCATTTAGTCCCACAGCTTTAGATGGCATATATACGCTGATGACTCCCAGATTTCTACCTCCTGCCTGGAGGTCCTCCTTAAACACCGGATTTGTAGACCCAACTTTTTCCTCAACAGGTCCATTTCGGTCAAGTACCTCAGACTTAATATGGTCAAAGCTGAGCCACTGATCATCCTCCCACAGACCTATCCCACCCAGTCTTGCCTGGCTCGGTAATTCCAGCTGCTCTGACCAAAAACCTTAGAGATTCCCTCTTTCACTCCTCTCTCTCTCTCTCTCTCTCTCCCACACACACACACACACACACACACACACACACACACTCCACACCCAACTCAGCAGCAGCAAATCCTACCGGCTCTACTTAAAAAACACATACCAAATTCAACTACTGCCTACCACCTCCACTGCTACCATCCTGGTTTCAGCCACTATCATCTCTCACCGAAATAAATGCAATTGCCAGTCTGATCTCCCTGCTCCCACTTTTATAACAAAGTCTAAACTCGGCAGCCGGAGCGCTCCAGCTAAAATGTAAGGTAGATTAGGTCAGTCGTCTGCCCAAAACCATTCAAAGAATCCCCATACGGCCCACTCAGAAGTTAGCCCTCACTCTGCCCTATGAGACTACGAGGATCTCTCCCCTCTCTCTTGAATTTCTGACTTCATCTCCCATGCTTTCCTCTGGCTCATTCTGCTTTACTTCAACCTGTTCCTTGTGGTCTCTGGAACACACCAGGCATGATCCTACTTCAGGCCCTTTGTACATGTTTTCCTCTCTGCCTGGAATATTCTTCTAAGACCCCTGCAGAGCTTATTCTCCCAGATCCTTTTTGTCTTTACTCAAGTATCACTTTCTCCAGCCATCCTAAAAAGGCCCCCCCACACCACCAGTCCCTTTTCTCGCTGTTTTTCTCCTTAGCACCTATCACCAATACGACACATGCTTTCCTTTTCATATTTGTTATCAATGTCCCCATTAGAATATAAGCTCCATGAGGCAGTTTACAGTCTGCTGCTGAACACTCAGTGACCACAACAGTCCCTCTGTGCATTAGCAGTGCCGTAAATCTGGTGACTGAAATAAGAACGGATGTAGCACTGCTCTGGAATAAAGTAAAAATATACGCCAAGTACAACAGCCTGAAACCCACCAACCTTAGTCATCTTAAAAAAAAAAAAAAAATCACTCATCGTGTTGACATTCTAGGACAGGGTATCCTCTTAAAATCCCTACAATAAACTTGAACCTCTTTTTAGCTGCTTAATAGAAAATATGAAACTGGAAAAACTGCCCGTGCACAGAAGTAAAAGACTGCTTTTGTGAAAGCGTGAAGGCTACACAGTTGGGACTATGTGCTTATTCACCCGTGCCGCTCACAAAGGTATGCTGTCTGTCCGTGTATGAAGAGTGAGACCTGCTGCCCTACCCATTAGGAGGACATGAACTCGAAGCTGTGCTTCCTTGAAATCAAGAAATTCATTTGTATGGCCTCCAGGAAAGGGCAGGCCATCACCTTCGGTCATGAAACAGTTCACTGTTCCTGTTGATGGTTACTGTTTCATATAGAGATCAGATGAATAACCACTCATTGAGCATTGACTCTGGGCTAGGCACTGTGCCCAGTCCTCTAGATACATTATCTCATTGAATCCTTCAGGAAACCCTTTGAGGTGGTACCCTCATTTTACTGATGACAGAACCAGTCTCTGAGAGATCATTTGCCCAAGGTGACACAGCGAAGTAGGGATTTTGATCCAGGTCTAATAGATTTCAAATAGATTTTAGATTTAAATAGATTTTAAAGCTATGCTTTCAGCTCTATTGTCTGTGATCCTGATCATACTGGTATAATCTAAGTAGGTGACAGTGATAAACTTTGTGTATGTAGAAAGCCTGGCAGCAATTTTGAGCACTGATCCATCCTATATCCCGAGACATTTTTATAGGTGGAAAAATGTCCTTTAGGTATCGAGTGAGTCCTAGAAGTCTTAGGGGAAAATGAGATAAAATTTTACTTTTTGTCTTGAGGTCAAGTTTAATGTTAAATATTTCATTCCAGTTACTTCAAACGTTCTGAGATAGTTAGCTTAAACACAAAAAAGCATTAGTGATACATTTAAGCTCTAGTACACAAAGTAAACAAACACTACATATTGATTAAAGTCTGAATTTAAAAGAAATCATCTCCCCCAGAAGCCCATGACACAACATCAATTTAAAAATGAAAAAGAAAAACTAATAAGCTGAAGTCCATTAATACTGAGACTTTTTTTTTCCCAAAAGTTTGAGAAAACGGACTAAAGCAAGGATCCATGCATTTGCCAAGTTGAAACACACAATAAAGACAGATTAATGTCATCTGTCCTTCACAAACAACCTTATGAAAATATAAAAGGCATCAATTTGAAAATCAATGATTAACTATGTAAGTGCTACTTTAAGAAATTGCATCTTCAAGTCACACAGCATTAAAAGGGGTAATTTAAATACCAAATAAAGAGGCAATTTGCCTTCTGTATCCACTCAACATTAAATCAGAAAACAATTATAAAAGTTCCAAGTGGGGCCCTGGGTGGCTCACTCGGTTGAGTGGCTGCCTTCCACTCAGGTCATGATCTCAGGGTCCTGGGTTCCAGCCCCATGTGGAGCTCTCTGCTCAGCAGGGAGTCTGCTTCTCCCTCTCCCTCTCACTCTGTGCTCTCTGTCTCTCTCAAATAAATAAATACAATCTTTAAAAAATAATAAAATAAAAATAAATAAAATAAATAAAAGTTCCAAGAGATTAAACAGATAACATATCTGTGGCACTTTAAAAGATCATATTTCTACGTAGATATTGCGTCAAGACTTTTATAAAGGGGTGGAATGCTTTTTTTAAAAATATCTTTTCTCTCACATACTATTAAAAAGTTCCAAATGATTTTCAAACATAGAGGAGAAAGCTCAAATATGATGTTAAAAGAATGGCTGCATTAGGTTAATGAAATCAAACTTCACAGGAGCTATATTACAATATAATAAACTTCACATTTTAATATGAAAACTTTAAAAATGTTACTATTTTAAGAATATAAAAGGCATTAAGGTTAGCTAGTAGGATCTTTTGCTGTTAGTTTGCAAGACTGAATAACTATGTGAAATATATATTCATCCGCCCTTTGTCTCATCAGATTCAAATTGATAGACCAACCTAATCAATATGGTAGAGTCTGTACAATCAAACTTTAGATCTGATACACAGTAATTATAATAAATACATCTGAAAACTGAAAAAGCAAAACAAAAGCAAAAACCTAGGGCGAACATATACACACCCTGTCCCGACACACTGCACTTGTGCCTAGCTAGCTATTTGGACTACAAACCTCTCACCACTACGGCTGATCTTTGGGTGCGTCTCTAACAAGATTAACAGAGCCCGTCTACTTCATCACCTGGAAAGTTCTTAACCCCTGAAGTCGCCATCCTGCCAGTCTCTTCCCAGCTTTTCCCAGCAAAGGAAACACCTCAGCTACCATGTTGAAGATGCTCTTTCACACTGTAGCAAAAGTCCCCTCCCATAATGTTTTAATAACATCCCCGGCATGCATCAGATTATGTTTTTTCTAGGTCATAGGTTCTTATAATTGGGATCCTATCTATATGTGTTGAAATGAGGAGATCTAGGAGCCAATGTTGCTGCCTACACACTCCACATACACTGTGTATGATTATGCACCTATTCCTAATTTTAAGTGATCACAACATGCTTCATTTTTAAATATGAAGCTTTCAAAAGTCAGGAGCTGGCTGTACAGATTGAACCCAAAGTTTACATTTAAGGACTTCTGAGGACAGACCAAGCTAGAAGTGGCAGCTACTGACAAAGCATGATGTTAGGATCCAACTTGATTAGACATCAGGAGAAAGGGAGGAAAACTAAGTTCTGGGAGGTATGTATTTGGAGAGAAATAAAGAGGGTTCAGTGCCAATTGCAATGTCCTAGGCTACTGCTTAAGATGAACTGTTACAGACCCCTGTGGACAGAACCTTGCTGCTAAATTAGAGGGCACATCGCGCCATGGGGTAGACTTGAATTTTGTCTGCAAAGACTATTTCCCAGGTATTTTTTCTCTAGGGGAACACAGTCATGGTTTTAATATAAGCTAATCAAAAATAATTCAAAATAACTTTAAAATTAACTCACAGTTATAATAAATGTATTGTGTCCAAGTGAGAGATGGTCTCTCTCCTGTCATGTTATATATTTATTAATAATAAAGTAATACAAACTGCAGGCTGCCAACCATGATTATAAAAAAAAAAAAAAAAAATCTGTGACCAGCATAATACTTCACTTAGTAACAACTTTGTGTAACAGGGAGAATTTTGCAACCATACCTTTTTTTTTTTTTGCCACATGACCCACCCTCCACATTTGCTAGAGGAGGAGCCAGTCCAACAGGTTAGTTCTTTGCTAATGTGGTTTCCCAGTATTTTATACTGTTAAAAATTATGCAACAATGTAGTCTTAAACCATTTCTTACAAAATGGCCAAATAAGTCACTACAATTCAGCCACATGGCCACCATGTGAAACTGCATTATTTTTTTTTTAAAAGCTCACTCTGCTCTTCAGTATTAAATATACCTTTATAAGTGAGACTAATAAAAGAACTCGAAGACTGATAAATCTGTTGGAAGATTGAAATCCTATAGCCATTCAGTCAACTCTCAAATATTAGCACTAGTAAAAAGAAGAGCACAGATATTCCAAAGACTGGAGAGAATTCAAAATGTTTTGTTTTTTTTTTATTCTTAGCATTTCATTATGGCTGTACCTGACATTTTAGAAACTAAAGAATTCATCACTAAAGGAGGAAGCCATGTGACACTCAATACAAGAAGCCATGGAAAAGTTAATGTCTCCATACTAGGAATGAGGAATACATTCCATTCTGTTCTCTTCACATTCATTTGTTTCCCTGGCCCATGCATGCTTCACTAAGGTGAGTAAGGGAGGGGGATCAGGGAATTAGGTATTTCTGCTTTGAAGTGTATTTTGGGACAGCCAAGGCCCAGCTAGGCCAATCGAAGAGGAGTCTCTGAAGTGTCAAAGACACTCCAGAGAATCTTGTAAACTCGTGAACAAAACTGGACATATGTTTCCGCCAATGTGTTTGGCAACTCCTACTCTTTGCCTTGGTACTTTTCTCTTACATATCTAGAAGGGCTGTAAACCGAGTGCCATAAATGTTTATCTATATTTATAGGGTGTGTGTGTGTGTGTGTGTGTGTATGTGTGTGTGTATGCACGCGCAAGTGTATGCATGCGTGTGGGAGGAGGAGGGGGAAGAGAGAGAGGAAACGGACTCTCTGTGGACAAATAAATCAACTATAGAAGCGTGACTACTATGCCCTCACGATGGCAGCACAGTCTATTTCCCCAAGGAAACACTAACCTCACTGATACCTTACCTCTTTGATCAACCATGGGGGAGCGTGCTAAGTAGCTGAATTCAGAGACGGCTAATTCAGGCTTGCTGATGAAAATCTCTGGCCATGTTTAAGATTTTTCTAATGCAGGTTAATAAGTAGACTTTAGCACCAAGCTACACAAGAACATTAAGTCTTGAATTTCTTTACACTTGGAATTCAAAAATAGTTATTAGCACATAAAAACTACTAGATCTTCTGTTTCAAGTTTCTAACCTATTATAATTAAAGCGATTCTCAGAAGACCAGAAATACAAGAGAGGCAGCATTGTATCCAGGGTTTTGGTCTTGGTTCAGCAGCTTGCTGAACTGTAAGATCTGGAACAAATTAAATAACCTCTTGTCTGTTTCCTCATCTGTAAAATGAGAAAACTGGATTCTTATTTTAAGATAGCACAGGCCTGTAAAAGTTTTAAAAGCAAAAGATGGTGAGGGGAATGACACAGCTGCCTTGGGGGGTGGGGGGCAGGTATGGACATTTAAAACAAAAAACAAAAAAACAAAAAACCCTATCATTTGCTATCACCATCATTTCCTAAAATACAGAATGTAGTTAATGCCCCCAAATTAGATGGACAGATCTCATAATAACAAGCAATCATTTAAGTGGGAAGAGTTTAATCTTAAAAAATGCATGGTCTGTTGTCCTTACTTTCCTCACCTCATCCTGGACGGACCACTAAAAACTCCTCACTGACCAGCATTGGTCTAAAAATCAATGTTGGGGAAACACTGGACTGGGTAATTTTCAAGGTCCAAGACTCAAACTCTAGGACTCTAATTTTAAGTGTGCTGCTGTGTTTCTTTTATTCCATGCTATGGTCTAGAGTAGATGCTTCGGTGAGAGACGGGACTAATACCTAAAATTCTGCAAATCAGAAATATATTTAAATCAGTTTTGCGAACCAGTAACTAGAACAAGCTTCAATTTATTAGGGAGAGTATCCACTACTACAGACTTCATGCCATCAAGAATAACAAACCTCCTTACAGATTAGAAATTGAGGCAAAAGGAAGCAAAATAGCTTGCCAAAGACTCGAAGCCTGTAAGCCTCAACAGTCAGAACTGGAACTCCAATCTGTGACTCCATTTTTTGGTAATTGCTTAAGGAAAAATATTTTACTTAGATTTCAACTATCACTTCCCCTTTTAGAAATGAGTGGTGATGGTTTAAATTTTAGAAGCTGTACAGGGTAAAAAGTTTTCCCATTTTACTTTTCCAAATAATGCCCTTTAACACAAACATGGAGATTGGCAGGTTTTTTCCACTACAAAAAGAGTCAAGATGCCTGTATGTTTAAAACTTAATTTCCTCCAAAAGCTGATAAAATTACAAATTTAGAATTTTCAAAGAATACTTACAGATTTCCTTTTTCTCTAAGAAGAACACGTATATCTTTTGTGATTTCAATCTGTAATAAAAGACAACATTCATGGGTACAGTAACATAAGAAAAGAACCCCTTTTAAAAACACTCAAGTGTTGTTTCACATCACCTGTGCACCTTAGTTCATGATGAGCCAGGTATCAAAGGGAAAACAAGAAATGATTAGAGATGATCATCTGGCTAGAAGTAATGTAGGACTGCAGAAAAGTAACTGAGCCTGACTAAGAAACAGTAGTCAAAACTGTGGGAAAATGGCAAGATGAAAAAATGGGCAGAGGAACTAAATAGTCATTTCTCCAAAGAGGACATCCAGATGGCCAATAGGCACATGAAAAGGTACTGAACATCACTCATCATCAGGAAAATGCAAATCAAAACCACAATGAGATATCACCTCACACTTGTTAGGATGGCTCTCATCAAAAAGACCAGGGATAACAAGCGTAGGCGAGTTTGTGGAGAAAAAGGAAGGTCTGTGCAATGTTGGTGGGAATGTAAATTGGTGCAGCCACTCTGGAAAACAGTATGGAGGTTGGGTAAAAAATTAAAAATATAATGATCACATGATCCAGCAATCTCACTTCTGGATATACAGCCAAAGGAAATGAAAACAGGATATCAAAAAGAGATCTGCACTCCCATGTTTACTGCAGCATTATTCACAATAGCCAAGATAAGGAAACAACTTAAGTGTCCACCAATGGATGAATGGATGAAGCAAATATGGTATGTACATACAATGGAATATACTCATAGTCGTGAGAAAGAAGGAAAGCCTGCCATTTGCAACAACATGGATGGACCTTGAGGATATGCTTTGTGAGATGAGCCAGGCAGAGAAAGACAAATGTTGCATGATGTCACTCATTTGTACAATCTAAAAAAGCCACACTCACAGGAACAGAGTAGAATGGTGGTTATCAGGGCCTGGAGGGGAGACCAGGGGAGACACTGTTAAAGGGTACAAACTTACAACTAGAAGATGAGTAAGTTCTGGAGATCTGATGCACAGCACAGTGATCACAGTCAACAATGGTGTGTCATATACTTCAGAACTGCTAAGAAACTAGATCTTAAATGTTCTCACCACAAAAAAAGAAATGATAATTATGTGATGCCAACAGAGGTGTTAGCTAAAGCTAAGGTGGTAATTGTAACAATATATAAATGTATCAAATCAACATGTTGTGCACCTTGCACAATATTATACATCAATTATATCTCAATAAAAAATTTTAAAGTAAAATGAAAAGAAAATGGCAAGAAGCAAGAGTCATGCTGTTAAAAGTTTTATTTGTACCTCTTATCCTCCCCCCACCCCCAATCAGGACAGGAGTCAAGTTCAGGGATAAAGTCTGACCACAGAAAACTAGTCAATCTACCCAGATATCCCCACCACAAGTGCCTGCAGGCACCTACCGATTTTCTCATCAAAACCCAAAATGAATAATTTCCTTTAAACAGTGCAAGATTCTTTCCAAATCAAAATACTGCACTGCTCTAGTAAAAAACCTAGAGATATTTTCATCTTCCTTCAATGAATATACAGATCAGTTTTATGATGCTCTTGAAGATATATATATGCTATGAAGGTTTACGGTCAGTTTACAGCTGAGGATTAACCTATTTTGTACAGTGCAGGAGAAAATGACTTATCATCTGAATACTCAGAATAGTAAAATAAGGCCCTTCCGTAATTTGACATCACTTACTTACATTCCAGCACTGCAGGGGTGTCCTGGGCACGATTAAGATTTTGAAGAAGAAATGAAGTCTTAGCTCCATGCAGTAGTACTCAGTACTACTTGCATGGGACTATGAGAAAAACCCTTCGAACACTTTTTAAAAAAAAATCTAGACACTCCAATGGAAGCCGCAAACATCCATATGACTAATGACCACACTAACTACTTGGTAAATGAAACAGTTCATTTTCTCTTTTGCTACCAACAGAACAATGAAGGAAAGAATGATTTATACCCAGGCCTATCACTAACAGAGCATGCCTTTTGTTTTGTTTCATGGAACTACTTCTCCACTTCAAGTGAATATCCACAATCTACTTTTGGGGAGGGTGCGCTGGGGACAGTATCAGTACATGGTGAACACATGGTTAAGACTACTTATAAACAGAAGGCATGCTACTTAACATTTTCTTATTTTTCTCCCACAGGGCTAACATTTGATATTAACATAAGGAAAGTAAATCTCTGCATATACATACTCAAATAAAGTCCAAAGAGCTCAAAAAGAGAATGTTGGGGAAGAAAAACTTCATATTTCTAAGTACAAATGGATAGATGTCCCCCAACAGATTAACTCAGGTAACTGATAAACAACAAAGACCAACTTTCTACAAAATCATTTAAAGACCTATGGGTGGCAGGGGGGGGAAATACAAAACTATCCACTAGCTTGCTTAATTTGGAAAATAATTTTATCCGTAAATATTTGTAAAGGACAGTTTACACTTGGTCGTTGGTACTATAGAGAGAGAAGATGGAGAGGAGAATCAAGTGTCAGAGAATTCTCTCAGCTGAATGAGAGCCCCAGCTTCAACCTTCTACTCATTTCCAGTCTCACAGTCCACCATCAATCAGGCAAGACAAAGCAACTCTAAGAGGTTCTTAAATACAAGAGACAGACATGATTTTTTTTCAGCACCTGTACCTTTAATGGACATTTATTTCATCGTTTAAAAAACAAAACAAAACAAAAAAAGCAACTGATGCCCAGCAGATAGAAGAGAACTAAATCACATTTCCTAATCTATTTTTTTTCTACACAATGGAAAAACCGACCTTGAACTTAACTTCTCCCCTACCCTCCCCCCTAAAAAAATAGCACCCTGCTCTTAAAGTTATTCTATTAAAATAAATTGAAGAAATAATTTCATATAAAAGAACTAAGCAGATGATCACCGCACAGCTTCCATTTACAAATGACTGGGACTAGGGATGATCTGGCTGAAATCAGAATGCAAATTTGGGACACACTTTTCACTTTCACATGTATATGCAATTTTTTGTTAGCACAAGGAAGTTGGAAATCCTTCGCAAGGCAAATTTTTAACAGACTGAAGCATATAATATAGTTTGTTTCTACTTAATGATCACCTGGTGGCATGAAAAAAAGAGAATACAGCATCCAGAGTTTATCATCTTTCAATTAGGAAATGAGGCAGTCCTGAGAAAGCCTTACTCATCGAATACCATGAAGCAAAACAGTGTCCAGGCAGCTAACAGGACGGTGATTAAGGAAAAAGCAACCACAAATACGAGGCAGGGCTGTTCAACTTCAGACAACCCTCATATTTTCAGACAGACTTCAAAACAAACCACTAATGTGTTTAGTTTTTGCCCTCTTGCAAATAAGTTAGTCTGCTAACCAATATTTTGAAAACATTCTTCCAAAGTAAAGTCAATACTCAACTTGTGATAACATCTGTTGGAAATGTTTAAAGCACAATCAATCTTCCTCCTGTAATTAATGTCTCAAGGACCAAGTTTAGTACGTTTAAAAGAGAATGTTTCAAAAAGAGTGGGAAATATTCACAAAGTCCTGAGCATTTAATGTGCAAATCTAAAAGTAAATTCTGGCAAGTCCCTCATAGAACAATCTCCTCAGCAATGGGTCTTTTATAGGTCTTGCTTCAGATAGATGCATGTAGGTCACATATTCGCTAATGGATAAAAACTGCCATAACTATAACACAGTTCAAAGGTTAGAAATGTTGAAATCAAGAAACAACACAGGTGGGCGCCTGGGTGGCTCAGTCGTTAAGCGTCTGCCTTCAGCTCAGGTCATGATCCCAGGATCCTGGGATCGAGTCCCACATCAGGCTCCCTGCTCAGCGGGAAGCCTGCTTCTCCCTCCCCCACTCCCCCTGCTTGCGTTCCCTCTCTCGCTGTGTCTCTCTCTGTCAAATAAATAAATAAAATCTTAAAAAAAAAAAAAAAGAAACAACACAGGTACAAAACAGTATGTATGACTCCATTATATACACATATATTTGAGTGGGTACATTCATAGAAAAATTAGCAAGATATGCACCAAATATTAATGCTAGCTATTGCTGTGTGGTAGGATTACAGGTGAATTTTACGTTTTAATATTTTTGTTTTGTTTTAATGTTTTATATACTTTTGTATTCTTTCTGCTGATTTCAATAGCTTCCAAAATTTCCATAAATATTATTTAAAAATGATTTTTAAAAAGTCATAAAGAAGAAGAAAATTACATTTAAAACAGGCCTACGTGACTATCATAAGCCAATCAAACTACTAGAAGGTACTGCTCAGAATCTAAGCTTTAGTAGAATCTTTTCCCCTTAAGAATATATAAAGTAGGAGTGGTTCAAGAGTCTTAAATGTTTCATAGGCTTGTAGGTCACTTGATTCAGAAACATTAAAATGTATTAAACAAATATTATAACCTAAATAATAAAACTAACCAAAATCTATCATGTAATAGTGTGAAAAGTATGGAGATGATTTTAGGCCGTCATAGACTAGAATGTTGATTCATGGAAAAGTTAGGTAACCTAAAACAAAATGTGTTTTAAAAATATTCATGATATCTCAATAAAGTGTTTAAAAAAACACAAACATTACAAAATATAAAATACAAAGTGAAAGTATCTTTTTTATTCAATCCTCCAGAAATAACAGCTTTTAATAGTATGGTAGGTGCCCTTGGAGATGTTTTTGTAAGCAGAGTCTAATACACATGTGCACACGTGCGCACACACACACACACACAATTTTTAATAAAAACTGAATCATACTATCTATACAGGTTTGCAACTTTTTAAAAAAAATATGACTCTCTTACATGTCTTTCCATGCCAGAATACATAGATCTACCTAATACTCTTAAACAGTTAGGGGCGCCTGGGTGGCTCAGTGGATTAAGCGGTTAAGCACCTGCCTTCAGCTCAGGTCATGATCCAGGGGTCCTGGGACTGAGCCTGGCATTGGGATCTCTGCTCAGTGGGGAGTCAGTTTCTCCCTCTGCCCTTCCCCTCTGCCCCTTCTCTCTGGGGGTGCTCTCTCTCTGGCTCTCTCTCTCAAATAAATAAATAAAATCTTTAAAAAAATACTCTTAAACAGTTATATGGTATTCCAGCAATGAATATCCTTAACAATATATTTATGCCAGTGTGTCTATAGGATATATTTCTAGTAGAAGTGTTGGGTCAAAAGGGTGTGTGACCATTTTAGGTTTTAGTTTATTAAAATTGCCCTCCAGGTCTAGAAGCAGAGATACTCAGTAGCAGTCAGTGATCATATCCAGCACCCAGGTCTTGGGTTTCCAATTACCATTCTCCAGTAAAAGGAGCCAGGACCCTTTAGAGAAGTAGTTGATTCCAGAGCCAGCACAGGAAAAATGCCAGCTGAGCCTGGTATCTTCTGGTGCCAGAAAGTAAGGAAGT
Organism: Phoca vitulina; assembly: GCF_004348235.1. NCBI lineage: Eukaryota > Metazoa > Chordata > Mammalia > Carnivora > Phocidae > Phoca > Phoca vitulina. Next base: position 5,185,919 of record NW_022589772.1, on the reverse strand, counting down.
GTTTAAAAAAAAAAAAAAGAAAAGATGGGGATATGCCAAAGGGACACAGGGGCCAACCCAAAAGAGCTCCCAATGGTTAAAGCTGGAACAATTTGAACAACAATGTAAGTGATAGTATTAGATTATATCCAAAAGAATAAAAGAAATATCCATGAGTCCATACTAATACAAATAAATGATTGACCAAATAAATAAGTACAGGAGGGAGAAGAGACAAAAATTCCTTATACAAAACTTCTAATTAATAAATGTGGAAGGAATAAAGAAAATAGAAAATCTCCATTAGAACACTACAGTAAGGGCACCTGGGTGGCTCAGTTGGTTAAGCGTCTGCCTTCAGCTCAGGTCATGATCCCAGGGTCCTGGGACAGAGCCCCACATCAGGCTCCCTGCTCAGCAGGGAGTCTGCTTCTCCTTCTCCCTCTGCCCCTCCCCCCTGCTCATTCTGTCTCTTTCTCAAATAAATAAATAAAATCTTAAGAATAAAAAAAGAACACTACAGTAATAATTGGCTACAGGCAAAATCCACTGGTGGATGCTAACACTGGTGAGTGAAAGTTTAAAGTTGAAATTGGATATATGCATGGTCTCAAAGTATCACCTCCAAAAATGTATTAATACAATATAATAAAGTATTTTTAATACCTATTAACTCCAAGAGAAAAATGATTACTGTCGAGAAACACAGTTGAGATGACCTTCACCAATGACAGGGCACATCAACATCACATACCCCCGACAGGACACACTGAGAAGGGCACAACATAGCTTCTGTGGTGTTCTTGCCCAAATTACATCATCTCGAGCTACGAAGAAAGAACATTAGGCAAACCCAAATTAGGGGCATTCTATAAAGTACCGAGTATTCTTCAAAGTTGTTAAGGTCATGAAAGACAAAGACTGAGGAATTGTCATGGAAGAGACTAAGGAGAGGTAGAGAGTCTTGTGCTACACGAAATCAGTCAGTCAGACAAAGACGAATAGTGTATGATTTCACTTATATGTGGAACTTCAGAAACAAAACAAACAAGCAAAGGGAGAGAAACAGAGAGACCAACCAAGAAACAGACTTTTAACTCTAGAGAACAAACTGATGGTTACCAGAGGGGAAGTGGGTGGGGCGTTGGGTGAAATAGGTGATGGGGATGAAGGAGGGCACTTGTGATGAGCACCAGGTGATGAATGGAAGTGTTATATTACTATATTGTACACCTGAAACTAATATAACACTGTATGTTAACTGGAATTAAAATAAAAAATTAAAGTGTAAAAAAAAAAGAGACTAAAGAGACATGATAACTAAATGTAATGTGAGAGCCTCGATTAGATCCTGGAACAGAAAAAAGATGTTAGTAGAAACACTGATTAAATTTGAATAAAGTCTGTAGTTTAGTTAATAGTATTACGCCAATATTAATTTCTTAGTTTTAATTAATTGTACTATAATTATGTAAAATGTTAACACTAGGGGGCGGTAGGTGAAGGGTCCATGGATATGATGTACTATTCTTGCAACTCTTTTGTAAAAGTCTAAAATTTATTCCCATCCTCCCCAAATTTTAATGCCCTCTAAAAGAGAATATACCATTTCACATTCCCACCAAAATTAATATGCCCATTTCAGGGTGCCTGGGTGGCTCAGTCGGTTGAGTGAGTGATTTCAGCTCAGGGCATGATCTCAGGGTCCTGGGGAGTCAGCTTGAAGATTATCTCACTTCCTCTCCCTCCTCCCTCCCCATGCACTTGTGTGTGCTCTCTCTCAAATAAACAAATCTTTAAAAAAAATATGCCCATATCTCCACATCCCCTCCAACACTGACTTGAATTCTGTTCAACAGGAACCAAAAACACTTTTTTGATAATTTTCAATGAATATATTAAAATGTTTCACTATATCTAAATTTCTTATATGAATGAAGATGAATCCAGTCCTTTGCCCATTTTTTCACTTCATTAATCATATTTTCTTGGTGATTCATAAAAGCCCTTTTTATATTAAGGAAATAAACCCTTTGTCTGACATACTACAAATATTGTTCCCAGTATAGCTCTTCTCTTGTTTTGGGTGCTTTGGACCAAATATTGGTTTTTATGTTTTAAGTAATACATTGTATCAGTAGTCTCCTTTGTGGCTTCTGGGTCATTTTCCCTCCTCAAGATTATAAAAACCTCTCCCTCATATTTCCTGGAAGTGTGATTACCAAGTCAAAGATAGACTGGGGCATGGTGGGAAGGGTGGGAAAGGAAACTCTTGATACATACCTATAAAATAACTTTCCAGAAAGGCTGGACCTATTTATACTCCCATCAGCAGCATTAAATATTTTACTATAAAATAAATTTTTAATTTAATGAGAAAAACATCTACCATACCCATATTCTACCCAAAAGAAACCATTTAACACCTTGAAAAAAAAACTATGTCACACTGACATCCTCTGAAATTATCCTGTGTCAAAGACTTCATTCATGCCCTTCTTTCTACCCAGAATTCTGCTCAAAAGCCATCTTTTCTGGGATATCTTCACTGATACCTTGAGCTAACATTTCTTGTCTTCTTTTGAACTTTTATAGCTCTTCACTAACAGCTTGAAACCTGTATTACATTACCCAAATGGGTATCATCTCTTCGCCTTCCACTCAGGTGACAAGAAGGATTTGGAAGGGAGGGCATTTCAGAAGTTAACTGTATTATTTATGAATTTATCTTAATCACTTATCTAAACAGTAAGTTCATTCAGGAAAAGGACTGCATCCTATTATCTCTGTATCCCACTTCGGCTTAGAAATAGCATCAAATATTTGTTGGAATGGATAAAAGAAATAATCTAACACTTGTCAGAGAATACAGCTGGTTGAAGTCATTATTTTTTCCTTCACAATATCAGCTTTCACTTTATCTGTGACTATTTATTTATTGATAAATAAACTGAACTATAGTTGACGAAGTGTTATATGAGTTTCAGGTGTGCAACATAGTAGTTCGACAATTCTATACTATTTTTAAGCTAGAATTTGTTTACATAATCGTCTTCAGCAGATATTTGAGGGAAATACTTATAACAAAAAATTACCATTATATTTTAGAAGGATGATAATCAATGTTAGCCAAACAGAAAGTCCTTTGTTCTACTCATAACTCAAAAATTATTCTTTTTTTTAAGATTTTATTTACTTATTTGACAGAGAGAGACACAGCGAGAGAGGGAACACAAGCAGGGGAAGTGGGAGAGGGAGAAGCAGGCCTCCCACCGAGCAGGGAGTCTGACGCGGGGCTCGATCCCAGGACCCGGGGATCATGACCTGAGCCGAAGGCAGACACTTAACAACTGAGCCACCCAGGCGCCCCTCAAAAATTATTCTTGTCAGTAGTGGAAGAACATATCACTTGCATATCCATGACAACAATGGATATTTCTTCGCATAGTTAAATCTGCAGTATTCTGGAGTAGTTTCTTTGTTTTGCTTTCTCAGTTTTGAAGCAATGCTTATGTATTATATGCTACACCCATTGTCTTTACCCAAGCTCGAAGACAGAGTCTAGTTTCAATGCCAAGAGAAATACTCCCAACTCTAGAATTACGTTACCACCCATTTTGTTATATAAACTCTCCCCCTATAATTAGTATCTTTACACACACACACACACACACACATTTAGTTTTACCATTAGTATGGTAAATTACATATGTATACATATTATACACACACATATATGTAAATTGTGTATATAAAAATAACAAGTACCTAACCTACAATGTAAGTACTAGGCTTCACTTGGGACAGGAAAATAAACTAGATGTATATAAATTCCACTCCCTACTTATAAAGTTGTACACTTTCATTTTTTTTTTAAAGATTTTGTTTATTTGACAGAGAGAGACACAGCGAGAGAGGGAACACAAGCGGGGGAGTGGGAGCGGGAGAAGCAGGCTTCACGCTGAGCGAGGAGCCTGATGTGGGGCTCGATCCCAGGACCCTGAGCCGAAGGCAGACGCTTAACGACTGAGCCACCCAGGCGCCCCTGAAGTTGTACACTTACACTTTCAGAGCCAAAATAGGCTTTAGGATGGGAGTAGTGAACTAGTCTCTAAAAAGAAATTCTTCTTTCTCTCTCCCCTCCCAATGACCATAGGAGCTAAAATAGGGTCTACTTTCTAGAACACCAGGAAAACACCTGCTTCCCTATCCAGAATTAAAAAGTCTTTGTAATCAGTATTGATTAGTTTTACTCTTAAGATGAATATGAGAATATCAGAAAACAGGGGCGCCTGGCTGGCTCAGTCAGAAGAGCCTGCAACTCTTGATCTCAGGGTCGTGAGTTCAAGCTCCACACTTGGTGTAGAGATTACTAAAAAAAAATAATCTTTAAAACAAAGAATATTGGAAAACAGCAAAAAAAGTGCACTGTTCTATCCTTTCTCATACCTAGGATTAAATTAACAACAGCATCAAGAGGGAAAATTCTCTTTAAAAGTTCTTGATATGTCAATCACACTTAAATAAGAATTTTTTTAAGTCACAAACATCAATAAATCCCACTTGTAAGTCCTGCCTAAGGTATAGCTTTGCCATTATGAAACACCCACTGGGAGGAAGAAAGTTTTAATAGATGAAAATTGCTGTCACACTGGTAATTCTTGACTTGGGACCAACAATCTTACAACACCGATTCTTAAACATTTTGGCCAAATAGGTTGCATCATATCAAACACTGGACTTACCAAATGTCTTCCTTCCAAGTTTACTCAAGAAATGTATTGATACATGGATGATTCTGAATTTATAAGGCTTTCATTCAAATACCAAGGACCTGAAGAATACTTGAACAGAGTGCTTGTTACCTTAAGAAAGTACGGGGGTGCCTGGGTGGCTCAGTCGTTGAGTGTCTTCCTTTGGCTCGAGTCATGATCCTGGTGTCCTGGGATCGAGCCCCGCCATCGGGCTCCCTACTTGGCAGGAGGCCTGCTTCTCCCTCTCCCACACCCCCCGCTTGTGTTCTTGTTATCACTATCTCTCTGTGTCAAATAAATAAATAAAATCTTAAAAAAAAAAAAAAAGTACACCTGTGTGACAACCAAAACTTTCCAAAATCCGCATGTTTTTTGCCAGAGGTCACATTTTGTTTTTAAAGACAACAAAAGCATAAGTCCTAATAAATGCACAGAAAAGCCTAAGTTAGAGACAATAAGCACTCATGGAGCAATAATTTTAGGAGGAAAAAACTAGCACTTACCCCTCAAGTTGAGATTGATAAACTGCTTGAGAAAGAAAAAATATATTTTTAGAAACACAGACTCTTGGAGCTAAAACATGGCCTGTTTCGATGGTTCTCGGAGTATCCAGGGCCACCAGTTCCTTGCAGTACTGCGGTTAATATTACATTCCCACCTTCATTTACCAGGAATAATTTTTATTTTACTAGAACAGCAATGCGTGGAAGTTCCATCAAAAGGAGTGCCAATTAAGAATCAAGAAATTACTCAGTGCTGCCAAATATACACAAAAAGGCACTTTATAAACTGTTGACAGAAGTGTAAATTGGTACAAGCCTCATAGGAAGCAATTTGGCGATATGCATCAAGAGTTCTTATGTCATACCTCCCCACCTAATAATTTCATTTTCTACTTCTAGGAATATCCTAAGGAACTAATCAGAGATGAACACACACACAAAAATATAGATAAGAGTCATCACTGTTATAAAGAGAACAGAAAACCTAGAACAAATTTCAAATGCCCAAATGGAGACTGATGAAATAATGATACATCCATATGATCAAATGCTACACAGTCATCAAATGCAGCACTGCCAAAGAATATTCAAGGATATGAGAAAATGTTCAAGATATGCAGAGCTTAATTGGCTTGAGAGGCAACTTAAAGAACAATAGCAACTTCCTCAGATATATGCAGGCTATGGGCTGAAATGTTAACCCCTAGGCTGGAGAATTATCAGTGATTTTTAGTTTTATCCCTATATTTTTCCTACACTTCCTGAAACTGCTGCAGTGACCATATTAGTTTCATCGTTTAATAAATGAGTAGGAAAAATAGCATCAGTTTTTCAGTTGATACTAGTGTGTCTGTGTTTGTGGGTGTGGATAAGTGACAATGAATATGGCCCCTAAGGTATCTGACGCTACTCAAGTGACAAAGGGACACTGTAAAAGGAGCCAAAAGTTGACTTCAACTGTACTACACAAAGATTAGACACCTCTGTTTCTAAACTAGTCTCAAAGTAAAAGAAACTTCTTTTGCTCATGCAATATAATCTAGCGGGGCGCCTGGGTGGCTTAGTCAGTGAAGCATCTGCCTTCGGCTCAGGTCATGATCCCGGGGTCCTGGGATCGAGCCCCACATCGGGCTCCCTGCTCAGCTGGGAGCCGCTTCTCCCTCTCCCTCTGCCTCTGCTGCTTCCCCTGCTTGTGCTCTCTCTTTGACAAATAAATAAAATCTTTAAAAATAATCCATGAAGCAAAATAAAACAAAGTTTCTTTTTTCTTGCTATAAATACAATGTTAAAAGTTTCCTAAAGCTAACTGTCCTTGTGGTCCCCTATGCCAAAATGTGACTAAGAAAAATTGACTACTTTTGGCAAGTGAATAGAGGATATCAAAAATCCAGACAATCGTGAGGGGTTCCACACGGACTGAAATACAAATAATTTCTTTAAAGCCCAGAATTCCGCTCACTTACCCTATTACAACAAACAGGAACTCAAGTGTCAGACGATAATCTGCATAAGATTTAATAGGCACCTCAGACTCACCAACTCTTTTGCCCCACAAGGAAAAAGTTTTTCATCTGACCAGAATCAGCACCCTAGGGGGAATCAAGGCCTTCCCTCAGAGAAAGTATCACAAGCAAAAGGCACCTAATGGGTATCATTTCTTTGCCTTCCACTCAGGTGATAAGAAGGATTTTGAAGGGAGGGCATTTCAGAGGTTAATTCTCCATCAATATCCACTTGTTTACAACCTCAACTCTGGGACCAACTACTCTGAACTTCAGAGTATATCACCTTACCTAAGACTATCTTGCTTCAGACATTCCAATCAACGGTGATATCACATTACAAATGTGTACTAGCTTCAAAAAGGAGTAGGCAGGAAAGGTTAAATCATTTCTTTCCCTCAAAGTCTTCATTTCAAAATGTTTTGGATAACAGTAAAGTATCATTAAGTAATCTTACTTCCTGTAAGGCCCCAGACAGCTATGAGCGTGTCCTGTAATAACCTCGAAAGGGCCTAGCAGCACAGAGTTCACAATACTAAAAATTATCCAAAGAATACAGCTGATTGATATACAGACAATTCTTGAAAATTAATGTTTTTACTCCAAAGTCAAGGGAAATTGATCTGTGGCTGCTGGTTAATTCAACTGGGTTGAGCCAGTGCCTCTGAAGCTAAGCTCACAAATTTGTATGAACTGGTTAAAATGATGATGATCACACTTGCCAGTTTGCCAAAGTCTGTCCCCTGGTTTACCTGTTGGCCCAGTGTAATTATTGTCAGAGTCCCCACCCCCCGCTTTTTTTTTGGCAAAATATCCCTATTGATGACTCTAGTGATAACCCTAACTCTGTCCCACAAAAGAAAAAGGCAAGAATGTATGTCTACATCAGCAAAGCTAACCCTCACTCCTGGAGAAAAATACTAACTCTCGACTGAATCCACTGTCATATGCAAATGGGTAAGTAAATGAAAGTACCAGCTTTGTGCTATTAAACATACAAACACACACACACAATTCTTTATTCCAAGTGTTTCAACAATGCAAAATTATGACAACCTTAGTTTACGTACAACTGAATCTTTACAATCCAACTTCCAAAATCTAGACTAAAACCTTAATTGAGGGGCGTCTGGATGGCTCAGTAGTTTAAGCGTCAGACTCTTGGTTTCAGCTCAGGTCATGATCCTATGGGTCCTGACATGGAGCCCAGCAGGGAATCTGCTTAAAGATTCTTTCCTTCTACCCCTTCCCCTACTCGAACAACTCTCTCTCTAAAATAAATAAATAAAACCTTTAAAAAAAACCTTAATTGATAAATTCAAACTGAAGTCAATTCCTCAACTTACAAAACACATACATGTATTTTAAGTACACAAAAGGATAAATCAGATCCACTGTAAGAAAATATCTCCATTTATAGGTCCTTAATTTATACAACTTTTAAAGACTGTCATCCTATTTAAGAAGTTGTGTTTACCCGGGGCGCCTAGGTGGCTCAGCTGGTTAAGTGACTGACTCTTGATTTCATCTCAGGTCATGATCTCAGGGTCATGAGATTGAGCCCAGCATCAGGCTCCATGCTCAGTGTGGAGTCGGCCTGAGATTCTCTTCTCCCTCTTCCTCTGCCCCTCCCCCCACTTGCATGCACATGCACTCTCTAAATAAATAAATAAAAATTTTTAAAGAAGTTGTATTTACCCTTTAACTAACTTAAAGTTCAGAGAGAAAGATATTGCCAAATTAACTTTAGCAATCAGGCAAAAATTCTAGCCTTGCAGGGAATACATATTACTCATTTTTTTACAAAAAAAAAAAAAAATTCCAACTAACTGTAACTTCCCATCTATGATTTTCTGGAAAATACGGGTTAGCAACCTTAGAGTTGCATATCAAATGAAGTATTTGATTTCCAGTCAATGATAAAAGACCAAAGCAAACTGGAGAGTTTCTGGGCTACCCCAGATGCTGTAAACTTAAGGAATTTTTCACATATTTATAAGCTCTAGCTCTTGGAATAGTCTGTGTCTAGTACAGCCGAACATTCAGTTTACTAAGAAAAACTGTATTTAACTTGGCCAATTCGAAGAAAAGACCACAGATTAACAGAATAAGGTCCTATGCTTCATCGAAGGCTAAAGAAATAGACAATGAAGCTCCAATATAATACAGTGCCCTGCTGAGAGGCAGTCTACCATGGTAGTTAGGAGCCAAAATGCTGGAGCCAGATGGCCTGGGTCCAGCTCTTGGCTGTGCCCCTTACTAGCGTTGGGTGACCTCAGGCAAGTTATTTAACCTCTTTACCTCATTTGCCACAACTCTAAAATGGAGGGAATACTGTATTACTCCCTATTGAGAGGACTTTTGTGAGGCTTAAATCAAGCTGATCTCAGGGCTCTAGTCATTATAAACCTCTTTTAGTTTCTCAAAAGCACCAAGCTTAATCTCTCACCTCTGAGTCTAGCCCATGCTTTTCCTTCTGCCAAGAACATTCTCTTCTCCCTTTCCCTGGCTTCCTTTACGTCTTAGTTAAAATGGCACTTCTAAAGAGTCTTCCTTGACCTCCCCACGTTATGTCAGGTGCCTCTGCTTTTTGCTCTGTGGGCACCCATAGAGCACGGCACTTAAACTCGTTCAAGTTGCTGTTCCCTTGCTGGGCTGGTAAGCTCCTTACAGGCAGAGGCCATGTCTGTCTTGATTCCCAGTATAATCCCCAGAACAGAGCACAGTACAGGGACATTGTAGGTGCTTACCAAACAGTTTCTGAACAAACATGGAATGAATTAACCAGTCATACTAAGCATAAAGGAAACCAAAAAGTGGTTTCCAAGTTAAATCTTTCCCTCTGAGTTAGACGTGTATGCCTCTTCCGATCTGAGCTATATAAAAGTGCTTCCCTCTCCTATAACTGAGAAGCTTGAAATTAAACGTGACAAATGCCATGTTCTGACAGAATACAAACTCGATGCCCTTTTGGGGTAGGAATCATGACTTCATAAGCAGAGCAAATAACAGTCTGTTCAGTGTGTTACTTATCATTTCATGTCTCATGTTCTAAAGCCTTTATTTAAATAAGGATTATCACAGCAAAATTACATGGCTAGTGTATCTCCCTGAATATTATCAGCTGGGCTAAATGAAAGCCATAAGTGCCCTGGCATAGGTGGAGGGAAGAAAAGGAAGGGGAGATAATGAACACGGAAGTGCATGAAAGAAAGGGGGGAAAAATGAACGTCATCAGCCGCTCCTCTATAAGGTACCACTGGGTGGCACCAGTATCCCTGGCTATCCGATACAGGTATCCATACAGGTATGGAACCAGGAGAGCAAGCCATCGGGCTATCTTGCATACAGCCTGGGTTGAATGTTCAGAAGTCTATTTTCCTCATACAGATGGGCAGATACAATTCACTGGAGTGCAAGTTCTCTGCATATGTCACCAACACAGGCATACGTCCTAAGGATCCTGTTTATCAGCGACACCTGGAAGGGGAGTTTGTCAACATTTTTGCCTGACAAAATGTTGGTGTCAGCTCACCATTCCAAATGGAGAGATACTCAGTAGAGAGAGAGGCCAGGGATTCTCAGTGGAATAAGAATGGCGGGGTAAGAGATCAGAATAATCGAGAAAGCTTTTTCAAACTAGTAGGATGACCCATACAAAATTGCCAATATAGTCAAAAACCTGCTACATGCCAGCAAACAGCAATTGCAAATGGTTCAACCTAATACACAGGTATTTGGAATCACTGGCTTAATGATCCATCGTTACTGAGAAGAGTGTGTCATACTTCTCAGGTTTATGGCGGGGGCAGGGTGAGAACACATGCATAGTTTGGCCTTAGGTCATGAAGAATTAACTAAGCTCAGGAATGGAAACAATAAAATGTCTTAAGGGAAGGGAACAGATTAAACTATGTTAAAAACATCAGCCGAGGGAAGATGTACACACAAAAAAATGCTATATTAAGTGTAAAAAAAACAAATTACAAAACAGTATATAAAACACATTTTTGTGACCTGTCTTTTAGGAAAATCCAAATAGTTTTTTTTTTTTTTTTGAGGTGGGGAACAGATTTCTATTCCCTATAGAAAAAAATATGGAAGGATATGTACTAAAAATATCAGTAGCTGGCTCTGAGTAGGGGGGATTACCCATACTTTGTCTTTTCATCTACATGTTTTCTAAAATAAACATGTATAAAAATTTTGGATCCTGGAACAGAAAAAAAAAAAACAGTAGAAAAACTCAAGAAATCCAAATAAATTTTATTTTTAGTTAACAGTACTATGCTAATGTTACATAAATGTTAACATTAAGGGGGAGCTGGGTAAAGATGTACAGGACCTCTGAACTATCTTTACAAATTTGCTGTAAATCTAAAATTATTCCAAAATGAAGCATTTGTTTTTCAAAATAAGCCATTTACTAAGATCACATTTGAAAAATCTAGAAGAAGGAATCCATTTGGTTAAGAGATCCCTACATATAATTGAGAATACATTGAAATAAAACTTCTTTGACAGGAAGTTCCTTATGCCCTGTAGCATGACAATAGAAAGGTGTAAAGACTGTCATACAATATGGCCTCTCCTAAATATGAAAGTGGTGTCACCCTATTGGGCACTGTCTCACTGAAGCAGGAAACAAATGCTTAAGTCTCTCTTTTCTTTGGTTTTATAATCATCATTACTGAAGACTCACCACCATACTAACATTTCTATTTGAGGAAAGGAATTAAAAGTAAGTACAGCCAATAATGACCCATTTCCTTTGTAATATTGTTCAAAACCTAGTTTCCCAAATCCTGGGCAGTTACAGGTGCGTGCCCATGTGTCCATTCAAAAAAATATTCAGTGAGCACACACTATGCCCTGTCCTTGTGGAGCTTACTATTCAGTAGGTAATACTGTAAGTGGACTAACAGAGAGAGCAGACATATAGGTAGAATAGGAAAGGAGGGTCACCCATGAGGCAACCCTTGACCCTATAATAATAGCCCAACCAGGCAAGTATATACTTTTTAAAAAGCTAATAATAATAATAGCTACTCTCTGGGATTATCCGGTTATACCTGTTACTGCTCAAGTCATAGTTGGCTTGCCCAAAATGTTCTTTTTAAAAACTTCAAATACTGGGGCAAGGAAAAGTTTGCAAAGCCAAAGAACGAAAGTGAGTTTTTCAGAAACTCAGAAAAACATAAAGGAAAGAAAGACCCAGAGCTGGAAAACACAAACCCAGAACTAAAATGTCGTGATCAATTTCACCCGCAAACCACTAGCCAGCTATTACAAACAGCACTGCCCTCGGGTTACACCACTACTCCGGCAAGCAGCATAAAATTTAGAATAGGCTAGTTCCACTGTGGAACATATACAACAGAGGTTTTATTACTTGGAGGTTTCATTACTTAAGTATTTAAAATGCCTTAATATAAGGCAATTTTGCACAGGATGAGACCCACAAAAAGAATTTCAAAAACAGATTTAAAGAGAAGCACCAAGGCACTAGAAACTCCCAAGAAGAGCAGGAATCTTTGTCCCATCTCCATGAAACACTGCTGTTTAAGGGAGGGGGAGTATGTACCATACAAACGGCAGCCAAGAAACCTGCTACAAAGTCAACAGTGTTGCTATTTCCTACTAGCAGATCTCACCCATGTATTCCTGAAGCACTGAATTTCTGCAGAGTCTGCAATGTCATTTGCCTAGAAGACACCCCTTTGCAATTATTTCTGTGAACATTTAATCTAAAATATATCGTCTTTAAACTAGGTTACAATTCAGCCCTCTTTGAAGCATCTGCAACCAATGTGAGCAGCAGTAAAAGGTAAGAAGGTGCTTTGCTTTTATAGGAATATGGGCCAATCTGCTGCTTACTCTTCCTCAAAAGCAAAACCGAGGTCAATCCAGAGGAAGGTTTGAAAGCCAAAGTTCTCTGTTACTATGTATCTTCAGGTCTGATGATTATGTGACAGTGGCTTGCCAGCCAGATTTTTAAAGAATAAGAAAAGGTATTATCAAAACAGTTCCAACATCTCCATCTTAGGGTTCCCAGGGCTGCTGTGCCAGTGAGTAGAAGAGGAAGGCCCCGAGGTTCCACGCCTGGTGCGAAGCCCAGGCAACATCCTGATCTTTCAGCAGCAATGGGGCAGTGCCGGGAAAAGCCAGAGGAAAAAAAAAATTTTTTAAGGTCTAGCAATAGCAGGATGTGGCCAAAGACCTGGCCAAGTACCAAACTCAACACAAATTCCCAATGTTTAGAAGATCATCCCACAGAACAATTTTATGCAACCCAAATAACTATGCCACTTTGAAACATCACTGATTTTCTTACACAGGGGAGGTAGAGGTCAGCAGCAGAGGTAACAAATCTAAGAAGTGATTTTGCATCCTAAACAAATTCTGAGTCACTCTACCCAATGCAAAAAGCAACTTTTTCTCATGATCTCATGACAAATGCTGTAACATCTAGAGAAGGGACGAAGGAAGTTACCACAGTGCTACCTTAGCTAGGAAGGGTGCAAAATTAGAGAGATCAACTCTAGGTTGAAAAACAGTTCTTGCAACCCAAATTAGCTGCTTCAGAAAGAACTGCCTGCATATGGTGACAGATGGTAACTAGACACTGTGGTGATCATTTTTGCAATGTATCCCAATGTCGAATCACTATGTTGTACACCTGAAACTAATAGAATACTGTGTGTCAACTATACTTCAGTAGAAAAATAAAAATAACAAAATAAAGGATAGATCTTTGATTACCTATTTAATAAAAATGAGTTGCTTGCATCTCACTGAGGTCATTAAAGTAACATGTGTTATCTAGCAATGATCCCACCTTTGAAAAAGATAAAGAGTTTTGATTCAATTTTGCAGATTTCCACTGGAGACTGTGGTATCATCAAATTAAACATGGCAGGGCTTCTCAATATATATACTCTTAGCTTAAGGAACCCCATAGGCTACAACTGGTTTTTGAAATATGTCTTCATAGCACAAACTGGAGTTGCGATTCCTGGTTTTTCAAACCTTAAGATACACTCTGGGTATAGATCATATATTCACTGCCACTTCCTACTCCTTTGGTAATGCCCTGGCATAGCACCCACTTCCTGTTTCCTGCCTGCTATGCCTTAAAGCAACACATCCCTTCAATCAAAGACGGGCAGGGAGATGGTCCAGCTTCCTCAGTTGAGGACGAGAAACAAGATTGTACGCAAGCCCTTTCTCCCTATGAGGTTTTAAAACAAAACAAAACAAAACAAAACCTGCCATCTTTAGGGCCAGGGGCTTTTTGAGAACAAGATCAGCTGTCTGAAAGTTGTGTTAGGGACAGCTCTCCCATTTCACCAAATGTTATCACTGCAACCATAGGCCAATCACTCCACACAATCATTTCACGTAAGCAAAGAACAAGAACATAGATGCAGGCTACCGCGGAGATGAGACAGGAATTGGGGAGCCATCTGGGCACTGACATGTCTGACACTTCTTCCTCCCAAGGGCCAGGGTGCCACCCCGTACAACACCTATGCTTACAGCAGCTCCAGGGGGGCCCCACTGAGCTAGGTGTCATTTTAAACCCACTGAATATTTTGTATGCCTGGGGTCAAGAATCATCCCTCATTCACTTCTACCCACGTAATCCCCAAAGAAATGCTGTGAAAGTTAGGTGGGGGGATTCCAATTCAAAACAAGAATAAAAAGGCAGCAGGGGGTTCATGAAGGTTTCCATTTTGCAGCTATCTCCTCTAAAACTACTTTAAGGGATACCACCTGTAAAGAATAAATTCTCTGGGGGACAGTTCCTAAAGAAAACTACCAACCTGCAAACATTTTAATACTCAACAATGTCTTGGTGGTCAAGACAATATTAAAATTAATGTAAATATGTAATAAATTAAAAATCTGCTTCCACATGAAAATCCTGGCCTTTATACTTGACACTAAAAACAAAATCTAGAAATCCAAAAATTTCTGGGGGAAAATTTGAGTTGTACAACATCCCAATGAGTTCAATCATTTTGCTTAAAAATGTGTAATGTAACTGTATTTGAATGAATATGCTAATGCTTACATTTCTTTCTATTTGGGGAAATAAACATCACATAGCTTCCCATCTGTGGGTTGCTGTAATTCACCAAAAATGAGCCTGAGCCCTGCATCTTTTCTAGTGTCCTGGTTATGGAAACTACTTACTTCACAGAAATTCTAACCTACTCCTGTAAGGAACTGCCTGGGCACCGAGGGAATCCCAAATATTTTACCAAACACTTCAAACCATCCTAGACCAACCTTGCAATTGACCAAATCCTGAAGGTTTCTGTGGTTCCAGGTAGAAGAATGCCATTTTCCCCAGCCTGCTTTTCTCTTTTCTGCTCTGTTTGCCTAAAACACATTCATCTGACAATTGTTTATAGCTAGTTCTGTCCAGTTCGACCCCTCGGTCAAGTTAGGATTTTTCAACTATTCTTTTTAAGCAACTTCTCCGTATCTGCAGTGGTCATGTGGAACATAGCATCTTTTATTTGGATTCATCCCATGAGATATTAGTGCTAACTCTCTCTTCTCTTCAGTTTTCAAAGCCACAGCTGAATTTTAAGCTCATTCACCAAGTTCCTGTTTCCTGTCGGAGGGAAATGTTGAGCTTTCAGTTCATCTGAGAAGCAGAAACGACTAACATATTCTGAGCATAGTGAATGATCCCCATCTCAACGGTAGCAGCTCTGCTCATTTCTCCAGATTTTCTTTGATGACTCCTCCCTTGGGTACCTCCAGGGGAGTGGTCCTTTGAAACCCTATCACTGCTTTTTTTTATCGTATTTAAATCCTTTAACTATATATTCAAGGCAGTACACAGAATACCTAAGAGAAACCAGGTATTTCACCAGGCCTTCCACTGCATTCACCTCACAACCACTAGAATCTACCAGTAATGTTTTCAACACCTCATGCCCCTCTCATTAATCAAGTGGGAAATACAGAACCTCTATCCTGACTCCTCCATAAAATCCGCTCCCTTGACAGCACCTATGAGAGAAAAACCCTCGTATTGCGAAATCAGTTCCCAAAAAAACCGAGATGCACAGCTTTGGAGAACAGGGACACTGTTTCAATTGCCATAGCAAAAACACAAGCAGCTACCATGTGCCTTCACATTCATACCATTGTCTGCAAGGTAGACTCTTTTGGTACTCTATTGAATTCATTAAAAATAGTTAAAGTATCGGGGCGCCTGGGTGGCTCAGTCGTTAAGCGTCTGCCTTCGGCTCAGGTCATGGTCCCGGGGGTCCTGGGATTGAGCCACGCATCGGGCTCTCTGCTCAGCAGGAAGCCTGCTTCTCCCTCTCCCGCTCCCCCTGCTTGTGTTCCCTCTCTCGCTGTGTCTCTCTCTGTCAAACAAATAAAATCTTTAAAAAAAAAAAAAATAGTTCAAGTGTCAAAAAGTATTCAGTGTAACGTAAAGTAAGGTAAAATTTTCACCTCTAAGTTCACAGCATAAACCCGGAAGAGGTTATAATGAACCTTCAGTGGATGTACTTAATAAATTCTTCTAGACAGACTTGTGGCTGGTTCAGTTGGAAGAGCCTGCGACTCTTGATCTTGGGGTTGTGGGTTCAAGCCCCATGCTGGATGCAGAGATTATTTAAATAAACTTTTTAAAAAAATGCCTCTAGATGACATGAGAGCAGAATGCATATGTACTCGCCCAAATCAAACTTGACCCTCCAACACAGTTCTAATATTCAGTTTTATATACTACAGATGCAGATATCATAGACAAAGATTCATGTTGCTACAGAAAACCTAGATTTTCTTCACTTTTATAACTTGTAAAAGAATACAAATATGCCCACACCTTTACCAAAAATTAGAACTGTTGTTTTTTCTCTAAATCAAAGTAACTGTTCAAGTTCAGTTTTAAAGTCCTTGTCAAAATCAAACTCCTTGGGGTGCCTGGGTAGCCCAGTTGGTTAAGCATCTGACTCTTGATTTCGGCTCAGGTCATGATCTCAGGGTTGGGAGACGGAGCCCCGAGTTGGGCTCCATGCTGGGTGTGGAGCGTGCTTAAGAGTCTCTCTCTCCATCTCCCTCTGTGCCTCACCCCTCTTTCCCCCTCTAAACAAAACAAAACAAAACCTCAATCCAAAACAGATTGCTAATGACATTGTGATATATTGCACTTACCCATCATTACTAGTAACTACAATTTAAAGAACATGCTCATAGTTAAATTCAAAACAGAACTGAACTGATTCAGCATTGAGAATTTTTAAATTCCTCGGTTATTCACTTTTGGTGACCATGACTTTTTTTTTTTGCAAGATTATAGTTTGTCCTAGAAACCAGTTATTTTAACTAGAACACTGTATTTACATAGCAGTGTTTTTCCTTTCCCACCAAGAGGTTTTTTTCACTTATTCATAGTTACCAATCCTGAAAGATGCTCACAATATAATGCCAAGTTGAAGGAAGCCAAGTTACAAATCGGTATATAGAGTAAGAACCCATTTTTGTAGAAAGATACATGTTTGCACATGTGCACATGTGTGCGTATGTGTGCATGCAAGTGCCCCTACATGTGTGTACGCAGATATGTGTGCACAAACATATATACCCAAAAGTTGGCAATAGATCTCTCTGGGTATGGAATTACAGTGCCTTTATACTTCTTTATACTTACATTTTTAGTGTAGAAAATCTAAAAGATACAACTAGTACTTTAACTAAGGGAGAAATTACCAAAAAAGTACCGGAGTGCTCACTAAACACAAGGCACTACATTTCTAGCATAGTGTCATCGTATAATGCACAATATCGGGATCGGAGTGAAGTATCCTCCAGGGTGTAAATATGTCAGACTATTCATCTGTATAATCACTGTCAAAATAGTAATCACAAATTTAGAAACTCACCATGGAATTGTACAGGGTAAAAAATTAAAGTATGCCTTATACTGCCTTCCTTTAACAACACTCCCTTTTCCCCCAGAGATGGTATGTATCAATCAGACCTTTTTGTATTATCCACGCACATAGTAAGGGTCCGCTGTTGTTTTTAGGTAAGTGGAATCGTGGTATGTGGACAGGGCTGACTCCCTCCTTCCGAACCTCCCTCCTTTAACAGTGAACTTTGGAACACCTTTGTCAGTTTATATAGGTCTATCTGAGGGTTTCTTTTAATAGCCCTATGGTATTCCATAGAACAGCATATTATTATTTAAATAATTCCCCTATTGATGGACATTCAGGTTGCTCTGAAGGTTTCACTGTTATGACCAGTTTCACTATAGTGAAACCTTATATGTATCTTCATACACATGTGCAGGTATTTCCCTAGTTTCCCAACAGTATTGCTGGGTCAAAACATACATACATTTTAAAATGAGAGGGTGTGGGTATTTTTTATCAAGAAGCTGTACAATCTGCACTCTCAGTAACAATGTATGATAGTACCCATTTCTTTGCTAAAAGTGGATGTTATATTTAGTTTTGCCAATGTATTTGGTGAAAAATAGTTTTCATTTCCCTAATTACTAGACGGGACTTAAGCATCTTTCTTCTTACTCATCATTTTTCTTTCTTTTTCTGGGAAATGCCAATTCATAACCCTCTGCTACTTTCTCTAATGTGTGCTTTTTCTTATTGATTTGTAGGAGCTCTTTATATATCATGGATATTATATAGTAGAAGTCTTTTTTAGTAAAAGGTGAAAGATTTATGCGATCTGAAGAGAAACCAGAGTATATAGTAGAAGCCTTTTTACCTAATGTTATTTGGAACAGTTGATAAGTTCATTGAAAAGGTCAATTAAGGTAAACAATCATAAGAAATATGCACATGACAAACATTTCATTTTAACTTCATTTCATCAGTAGTAAATGTACACACATTCCTCAAACTTTTGATAGAGGGCCAAGAGGACAAGAAGACCTTTTTCTTTAACTCCAGGCCCACTGACTATGAAGAAATTTAAACTGAATTCTTAGAAAATGTATAACTTCAAATAACTTAAAAGACACTTACAAAGCACTGTGAGTGAAGAAAACTTCAGATTTTTCCCTTATTTTATACAAATCTAGGGGCGCCTGGGTGGCTCAGTCGTTAAGCATCTGCCTTCGGCTCAGGTCATGATCCCAGGGTCCTGGGATCAAGCCCCGCATCGGGCTCCCTGCTCTGCGGGAAGCCTGTTTCTCCCTCTCCCTCTCCCTCTCCCCCTGCTTGTGATCCTGCTCTCACTGTGTCTCTCTCTGTCAAATAAATAAATAAAATCTTTAAAAAAAACAAATCTTTTGTCGTCTTACCCACACCTAACTGGACAGTAGTCACTTGTTTTCATCAACTCTCCAAAACACTCGATTTGTTTTGTTATAATGACTTGACTATAACTATCACCCAGCTTCAACAATTATTCACACGTGAATTTCTTTTTTTACATCTCTATGCACTCCTCACCTCCACCCCATCCCCCATAAAATTTGAAGCAAATCCCAGACATCTTATCATTTCATCTATAAATTTTTATAGGTTAAGTAACAAAAGCATCTGTTCCAATGGTGTGTCCTCAAGCATTCTGGAGACCAGCCTACTAATAGCAAGTGTTCAGTGCGGTGCATTTTACAAAGGAAACGAAGGGCATCATGTCATGTGGTGAGTCAGTTAGGTAGAAGTCAATTAAAGCTTCTATTGCATATGTAAATGGCATTTTCCCCTAGTCCCGTCACTTGCATTTTAACTCTGTTCTGGTTGTCTTATGCTTTCCAGAAGTTTTTTTACAATATATACCTAAATTTTTTTAAATACATCCTTAATTTCCTTTTGTATATGATGGGAGGCCGGGATCCATTTCTTTCCCAATGTAGAGCCAACTGTCCTCACTCAATTTCCAATTTCAACATCACCCATAGAGCATTTAAGAAAACTAAAGTGTCAACTTCGAACTGACAAAAGAAAGCTACGCAAACAAAACAGTAAACCAACAGTCTGAGTTCGGCTTGCTAGGCCTAGACTACTATGTATTTAAAGGTTTGGGAGCAGTGCTGGGAGCAGGGGACAACAGCACTGCTGTAGCTGGCTCTGTCACTCGCGCCCTGGCTTACAATTAGGATCTCCGAAGGACATCACAAATGCATAGACCTCTTGCTGAATCTCACCAGTTGCCGTATCTGAAAATCTGCATCACGCTGAAATAGCCCACACTTCACAAGAAAAACAACAACAAAATCCACTTTCCCAACCCTCCGTCCATTCCTTACTGCTACTTCTAGACCACAGCGCCTTATAGACTTAGTAAAGAAAATGAATACACTCTTCTGAACCACAGCTTCCCATGGAAATGTAACTAAAAGGTACAATAAAATAAAATAAAATAAAATAAAATAAAAGGTACTAAAAGTCAAAGTAAAGTTTGCTAAATTTCCTTTAGAACACAGGGACTCAATAATTTATAAGGTTGCTTTATCTCTGGGTAAACTTTGTCTGGAAAGGTCCAGAGAGTAAATAGGCTTTGGGGGCCATACATTCTCTGTTTTGACTCTGATACTGTATTTTGAATGCAGCCAGACAATGTATAAATGAATGGATGTGACTGCGTTCCAAGAGAAGTTTATTTACAAAAACAGGCAGTGGGCAGGATTTGAACACCAGCAGTATTTTGCCAGCCCTTGCCTTACACCAGTGATTGATCTTTATCCAATAGGAACCCGCTACCCTAGCCGTACACTTATTTGAGCAAATATGGTGACACTGAAGGGACAAGTAATAATTTCAGTACCATCTTATAGAAATGAATACTCTCAAAATTATTCACTAATCTCTTCCTGTAAGTTCTTCTCATAAAAGAAACACATCCATTGTTCAAAATATAATTTTTAAAGAAAATGAACACTAAGTAACTCCTCTAAAAGAAAAATATACAGCCTAGACGTACAAATTCAACAGTCTTTTATTCCTTATTCTGGTAATCAACACTGAGTATAAAAAGCCTACTAAATACACCGTCAAGAGTCATGACCTCACTACTCGAAACACAGAAGGAAACTTTAAATGAGAAGACAGATTTGTTCTCTGGATCACTTACCAAAAAGCTTGATTAAAAAACAAAAAAACTATACAGTTTTGCCAAAATAGTTTTGATTTAGAAAGTGAAACCAAAAATCTCCTTGGCACATCGTATCTACTTAATTTTAAAATATTAATTTTAACACTTCACAGCCTGGTAAGGCAGAAATTATATTTGCAAGGCACAAAAGATGGCAGCCATTTTAATATAGCAAGAGCATGTGTGAGTATGTATTCACACTCTAAGCCATCAAGACCACTTGTTCACGGAACACATTTGAGCTCTAGGATCATTGAAATGAAAAAATGTTCCACTGCTTACAGAAATATTGAATGTTATACAGAACAGCAAGGAATAAAATTAAATAACAAAGGCACAGAAGACCCCTTGACACCAAAGGCACCATCCATAAAAGGAAAAATTGATAAACTGGACCTCATCAAAATTAAAGACTTTTGTTCTTTGAAACTCCCTCTGAAGAGGATGAAAAGACAAGCTACAGACTGGGAGAATATATTTGCAAACCACGTACCTAACAAAGGACTAGTATTTAGAATATATAAGGAACTCTCAGAACTCGACAGTACAAAAAAAAAAAATCTAACAAGAAAATGGACAAAATACATGAACATACATTTCACCAAAGAGGATACAGAGATGGCAAATCAGCACATGAAAAGATGTTCAACATCATTAGCCACTGAGGAAATGCAAATTAAAACTGTGACAAGATATCACTAGACACCAATCAGAATGGCTAAAACAGAAGATAATAAGAACGGCAAATGTTGCAAAGATGAAGAGCCCTCATACACTGCTGGCGAGAACGCAAAATGATACAGCCACTCTGGAAAACAGTTTGGCAGTTGCTTTTAAAATGAAACATGTAACTACCTTACCACCAGCAACGGCACTCTTGGGCCTCTACCCCAGAGAAATGGAAATTTGTGTTCACACAAAAAACAGTACACAATCGTTCATAGAAGCTTTATTTATAATTGGTTCAGAACAAAGACCAGGAAACAACCAGATGTCCTTCAATTGGTGAACGGTGACACAAACTGGGGCATAGCCACACCATGGAATACGACACAGCAAAGGGGCATGTCTACACCACCAAATATGACTCAGCAATGAAAAGGAACTAACTGGATACAAGATAGACTCCCTACAAGAATCTCCAGGGAACCACCCTAAATGGAGGAAAAAAAAAAAAAAAAAGCCCATCTCCAAAAGTTACATACTGTATGATTCCATTTATATAGCATTCTTGAAATGATGAAATTATAGGCATGGAAAACAGATTAGTGGTTGCCAGGGATCAGCGAGGGAGGGAGATAGCTGTGGCTATAAAAGGGCAACACCAGGGATCCTCGTGGTGATGCAACTGTATCTTTACCCTGGAGGTGGTTACATGCATTTACCCATGTGATAACACTGCACAGAACTAAATACACACAGGCAAATGAATGCATGGATAACTTGTGATCTCTGAATCAGGTGGATGAATTATATCTATTTCAATTTCTTTGTTGTGGTATTATACTACAGCTAGGCAGATATTACCACTGGGGAAAATTAGATAAAGGGTATTGTTTCTTAGAACTGTATGAGAATCTACAGCTACCTCAAAATGAACGGTTAATAGACAAAGAATGAAAAAGAGTATAGAACACCAGCCAGTGATAGGAGTGGAAAAATAAAGCTTTTATTTTTGCTACCGTCTCAGGAATTGAAAGTCAAGGAAGGGAGAGAAAAGGAATGCCAGGAAGAGAAGCTACAGGCTACAATCAATACAATCATCTCCTCCTCCCCTATGGAGCTGTGAGGTCCGCAGGATTTTGTTTATGTCCCTGATTTGAATGCTGCTGTTGCTGTTAATAAAAATAAACTGTATATACATCTATCTCTTCACAACCCTCCCATAACCATCCCAAACTATAAAGTCATAAAGATGGTCTTCTTAACCATCATATCCTGGTGGCCTGGCACAAAATAAGTGACAGCTGAAGGAACGAGATAAGCTCAATGAGTGATAAATGAATGAATGAGATGCCAGCATAGTCTTTAAGGTTCCTAGTCAATTACAGTTACAAGGCAGTAGGAAGTATGTACACATTCACTTTCAAACTTCTAAAAGCCACGAACATTTTTTAAAGAGTGTGGTATGCACACATTTCACTTGCAAGCAGAAGTTAACAATACCCAACTTTTGTAAAATGCTTCCCAATTTATAGACTTCCACATATAGTCTCCACTCATTTGATAAGGATGAATTAAGAATTGTGCACACATACATTGGAACAAGCATATGCAGATCTTTGAAAAAACATTCTAGACAACTGGTATAACTAAGAACCTACAGCACAGCGTTAATGCAACTTACGTCATATAATCACATATACAGATTCATTATATATATATATATTTTTTTTTTTTTTTCAGTAGAAGAACAAAGAATTCAAATTAGGGGGCTTATGGCTCACTCTGCCAATCATCGCAGCACTTTTACAGATGCAAAAATGAAGAGAGGCGAAGTGAGTTGTTCAGGGTTATACAATTAGCTAGAGCTGGATCCAGAGCCTCTCCAGAGCCCCAATTCATTTCTCCTCTTATTGAATTGAGCAAGACTCTCCTTTCTCCTCCACCCATCCCACCCCTACCTGAAACACAAACAAAAATGTTCATCTGAATCACTTATTTTTTTAATAGGGTTTTCAGGGGAAAAGCTTTTAATTGTTGCATTACACCTTCCCACAGATTTTTTTAAGTGTCAAATTACTTCCCATATCAGAACAAAATGGTACTTTATCCTATGGTGCAAGTATACTAACGGTCTACTGTTTCATCTTCCACCTAAATGGTGGCGAGGGTGTTAATTCTAACAGGAGTCTTACATGTCTTACACTTTAGTGGCTCCAAGTGAAAAAGAGAGCTACTTTACAATTCAAAGAAGAGGCCTTATGCCATAAAAAGCTTGACTGATATGCTCGTTGACGGTACTGTAATTGAATCGCCACTTGCACACAGCCTTATGTATCAAGAACAGTTACAACTATTACAGGCAAAATCCAAGAAAAACTGAAGTGACAAGCAACTACCGGGAAATGGGGCTTTAATTAGGTTAAATCTCCATCACGCAGCAATATGGAACTAAGCATGATTTTAGAAGTCCTAGAATCAAAACACTAGAGGAACCTTATTTGTGCTCTAGTCCAACATCCTCATTTTTGTACATGAACTGAGGCGTCAATTTAGCCATTAACCAATAAAGCAGACTGCTTATTACTCTGTCAAAGGGATTCATTTTTCAAATGCCATTTTGCCCTTATTCTGCATCTCACCGTCATTTCTTGGAGCAATGACTGATTATTTTGAAGGTGAGACACTAGAGCAAAATTCATTTCAAGAGGGTG
Organism: Phoca vitulina; assembly: GCF_004348235.1. Classification (NCBI taxonomy): domain Eukaryota; kingdom Metazoa; phylum Chordata; class Mammalia; order Carnivora; family Phocidae; genus Phoca; species Phoca vitulina. The sequence continues at coordinate 5,161,704 of NW_022589772.1, read as the reverse complement.
GAAAAATGCCTTTGAAGGAGGAGATGCTGGAGTGCAGAGGAGAAATGACGTCCTATTTAAAATATGTAACCCCTTGATGGGGGTTAGGCAATGAATCATATTCTCCTCGATTTTTCTATGTGCTATAGACATCGGCACCAATTATTTCTGTAGGGTACTCAACTGAGAGGAAGAGGAAGTGAATAAAGCTAATGATAAATATACAGCATTCGTGAGGACAGGGATGTAGATAGAAAGAAGAGGAAAAAATACGAGCATGCTTCTGCTAGAATTCAGTCGTTTTCTAACATACCTAAAGATACGGAAGCTAAAAGGATAGCGGAAGCCAGGGCATCCCTCAAATCCAAAGGACGGTTGCTGCCAGGGCCAGAGAGATCCCCTAGCCCTCGGAGCCAGACCGACCCGGAGGGGACAAGATGGTGTTGAGGTCTAGGGGCGCCCTAAAGGTCGTTTGGAGGTCTGGCGAGCACTTGAGGTGCTTCTTCGGAAAGGGTCACGGCAAAGCACAGGAGCCCGGTCGGGAGGATGCTTCTGGCCCTCGCGGGGTGGGGGGCGGTGGGCCGCAGGAAGAGAGGCAAGCCCGGCTTCAGCGGAGAAGATGCAGAGACCCCGGGAACCTTCCCGGCCCCGGGGGGGGGGGGGGTGCAGGCGGGCGGATAGCTGGGCCGGGCTCCAGGAGAAAGGGAGCCCATTCCGGGAACTGGGACGTCCCCTCCACCTCCGCGGGGCTCAGGTGTAGGACGGCGGGGCCACCGGAACTCGGGCGCCGACTCCGGCAGGGGTCAGCAGCTGGGGCTACTCACCGGAGACGCGGCCCACGGTGTCTTCGCAGCCTGCCGGCGCCTGGCAGTCGGGAAGCCCGCGGAAGAGCCGCGCGCCCGCTAGCACTGGGGCGAGGAGGGGCGCGCCGCGGAGGCCGGAGAAAAAGCCGCAGCGACGCGCGCGCACCCGGACGGCCGGCGGAGGCGGGACGAGGCGCGGCGCGGCGCGGCGCGGCGCGAGCCCGGAATAGACGCACCCGGAGGGGCGGGCGGAGCGGGGGCGCGCGGTGGTGTGGCTGAGCCGGCCGAATCGCGGGCGGCCGACGTCTCGGCCCACCCACGCTCACGCCTCCGCTCGCCCCGGACGTCAGCCGCGGAGGCGGGGCCCAGCGGGCTTCGCCGGGCGAAGGAGGGGCGCGGCGGGCGAGCCAAGTCGCCTAACGGCTCTTCGCGGCGTCGCCGCAACCTCTCACTCTGGCTTCTGAGCCGCTGGGCGGGCGGGCCGGCCGGTCACCTTATCGAGTGTGTTTTCGGAAGGGCCTAGCGCCTATCTGATTTCAGAAAGGTTTGGAGCGCTCCCACGCCCGCACCTGTGCTCGCTTCCTAGGACTCAGCCCCGAGAGGAAAGTTCCCCTCGGGTCATCTTCCAGCTGCCCTTTAGAGATATTCATCTTTGGACTTCTACTCTTTCTTCAGACGGAGATCCTATTCTTTGATTAAAGGCATCCTGCTCCTCCAAGCCTGAGCTACTGCCCCCGCTTCCTCTTACCTCGCCTCTCGCTCCGTTAAGACCCCAGCTCCCTCCCGCTCGTGAAATATCACGAGGATGCAGGTGGGGGGGGCGGGGTTCACTTGATGCCTTTCCTTTCCACCGCGCGGTCGTGGCCAGAGAGCCCACAACTGATAAGGAGAAGTCCTTGCAGCATTGTGACGTTTCACTGGCAACAATCGTAGCTTAGGAGCCAGCCCTACAAAGACCATTCCCAAGAGATTCAAGAAATTGGTGTTAAAAGTAAGATTCTGGTGAACTGTCTCAGGACTGCAAAAGGGACAGACCATAATTGTAAATGAGCCACGACAAGCTGCCAAGAATGTATCACCAGAAGAAGTAAAGCACCAATATTCTTCCAAGTTCCCTGATGAGTAATGGAGGACTAGCTTCCTCTTCCTGCTAGCAGTGGACATTTCATTTCTCTTGCTGTTTTCCATCTTCCCATAGAATTACACGTGTGTGTGTCACCCCTTCAGATTACAGAGTAGAGTCGTTCTTAAGCTTTAGTATGCATCCAAATCTTCTCGGGTGCTTGTTAAAATATGACTACATCCAAAACTAATGATGTAATGAATGGTGACTAACATAATAAAATAAAATTTAAAAAAAAATATGGGTGCCTGGAGCTACAACCTCCAGATACTGTGGTTAGGATCTGAGTGGGTCTTAGAAATTTGATTTTTTAATAAGTATCCCAGGTGACACTATGCGTGGTCGGAGGCCCACAGTTGGGAGAGCATAGAGCTACAGCTCTTGCGTGTTACTTACTCGCGAGGTGGGATTACTCAGCCAATTTCCAAAAGGCCCACCCCCCTACCTATAATATGCCTACAAATATTACTATGGCAGTCAAGAACTTCCTTTTTTGAGATTGACCTAGAAAGTTCAGGACTTCAAACAATGAGTTTTTCGTGTTTATTTTATGAGATCTTGTTGTAATACCAGAAATAAGTAATCATGTGTCAGCTATATAATTCACTGGGTACCTGCAGTGTACAGAGCACTGTCATCCATAACAGGGTTAACACAAATGAAATAGAAGGAATGATCATCCCTGCCCTCAACAAATTTAGTGTCTAGTCATGGAATTAAAACACAGACACAGGACAGACCCAGTGTACCACGTAAGTCAATCCATTGGACCGGGAAGAAAAAGAACTTGTAATTAAAGAGTACTTTTGTTGGGGTGCCTGTGTGGCTCAGTCGGTTAAGCCTCTGACTCTTGATTTCCAATCAGGTCATGATCTCAGGGTCCTGATATCGAGCCCCGCGACGCCCCTGCACTGGGCATGGAATCTGCTTGAGGATTCTCTCTCGGCCCCCTCTGTCCCTCTCTTAAAAAATAAATAAAATAAAGAGTACTTTTGTCCATTCCCTTCACTATCTGTCATTTAGCCCAGACCTCTTCAACTAGGTAATCTCCTCTGAACACTGAGCCCTTAACTTACTGAAGTTGCTCCAACTTTAAAAGGTACCAAGGAAAGAGCCCGAAGCTATCAGTTTTTGTTGGTATGTATGACTTAGCACACATACACACCTATGCATGTACCTATGTGTATAATGTAGATATAGATCTATTTATCAGATCCAGAAACTTTCAGTTTTTCAGGATCTTTATCGCTTAAGTTATTAACGCAGACAGTTCTGGCTACCTTTTATCACAGACCATATCTCCCCTTTGCTCTACAGTGAACTATACCCAGGACGAAGACGGAAGAAATGCTACATCTTCAAAAAGGAAACCAAGTGGCTCCATACAATTTCTAGCTTTCCTTTCTCACTTTTTCAAGGTCAAAACAAACCTTGTTTAACTTCTTGTCATCAGAAACCCTCCAGCACTCCTCCTACCCAGGAACAAAACATTTCCCCAGCCAGCTGCCTGACATTTTAGAGAACATTTGCACAATTGTTTACCAGTTAGGAAGACAGGGGATTATTATCACTATTTTACAGGTGGAGAAATAGATCCAGGTTAAAGGACTTGTCCAGTCCCCCAACTAACTAGTAACAGAGCCTGGATTTCCTACCACGGTTCTCGTGACTCCTGGATGACGGCGTTGGCCAGGACATCAGGCTTCCTCCGAATGAAGTCCTACCCAGGGCTGCCAACCCAGTTAGAAACCGAAGAGATAAACATGGAAATGGAAATCAGGAAAACACACGGTGCGGTCGACAGATTCAAACTACAACATAAAAAGCAAGAAAAGCCTGAAAAATGAAGGTGTTTGAAACCGAGTGGAATTAAACGCGACAACTCCGTTAGCCGGTACTGATACTCAGGCCTTGCTCACTTTACTCTCCTGCCCCAAGAAGCTGAAACTGATAGCCAGGCTGTTCCTGGGCATTAGTAATTCATGGGAGGGCAGAAAACTACTGTTCTTCACTGACCATGTAACAAGCCTTTGCGTGTTAAACATACTTCACAGGTTTGTAAAATAATAACTTTCTCCTGTGGTCCAACTACAAGCAGCAGGACTTTACAATAATGTTTGCATAGACAAGTTATGTTATGTTTTGTCATTAGCAAGGTCTTCTTTATTTCAGGCCCAATCACCGGGCCAAAGACTGTCTTCGATGGCATGTGTGAAACAACTAGTGAAATCAGAAACCTAGACAGGAGATGATCTTACTGTGAACATAAATAATAACCCAAGCTCCTCTATTCAAAACTGGTCAGAGGTGTAGTAGTTAGATCTAGATGTTGTTGTTTGAGAAATGATCCTTTTATCTTTCCAAAGAACTATTTCTTTTCATTCCTGTACATTTGGCAGGTTTTTATATTCATGGAAAGACCAAAGCAAAGGGAAAGACACCCCATGCATCTGAATGGAAAGGGATAGGATTATACTCAATTCTTCCCAAATTAATCGATAAAGTCAGTGCAGTCCAAATCAAAATCCCAGCAGGGTTTTAATGGAACTTGACTTCAGTGTCTCTTACTAATTTCTTCTTCGTCCTTTTAAAAGTGAACTCCTATCCCCTCTAAATAAAATCCTCCACAGTGTCCTTGTAAACTGCTTTAGTAACCTTCCCAAAAGAGACAGAAAGAACAAAATATTCAGATTATCCCTAAGGCAGAAGGCAAATGAAATGGGCGGTGGGTGTCATCGGAACGGCATGGAAATTACCTCCAGTATATTTTTGTCCACTTTCTGTAGTCATTCTAGCCCAATAATGTTAGGGGAAAAGAAATGTCATTGGTATCATAACTCATATTCAATCTCTCTTCCTTTTCCTTTCCCTTTCACATACAAGAACGTTCGATTTCATCTTCCATTCTTTAAAAGACCAGGCAAATAATGACCATTTTCAAATGTCCCTTACTCGGAATCATTGACTACTAGAGCTGGGAGGCCACTCAGAGGCAGACTAGCAGCATGGAAACCATGTGGGCTTTGGATGTGGACCACCCTGGACCCAGTTACATAATGTCTTCAGAGCCTCAGCCTCCTCGTCTCTAAACTGGGGCTAATAATGGTCCCTCCTTCATAGGGCTCTTCTGAGGGAGGATTAAATGAAACCATGCTCATAAAAAGCCTGGTTTATGACAAGTGTGGAGAAAACAGTGGCTATTAATTACCAAGTTTGACCTCCTCATTCTACAGATGAGAAAAAAAGGAAGCTGGTACCAAAAATCCCATCCTTCCGTTTACACCACACCAGCCTTTCTCCAGATTCTCCTGTTTATTAAATGACTTTCTTTAAAGACAAGGGCTAAATTCCTTAAGTGGTTTACAACCACCACCTTCACTTTCATTTACTAAATCACTCTGTAACCTGCACGCTAACCTCCATTCCCTTCAATCCTCTAAATATGCCCTTTGCTAATGCCTTCTGTGAAATGGACAAACCCCTTCATTATACCTACATATTCATTCTGCTTAAGCCTTGAACATTTATTCAAAGCAATCCTTCTCCAAACTAAAATGCTATAATAAAACTGTCTCCTTCACTTGGATCCTATGTGGCACCCGGTCCAGGCTAAGTTATTGTTATTCAAATGGAACATCTTTAGCAACATGTTTAAATAACAATGGCCACCAGGTATTAAATACTTGCCAGACACTGCCCCAAAGATTTTACATGCATTATTTCATTTACCCGCACAGTAAGCTTACAAGATAGATACTATTATTATTTCAGAGGAAAATGTGCATATGGCTGGATAAGTAATATTTCACATACCCATCTCATTATCACATAAACCCATCTAAAAGAGAAGGAAATTCTCATTTTGAAACATCCTACTTCTATATCAGACAAAGGGGGAAGCCCTCCTACAAAAGGACATTGAAAGCAAATATCCAGAATGTAAACTCATAGATTTGGGGTCACTTTTAGCTAGGTTATGTATCTAATCCACACCATCTAAACAGGAAGCTTTAAGATTCAGGGTCTAACCTCAACTTTCGACGAGCTCATTTCAACAGTATTTAGGAAAGAGTTCAACAAATCTGATTTTGTTGCCACTGGGCAATCCAAATCAGCTTATGAATCAGATTTCTCTCTTAATTGAGCCATGATGCAAATGAGTCCTTATGTAAAATTGTCCAAACTCTTTGTAGCTACGCATCACTGTCCACGGACGAATACGTTCCTGGAAGACTACTTTTAAGCAAATTTTCATACTGTAAGCCCCACTTTTCTACTGCTTGTCTCTATTATTCTTTTTCTTATAAAAGGAGTGCATGTTCACTTCTTTCGTTCAAATAGAAGTATATAAAGTAAAAGGGGTCTGTAGTCCTGCTCTATAGAGATGATGACAGCTGTGAACAAGCTGATACACATCTTCCCAAATGTTTGCCGTGCACATACACGGTAACACATACTTATTTTTCAAAATGAGAACATATTATACATATTGCTCTACAAATTAATCTTATCCATTTAATAATGTATCACAAACATCATTCCATGGTATTATGTTTGTATGTAGATATCTAAGTAAGCCTTTTTTTTTTTTTTTTTTACTGCTACCCAGTATTCCGTAGTATGGATGTACCATGATGTATTCATCATATCCCTATTAACGAACATTCAGGATTTTCCCCTAATTCTTCACAATACTCCAATTAATATCCCTGTGCAAGTATCTCTGCATATCTGTTCAAGCATCTCTATATAGGTTAGCCATGTAAGTGGAAATGGTGTTGGGTCAAAGGCTATGTACATTTGAAATTTTAAAGGAAGCTGTCAAGTTGTCTTTTAAAAGGACCAAACCAACTTACACTCCTACTTAGAGTATGCAAGAGTGCCATTTTCCTCATATCCTTGAAAACATCAAATATTATCAATCTTTAAAAATCTTGCCGTTCGGGGGCGCCTGGGTGGCTCAGTTGGTTAAGCGACTGCCTTCGGCTCAGGTCATGATCCTGGAGTCCCGGGATCGAGTCCCACATCAGGCTCCCTGCTCAGCAGGGAGTCTGCTTCTCCCTCTGACCCTCCTCCCTCTCATGCTCTCTGTCTCTCATTGTCTCTCTCGCAAATAAATAAAATCTTAAAAAAAAATTTTTTTTTTAAAATCTTGCTGTTCGGGACTCCTGGGTGGCTCAGGCAGTTAAGCGTCTGCCTTCGGCTCAAGTCATGATCCCGGGGTCCTGGGATCAAGTCCTGCATTGGGCTCCTTGATTGGCGGGGAGCCTGCTTCTCCCTATGCCTGGTGCTCTCTCTCCCTCTCTTTCTCTCTCTCTGACAAATAAATAAATAAATAAATAAAATCTTTAAAATAAAATCTTGCCAATCCAATAGGGAAACAATGCTATCTCATTATTGTTTAATTTCCTTTCATTAAAATGTTTGAAAATTTTATATATTTTTCTAAAAGTAATAACTATTCATTATAGAAAACAGAAAGCACCAAAAATACATAACGAATGCTCTCTACTTTTTTTTTTAATTTTAAGTAGGCTCCATACCCCATATGAGGCTTGAACTCATGACTCAGAGATTAAGAGTCACATGTTCCACCAACTGATCCAGCCAGACACCCCTAAAGATTTGCTCTTTAAATCCACAATTTTCCTGCCTTGAGTGAGCCACTATGAATATTCTGGTGTATTTTTTAACCAGTTTCTTCTTATGTACATTTTTTTCCAAAATTGGAACCATTTCATATGTCTAGTTGACCCTTGAACAGCGTGGGGGCTAGGAGTGCTGATCCCCCATGCAGTTGAAAATCCACATATAACTTTTGACTCCCCAGAAACTTAACTACTAATAGCCTGCTGCTGACCAGAAGCCTGACAGATAACACAAACAGTCGATTAGCACATATTTTTTATGTTACATATATTATATACTGTATTCTTACAATAAAGTAAGCCAAAGAAAAGAAAGTGCTATTAAGAAAATCATAAGGAAAAGAAAATACATTTATAGTACTCTACTGTATTTATCGAAAAAATTCCACATATAAGTGGATCCATAGAGTTCAAGCCCATGTTGTTCAAGTGTCAACAGTATAGTATTGTGTGCTTTTCTTCACTTGACACTTAAAGTGAGCTCTCCCCTATGTTATTAAAAATTATTTTAAAACCAGGTTTAGGGCTGCATAATATTCCAGCATATGGCTGTTACATAATTTATTTAACCAGTCCCCTATTGTGTGGGGGGCATGTAGGTTTCTAAATTTTTCTAGTACTATAAGTGATGCTGTTATGAACATCCTTGGATATCAGTTTGCATGTCTCTCTAATTAGTGTCTTTAAATAACTCTTAGATGTCGACTTGCTGAATCAAATGATACATTTCAAGGTAATTGACTCATATCACCAAAACATCTTTCCTCTGATTTTCAATAGAAATTGAAAATAGTAATTTGTAATGATAGTCCCATTGATGAATAGACCCCAGTAAGAAAGCAAATGCATGCACTGATCTGCTGTAAAATCATAAAGGTAATTTTAAATCAAATTAAATATAATGATTCTTGAAATAGGTCACCAACACAAAATAGCACTTGATTCAGGGTGGAGAGGTTATTTCTTTTGTTTAGGATTTGAGTTTGGGGAATTTTTTTGGCAGAAGTACAATATTTTACCATTCTCCCAGAGAAAAAAGTCAGGGAGAGATAGTTTCATTGAACAGATCCCACTAACCTTAAGAGTCCCTTCAGCTTCAATTACACCTCCCTCCCCCAGACCTTATACTCTATCCTGTTGCTAACTTTTTGCAGAAGCAGCTGTCTTTTTGGGAAATAAACAAGCTGATCTCGGGCTGAAAGAAAGACACTAAATACAGAAGAAACCCAGGGAAAGAACAAAAGCAAAGTATGCCTGCAAATTAACAGAAAAGAAATAACCAAGAGGTAATACAAATACCAAAAGCAGGGCTCCAGATAATGCAGATCAGATCAGTTCCCTGATCAAGTTCTGTGATCATAAGTTTTGATAGAACGTTTATCTTACCTACTGCTGTTTTTAACCTGAGAAAACCTCTACAGTTGGAAAGAAATACTAATGCAAAGATCATACCTTCATCGCTTCCACTGGCTCTGTATTTTATTTATTCTTTTATTTTTTTATTTTATTTTTTTTACTAAAAAAAAAGGTTTTTTATTTAAATTCCAGTTAACAGACGGTGTAATCTTAGTTTCAGGTGTACAATATGGCGATTCAACACTTCCATACATCCCCCAGCGCTCATCACAGCAAGCGCCCTGCCACAGCCCAGGCTGCTATGTCGGACCCACATGTAACCTAACCCTTCCCAGATAGATCTTAAATCCTTGACCCCTCATCAGGGACTGAAGCCGCTAATTGTTCTTTCCTGACAGCAAGATGACCCAGAGCTCCCTGGAACCTGTGTCAGACGGTCTGGAGAGAGGCCCCTATGGTGGCAGGGCAGAATCACCTTACCATTTATTACAACTTTTCCTACACGTGAAGAGGGGCAAAAGTTTCAAAACCCAGTATCCTCCTGCAGAAAATAAAATGCATCATCGGATTAAGTGAAAGTCAAGGTACCCTCATTTGAAGTCACAGAAGTTAGAGAACAAAAGACTAGAAAAGTTCAGATGAGAAATTCTTGAGTCACTGACTAGGAAATAGTGCAATGTCCTGTCTGAGTCAGTTACACTGATAAACAAACATCTATGAAACACATTGCAAAACAGAGAGAGATTAAGAAACCTCAGGGCAGAGGGCAGATTATCACACATATATGTGTACTGAGGCACTCAGCCAATACACAAAGAGGAGCCTGGTTTCAGAACTTAGAAGTCTGGGTCCCTGAGCCCCTTTTTTTTTTCTTTGTTCCTTTTTAAACTTATTCTGTTGATACAGGTTTGAACTGAGGTAACAGTTTTAATTTCTCTATGCGCAAACAAAGGAAGAGTATGCATCTACCTTTGAAATTTAAAGCACATAACACATGAACTTCTCAAATAGAAGTTCAGAGCTGTAAAGGACTTTAAAGATAATCAAGAGTCCAATCATTCATTTATTTACAAATGAGGACATGGGGGTTCCAAAAGGTTAAGTAATTTGTTCAAGGTTACAAAACTAGTCATTTCAGAACTGAGGGTTGGGACACAGACCTCCTGACTATCAGCTCAGAGCTCATCCTACTTTGCCACATTGTCTACCTCATATTGATTTCCCAGAGGTTTGACAATCTAACCTTAAGCACAGTTACCAAAACCATACCTATTAAAGTGCTCCGAATTGCTTGGATTAAAAAAAAATCAGGAATATCTAAGGAAAACAGAAAAATATGATCTGTTTAATTTATGTGGAACATATCTGAGAAAGCAAACAGAAGTTTTGATGGGAAAGATTTTTTTTTTCTCCTTTACCTATTTTGTTAAGGAAAAAAAAAAAGCCCCACAAACTTTTCCAATGCACTTGTTAATTATCTGCGTGTGTGCAGTCTACTCTACAAAGGTCCCTTCTGGGTTGCAATGTCCTCCTTACCCATTGGACATAAGAACTTGATAGTCAACTTGTCCTGTCTACCATTGCTTTCCTTATTTCCTGTCAGCCACTTTTATGACATTCCTGCTATTTCATTTAACTGTATCAGCAAATATTCAAGGTCTGTAAGACTTGCTATCAGAAAGGAACTTTCCATTGTTGTGGAAAATGTGACATTCTCAGGGGTGGGGGCCAGGAAGGCATTTGGGGCATCTGCCAAATAGACTCTTGTGACGCTAGCCCTCTCATTCCTGTCTGCTTCTGATCTTTCTATCTTCCGCACTATCTAAATGAAACTATAAAAGTTCAGAAATTGTCCAACGTCAGAAATAGTCTACACTGAACATGACCAATAAATACATGAAAAGACGTTCAGCGTCATTAGTCTTTACGGTAACATAAATCCAAACCACAATGGAGTACAACTTCCCATCCACTAGAAAGGCTATTTAAAAAAAAAAGGAAAATCTCAAGTATTGCACGAGGATATGGGAGAAAATGAAAACGTCCCATCTTGCTAGGAGGGATGCAAAATGGTACAGGTACTGTGGAAAAGAGATCAGCCGTTCCTCAAAAAGTGAACCATGGAGTTACCGTATAATCCAGCAATTCCACTCCTAAGGTGTATATCTAAAGTAACTGACGGTAGGTACTCAAACAAACATATGTACACCCACGTTGATAGGAACACTATTTATAATAGCTAAAAAAATGACTATGAACTTTCTGTTTTCAAAAGTTCACGAAATGAAGCATCAGAGAAGACACTGCTGATGGTAATATCTCAGAAAATAAAACTGAGTAGACAAAGTTCCCTGGAGGTAAAATGTATGTTTGGTGAGTGGCGGGGTGTTATTCTTGCTCACTTCTCTTGGCTCCTTTCCTAAGACAATGTTTTCTATATCTGCGTGAAACCCTAAGTCCTAAAACCTAATGGCTTCAGCAGTGGTGTTTTCCTCTGTCCTCATTGGTTTTTCTGCTTCTCTTATATGGGAAAAAAATCTAGGAAGAAAATTTTAATTAGGTTTTAATGCAATACCAAATTCAGAATTACTTGAATAAAGTCTTCATTGACATACGGTATAACAAGTTGTAACCATTTTGTGATTTAATGAAATTAATAAACTATGTAGTGTGTTCCTAATTGAGGAGGCATTCAAACTACAAATGGTTCTTTTATTTTTTTCATTTTTTTAAATTTAAATTCAATTAATTAATATATAATGTGTTATTGGTTTCAGGGGTAGAGTTCAGCGACTCATCATTTTACATAATACCCAGTGCTCATTACATCACATGCCTTCTTTAATGCCCATCACCCAGTTACCCCATTCCCCCACCCACTTCCCCTCGAGCTACCCTTAGTTTGTTTCCTATGATTAAGAGTCTCTTATGGTTTGTCTCCCTCTCTGATTTTGTTTTGTTTTATTATTCCTCTCTTCCCCTATGATCAAATAGTTCTTTTAAAACATTCTGTATTTTGAGATTTTACTCCCCAATCTCCATTTTTTTCTTAAGAGATTAATGAAGCACAAAACATTCCCTATGAATTCAGAATTTCAAGAAATTTTAAGTATTTACTCCCAACCCCTGCCTTTGTCCATTCAGTCATTCAACAAATATTTATTTAACTTGGACTCTGTGCCAGACTGGGTGTGAGCACACAGATCGAAGCTGAGCTAAAAAGACAAAGTCCCTGCCCCTAGGAAGCTTATATGGTAATGTAGCAGACAAACAAGACAATTTCAGAAAGTGGTAAGTGCTATGGGCAAAATAAAATGAAATCAAAAATAGGTGTGTGTAGGGGAAGGGACTGTAGATTTAGGTGATTAGCTTTGCTGAGAAAACGATGTTTGAGCTGAGATAAGAATGATGAAAAAGAGCCAGCCTTGCCCACCCAGGTCTAGAGAAAGAGCAGTCCAGATAGAGGGGTCACCAAGTGCAAAGGTCATAAAGCCAGTCTGGCCTTGGGCCTTGGGCAGCTGGATGGGTCAAGAGAACCAAGGGCAGAGGGCCATGGAAACAAGACATAAAGGTGGGGAAGGCCTGGTTTTTCAGAGCTTTATAAGCTAGGGTAAAAAGTTTGATTTTACTTGGGTATACCTATGCTCTGAAATGTCCTTCAACACCAATAGTAACCTGGCCAAAGCTGGAGCTAAAAGAGGTTGTTGAAACACACACACACACATGCACACACAACTTAAAAGGGGATATATCAAGACAACTATGCCTCTCTCTGATTGTGAGAAATTAATGTGATCAACCTGGAAGACTGTTTTCTTCCTGTCTAGTCCAGGGTTTCTCAACCTTGGCACTATTGGCATTTGGGGCTGGAGAATTCTTTATTTGGGGAGCTGTCCTGTGTATTGTGGCATGTTTAACAGCATCCCTGGTCTTTACCCATTAGGTGCTAGTAGGACCCCTCCCCCAAGGTTGTGACCCCTCCTAAACATCTTCAGATGTTGACAAGTGTCTTGGGGGGGGGAGGGGTGAAATATTGACGTGGGTTGAAAAGGTGCCATGTAGAGAGAAGGCAGACTTTGAAGAAAATGGCATTTTCTTTTTGATTTCACCTTCCCTATCTCCAGACTCATTCCAAAGCCTCTCTTTGATTCCCCAAACTAATACACTGGTGCTAAGTAAATATTCAGTGACTTCATTCAATGCAGACTACCAATATGTACACATCGAGCCAAAATTTTTCTTCGATGGCAGGGTGGCGGGGGCAGGATACCACTGCATTTGAATAGTCTTGGTTGCTGCCTCAACTTTTCAGCTCATTTTGGTTATACAGAGCCTTAGAGGGACTAAATCTCTTGCTTTATGTTCTTATGACACCAAAAGAATTACTCATTTTATGCATTGCAACAAAGTTCTCTGAAAACACAACTTTTATTCACTGACTTCAATTATAAAATTGGAGTTGTATTTCCATATGCAACATCTAACAGAGAAGAACATCAGAAGCTCTAGAGCAGGGTTTCTCAACCTTGGTGCCATTGACATTTGGTGTCAGACAACTCTTTGTTGTGGGGATCTATCCTGCACATTATACGTATCCCTGGTCTCTGCCCACTAGGTGCCATAATCACCCTCCCCAGACCCCATTATAAAGATTAAAATGCCTGGGGTGGGGGCTGCCCGGCTGGCTCAGTCAGTGGAGCATGCGACTCTTGATCTCAGGGTTGTGAGTTCGAGCTCCACGCTGGGTGTAGAGATCACTTAAAAAACATAACCTTACAAAAAATTAAAAGGTCTGCAATAAATATCCAGGCATCCATACTAGTGTGAATGAATGATGAATAAATCAATATAGGAGAAGAGACAAATCTCCCACATAGAATTCTAGATAATTTATGTAGATATTTCCCCCTCAATGAGATGGAGCATAATTGCTCATCCTGCAAGTAAAGGCTGCACATAGTGACTTGCTTCCAAAGAAGAGAGTATGGGATGGGGGAAAAGTAACTTTAGAGCAGAGAAAGCTCATAAACACTATCTTGGACAGGTGGTCGAGATTAACACCATCAGTGATAAGTCACGTTGATAGCCCTAGATATGATGAGATGAGAACCACTCTTGACCTCTATTGTCCTTCTCCTTAAGAAACCCATAACCACATTCTAATCACAAGAATAACATCAGGCAAATCCCAATTCAGGGACATTCTACAAAGGTTCTGACCTATATTCCTGCAAAGTGTCAAGGTCATCAAAAGGAAGGAAAAGTCTGAGAAAACTGTCAAGGCCAAGAGAAGCCTAAGGAGTCATGACAGCTAAATACAATGTGGTTTCTTTAATGGGACCCTGAAACAGAAAAAGATAATAGGTAACAACTAAGGAAATTTGAATAAGGCATAAACTTCAGTTAGTAATAAAGTGTCAATGTTGTTTCTTTCATTGTTAACAATATATCATACTGATGTGAGATGTTAACGGTAGGGGGAACTGAGTTCAGGTATTAGGAAGTCTCTGTACTGAGTTTGCAACTTTTTATAGTTCTAAAACTACTAAAATCAAAAAGTTTATTGTTTAAGAATGCTTTCAGACATTGCCTTGTGTCCCCTAGGGGGCAAAATCTCCCTCAGTTGAGAGCCACCTGCTCTAGGTCCATGAAACTATTTGCGTTTTCGTTATAGCACTTTTCAGCCTCTATATTTTACCAACTCCAGGTTCTTCTCCGTGCTTTCAGCAACTCTTGAGGGTCAAGGATTTTTCTTATGACTTCTAGATCTCCTGAGTCATCACCCACAGTTTCCAAAAATTTCCTCCTCTCTAATTTTGTCCAGCAATTCACGACACGCCAATTGAAGTGGGGTGCATTGTCATTTCCCTCATGGGTAACAGTATCTAATAAATCAGGTCTGTAAATGCTTCTACTTCAATAGTTGTCCTATTCTTTTCTTTTTTTATGGTTTTCATGGTTTGAAAATCTTCATAGTGAAATGACTAATTAAAAAGGGCTACTTGCACTTCTTCACCATTGCCATAACTGTAGTTTGAAAGTGACATTGTGTTCCTATTAAGGCTGCTTCGCCTGAAGAAATTCCACTGATTTATGGAACAGAAGGCTTCAGCTTTGGATATGAAATAGAATTAATTTAAGGAAAAGGGGCCTGCCAAATTCAAGGTCATCAATCACTTTCCATAGCATTTTGCGATGAAAAAACCCACCTTAGTTAGTGGTTATTCAGCCATGAATAGTAATTAATTGCTGTCCTCTTCTGGATCTAAAGATGAAGGGACAAAAGACTTGGACTCAATATTGAAATTAAGCCTGAGAAAATGAAAAAGAGCAGTAAGAAAGAATGACAAAGGGAGTCAGTGACTCTCTCAAGGTTTAATTCTCTTTCTGAGATGGTGGTTCCTTTTTTATCACTGTTTCCTTCTTCAGATATGCTCTCCCCCTTCCTACTCAGGCCCTGATAGAAACACAGTCTATGTTTTTATTATATGCATAACAGAATCTTGACTGGGCTCAAGTTGGTGCTAGAACTTCATCTGAAAGAGACCAGGTGATTGTTTTCCCTCTCCCTTTACCTATTGGCATAAGTCTATATGCATGGAGACTTTGGAATTTGGGCTGAAGGAAGAGTAATAAGTTGGCTTTTTTTTCCGTTCCTTTTTCTTTTTTTTTTTTTTTTTTTGCTGGGGCACACAGAAAAGAGAAAGATATGGAAAGAATAGAGGGAAAGTAGAGTGTTGATGCTTTGGCTAGCCCTTTGGGTTTGAGGCCCAGTGGGGAAGGGAGAGGCAAAACCTGAAGGCACTGTTTTCACGAAGACCCTTCTGTGATTCTGGGCTCAAATTATGCTGTTTCGAGCCAAAGTCACAAAATTTATATAAAGTTGGGTGAGGGACCCAGATCTCAATACCTCGAAGACTGGAAGCTCTGGGCTGTTTACACAAAGGGCATCAGCAATGGAAGCAATGAGGAGGTGCCTTGATTAGTAGTCCCGACTATAAGAATGTGAGTGAGATTTTTACATGCACATGTGGTAACCCCCCCCCACACTCCCCCCACCCC
The DNA here is from genome assembly GCF_004348235.1 of Phoca vitulina. Taxonomy (NCBI): domain Eukaryota; kingdom Metazoa; phylum Chordata; class Mammalia; order Carnivora; family Phocidae; genus Phoca; species Phoca vitulina. The sequence goes on along the minus strand of NW_022589772.1, from coordinate 5,145,733 downwards.
CCTGAGAATGATCAGAAATAACTGGAGTGTATTTGGAATGGGGTTAAATTCCTCTGTGAGCAGGTGGGGCCTTGCAGCTGATGAAATTTGGATAGCAGAGTTCATGTGATCTCATTTCACCAGCTGGAAAAGTCTGGAATATTAGTGTTACATAATTCTTGTTTTCTAGGGCTTGCTTCTAATAAGAACTAGGACTTCTTAAACCTACCTCCGTTATAGAAGAATACTGCTCCAAGCCTAAGCCATCAGTCCTCTCCCAGACCTAAAGGAATCCTACTGCAGTTTCTACTGAGCCCTTTGAGTTATCTTATCTAACATCATAGTAACTGGCTATAGCTCTCATCCTCTGTAAATTCCCTAGAGTTAGTCTTCCTGAGATAGTCTCTTAAGTCAGCATGGACACTCCTCCTTCAGAAGAATCAGTTAGCTTTATCCATCTTGGTAAGCTCTAAATATCCTTTTAGAAACACTTCCCACAGGGAGCCCCTTGCTTCTTTCAATGACCAGTGATTCTTCCTATGAAAGTATGTCTCATCAAAGCATTACTTTACTGATAATCTAGACTCTTGTAACTCTTGGATGAGTATAACATTATTTTGCTCTTTGTCTCATTTTTTAACTGTTTAGTCAACATGGAAAAGAAGCATTCATGCTCTTCACATTGTGGCAGATACAGAAAAAATTTAAGTGAACATCAAGATTTCTAGACTGTGTTATCAACGACAAAAGACTTAGCACAAATTTTCTGGACCTTAGCCACATATCTTGTTGCTGATTCATATAAGATCCACTTAAGGTTTCATAATAATATGATCTTATATTGTAGATGTTGGAATCCTGACCATTCCCCTCTATCACTAAGGATATGAAAGAAGGTTGTGTAGCAGGTTCATTTTTATTTTTTGCAACCAGGACTAACAACTCAATAAGGAATTTGGAAACTGGTCTTTGGAGTAAGTTTCTAGTCTACTTCTCAATTAACATGTAATTCATCCAAGATCCAAGTGTTCCTGTCGTCTGTGGGTGTCAAATGGCAAATATTCACAAGATGACAAGCAAAGGATCAAGAAAATAGATAGGAACAGTACTGAGGTCATATACTGGACTTTATCACAGACAAGATACAAAACATCCTGAGCTATTCGTGGCGATAGACAAGCAAAAACTAATGACAAATCTTGCTATCTAGAGAAAGCAGAAAACCAAAATTATAAAATTGATGTCTCGGAAGATTAAGTAAGCAGAAATAGTGGTAAAGCAACATCAGTCTTTAGATCAATCCAGAGGTCTTCAGAGTTGGGTCTAGCGTTTCTTTAATAATTATAGCATCATCATCTTTAAGTCAGATGAAACACCAGGATCACCAAAAAAAGGAGGTCTTAGAATGAAGCTGAGTGGAATTATACTAAACCCAATGCACATTTCAACAGTTTCCATATAGCAAGCACAATTTGGGTAACTATAAACAGGCAGGCCCCTCTCCCCAAGAAAATGCCTTAAAGTAAAGCAAAGCTCTGAGGATCTTCCCATTACTATAGAATTTCAGACATCCATAGCAGTAGGCACGGCAATGTGGAAAACAACAATCAAGCAAGTCATCAATGAGCAGAAGCCGCTATGTGCCTTCCACAGTACCAGGTGCTGAGGAGGGTGTGAAAGAGACATAATAACTGATCTATTACTGTGGAGACAAGACTTGAATACATAAATCAGAGGAAGCTATAAAACAAAACAGGGCTAAATGCAGTGGTGCTGACTAGAAGGGTCAGAACAAGTCCAAAAAGGCCAGAGTAGTGGAGAGTTTCGAGGAGGTCTGGATTTGAGCTGGGCAGACACTGAAGGAGGACAGAGAGGATAGCAGAATGCCCCCTTGGAAGAGTCAATATGAGTGAGGGTAGAAACTAAAAATGAACATGGCACGTCAAGGAGTCTGGAGACTGGCCTGATGGGAACAGAAGACTCACGTTGGAGAAGAGTTGGAAAGAAGTTTGGGAGAGACAGACTGCAAAGTGGGATAGAACTTTAGACCTATAAACTGAATGGCCACAGAAATGGCACCTAGATTTCCTAACACACAGGAGTTTAGAGAGGACTGCCTCACTTACAAGACTCTTTGGTCACCCTTCCACACATGGAGGACTCTGCCAACTGTGTTATCTTTTAAAAGTATGTGACAAGGTGATGATGATGCAGATATGGAGCAAAGTAAACATAAAAAAGAATGGCTTGGGTGTCATCCCTGTCTTCTGAAAGTGAACCCTTATTGCTCCACCCATTACAGTTAAAGTCATTTTCGTACAGAAAACTTAACCTTTGCCTGGGGAGAATTTTAGCTATTTGTACAATTATATCAATTGTACAGTTAATACCAATGAAGTGCCTATCTCTCTAGCCTGCCAATATTTCAGTAAGCAATTCACTCTAATGCAAATCATATTACTTCCATTTGTTTTTAAAACTTTTATCTCAACATGGCAGAGATAATATCTACATTGAAAGGTGGCATTAAAAACACAACAGGCAATTCTGGTTTCCGGTCCAGCATGTAAAGAACTTAAAAGTCACCGCTCTATCCTAACAAAAAGTAAAAAGCCAAACAAACTGAAAAACCTACAAGTCTTCTTAGATCCATAAAAAGGCAAGATCTCGAGGCAAAACGTTGCCCTCAAAATTGGAGAGACAGGCAGATCCAGAGAATCACAACTTACCTAAGAAGATCTGCAAAGCAGAAATCTCCACAGTAACGAGTACTGGGGTAGAAAGACCTGAATTGTAATTAATGAATTACTGGAGGCTTAGTGTGTGGACAAGTTTGAGAGTTAAAAAATCCAGGGGGGGGGGCACCTGGGTTGCTCAGTCATTGGGGATCTGCCTTTGGCTCAGGTCATGATCCCGGAGTCCTGGGATGGAGCCCCGCATCGAGCTCCCTGATCAGCGGGAAGCCTGCTTCTCCCTCTCCCCCTGCTTGTGTTCCCTCTCTCACTCTCTCTCTCTCTGTCAAATAAATAAAATCTTAAAAAAAAATTTTTTTAAATAAAAAACAAAAAAATCCAGAGGGGACCCTACACTTTTGTGAGTTTTACCTCCTGGAGCTCTGCCAGGTCCTTAAAGTGAAGAAAAGAGGAAAAGCCCCTTAGGTTTCCAGAAGGGGAAGGGAAAAGTAACTATTTCTAAATAGGCCAGAGCATTCTGTTCTTCTTAACAAGGCCTGCCCTCTAGAGAATCTGTTTTACCAGAGCCTAACCTATTGGGGTTTCATCAGAGCTTGAGTGACTTGGGAGAAAGGAAATACTCCATTTCAGTTTGCTCTAGCCTTCCATGTAGGGAAAAGGGGAGTACCCAGCTCCAGCACCCCACCCCAGCCCAGCCATCCTGTCATAACTAAGATGAGGGAGGAGGACTGGGAAACACTGGTAAAGTTTATGGTCCATGAGCACAGGCTCATCAAAATACTGAAACTTAATCATCAGACTGTAAAATACTTCACCTGCCCCACACCTTACCAGCACATCACTGAAGTCCTATTTACTGGAAATCTTTTCATTCAGTATATCACGTTTGGCTAACAACAAAAAATTATGAGACATGCTATATGGCAAAAATACAGTTTGAAGAGACAACGTAAGCATCAGAATCAGACTCAGATATGACAGGGATGTTGCAATTATCAGATTATTAATTTAAAGCAACTATAATTAATATGCAAGAGGCTCTAATGAAAAAGTCACCAACATGCAAGAACAGACAGATAATGTTGAGCAGAGAGATGGAAATTCTAAAAAAAGAATAAAAAAGAAATTCTAGATATCAAAAACACTGTAACAGAAATGAAGAATGCCTTTGATAGGCTCATTAGTAGACTGGACATGGCTGAGGAAGGAATCTTTGAGCTTGACAACATGGCAATAGAAACCTACAAAACTAAAATGCAAAATAAACCCAAAGCAAGCATAAGGAAGAAAACAATAAATATTAGAGCAGATAGCAGTGAAATTAAAAACAGGAAATCAATGAAGAAAATCAACAAAATGAAAAGTTAGTTCTTTGAAAAGATCCATAAAATCAATAAGCCTCTTGCGAGGCTAACTGGGAAAAAAAGAGAGATGACACACATCATTAATATTAAAAATAAAATAAGGGAATCATCACAGATCCTATGGACATTAAAAGGATAATAAAAGAATAGTATGAACAACACTATACCCATAAATTTCATAACCTAGATGAAATGGACCAATTCCTTGAAAGATAAAATCTACTAGAACTGACACAAGAAAAATTGACAATCTGAATAGGCCCATATCTATTTAAAAAATTAAACCAATAATTAATAACCTTCTAAAACAGAAAGCATCAGGGCCAGATAGATTCACTGATGAATTCTACCAAACATTTAAGGAAAAAATTACATTAATTCTCTACAATCTCAGAAGATAGGAACAGAGAGAATATTCCCTAACTCATTCTATGAGGCCAGCATTACTGTAATACCATAGCCATGCAGAGATATTATTAGAAAAGAGAACTACAGATCAATATCTCTCAGGAACACATAAGCAAAAATCCTTAACAAAACATTGGCATATTGAATCCAACAATGTATAAAAAGAATTCTACACAATGACCAAATTGTGTTTATCCCAGGTATGCAAGGCTGGTTCAACACTTGAAAATAAATTAACATAATCTATCACATCGAAAGACTAAAGAAGAAAAATAACATGCTCATATCAACAGATACCCAAAAAAGCATATGATAAAATCCAATATTGATTCATGGTAAAAACAAAAAACAAAAAACAAAACAAAACAAAACAAAACCTCTCAGCAAACTAGGAATAGAGAGGAACTTCCTCAACTTGATAAAGAACATCTGCAAAAACTCTACATGTAATCATACTTAATGGTGAGAAACTAGAAGCTTTCCCACTAGGATCAGGAGTAAGACAAGGATGTCCACTCTCACCACTCCTTTTCAGCATCATATTGGAAGTCCTAACTAATGCGATAAGACAAGAAAGTAAGTAAAATGTATACAGATTGGGAAAAAAGAAATAAAATTTTGTTTGAAGATGACATGATTGTCTATGTAGAAAATGTGAGTTGACAAAAAGAAAACCCTCCTGGAACTCATAAACAATTATCCTGCAACTAGTAAGATTGCAGGATACTAGGTTAATATACAAAAGTCAATCACTTTCCTATATACCAACAATGAACAAGTGGAAAGTAAAATTAAAAAACATAATACCCTTTACATTAGCACCTAAAAAAATGAAATACTTGTTTAAATCTAATCAAATATGTACAAAATCTCTTTGAGGAAAATTGTACAACTGATAAAAGAAATCAAGGAAGAATAAATAAATGGAGCTATTCCATATTCATGGATAGGAAGACTCAGTATTGTCAAAATGTCAGTTCTTCCCAAATTGATCTGTAGATTCAACACAATACCAATCAAAATCCCAGCGAGCTGTTTTGTGGCTATCAACAAACTGATTCTAAAGCTTCTAAGGAAAGGCAAAAGACCCGGAATAGCCAATACAATATTAAGGAAGAACAAAACTGCAGAACTGACAGTATCAAACTTCAAGACTTACTTTAAAGCTACAGGCATCTAGACAGTGTAGTATTGGTGAAAGAAGAGACAAATCGATCAATGAAACAGAATAGAGAACCCAGCAATAGACCCACAGAAATATGGTCAATTGATCTTGGACAAAGAAGGTAGGGCAATAAAATAGAGCAAAGATAATCTTTTCAACAAATGGTGCTGGGTCTACTGGACATCCATATACAAAAAAAAAAAAACCCCAAAAAACAAAACAAAACAAAAAGTCAACTTACATTCTCCACAAAAATTAACTGAAAATGGATCACAGACCTAAATGTAAAATGCAAAATTGTAAAACTCCTAGAAGGTAACATAGGAGAAAACCTAGAGGACATTGTGTATAGTGATGATTTTTTAAGCTATAACACCAAAGTCAAGACCCAGAAAAGAAATAATTGATAAGCTGGACTTCATTAAAATGAAAAGCTTCAGTCTGTGAATGACAATGTCAAGAGAATGAGAAGACAAGCTACAGGTCGGGAGAAAATATTTGCAAAAAAAAAAGAGGACCCTATCTGATAAAGAACTGTTCAAAACATACAAAGAACTCTTACAATTCAACAATATGAAAATGAACAACTCAATTGGAAGAGAATGCAACTCTTGATCTCCAGGTCATGAGTTTGAGCCCCACATTGGGTGTAGAGATTACTAAAAAAATAAAGAAAGAAAGAAAATTTTTTAAAAAGAAAATGTGCTCCACATCATGTATTATTAAGGAAATGAAAGTTAAAACAACGGGATACCACACACACCTATTAGAATGACTAAAATTCAGAACCCTGATAACACCAAATGCTGGTAAGTATGTGGAGCAATAGGAATTCTCATTTATTGCTGGTGGAAATGCAAAATGATACAGCCACTTTGCAAGACAGTTTGGCAGTTTCTTGCAAAACTAAACTTATTCTTAACATATGATGGAGCATTTGCACTCCTTGGTATATATCCAGATGAGTTGAAAACTTGCGTCCACACAAAAACTACACATGGATGTTTATAGCAGCTGTATTCACGATTGCCAAAACCTGGAAATAATCGAGATGTCCTTCAGTAGGTGAATGGTTACATAAACTGTGGTACATCCAGGTCATGGAATAGTAATCAATGCTAAAAACAAAGGAGCTATCAAGCCATAAAAAGATATGGAGGAGGGGCTCCTGGGTGGCTCAGTTGTTAAGCGTCTGCCTTCGGCTCAGGTCGTGATCCCAGGGTCCTGGGATCGAGCCCCGCATCAGGCTCCCTGCTCTGCAGGAAGCCTGCTTCTCCCTCTCCCACTCTTCCTGCTTGTGTTCCCTCTCTCGCTGTCTCTCTCTCTGTCAAATAAATAAATAAATAAATAAAATCTTAAAAAAAAAAAGATATGGAGGAAACTTGTGCATATTACTAAGTGCGGGAAGCCCATCTGAAAAGACTACATATTGTATGATTTCAACTCTATGATATTCTGGAAAAGACAAAACTGTAGACAGTAAAAATGCCAGTGATTGCCAGGGGTAGCAGAGGAGGGAGGGATGGATAGGCAGAACACAGAGGCTTTTCAGAGCAGTGAAAATACTCTGCATGGTACCACAATGGCAGACGCTTGTCACTACACATTTGTCAAAACCCAAAGAATGTACAACGCCAAGAGTGAACCCTAACGTAAACTATGAGCTTTGGATGATGATAGTGTGACGGTGTAGGTTCATCAATTGTAACCAAGGTATCACTCTGGTTCAGGATGATGATTGTGGGGGAGGCAGTGCATGTGTGGGGGCGGGGAGTATATGGGAGCTCAGTTTTTTTTTTTTTTTTAAAGATTTTATTTATTTATTTGACAGAGAGAGAGATAGCGAGAGCAGGAACACAAGCAGGGGGAGTGGGAGAGGGAGAAGCAGGCTTCCCGCCGAGCAGGGAGCCCGATGTGGGACTCGATCCCAGGACTCTGGGATCATGACCTGAGCCGAAGGCAGACGCTTAACGACTGAGCCACCCAGGCGCCCCTGGGAGCTCAGTTTTGCTATGAACCTAAAATTGCTCTAAAAAATAGTCTATTTAGGGATGGCTGGGTGGCTCAGTCAGTTAAGCGGCTGCCTTTGGCTCAGGTCATGATCCCAGGGTCCTGGGATCGAGTCCCGCATCAGACTCCCTGCTCCGCGGGGAGCCTGCTTCTTCCTCTGCCTGGTGCTCCCCCTGCTTGTGCTCTCTCTCTCTCTCTGACAAATAAATAAAAAAAATCTTTAAAAAAAATAAAAAGCCAAAATAAAAAATAGTCTATTTAAAAGGGGAGAAAACCACAATGGACAAAATGTTAAAATTAAATTATTCTCGTAGCACTAATACGGTGGCATTCTTTTCAATGTTAACATCAGAAAATCCAGTAGCAAAACTCCATCCCTTTCATCTCATTGGCATGTGTATTCGTGAGGGCCATAACCAGGTTTATTCTTCGCCACCCTTGAATGTACTGTTAACAAAACATAAGTGACTATTTGAACCTGGGCATGGCTATGGAATCTAGTCAGTAGCTCAAAGAATGTAAAAAACTAAAATGGTCCAGTATGTTTTCTCCAGGGAAAAGAAGTACTGACACAATGTACTTAAACATACTTAGTCATTCATTCAACATGTATTTATTAAGTGTCTGCTATGTGTGTGCTAGGTACTAAGAATACCATGGTAAGCTCTTGCTCTCAAGGAACTAACAATCTAGTGAGGAGACAGACAATCATCAAGTAACCACGCTTAACAAATGTCAAAAGGAACCATGAGAACTGTGACAAAGGCTAGTACAGAGTGCCGTGCCACCTTGTAACAGCTGGAGTTGACCTAGTCAGGGCAACTGAAGAAGGCTACCCCCAGGGACTTACTTCAAATGAAATCTGAAAGATGAATAAGAGGTGAGAAAGGAAGGAACAGCAAAGAAATCAAATGAACAAATCTAAATACGCAGAGGCCCCACCACAGGAAGGAGCAGGGTGACATGGAGAATGTAGACAAATGTGGCTGTAGTGTAGAGAGTGAGGGGATTCAAGATGAGCCTGGAGAAATAAGTTATGTGCCAGATCATGCAGGGCCTTGTAGACTACATTAAGAAGTTTTGTGTTTATCCTAAGAGCGATAGGAACCCATAAAAACTTTTAAGCGTGAGGATGATATGGCATTCCTTATGCCAAGACCATTCTCTGCAATCAAAAGAACAAATTAGGGGGCACCTGGGTGGTGCAGTCAGTTAAGTGTCCAACTCTTGGTTTCAGCTCAGGTCGTGATCTCAGGGTCATGAGATCGAACCCCACGTCAGGCTCCGCAGTCGGCACGGAGTCTGCTTGTGACTTTTTCTCCTTCTCTCTCTGCCCCTCCCCCTCTCTAAAATAAATAAATAAATCTTAAAAAAAGAACACATTAGAAGGGACCCAGAGTAAATATGGGTAGATTAGGAGCTATTGCTGTAGTCTAGGAAAGAGGAGATAGAAGGAAGGATGGTGCTAATGGAGATGGAAAGAAGTGGATGGATTCTAGAGATTTTTAGGGGGTAAAATGAGCAAAATCTGACATAAACAAACCAGGTTTCAGAGTTGAGAAGGAACAGGGATGTATCAAAATATCCCTAAATACAACTGGACAGAATGATAGGGCAATCCACAGAGATAGGGAAGGTTAGAAGAAGACCAGGTTTGGGGAGCAAGTTGCATTTGAGGGGCCTTTGGGACTCCCTAGAGGAGAGGTCTGGTAAACATTTGGGTACATTGGCCTGAAGGTCAGATGAAAGGTCTGAGCTGGACATTGACATTGGGGAGCTCGTGGAAGCTGTGGATGTGGGTGAGCTTGTCTAGGGAGAGAATAGAGTGAGATGGGAGGGAGCTGAGGACTGAGCCTCAGGAAAAGTCAACATTTGTAATGAAAAAGCAGCTGTGACAATATATGAATTATCTCTCTACTTCCGAAATTCAGAAATCCCAATTTCTTTCTTCTGCTTTGCCACTTCATTACTTGATAACATCCAAAAAATAACTCCCCCCTCTTTAAATCAACATTCCATTTGTTGGAGGGGATTAGGCCATTTTCTGTGAGGGGACACTTTTACTTTTTGACACATATCATTAGGAAGATGCCAGTAAATATATTGTTCAATTGAGAATATGATGGCAGAAGTTTAACTTGTTAGAGTATTGAGCCTTATTTGTAGACACGTGGGACTCAAAGAGGGCTGCTGTACTCTTCCAGAGTGGCTTCTGTGAGACAGGGAAAGGGACAGCCACTGTACTATTGTGATCTTCGAGGTGGTCAGATCCTACATGCCCAGCCATTTTCTGAGAGTAGAGCTAGGCTTTCAAAGTACCTTCTTGTCAATGACTCTGCTCTGAGAGAGAGAGAGAGAAAGAGAAAGAGAGAGAGAGAGATTGAAAGAGAGGGAAAGCAAGGCCTACCTCTCAGACCTTACTCAGTTCTGTAGGACATGTTTTATGCCCCTGGGAGCTGGAAGGGAGGAATAAGCTAATAACTCGGTTGATTTAACATTCTGACCTCTGAGTCAAGAGTTACTCAATGATACTTAACCCCCCCCCAAATAAATAAAAAATCCTTACAGTGAGCGATGAGGGGGTGGTGTATTCAGGGTCAGGAGTCCGTGGATCTGATACTGACTCATATGCTGGATGATCGTGGGGTAAACCATGTCAATTCCTTCCGTTTCCGGATCAGTAATAACACCTGTTTCTCCTATCTCTTGGGGTTGTTATTAGAGGCTGATGAAATCACACATCTGAAAGCATTTTGAAAATGTCAGACATTATCATGCCAAAAAGTAAGCCATCAACCCCGAGAGCTAGTCCTTGAGTAAGATACAACTTTGTTATACCATCCATTGTATCAGTATCAGGTCTGTCTTATGCCCAAATCCTGTTTCCCTTGAAAAGGAGGCCTCTGAGGTATGAGCTGTTGAGATATATGCTAGCTGCTTCTACCACCACAACTAAATATCAAAATATCTAAATGAGACATTGTTATATTAAGCAAAATTCCAGTTTACACATGGAAACTCTAGAACAAAAAAAATGGAAAACGAAGGTTAGTTTTTATCATCATGTGAGTTCAAAGGCCTTGCCTTAGCCTACTAGACCTTACCTTATCTCCTTCCTGCCTATCTCTGTGACTTCATCTTGTACCACTTCCCCCTTCCCTCACTCTGTTTTAGCCCTTTAGCAAAGGCCTCCTTGCCATTCCTTAAATAACCCAAGCACTATCTTGCCCCAAGGCATTTGCATTGCTGTTACTCAGAATGCCATTCCCTTTGACACCCCGCATTTCATTCAGGTCTCAGTGGATGGGGAGGCCTTCCCAGCAACCCTATTTAATTGGCCAAAGCACCCCACCTACAGTAGTACATAACCCTATCACATATCAGCCATGTCTTTCTTTCTCCTTATTCTCAACTTGCTTTATTATGCTTCATGGCACTTGTAACCACCAGATGGCCTCTATTTGCTTTTCTGTTTTCCTCCCAACAAAAATGGAAGCTCAATGAGACTAGGGGATTCTTGTCTGGTTTGTTCCACTGCTATATCCTTAGTGCTTAGAACATAGCCTGAAACTTAGTAGGCACACAATAGATAGTTGTTGAATGAAAGAATGAGAAAACCATATTCCTACTGCTCCCCTGGCTGGCAAAATCCTTTGTAATGCAGCACCTCACGGTCATGAACTCAAGGAATTAGAATGAGATGTTAAGCAGCAAGATATTTCTGTGAACACGATCATTTAGCTGATTTTGCAAAAATATAGGGAGGAACATCAATATCGCACATGTTATGTTATTTGGACCTAACAGAAGCCCTTAAGGCCACCAACAGAACAATCAGACTACTGGCATTGAAACAGTCTTAATTCACTGTGACACAAACCAGAGAAGAAATGTACCGCTGCCAATGCTGACCCCAAATGGTGCAGTTATCTCAGAAGGCAAAAGCAAACTTTGTGCACAAACTAAAGCATGATATGGCCTATCTGCTGGTGGGGTGAATCTCAATGTTGTTGGAACTTGGGCATCTGTTCTTTAAAGGATGCCATGTCTGGGATCATAGGACCACTTTACAAGAGGAGGGGATGGTCCGTCAGCTAATAACTCGGTTGATTTAACATTCTGACCTCTGAGTCAAGAGTAACTCAATAATACCTACCCCTCCCAAATAAATAAAAAAATCCTTACAGTGAGCGATGAGGGGGTGGTGTATTCAGGGTCAGGAGTCCGTGCACAAGACTCTACATTACAGAACTAACCAGCACTCATAAGAACAATGAACAAGATATAGAAAGAAAAAAAAAAAAAATGAGAGCTATGCATTGTGGAGGTAGTCATGGCAGAACTGTTTGGAGGAAATCTGTTAAATCATATAGGAAACCGAACGAAATAGGTTAGAATTTGCAGTCATATTTCATCTAGTGAAATGTGTTCTGTTTTTTTAAATTGAGGTGTAATTGACCTATAACATTATATTAGTTTCAGGTCCACAACAGAATGATTCAATGTTTGTATATATTGCAAAATGTTCACCATAATAAGCCTAGTTAACATCTGTTATCATACATAGCTGCAAAAATTTTTCCTTCTGATGAGAACTTGTAAGGTTCACTCTCTCAGCAACTTTCAAATATGCAATAGAGTGTTATTTACTATGGTCATCATGCTATATATTACATCTCCATGACTTATTTATGGCTGAACATTTGTAACTTTTGACCCTGTTCACCCATTTCTCTTACCACCCCCCAATCCCTCTGGGAACCACCAATTTATTCTTTGTATCTATGTTCTCTTTATTTTTAAATTTTATAGAGTTGACATTGATTCAGTACTGTGATTACTGCTTGCTTCTATTTTCTATTTTGTTTAAAATAAAGAGCTAATATTTCTATTTCCTCTCACATGCTCAGAGGTAGCCAGATCCCTTAGCAGTGACTCCAGTACCTGAAACTATATCCTCACTCACTGACAATGACCTAGGATGGGGTGAAACTCCTGGTAGAAAATTCTTTGTCTTCATCCTCTTCCTCGTCAATGTCATCTCATGCCCAACACAAATAAGACATTTATTGATTGAATTGTATGTGTCTGGTACTCTGCCAAGCACTGGTATTTTATTTTATATTTTTAAAGATTTTTTATTTATTCATTTGAGACACAGAGAGAGAGCATGAGCAGGGGGAGAGGCAGAGGGAGAGGGAGAAGCAGGAGCCTGATGTGGGGCTCGATCCCAGGACCCTGGGTTAAGCAGACGCTTAACCATCTGAGCCACCCAGGCGCCCCAGCACTGGGATTTTAAAAGCCTTTCCATGTCTTGCCTTCAAAACTCAAAATTATAAGTGGTCCCACTTGGAAACAGCAGCACATAAACTGTCTTCAAATTTACAAATCAGAAACAGTGTGGCTTTTTGGGAGTGAAGGACCCAGACAGGCAGGATGGCAGAGTAGTTAAAAGCACAGGTCCTGTCCGGAGTCAGCGTCCTCCAAATCCAAATCTAGCTCAGGCATTTCCATAAGCTGTGTGACATAGACATGCTGTGTAACCTCTCTGGGCCTTACTATCCTCATCTGTAAAGCAGGAAGAATAATAATAATCTGTGCAGCACAGAGTTGCTGAGAGGAATAAACAAGATAATCCCATGTAAGGTGCTTAGAACTGAGTCTGGTTCATTGAAGGCACTCAATAAATGTTATTTTGCAAGCTGTTATTATGCAAAAAACTCAAAATTTGGAGACTCTCTAAGGGGCACCTCTGGCTACAAATCAAAGAATATCTTCTTTTGTGAAGACTGGTAAAACTATCGGTTGCCTGATATCCTTTTGTGTCAAGCCCTCATACACAGTGGTCATTATAAATGTGTAACTAGGAAATCCAGCAATATATGAGAAGTTAAATTCAGATATGGGGCTTTAAAAAAAAAAAAAAAGCCCATACATTGCTGTAAAAATGGGGTTGGCAAAATTTCTCTGTAAAGGGGCAGATGGGAGATATTTTCGGCTTCACAGGACAGACAGTTTCTGTTGCAACTACTCAACTCTGCTGCTGTGAGACATTTACATATTTACAGGCAATATGTAAATGAATGGGCATAGCTGTGTCCCAATAAAACCTTATTTACAAAAACAACCCGTGAGGGGCGCCTGGGTGGCGCAGCAGTTTGTTGGGCATCTGACTCTTGGTTTCGCCTCAGGTTGTGATCTCAGGGTCAAATGTGGGATCAAACCCCAATTGGGTTCCATGCTGGGTGTGGAACCTGCTTAAGATGCTCTCTCTCCATCTACCTCCCCTGCCCCCGCCCCCAGCTCAGCACTGAGTCTGCTTGGGACTCTCTCTCCCTCTCCTACTGCCCCTCTGCTCTCTCTCTCATATAAATAAATAGATCTTAAAAAAAAAAAACAAAAACAACCTGTGGGCCAGATATGGCTCATGGGTCATAGATAAGCCCACCCCTGCTCTGAAAAATTGTCCTAGCTTATCAGTGTTCTAATGGCCACTTCAGCTGAGTAACCACAGAAATCAAATAAACTGGGAGGAGAAAAAAGGGAGTGAGAAGAATTGAAGAAATAGGAGGATAAACAATGGCTTCCCCAAAGTCCTTCCCGCATCCTAAATGGTAGTAGACACCTTACATGACCAGGGAACAGTATGCCCCGTTTATTCTTTCCTTCATTTAACACCTAACGGTGAAGCACTGTGTTGTGATGTATAATGCTGAGTGAAAACAGACCTAATCTCTGCCTTCATATAACTTCAAATCTAGCCAGGTAGGGATAGGGAGCAACAGCAAATGAACACACAGAAAAATGGAAACCCACATCTCAGCTAGGTCGTGCCAAAGCTTATAAGAGAAGGATTGCTCTAGTTGTGGAGCTCAAGGTAGGCTTTCCTGAGGAGCCTAAACCTAAAACTCAGGCTGATATCTGACAAATGGGTAGTAATTGGGGAATAGGGTGGAAGACCATTCCAAGCAAAGGGACCAACATGGGCTCTATGACGGTAGAAAGTATGGGGCATTCAAGGGATGAAAAGAAGGCCACTATGATTTGAGTCCAGAGAGCCAGATGGAGCATGGTGGGACACGGGGCTGGGAAGGCAAGTAGAGGTGAGACTACACAGGCTCATGTAGTAACAATCAATTATTAATTTATTCAGCAAATATTTACTTAATACAACTCTGTGTCAGACTCTGTGGATACTGTGACAAATGAGAAAGGCAGATGTTAAACAAACATTCAGATACATCTATAATTACAGAGCTCTGCCTCTGGAAGCTCTATGCTCTGAAACCCTGTTTAGTGACCTGATATATTTTTAAAAATTACCTGGTCTGTTTCCCAGGATGCAGTCCCAATTTAACCAAGTGTCCTGCTTAGAGTTACATGCAAATATATTACTCTACCTATTTCTTTTTTGGAATCACAGGTGAGTTTGATATATCATCCCCAGGGCTCAGGCCATGAAACCCCATGCTTCACATGACTTTCAGGTTAATGAGGAGCCATGAATGACCTCTTTTTTTGGGTGGTGAGTTTCCAGACAGATGTGGCCCCCTTTTGATGTTCATATGGACAAGTCTTTGTGACTTGCCATTGAGGATGGTATCATGGGCAAGACTGTGACAATAGACCCTACCTGAGTATTTGACCTATGAATTCGATTGTTTCAATCTGAGATTTTTTTTTTTTTAATTTGTTGCCTGCTTCTCTTACATATTTATTCCTGTGGACAACCCTGTCAATGTATTCTAGGTTACATTTTAAACCCTTAGAAGAAACAGGGATCTGTTCTAGGGAACTACAAGCTTAACAAATGCTTTTTGATGTTGATGACTCCGAAAAACTAACAAGACTTTTAAACAGTTTCAAAGATATTTCATTACAACGATACTATTTCTCTCTTAACTCCTTGGCCTATTTTTCTATCCAAAGGAGGAAATTAAAATGTCACGGAATGACTTGCTTTGTATAAAGCTGGGCTGATTGCTATCCAGTACTTGATGCTAGCCCAGATGGGTAAAAGGATTATTTCATTAACTCCTATACTGCAGCAGTTTGGTTCTCAAAGTACAGACCGCAGATGCTTAGGGTTCCCATGACCCTTTGGGGCGGGGATCGGAGAGGTCAATATTACTTTCATAATAATACTAAAATATTTGCTTTTGCCAAAGTGTTGCCATTTGTGCTGATATTCAAAAAACAGTGGACCAAGGCAGAGGCATGAAACTCTACTATTCATCATTGTATTCTTTACTTCTGTGCACTCACAAAGAAAGAAATGCCATTTGTTTAACAATGTCCTTAATAGGGGGCCTGGGTGGCTCAGTTGGTTAAGCGACTGCCTTCGGCTCAGGTCATGATCCTGGAGTCCCGGGATCCAGTCCCACATCAGGCTCCCTGCGCGGCGGGGAGTCTGCTTCTCTGAGCTCTGACCCTCCCCCCTCTCATGCTCTCTCTCTCATTCTCTCTCTCAAATAAATAAACAAAATCTTAAAAAAAAAAAAAGAATGTCCTTAATAAAGCAGAAGATCTAATTATTTTTCATTAAAATGCTATTTTTGTTAACATGCAATGCATTATTATTTTTATTTTTACACGAAGTAATAAAAAATAAAATAAACCGATAAATTATTTTAAGTTTCTTGGTTTTAATATCTAATTTAACAAATACAGGTAGCTGTGCCTCACATCAACAAAAGATATTTGGGGCCCTCCATGATTCTTAAGAGTGTAAGGGGCTCTTTAGACCAAAATATTTGAGAACTGCTGCTCTCTTAACCTTCTAAACATCACTCTTATCAGGACAAGTCTCCTCTTTTTAATTATAGGTCACACGCAGACTTGTCATATCTCCAGATCTATCTCTTCTTCATGACTTCTCAAAAAGAAAGACTAAGGGCTCTAAAATAACCTTCTAGAATTCCTTAAGCAGTCTCCTGTGCGTTCAACCAGTCTGTTTCCTCTCACTCTCTTCTAATGTGGTGTTTTTGAGAGAGTGACCTGAGTTTTCCAGAATTTTGGTGTACTGGGCAGCAGCGGTTGTGATTTTAGTTTACCTCACACACTTTCCCCTTCTTCGTCTATGAATAACATCATCCCCTTCCTGTTAGAGAACTGCCTCCCTATCCTGTGTCTTCCTGACAAAGCTGTCAATCACAGTGCTCCACCCTCACCCCAAACCTGCAGACTACAAGAGTGAGCACATGATCCAGGTTTGGCCCAACCAGAGCACGGCTACTTCCGGCAAACCATGATTGGTTTGAGGGAGAGGGCACATGGCCTAAGTTAAGTGAATTGGAAGCCTTACCCAAAATTGTCTGAAGTAAAGGTAATCTTCACTTTTTTTTAAAGATTTTATTTATTTATTTGAGACACACACACACATACATGAGCAGGGGGAGGGGCAGAGGGACAAGCAGACTCCCTGCCGAGTGGGGTGCCCGACCCAAGGCTCCATCCCAGGACTCTGAGATCATGACTGGAGCCAAAATCAGATGCTGAACCGACTGAACCACCCAGGTGTCCCGTAATCCTCACTTTGATCTTGAGTTGTAAGGGTATATGATTGAGGCTACTACCCACCATCTTTCCCACTATATAAAAAGAGCCTGTCTACAGAGTAAATCCAAGCAGAGACAAGACAATAAGGATGAGTGGAGAGAAAATTCCATCAATGTTGAGTACTTACTGCAATCTCTGAGGCCCTGGTTCCTGGCAGCTTTTTCTCCCTTTGTCTTCTAGGTTATGCGAACAAATAAATCCCTTTTTGTGCTAAAGTAACTCTTCTAGCTGAAAGAATTTGGAATAGTGCATTTGAGGAAGTTACCTAACCTTCTGACTTTAGTTTCCTTGTGGGAATATCTACTCTTTCACTTCACAGACTGAAGGATTTAATGAGATGTTTAAAACACACTGAAAACTATAAAGTATTATACAAGTGTTTAGTATAAAAATGTTTTCTATCTACACCCCAGTAGCAAGGTGACTAACCTTGCTGCCCCCAAACTATTTTTGGACCACTAAGTATACTCATATCAAATCCTTGGGCCCAAGAATGGCTTAAGAGTGCTTTGAATTTCCTCTGGAAGTCAAATAACGCTTAGAAACCTTTCTACTACAGTTACTCTATCAAGAGGGTTTACCCTGCACTTAAGCCACTTCAAGAATCATGAGGACACCAGGAAAGAAGTGACTGTTCAAGGATCTGGTTGGAGGTGTAGGGGTCAAGGGGAGCTCCAAGATGGGCTACTTGGGCACAAACATTGTTTTGAATTAAAAGCAATTAAAAAAAAGCTTCTGCACAGTGAAGGAAACCATCAACGAAACTAAAAGGCAACCCACGGAATGGGAGAAGATATTTGCGAATGACATATCTGATAAAGGGTTAGTATCTAAAATATATAAAGAACTTATAAAACTCAACACCCAAAAAACAATCCAGTTAAGAAATGGGCAGAAGACATGAATAGACATTTTTCCAGAGAAGACGTACAGATGACCAACAGATGCATGAAAAGATGCTCAATATCACTCATCATCAGGAAAATACAAATCAAAACCACAATGAGATAATCACCTCACACCTATCAGAATGGCTAAAATTAACCACCCAGTAAACAACAGATGTTGGTGAGGAAAGGGAGAAGGGGGAACCCTCCTACACTGTTGGTGGGAATGCAAACTGGTGCACCTACTCTGCAAAACAGTATGGAGGTTCCTCAGAAAGTTAAAAATAGAGCTACCCTATGACCCACAATTGCACTACTAGGTATTTACCCAAAGGATACAGAAATACTGATTCAAAGGGATACATGCACCCTGATGTTTATAGCAGCATTATCCACAATAACCAAATTATGGAAAGAGCCCAAGTGTCCATTGACTGATGAATGGATTTTTATATATAATGGAATATTACTCAGTCATAAAAAGAACGAAATCTTTCCATTTGCAATGACGTGGATGGAGCTGGAGAGTATAATGCTAAGCAAGATCAGTCAGAGAAAGATAAATACCATATGTTTTCACTCATATGTGGAATTTAACAAACAAATGAACATAGCAGGGAATAAAAAGGGAGGCAAACCAAGAAGCAGACTCTGAACTCCACGGAACAAACTGAGGGTTACTGGAGGGGAGGTGGGGGGGGGAGGATGGGTTTAACAGGTGATGGGTATTAAGGAGGGGACTTGTGATGAGCACTGGGTGTTGTATGTAAGTGATGAATCACTAAATTCTATCCCCGAAACTAATACTTCACTGTATGTTAACTAGCTGGAATTTAAATAAAAACTTGGAGAAAATAAAAAGTTAAATATTGGAGAAAAATTAAAAAATAAAAATAAGAGAAAACAATTAAAACCCAACAGATTCAGGAGGAGCTCTTTACCTCCCCCTCAACTGCCTGCTTGTATCAGAAAGAGGGCTATTCACAGAGATTCCTCTTTACCTAAGAAATCTATCTACATAATAGGGCAACCTTTGTTTTCCACACATCTCCTTTCACCCTCCAGCTAAAGGCCTTTCTCCACCTTGCATCCTCAGAACCTTACTCCTCTCCTTAGCTCACATAAGCATCGTGTTGCCTCACTGTCTTTGAAATTTCCATGTCTGTGTGGATTCCCAGTATGTACGCTATTCAATTTGTCTTCTTCCTGTTAATCTGTCTCACATCAATTTGACTCTTAGTCCAACCAGAAGGACCTTGAAGGGTGCAGGAAATTCTCCCTCCCTCACAGAGGTATGGATCAGTTCTCAGGGAAGTTCAGTAGGTCTAGACCAAAAAGAGGCATAGGAGAGAGAAATACTAAAACCATTGACTCTTCCTTGCTGAAAAGGTTCACTCAGCCAAAAATAAACAGAGATGAGAAAGTCTTCAGAGGACTGTCACATGTTAACCAAAGAGGACTCCCACACAACTAAATGCCACTTAATAGGAAGCATAAATGAATGAACCAAAATAAAAAAAAATAACTGAAATGGTGGGAAGAACACAGTCAGGTGAATCATCCATGGCATATGGAATTTGGGATGTAGGCGGGGGCTAAATGCCATGGGAACATTCACAGCTTCTACAGCGTGCTTGGCTAGGTTGCAAGGATATTTCGGCCAGTATTCTTGCCCTGTGCCCCAAGCTATCCAAAGGCTCTGTTGGATCAGAACCAAGGTGTTCTCATTCACAAGCGGTTGCTCCATACTGTGTCCTTTTAGAAAATGACATGAGGAACAGAACCATGAGGCCTCGTAAGGGACAGTCTTTGGTTCTGTCTTATCAAAAGACTGACTTCCCCATAAATGACTCTTCTAATATTTCTCATTGCCTCCTTAACGGAATTTGATTTCCCAGGTGAGGCTTCCCACCAGGAAGTGAACCATTTCCATGCTAACGCATGACAAACCACCCAGCAAGAGGGTGAGAACAGCAGGAGAGTGATTTTATTTAAATTGTGAAAATAACAATCCTCCCCATTCATCTTTAAAAAAAAAAAAATCAAGGACAGTAAGACAGGCGTTTGCAGTTTCTATTGCAGGTAAAATATGCACCATTTTTACTTACTAGATGAGAAGCAAGAATGGCTTTGAATTTTGATTTGATCATGAACATTCTTTCATTTTTGATTCTGCCAAGGACCTGCCAGATGGCCTTGCTTCTGAGCGGGGAATGTCTTACTCATCACTGAGCTTTCTTTTTAATATAACAGTGTAACAAATCTCCTTCTGTTCTGGTAGTCCTTGGGCCCTCTTCCCTGTCATCAGTGAGAAACCATGGGGCTTCATAACTGGGCAAATTCAGAGATGCACATAACATACCACCTGTTGAAGTCTGAATTTACACCACCACCACCCCAGCCCGCAATGCCATGGGCCTTTTTACTCTGTTAAAAAACAAATTTAATCTTTGAGCATTTTGGTTCACCTGTCTTGGTCGGATAGTATTCACTTTATAACCCCCCAGGAATCCGCTCTGCCATGCCTTCAAGTAAATTTGGCACATGACACTTGTAGCTTTACCAGACCAAACTGGAAAAAAATAAAGGTGGTTCAGTTCACCACAGGGCAGGAAGCTTGGGGGCCCAGTGTAGCCAGGAGGCGTGCTGGAAACAGCCCCCGTGACCTGAAC
Organism: Phoca vitulina; assembly: GCF_004348235.1. Classification (NCBI taxonomy): domain Eukaryota; kingdom Metazoa; phylum Chordata; class Mammalia; order Carnivora; family Phocidae; genus Phoca; species Phoca vitulina. Next base: position 5,124,997 of record NW_022589772.1, on the reverse strand, counting down.
CACCTCAGCTGTGGCCCTACAGACTACATAGACGGGCGCGGGGAGAGCAAATCAGACCTACGTTAGCCCTGCCTTTCTGAAAAACATGTTCGTTTGTTCGATGTGGGGGAAACAATCTGTTCAGGTTCTCTGCCATTCAGGTGTAGCTCCATTGTTGCTTTTTCATAATGGACTGGCTTGGGCGCCTGGGTGGCTCAGTTGGTTAAGCGACTGCCTTCAGCTCAGGTCATGATCCTGGAGTCCCGGGATCGAGTCCCGCATCGGGCTCCCTGCTCGGCAGGGAGACTGCTTCTCCCTCTGACCCTCCCCCCTCTCATGTGCTCTCTCTCTCTCTCTCATTCTCTCTGTCTCAAATAAATAAATAAAATCTTAAAAAAAAAAAAAAAAAGAAAAAAAAAAAAAAAATAATGGACTGGCTTTAGCCACTACCGGAACACTGCAGAGTAGCAAATGCCAAGGGCAAGGGGAGGTTGGAATAGTTGGCCGCTTCTCTGACAAGTAGAAATCTCTGTGTGACCCTGTTACAAAGCCATTTGGCACACTTCGCTTCCTGACCCAGCTCAGTTAGGTACATTAGAGGCTCTAGGGCACCCCCTACTCACCCCTCCTGACTCCCAAGTTGGTCTAGTCCTTTGGATGCCTTCCAGGCCTGCTTTTCGTATAGGAAATGACCCAGTATTTTAGGAGACAATACTAGGCAACACTAGCAAGCATTGGAAATATTCCCAGAGACATACTCGGTGATCCACTGAGGCTAGACCCTTGACTATGACTTATTTATGGCTGTTTATGACTATGATTTTGACTAGATTCTTTATCTAGAACTTAGCCATGAGAGTCATGTTAAGAATGCAGCCCTGAGAGCCAGTCTTCATGCCCCTTGACTCACTCGCATAGATTCTGTCAGCTGCTGGGCAAAAGAAAACGTGAAGACCCAACTACCCCAATTATTAGAAGATAATAGAATCGGACTCATTCCTTCAAAGAATGAGCTGTGGGGATATTTATTTATACCCATTTAGGCCTCTTCCAAAACATTAAGCAGACATCTACCACCCAACATGGACATTGGTCCAGAATAATAATATCATCTATTGAACACTTATAAGATGCTCGACACAGTCAAGTGCTTTAAGCACATTTGCATTTAATCCTCATAACAACCATAGGAAGGAGGTGTTGATGGTGACTCTACCACTCATTCATTGGGAATTGGAACTTTGTTACCAGACCCTGAACTCTTCACCACTGTACTATTCTGTGTCCCATTTTTATAGGAGGATGATGAGGATTCTGTGAAACAAAGTAGACCAGATCAATGCTACTGAAGAGTGTGAGCTGCAGACCAGTGTTAGTCTGTGAACCGTTTCTTACTGGTCTGCAGTGAGAGAGGCCGAAAACTGAGAGCTAGCTTTTACAAACATTTATAGCAGTGTAACAGAGTATGCTTTTACGTCTGCCTCACCTAATTATTAAAAAATTGGGCCTTGTCTTTTGTGTGTCTTTGGTTTTTACTTAGTTTCATTTTATAGTAATTCATTTTTATTATGTATTTTTTAAAAGGATCAGCCCGGGGGCGCCAGAGTGGCTCAGTCAGTTAAGTGTCTGACTCTTGATTTCCTCTCAGGCCATGATCTCAGGGTTGTGAAATCAAGCCCCACGTTGGGCTCCACAGTCAGCATGGAGCCTGCTTAACATTCTCTCTCTCCCTTTCCCTCTGCTCGCACCTCTCTCCCTGTCTAAAATAGTAATAACAAAAAATTAAAAAATAAAACCATCAGCCCATGATGGATTGCTATCTAAAAAGCAGAAAGAAAGAAAAACTAGTCTTTCACTGGACCAATAGCATATGTTCATGATGACCACTGTAGAAAGAAAAATGGAAGATAGTGAAATTTGAGCTTCTTTACGAGGTTTGTGGGAGTTTTCTGTCTTTCTTATCAGCCCTCCCCACTTCTCCCTGATAAATTTACCCATTGCTCTTCTGGGTTTTAGGAGAACAATCTATAACACCACTTTTCTTCTTCCTAGTTTGAAAGCAACTGAGCCACGGACACCAGAGTCAGATAGAAGATCAGGTTACCAAAATAGACTGGAGGACATAGCTGAAATGCAAGACCTCAACTGTCTTTCTAATCCCTCCCCACACCTGACTTGGGGAGCCTCACCCACCTAGCCACTGGCTCAGGGGGCAAGCACAGGCCTTCTCCCACAAGCTAAGAGCAGATCACAATAAAACCCTTAGACAGAAGACCTGGAAATGGCAGAGCAAAGCATTCTCAGTTTCTTCTCAAAAGCTCATTACTCAGGTAAGTTTTTCTTCACTTGGTAGGGCACCAGAGAGGGTCCAGGAGAGAGATCCTGGGTGTCCCTGGAGTGTATATTCCCTCAAGGAAATGTGAGGTTAAGGGTAGGGAGGTTCCCCTAACATGTGTGATTACTCCATTCATTTAATTCCTACCTCCGAATATCCTACTAAAATGCACCCGATCCCATTCTATGAGCTTTATTGTCCCCATCGCTGCATTAGCTCTTGAAAGTCTATCTCCACCAGACAAGTCTGGGGAAAGTGTTAGTAATTCCTTATCCCAAGCTCCTGATAAATGCACTTCCCTTCTTATTTGCCCTCAGTGGAAATGTGTAATTGATCAAATTATTGTAAGTTATTAATTTTTCAAGTTCTGACGTTGTTGCCTACGAGGGCAGGGGATCATGCATGTGCTTACTCATTTGTTACAGCTCAGTGTAACAATAGGCATTTAAGGACTGCTTTGATCTCAAGGATGGTGAGGATGCAGACGATGGTAAAGATGTCTCTCTGGGCTGTTTGCATTTAAGTCCTTAATCTAGGATGAGAAACCAGTTTCCCCACTTCTCCTCTTGTTTTGTAGTCATACCTGATCTGCAACTTTTCTCCCAGAATATCCATTCTCAGCCAAATACTTTTCAACGACATACTCTCATTAGGAAACATTAGATCCCTCTCATAGAATATGTGACTTGACTTTTTGAAATTACATTCTTCTATGGAGCAGTTTGTTTTGTTTTGCTTTTACGGAGTAATTCTTAACACATTTGTATTATGAGATACTGTTACGTGGCCATCACAACTCTGTGGTGTGGTCAGTTTTGTCTTTCTTCCCATCTTCCTTTCCTGCCCTCCTCCCTGCCTTCCTTTCCTGACCTGTCACTGAGCCTCCTTCTAGGTGCCGAGAGCACCCCTGCAGCACTGTCCAGGGCTGCTCTCCTGACATCCTTCTCAGGCCTGCCCTCTCTGCCTGCATTCTGGACCTTGCCATCCCACTTTTTTGTTAGTCCTCTTTACAAGATCCTGTTGCATTTGAACATGTGCCTTCAGGAGCTCTTTCTCCAAAGAAATAACATTAATGGTGGGAATGTTGTAAATGAAGGCAGATCACTAGGGGTACATCAGGGAGCAGAGAGGCTTTTAATTACCCTTCTGATCACAGCCTGTAGATGGCTGTCTACATGTAAGGCCAGGTCTATATATTAATATTTGTATCACCTTGTATAAGCACATAATTACATTTTAAGAGATGAGCTATATACTCACATATATCAATATGAATGCAAGTTTCACTAAGTGCATGTTTGTGCAAACCCCTCATTAGGACATCAATAAAATATCTTGCTCTGGCAGTATGGCAACTGTATCTACTTGATCTCATAAAATTAATTGCTACTTTCTTTAAAAAAAAAAACTAAGCTAGATATAAACTTAAATAAATGATGAACTGAACCTCTGAATCTGGGTGCCATACGATTGACCAGCCTGGAGCACACTCACTACCATCTACCACTGAGTAGCTTGGAAGTCCCACCTTCAAGCCTCCCTTCAGCTCAAAACTGGTTAGTTTTAGAGCAGACCTCTCTAAATGACTCCTCAACACAAAATGGTTTCCTTCATCCTTGATGAGGTTCCTGGTCCTAAGACCAGCTTGGGATCCCAAGCTATGGGGTCGGGTGTCCCCAACCCGTATTTCCAACCCTGTGGCCTTGTAACATTTGCCATTACTTCATTTGTATTCTGTTTATGTCTATAACTCATAGGGAATAAGGAAACTTGTAATAAGCAAAAAAGAGACTCCTGGGTGTCTCCGATGGAAACTAGACATCGTTTGGAGCAGATTCTTCGAGTTATCTGCATTCAGTCTTTCATTTTCTTTGAGCTATTTAAAAACTCTGCAAGTTGTAGATAACTGGTCCCAATGAAAAAGAATTCTTGTCCATAGACATGCAAATAAATTCTGTCTGGTGGCAGTTCAATTGACTTCCTTTTTCCTCCCTCCATGGAAAAAGCCAGCTTCTCATCTATTTTTAAAATTCCACATTTCCTTAATCCATAGAAATGTGTGTGTTTTTGACTACTCCTTTGGACTGAGGGTTAGCATCTGACCAGTTCTCTTGTTGATAAGGAGTTAAATAAAATCTTTAACACATGCTCATTTTGTATCTATACGAGAGTCACGATTAACAGGTGTAAGCTCTTTGCAGGCAGAGGCTCTGCTGGAGCTGGAGTAGCAAGTGGTTAAGTGCATTCCATTTTCCGGCTCTAGACCTTGGGCAAGTTACTTACCACTCTGTGCATCAGGATATGCCCATGTGCTGGAATAAGAATGCCTTCTCTGTCTACCCTAGGGGCTTGCCACCAGGACAAAATGAATCTATACATGGAAAAGAATTGCAGAAATTAGAAAATGTTGGATGTAGAGTCTTCACCTTTTTCTCTTTCTGCCAAAGTAAATGTTGCCCACACTTTAAGACTCAGCATGATTCTGGGGCGCCTGGGTGGCTCAGTCGGTGAAGCATCTGCCTTCAGCTCAGGTCATGATCCTGGAGTCCCGGGATCGAGCCCCACGTCTGGCTCCCTGTTCAGCAGGGTGTCTGCTTCTCCCTCTTCCCCCACTGCCCTGCTCATGCTCTCTCTTGCTCTCTCTCTCAAATAAATAAATAAATAAAATCTTTTTTTAAAAAAGACTCAGCATGATTCCTACTTCTCCCATATGAAAGCTTCTTTGCCTGCTTTAGCCACTCTTTTACCCTTCTCTAAATTCATACTGTACTGATATGAGCAATATCATACCAATCATTATTTATTCCCCTTTATAATTTCATGTGTGTTAATTTCATCTCCTTAGATAGATTGCCAGTTTCTTTGGGGCCAGTGAGCGTCCAATGTCTTCAACTTGCTTTGCATTCCCTATTGCATCTAACAGTGTTAGGTCCCTGATAGGATAGATTCTTTGATTGAAATGGAATATTATTCTGATGTAGACATAGTCCCTACTTGCAAATTGTATGCACTCAAGTGGAAGTCATGATGAGGTTGAAGATGATTAGTACAATCACCATCAGTCTAAAATTTATATGGTAGAAAAGCTGATTCAGGAATACTCTGTTTTCAGAAAAGAGGGCAGAATGAGAATAGTGCATTTCAGTTGAACCACTACTATGTGTTTGGCACTATTGTAAACTCTCTACGTGTATTAACCCACTTGAGACTCACAACAACCCTACTAGGTAGGTATTGTTATTATCCCTCAGTTTACAAATGAGGAAATTAAGACAAAGAGAGATTAAATAACTTGCCCCAAGTTCACCCAGCTAGTGAGTAAAGACTGGCTCCAGTCTGGGCTATTCACTACCATCCTAAGAAGAAAAGTGAAATACAAAACAATTTTCTGGGGGAGTGAGTTTCTCATTATTTTTATATGATAGCCTTTTTGATTGTCGGAACAAGGAATTACAATAAGAAGGTTAAAATAAGGAGTAAAGGAGGATGTTAGCAAGGAAGAAAAAACAGTAATGATAGTTGTCAGGACACCTTGAGAGTAAGTGACCTTGGGTGGGCAAGTCATTTGACTTCTTAGTAAGATTACTGCGGGTATAAAATGAGATAATTTATATCAAGTGCATAAAACAGTGCCTGGCACATTGTAAGCCCTCAATAAATGGTATAGCTATTAGTTTATTATTATTTATTCGAGAGAGAGAAAGCAAGAGCACAAGCAGAGGGGGAGCGGCAGAGGGAGAAGCAGACTCCCTGCTGAACGGGGAGCCCAACATGGGGCTCGATCCCAGGACCCTGAGATCATGACCTGAGCCGAAGGCAGATGCTGAACCAACTGAGCCACCCAGGTGTCCCTATTAGTTTTTAACTAATATTATCTATTACTGTTATTAACCACAGTAGATAGAGATAGATTATCTTATTATTGTCAGGTCTGGGATCTTACACTACTTGCAAGCTAACAAATCAGCTTTGTATAGGTTCATGGATGCTGGCAGAAGACATGAGACTACAGATTCAGGGATAAAAGAGTTTTACTCACAGCGGAGCAAGCAACATGAGCGTCTGCATATTTGCATTGGTTCCCTTTGCTCTCGATCCCCACAGGGATGACATATGGGAGTCCAGTTAGATGCTGAGCACTCAGTTGGATTGCATCCTTGTAGAGGAACACTGAGCTTTGGGAATTCATAGCTTTTTTTAAAGAATTTTGTTAAGACTTTATTTACTTATTTGAGAGAGAAAGAGTGAGAGAGAGCACAAGCAGGGGGAGCGGCAGAGGGAGAGGGAGAAGCAGACTCCCCACTGAGCAGGGAGCCTGACCCGAGCCAAAGGCAGATGCTCAACCACCCAGGTGCCCCTTTTTAAGAGAATTTTTAAGACTTATTTATTTATTTATTTTAGAGAGAGAGAAAGAGAGAGAGCAGGGGGAGAACAGAGGGAGAGAGAGAGAGAATCTCCAGCAGACTCTCCGCTGAGCATGGAGCCTGATGCAGGGCTCAATCTCATGACCCTGAGATGAAATCAAGAGTCGGGCACAACCAACCAAGCCACCCAGGTGCCCCACTTCATAGCTTTTATAGTAAGCAGTAAGCATTCTGCTCTTTGTCCAGGAAGAGATGTTGCCTCATCTCTCAGAGTTGGGTGCTGAAAACACAACTCTGAGAAACGGCTCAGGTAAAGAGCAGTCAGGGCTTTGTAGTATTGGCCTATCCAGTGAGAGCATGCAAGAACGCTTAAGGACTGTGACAGGTTGCTTCTTGCAATAATCATCATCATCACCATCATCTGCTTCATTATCATCATTAACTGCTATTACAAATCAGGGTGAAGGAAGATGACTTATTTCTTTCCCTGCTTATATCTGCGTGCGTTCCATATCATACCTTCTCACTCTCGACCCTGAATTTGGTCTTTTGAGGGATCACGCAATGACTCAAATAAAAAGGAGTCTGTTCCTCTCTTAGCACTTCCAGTTTCCTTCCCGTGACTGCAGACTTAGGTTCCTCCCACTCTTGCTTCCTATTTTACTTCAACCTGAGACATCATGCAGGCTTTTACTTTCCTTTCGTCCCCTGCATTAAGGCATTTTGGAAGGCAGCTATGCTCACCACTCTACCACCAACACCCGCTTAAGGCATTTTGGAAAAAGCATTAATTTTGTGCATCTGGAAAAGGCATGTTACCTTCCAGCATAACAGCTCAGTCTGGAAACATTGCTTTCTCCACATGGATCTGAATTAAGTGTCACTCTCTAGGCAAGATGTGGCTTTCTCCAAAATGAGCTTTGGGAAGTTCACTGAGCTACCTGGAACAGACATCTGCATTTCAGTAGATATTAAACAAGCTTACAGTATCCACCAGAAATGCTTTTCTAAATCAGAATTTAAGAAGTATTAGTTGGGGGGGGGTTGCCTGGCTGGCTCAGTCAGTGGAGCGTGTGACTCTTGATCTCTGGGTTGTGAATTTGAGCCCCATGTTGGGTGTAGAGGTTACTTAAAAATAAAATCTTTTGAAAAAAAGTGTTAGTGGGAAAAGAACACTTAGATGCTGTGCCTCACAGGTAACACAAACTAGATGGCTGGAAACAATGGGAATTCATTCACTCATACTCCAAAGCTTCGACGGGAGGATTCTTCTTGGTCTCTTCCAGCTTCATGACTGTAATCTCTGCCTGCACAGACGAGTTCTCCCCATGTATCTTTCTTCTCTTTTTGTAAAGACATCAGTCATATTGAATTTAAGGGTCTGCCCTACTCCAGTATGACCTCGTATTAACTAATTACATCTGCAATGATCTTATTGCTATATTAGGCCACATTCTGTGCTACTGGTGGTTAGGATTTCGACTTGTCCCTTTGTGGCAAACAATTCAAGCCATAACATTGACTAATCTAATTCCTTTATTTTATAGATAATAAAACTGAGGCACAAGAAAGCTGTCAGGTACCCATGGCCATTGCTCTTCAGATTCTGTGTCTTTTTGGATTGAGGACCCTTCCCCATCTTCTCCTTTAAGAACTGCAGGGTCACAGGGTGCCTGGCTGGCTCAGTCAGTAGAGCATGTGACTCTTGATCTTGGGGTTATGAGTTCAAACCCCACGTAGGACGTAGAGCTTACTTAAAAGAAAAACAAAAACTGCAGGGTCCCTCACACCTTAACTCCGTGGACTTCTATCTAATCTATTCTCTGCATTGATCTTTAATATTTGATTCCCCACCTTCTTGAGTCCCATTCTGCTGAAAGGCCCTTGCCCTGATGCTACCCATGTTCCAAGGTGTAGGGCATGGGAAGCAGTCCTCGTATTTTTGAATACTCCAGGGTGAAGCCACAGTAAACATTGGAGGGCACTCGTGACTTTGCATCGGATAAACAAGTTAAAATGGGTCCCTTGGAGAACATGGAGGCTGGTAGAAAGTGAATGTAGACAGTATTCATATATGGGAGAGTTTATTATTAGAGATCTTCTTGGAATGGTAGGCAAATCATAACCATATAATTTTAAATGATACAACATATCTGACAAAGGTCTGTTTTTCACACTGTCACGGGGCAAGTATGAGCAAGTGAAACCGTTGTACCATTCTTATCTTACAGCCTCTTCTGGGCTGTGGGGATTTGCTCATGATCCTCTGGGATTGTAAAATGCACAAGTGATTCAGAGCTTCTGTCACTGGAAGCTCTGAATGGTCCAGAAGCCAAACGCTATAGACAGGCAAACTTTCCCTCAATTTTCTTGGGATTTTTTTTCTTTGCTTTATGTTGAAGGCATTTCATGTACCAATTAAGGGTTATTTATCTTCTCATCTTAATTCAACAGCAAAATACCTATAAAAGGCTATATTAGTTCATACCTATCCCTGAATGGACTTAATGGTATCATTTTATATTGTTGAAATGTGTTCAGCACCTTAAAACCTCTCTTGTTGCATTTATATTCTGAAAATATCACTACATAAAGGGAGGGGGAAAAACCTAGGGTTGATAATTAGCTGAGTTGTAATGATTTAGAGGAAAAAAAAATCATAGTGCTTTTAAGATCCAAAGGAACCTTTTTTTTTAATTTTATATTTTATTTTAAGTAGACTCCATGCCCAGCCAGCATGGAACCAAACACAGGGCTTGAACTGATGTGTCTGAGATCAAGACCCGAGCCGAGATCAAGATTTGGTTGCTTAACTGACTGAGCCATCCAACCGCCCCCCCACCTCTGCTGCCCAAGGGAACCTTTTTAAAAAAGTGGACTTCACAGCATTCAGTTTTGCTTCGAGAGTTCATCAAATTTCAAAACTGGTTATTTCCGAAAGGGGCAACTGGGTCATTTCTGCCTGTTGGAATAGAACTGGTAGAGTTGGTCCCCTGGCTCTACCATAACTCCCATCCATCATTTTGTGTTAAAAAGAAAAACAGAGTGTGATTTTCCTTCAATACCCACACTGAGCCTGTTATAAGCAGAAGCCAGCCTCATTCAAAAGGGTACATTACTAATGCTGGTTGCCAGGGGCTAGAGGGAGGCAGGAAAAGGGCAGTTGCTATTTAATGAGTGTATAGTTGCAGTTTTGCAAGATGAAAAAGTTCTGGAGATCCATTGCATACCAAGGTGAATATACTTAAACACTATTAAACCGTACAGTTAAAAAGAGTTAAGACAGTAAATTTTGTCATGGGCTCTTTTATGACAGTTAAAAATAAAAATAATTAATTAAAAAATATATAGGCTTAGGGCACCTGGGTGGCTCAGTCAGTTGAGCATTCGACTCTTGATTTCAGCTCAAGTCATGATCTCAGGGTCCTAGGATTAAGCTCCACATGGGGCTCTGCGCTCAGCAGGGAGTCTGCTTGAGATCTCTCTCTCCCTCTCTCTCTGCCCCTCCCTCGACTCACGAGAGTGCGCTATTTCTCTCTCTCAAATAAATAAGTCTTTAAAAAAAATGCATAGGCTAATGTGATTGAATAGGAGCCCCAAAGTCTCAGGCACCAAAAGCCTCTTCCTAATTGCCTACTTTCTTATCTAACAACCCACCTACCCTCCGATTAGAGCTCCTTTTTCATGTAAAAACATTTTCTAGACAAGGTCACCATGTAAAGTGCATACAGAATTGTGGAGGGGGGATGGCCAGATAACTATTAACATGAATTAGCTTATTAAAGATATATAGGTGAGAAATTAGGACATACCATTAGATAATATTTGTGGGCAAGGAGGAATCTAGAAAAGTGGGAAACATGAGATAACCTAAGAGTACAGACACAGGAAGAGTGAGTGAGGCCGTAGTCCCTGAGATAGGAGGCAAGGTCATCAGTGTGAATGCTCAAAGAGCATAGGAGCACACTCACCATGCAATTTACCTACTGTACAATCTAGGTAGATAGATAGATAGTCCTGTATCAGGACTAAGAATGTGAATGCCGACTATATCAAGGACCAGGGCAAAGGTCATGGACTGGAAAATGGAAGCCAAGTCTAGATGTTCCAGAAATCTAGATACATGAATGGGTGGGTAGTATCTGGTGAAGATCCCAGCAGTAGATGGTTCTGACAAAGTTGGAAGTCTAAAACCAGGTCAAGATACCAAAGGTCTGCAGAGCCAGAGAGTGGCGAAAATGAGATACTCAGAGAAGAGGGCAGGTTTAGGAAAGTATAACATTAGAATAGAGAGCAGTCCAGAACCTCACTGGCCAGAATGGACTTGGAACTCAGGCAAAGGTATGATATGAGGAATAGAAACCAGTTTAGAAGTTTGGGTGTCAAATATGAGAACATAGGCAAGAAGTCCTGGCAACAGATAAAAGGGATGCGTGAGGGCTTGACGCTGATCCACTTTGTCTGAGATTAGGAACTTAATATCATTCCTGTTAAGGCAAGAACCAATGCTCGAAAACTTCATCAAGGCCCTATAGATGAGAGTTGTTGTTTGGGTTTCCCTGGATGAGATATTGATGTACAGACAAAACAAAGCATAGCTTTTGGCAGGAAGTTTCCGGCACTTTGGTGCAGAAAGAACTTAGAAAGGAAGGTGATTCTAAAAGCATAAGCTTTTAATTATTTACTTCCACTGATTCTTAGACCAAGATGCTGTTTACTTGGTGCTCTCAGTAAACATGTACCCCTCCTTTTTTTTGCTGTCCTTCCCCCATTTATTCAGCATTTCCCACCAGTGCCTGGATATTGCAAGACAAGAGTCCATATGCAGTCCTATGTTTGTCTTGGGCATTCCATGAGAAATGTTTTTATGATTGCATTAATAACCTGATAATTGTTGTATATACCTTTTCTACTCAGTGTAGAGTGCTGTCAAGAATGTGCAAGAGAGGGGCACCTGGGTGTCACAGTTGTTTAAGCATCTGACTCTTGGTTTCAGCTCAGGTCATGATCTCAGGGTCTTGAGATCCAGCCGCATGTTGGGCTCCACGCTGCTCCTCCTGCTCGTGCTGTCTCTCTCTCTAATAAATAAATTTAAAAAAAAAATGCGTGAGTGCTTTAACAACAATTATTACTTCCTAGTAGTGTGTATTTAAATTTTATATTGAGCTTTAAAGATAGTAGGAGGCAATGAGATGACCTGCCTGCCTAGGTCATTTAGATCCCAACTGCAGACACAGCTTCATCCCAGTCTCAGGGATCAATGATGTTGGCCAAAGAGATTTAAGGAGCCCTAGGCCTGTAGCTCTGGTGTCTCAGCAGTAAGCCAACTGTGGTGTTAGTCTGCATTGGCTCCCCTTCTGTGATATGGGGGCTGGACAAGGTGTAGGACCAACTGGGTTACTTTGGTGGAACCAAAACACAGCACAGTTTCTCTCTAGCTATAGGATGGTTTGAAAAGCCTGAGAGCACAGCCAGGCTTTCCAGGTGTCCTGGAGGGTGCCATGAGCCTAAGGCAGGGCAGTATGTATAGCTACAGAAGCTATACATTCCAGTAAGTTCAAGAGTTGGGAATCAGACTAAAGGCCAAACAAAACAAAATAAATGCAAACAAACAATGACAACAAACTAAGAAGGAAAGGATAGTCGAGTCAGTGGAATCAAACATGAAGAAAAATCTTAGAGACAAAAGGAGTGCAGAGGCCTCCCACTTTTTTAGACCCAATCACAGCACAGGCTTAAGTGGGTTGGTATATAAGGTTTAAGTAACGTGGCTCGAGCAGAAGGAAGAGTCTGATCATTAGACTCTCACCTTGTTTCTCTTAACTTGGTCTTGATCTTGTTCCCTTATTTCTACATACCTCATTTAGTCATCTCAGAATCCTAACGCCTCTAGACCTGTGGTCCTGTCATCTCTGTCTCTGTGTCATCTGTGGTTGGACTTCAGTCACCTCTGTTTCCTGATACTCATACTCATCCTGGTGTTTTGGTTATAGCCAAATGCTTCTATCAGTGAGCTCTTCCATCCTACCTGGGCACACACCTATAGTCCCTCCTAGTGAGATTCCTCTGATGCCAGTAACCTGTTTACCTAGGGCTTGCTGTTAGACTTGGCCAATAGGCTTTTACACTGGTCCAGATGTCCTCTTGTTGCACAATAAATGCTTATTGAATTTAACTTCCTGGAAACTTCCCAGATTACCTGCCATGCTCCCATGGGTCTGGCCCTCCCTGGTGAGGTTCTGAGGTTGCCACGTGTTTGGTTTTGACAAAGATGGTCTTGCTTTTGAGCTTGTGGTCTGGTAAAAAATATCAGACATAAGACTATCCCCTTTTTCCAGTTAAATAAATTGTATCAGTATGTTACAGCAAAAATTGTATACACATAAGCAATGAAATCTAATACAAGGTAGAAATTGTTATCAGTGCAAGTTATACATCATGTCTTCTCAAAATTAGGGCCTCGGAGATTTGTTCACAGTATCCAGTATTTTTGCAGATACCATTTGGCAACCCTATCTAGGTTATTCTTCCTCCTACCACAACTTACAGTGTGAGATAATGTAGAGGAGAAATATTACTCAGCTTGTACTTAGAAAATATGTTTAATGCTAGGAACACCATCAACATCAACAAAGACGTATCAAGTACCCGCTTTAATGATTCAAGCACACCTTTAAAGTAACTGCAGTGATTGCTGATATCTCTACTTTCTAAAGGGAGGAAAAAAGACTATCTGTAGCTTCATTAGATGGCTTTCTTTAGAGATATAGATAGATGATGATAGATAAATAGATAGATAGATAGATAGATAGATAGATAGATAGATAGATATCAAAATAAGCACAGACTGGGACACCTGGCTGGCTTAGTTGGTGGAGCACGCAACTCTTGATCTCAAGGTTGTGAGTTCAGGTTTCACGATGAGTGTGGAGCCTACTTAAAAATAAAATCTTTCAAAAAAAAATAAGCACAGACATGGTTACCAAAAGAAAATAGGAGACTTCTGCTTCTTGGAAGATAGAATAGATGTACTTTTCCCAATTTCTCCTGCTAAACACAACTAAACTCCCTGGATCTTATGTATAAATCAAACATCAGAAGACTCTGTAAGGTCCAGAGAAGAAACAGGCCAGATGGGGACCTCAGTCCCCAAGGGATGATGCAGTGGTGATTTTCCTTGATATTCCTTTTGCCTCATACATTCTAGCCTTGGGCTGAAGAAGTCGGCAACCTAGAAACACCAACTGAAATAGAAAAAAAATGTCCAAGCAGTGAAGTCTGCTCTCTTTAGCCAAAGGACCAGGAAAGGGGCAGTCCAGAAAGACAGAAAACTTGTAGACAATACCACTCTATTCCAGCCAAACACCATAGAAAAAAACTGTGACCCTCATCCCCAGTCATTCCAGCAAAGGTTGACGAGTAGATGTAGACTTAACCTCCTCAGCAGGTTGTAATGAGGTACCTCAACGTCCCAGCCTAGGTGGTGTCAAAGAAGGCCAAGTAGGAAGCCCAGACTTGCATCATAGCTGGCCAGTAATGGTCCCTCCTCCAATCCCCATCGTATCAGTGGAAACTATTGTGGGAGCCAGAACTTCCACCTTTATGTGGCAGTGAAAAGGAGCTCCCCCCTGAAGTGTCAACAGAAGCCAAATGGAGAAACTGGACTTCTTCCACCTGAAAGTAATGAAGGCGCCCTACCCCTTGCTCCTCTAGATGGATGTCAGAGAAAACCAGCAAGAACAGAAGGTCTAAAGAAGGTGTAGGGGCACCTGGCTGGCTCAGTTAGTGGAGCGTATGGCTCTTAATCTCGGGGTCATGAGTTCAAGTCCCAGGTCGAGTGCAGAGATCACTTAAAAAACAAAATCTTAAAAAGTAAGAATGGCTAATGAATGTTCTCTAAATAGAAAGGTAATGATAAAAGAAGGAATTTTAGAATATCAGGAAGGAAGAACACAGTAAGACAAATAATATGGGTAAATAAAATAGGCTTTATTTTTCCTCTTGAGCTTTCTGAGCTATACTTAATAGTTAAAACAAATTATTACATTGTCTGATGTAATTCTAAATGTATATAGAGGAAGTCTTTAAGACAATTATACTATAAATGGGGGAAGATAAAAAAACATAAAAGGAGGTAAAGTTTCTATACTACACTCAGACTGGTAAAATAACAACCCTAGTAGACCGTGTTAAGTTATGTATATGTAATGTAAGACCTAGACCAACTGCCAAAATGTATATACAAAGATATACAGCACAAAAGACTACAGATAATCAAAATGGAATTCTGATAAATGTTCAAGTAACCTACAAGAAGACAGGAAAAGAAAATAGAAAGATGAAAAAGAAAACAAACAAAACAAGCAAAATAAAATGGCATACTTAAGCCTTACTGTATCAATAATTAAATGTAAAGTGTCTGAATACACCAATTAAAGCATAGATAGGCAGAATGGATGTAAAATATGACAATATGCTATCTAAAGAAACTTACCTCGAATATTATGATATGGGCAGGTTGAAAGTAAAAGGATGGAAAAAATTATACTATGCAAACATCATTCAACAGAAAGCAAGGATTATTATATTAATATCAGAATAAGTAGACTTTATTTTTTAAGATTTTATTTTTTTAAGATTTTACTTATTTATTTGAGATGGAGAGAGAGAGAGCATGAACGGGGTGGGGGAAGGGGGCAGGAAGAGAGGGAGCAGCAGGCTCTCTACTGAGCAGGGACCCTGATGCGGGACACAATCCTAGGACC
The DNA here is from genome assembly GCF_004348235.1 of Phoca vitulina. Taxonomy (NCBI): domain Eukaryota; kingdom Metazoa; phylum Chordata; class Mammalia; order Carnivora; family Phocidae; genus Phoca; species Phoca vitulina. The sequence continues at coordinate 5,109,554 of NW_022589772.1, read as the reverse complement.
TCTGGATCATGACCTGAGCCAAAGGCAGATGCTCAACCAACCGAGTCACTCAGGCGCCCCCTAATATTTTATTTTTATGTAATCTCTACACCCAATGTTGGGCCGAATTTACAATCCAGAGATCAAGAGTCACATGCTCTAATGACTGAGCCAGCCAGGCACCCCAGATAAAGCAGACTTCAGAGCAAAGAAAATGATCAGAGACATAGAGGAATATTATATAATGCTAATAGGGTCAACCACCAAGAAGAATAACAATCTTAAATGTGCACACACTAAAGATAGTTCCAAACTATGTGAAGCAAACACTGAAAGAACTTAAAGGAGAAATAAACAAAGACACAATTATAGTTGGAGACTTCAACACCTCTACCTCAACATTTGATAGAACTACTAGACAGAAAATCAGCAAGCAAATAGAAGATTTCAACACCATGATCCATCAGGACCTAGTTGACATTTATAGAACATTCCATACAAGTACAGCAGAATACACATTCTTTTCAAGCACCCACAGAACACATAACAAGATATACAAGATAGAGTATATCTTGAGCCATAAAACAAACATCAACAAATCTAAAAATACAGCATATGAAATATAGTCAATAATACTGTAATAATTTTGTATGGCAACAGATGGTAACTACACTTGTGGTGAGCATTTTGTAATATATAGAATTGTCAAATCACTATGTTGTACACCTGAAACTAATATAGTGTTGTATGTCAACTATAATTTAATTTTAAAAAAATTGAAATCATATAGAAAGTGTTCTCTAATCACAGTGAAACAAAATAGAAATCAAAATAGGAAAATTTTCAAACACTTGGAAACAAAACACACCTCTAAACAATCTATTAGTCAAAAAGGAAGTCTCAAAGGAAATTTTAAAATACATAAAACTGATTAAAAATGAAAATACAACATATCAAAATCTGTAGAACATAGGCTAAGCAGTCCTGAGACAGTTATTTATAGCACTAAATGCTTACCTTTGAAAAGAGGCAGTCTCAAACCAAAAATATGAGCTCCCACTTTAAGAATCTAGAAAAATAAAAGCAAAATAAGCACTAAGCAATCAGAAAGAAGAAAATAATAAAGTTAAGAGCGAAAAACAGTGAGATTAAAAACAGAAAAACAAATGAGAAAAATCAATAAAACAAAGACCTGGTTCTTTGAAAAGATCAATAAAACTGACAAAATTCTAGGAAGACTGACAAAGCAAAAAGAGAGAATACAAAAATTACCAGTATCAGGCATGAAACAGGATATTACCACAGACTTTGCAGACATCAAGGGATAATAAGGGAGTACTACAAAAAATTCTACACACATAAATTTGGCAACTTAGATGAAATGAGCAATCCTTCAAAAAACACAATATATTCATACATATTAGAAATGAAGAAATAGGGGCATCTGGGTGGTTCAGTCAGTTAAGCATCCAACTCTTAGTTTCAGCTCAGGTCATGATCTCAGGGTCATGAGATCAAGCCCCATGTCGGGCTCTGTGCTCATTGAGGAGTCTGCTTGGGATTCTTTACTCCTCCCTCTCCCTCCCCCTCTGATCCTCCCCCTGCTCACACTCTCTCTCTCTAAAATAAATAAATAAATAAATAAATAAATAAATAAATAAAATCTTTAAAAAAAAGAAATGAAGAAATACAATTGCTAATATATGTAGATGGCATGACTGTCTATGTAGAAAATCCCAAAGAATCTACAAAATCTCCCAAAAGTAATAAATGAGTTCAGCAAGGTCACAGCATACAAGATGAACATCCAAAACTCAATTGTATTCGACATCCTAGCAATGAACACATGGACACCAAAATTAAAAATACAATACCATTTATAATTGCTCACGAAGAAAAGAAAACTTAAGTGTGACTCTAATAAAATATGTACAGGACATATATGCTAAAAATTACACAATGCTGATAAAAGAAAAATTTTTAAAAGATTTATTTATTTGAGAGAGAGTGTGAGTGGGGGGAGGGGCAGAGGGAGAGGAAGAGAATCCTCAAGCAGAGTCCCTTCTGAGCACGGAGACCAATGCAGGGCTCAGTCCCAGGACCCTGACATCATGACCTGAACCAAAATCAAGAGTCGGCTGCTCAACTGACTGAGCCACCCAGGTGCCCCAAAAGAATTTTTTAAAAAATTTAAATAAATGGAGAGACATACTGTATTCCTAGACTGGAAGACTCAAAACTGTAAAGATACCAGTTCTCCCCAAATTGATATACAGGTTTAATGAAATGCTTATCAAAATCCCAGGAAGAGTGGTTTTTAGATACAGATAAGATTAATCTAAAAATTAATCTAAAATTTATATGAAAAGGCAAAGGAACTAGAATAGGTATAACAATTTTGAAAGCCAAGAATAAAATGGGAGGAATCGGTTTATTAAAATTTCAAGACTTGCTGTATTAGTTTCCTATTGCTGCTGGAACAAATTACCATACTTTAGTGGTTTTAAACAACACAAATTTATTATTATTATTTTAGATGATTTTGTTTTTAAGTAATTTCTACACCCAACATGGGGCTCAAACTCACAACCCTGAGATCAAGAGGAGTCATATGCTTCACCAACTGAGCCAGTGAGGCAACCCACAAATTTATTATTTCATAGTTCTCAAGGTCAGAAGTCATAAATCAATCTCACGGGGCTAAAGTCAATGTGTCAGAAGAGCTATATTCCTTTAGGGGGCTCTAGGAAAGAATCCATTGCCTTGCCTTTTCCTGCTTCTATAGGCCACTTACATTCATTGGCTTGTGGCTTCTTCCTCCCAATGACATTTATTCTCATCTCTGCCTCCATCATCAAATCTCCTCACTCTGTGACTTTCCTGCCTCCTTTGTAATTATAATGAGCCCACCTGGATAATCTACCCATCTCAAGATCTTTAATTTAGTCACATCTGCAAAGTCCTTTTACCATGCAAGATAACATAGTACAGGTTAGGATGTGGACATCTGTGAGGGGCCATTATTCAGCCTACCAGATGACAGTAATAAAGACTGTATGGTATTTGCGGAAGGATAGGCACATAAATCATTGGAACAGAACAGAGGAACCAAAAATATGCCCAAATGATTTTCAACAAAAGTGCAAAAGCAATTCAATGGAGGAAAGATGGCCTTCTCAATAAATGGTGCTGGAGCAACAGAACATCCAAAAAAAAAAAAAGAACTTCAACCTAAATCTCACACCTTATACAAAAGTTAACTCAAAAATATCATAGACTTAAATTTAAAGTGTAAGCATAGGAAAAAAAAAAAAAAAAACAGGAAAAAAAAGTCTTTGTGATCTAGGGCTAGGCAAAGAGTTCTTAGATTTGACAACAAAAGCATGATCCATGGAGAGAAAAAATGTTAGGTTGGGCCTCATCAAAACAAAACATTTGCTCTGCAAAAGGCCCTGTGAAGAGAATGAAAAACCAGTTACAGAGTAGGAGAAAGTATCCACAAACCACGTATCTGACAAGGCCCTAGTATCTCGGATATACAAACAACTCTCAAAACTCAACGGTATGAAGGCAATCCAAATCAAAATGGGCAAAAGTCATGAACAGACATGTCACCAAAGAGGATATACAGATGATAAATTGCACATGAAAAGATGTTTAACATCTGGGCGCCTGGGTGGCTCAGTCGTTAAGCGTCTGCCTTCGGCTCAGGTCATGATCCCACGGTCCTGGAATCGAGCCCCGCATCCGGCTCCTTGCTCGGCGGGGAGTCTGCTTCTCCCTCTGCCTTCCGCTCCCCTCCTGCTTGTTCTCCCTCTCTCTCTTTCTTTCTCTTACAAATAAATAAATAAAATCTCTAAAAAAAAAAAAAAAAAAACGGAAAAAGAAAAGATGTTTAACATCATTAGCCATTAAAGAAATGCAAATAAAAATCAAAATAAGATACCACTACGCACCTATCAGAACAGTTAAAATAAAAAAAAATAATGGCAGCATCAAATGCTGGTAAGGAAGTAGAAAAACTGGATCACTCATACGTTGTTGGTGAGAACATCAAATGGTAAAACCACTCTGGAAAAGTTTGGCAGTTTCTTATAAAACTATGTAACTACCACATGACCCAGTGATTGCACTGCTAGGCATTTATTCCAGATAAACAAAGACTTATGTTCACACAAAAATGTGTAGATGAATGCTTATGGCAGCCTTACTTATAATAAATAAGTCAGAAGGGGAAACAATGAAGGTGCCCTTCAGTAGGGGAATTGTTAAACAATTTGTGGGACATGCCTATCATGGGACACTACTTTGGAATAACAGGGAACAAACTATAAACATCTACAAAAACCCAGACAAATCTGTAGAGAATTATGCTGAATGACAAAAGCTAATCCCAAAGGTTACATACTGTATGATTTAATTTATATATCATTCTTGAAATGATAAAAATTGTAGAAATGCATGGGGCGCCTGAGTGTCTCAGTTGGTTAAGTGTCCGACTCTTGATTTTGGCTCAGGTCATGATCTCAGGGTCATGAGATCGAGCCCTGCGTTGCGCTCTGTGCTGCGTCCGGCTCCGCGCTGAGCATGGTGACTGCTTAAGATTCCCTCTCTCCCTCTCCCTCTGCTCCTCCCCCGACCTCTGAAAAAAAAAGTAGAAATGGAGAACAGTTTAGTAGTTGCCAGAGGTTAAGGAGTGGGTTAGAGACAGGAAGAAAGTGAGTATAGCAATAAAATGGCAACATGAGGGTAATGGAAATGTATCAATGTTGATATCCTTGTTGTGATAGTGTGCTATAGTTTTGCAAGATGTTACCATGGGGGGAAATTGGGTAAAGGGTGCAAGAGATCTTTCTGTATTATTTCTTAGAATTGCATGTAAGTTTAAAATTCTCTCAACATTAAAAGTTTTATTTAAAACAATAAATGAAAGTAAGAGATTTGAACCCAAGGGTAAAATAGGAATCTGAGTCTGTACTGATATACACAAACAAATCTAAAAAATAAAATAGTACTCAAAGACTTAAAATGAAAAGTAATCTCTTTCCCTTCCTCATCCTCCAGTCACTGTTCTCAGGGACAACCTCCTCTCAATATGTTTAACTGGGATCTTCTAATAGTTACCTACACATTTCTATATGTAATCTGTAAGCTTATACTGCTATTTCTTTTCTTTTAATGTCAATAAATTTTTATTTAAGGAATCTCACATGTGATTCCTTCCACTGCCTATCACCATAGGGCCTCTAAAGTCAGAATCATAATCTTCAAAATAGCCCTTTTAAAAAGAACTTTTGTTCAATCCACAGTTGTCACTGCCAATCAGTCCAAAGTTCTTTAGGATGGGCTTCTTTGATCTCCCCTTGAATATGGACATACTTCAAAAATTCCCTACCTGTAATCTCTGGGATCCTATTTCTTTACTTTAGGGCCCTAGAAGTCAAACTGTGGGAAGGATATTGATTGCTATTTTGGCAAATGATCTAAAATTATTATTCCTCAATTGTTTCTAATATTTAAACGTCTTGTCACTTCCACTCTACTCCAGGAGCCTAGCAGAAAATGTTCCAGGTCTCATTGTCACCATTGCAATAAACTTGCTGTGAGGGAAGCATAACCTGTGTCTCAATGCTAATTTTTATCCATTTTTTGCATTATCTGTTGTTTCCTATTTTGATACATGAGCATATCTCCCACCCACCCAACTCATTTTTATTAAATCAGTGATCAGTATTAATATTTTGATGATGGTGTAAATATCTTTCATTGTCGAAGCAAATAGTTTCTATGATTATGTTTCCCTTCTTGACCCTTTTGTTCTTCCAAGAGTTTCTAGAGTTTTTCTGCTTTTTATTTCCTTAGGTTCTCTATACCTACCAAAATGCTTCATCAGATCAGTCCCATGTCTGCCAAAATTTTTTTCTGATCCCTTATGTGTATCAGATAATATAACAATTCCATTTCTTTTGTTGCAAACTTCCTTCTTGGAGCTGCCTCTCTCCTCATTTGCCTGCTCTAAACCGAACTGATTGATCCCGAGGCCTGCTGACAGGTGGCATTTCATGACTTTCCTTCGCTCCCTTACAGTGTTGGCTCCATTGTTTACTGGACCCGCTGTCTTCTTGTTTTACTACCTCATTTTGCTGGAAAAAATTCTCTGGTAGCCTCAGATCAGAGGGTGAATAGTTTTGAGTCCTTTCATGTCCTTACGTTACTGAAAGAGACTGGAGTCTAACCTCCCTGGGTGTAGAATTATAGGATGAAAATCATTTTCTCTCAGAGATTTGAAGGGATTGCTGCATTGTCTCCAGCCTTCAAGTATCGAGGTCATAAAGTTCAAGGTTGCCTTGTTTCCTGTTCTTTGTATGAAAAAATGTGTAATAGATACAGAGGCATAAATTGTAGCAATTTTAATGTACAAAGGAATAAATATGAATAAGTTTGTGCAAATAAATATGAAGACAGATGAATGGTCTCTTTTACAGAAAAAAAAAATTATCGGAATAAACCTAAGAGTAAATAGTGAAATAAACCAAAACCTACTAAATCACTTAAATCACAACTAAAAGGCTCCCCACCAAATGTACCACAGCCCCCAGGTATTTTAGGTGTGGATTTAACCATAACTGTTTAAGATGGAAACGTTGCAAAACTCATCTTATGAACCTATTATAGTCTTGATACCCAAACCAAGAAAGAACACTACAAGAAAAATTATAGACCAAACACCCAAATATAAATGTCAAAATCCAAAACAGAATTTTGGCAAGTCTATTTCAGCAGAGTTAGTAACAGAAACTCATGAGCAAGTAGGGTTCATTCCAAGAATGTAAGGATGTTTTAACACTAAAAAAAAAATCTAGCAGCTTAATTACCACATTAACAGATAAAGAAGGAATACATAATCATTTCACTACATACAGAAAAAATATTTAATAAAATTCAATGCCTATTTTAAAAAAAAACCCTTTTTTGGCAAACTAGGAATAGAAATGAACCTTTATTTAACATGATACAGGATATAAATTCAATACCTAAAGAAAATATTATACTTAATGGTGAAACTTCAGGGGTCTTCTCATCAAGGGGAACCTGGCTGGCTCCATTGGTGGGGCATGCGACTCTTGATCTTGGGGTTGGAAGTTCGAGCCCCACGTTGGGTGTAGAGATTATTTAAAAACAAAATCTTGGGGCACCTGCGTGGCTCAGTGTCTGACTCTTGATTTCGGCCCAGGTCCTGATCTCAGGGTGGTGAGATCCAGCCCAGCATAGGGCTCCGCACTCGGCGTGGAGTCTGCTTGAGATTCTCTCCCTCTCCCTCTCTCTCCCTCTGCCCCTCCCCCCTCACACACTCGCTCACTCTCTCAAATAAATTAATCTTTTTAAAAAATCTTAAAAAAAAAACAACAAGGCAAGTATACCCACTAGGATTGCTTCTATTCCACATGGTGTTGGAAGTTAAGGTGACTATAATTAAGACAAGCAGGGGCACTTGGTTGGCTCAGTCAGTGGAACATGTGACTCTTGATCTTGGGGTTGTACGTTTCAGCCCCACCTTAGGTGTAGAGATTACTTAAAAATAAAATCTTTAAAAAAGGACAAGCAAAGAGGTAAAATACATGAATTAAAAGGGTTGATACCCTGTTATTAGGAGCTAATACAATTAGCCATATAGACAATCTAAGACACCTACAGACAAACAAAAGAGAGCTTGACAAATGCCAGATGTAAGCTCAACATACCAAAATTAGAAATGAAACAGCAATGAATTAGAAATTATAGAAAGAAAAAATATGTAGGATCTTTATGGAGAAAATGACAAAACATGAGTAAAGTAAATAAAGGAAGACTTAAATAAATGGGGGAATATACTGTGTTTGTGGAAGAAAAGGCTTAATATTATAAAGATGTCAATTTCCCGCAAAATGAGTCAATAAATTCAGTGCAGTTATAATACTAATTCCAATGTGGGATGATAAAAGAGTCTGAAATAATCTTAACTTGTACAATACACACAACAATTTTTCTTTTATTTTTATTTTCATTCCAGTATATATTTAATTTAATTCGTGTTACATTAGTTTCAGGTGTACAATATACTGATTCCACAATTTTATACATGACTCAGTGCTCATCACGATAAGTGTACTCTTAACCCCCTTCACCTATTTCACCCATCCCCCCCCCCACCTCCTCTCTGGCAACCATTAGGTTATAAAACAAACTTTAGATGGATTAAAGACCTATGTATGAAAACCAAAACTTTGGGGGACCTGGGTGGCTCAGTCGGTTAAGCGTTTGCCTTTGGCTCAGGTCATGATCCTAGTGTCCTGGGATAGAGCCCCGCATCAAGGTCAGGCTCCTTGCTCATCGGAGAGTCTGCTTCTTCCCCCTCTACCCCTTCTCCACTCTCCTTCTGCCCATCCTCCCCCCTACTTGTGCTCTCTCTGTCAAGCTCTCTCTCTCTCAAATAAATAAAATCTTTAAAAAAAACCCAAAACTTTGAAACTTTTAGTAAACTCTAAAGGAAGATACCTTTATGATCTCAAGGTAAAGAAGGATTTCTTAAACCAAACACGAAAAGCCCAAACCAAAAAGAAATTTTTGATACATTTTAATTAATTATATTTTAAAATTTATAAAACAAAATACATCAGAATACAGACAATTCACAGACCGACAGACAATTCACTGCACAGCAACGCATATAACTAAGAAAGGATTAGTTTCCAGAATGTATAATAAGTATAAAAGAAATAAGTAAATAAGTAAAAAAGAAAACCCCAAGTGGGGGTGGAGGGAAGACACATAAAGAGGTGATTCACAGAACTGGAAAACCTAAATAGACAATAAGCATGAGAAAAGATGCTCATCTGTATTAGTCACCATGAAATGAAAATTAAAGCAACAAGATACCATTTCACACAGATCAGATTGGCTAAAAAATTTTAAAACCCACAGTACCAAGTGTTAGGGGCAATATGGGGAAATGGAACTTCGTATTCTGCTGACGGCCGTGAAAATTGGCAAAACTACTTTGAAGCATAATTTAGTGATATCTAGTAAAGCTGAAGATGTACGTCAATGAAGAGCTTGCAATTCTACTTCCTCCTCTCTCATACTGTGTGGGAGAGATGGTCTAAAACTGATATGTCAAGAAAATGGGTCAGATATAAGTATATTCTCTATCCTGGGGCTTCCATGTGCATACAAATCACCTGTGGGTCTTGTTAAAATGCAAGTTCTGATTCAGCAGGTTTGAGATGGGGCCCAAGACTCTGCACTTCTAAGAAGCTCCTGGTGATGCCCAAGCTGCAGATATGAAACTTTATTTTGAGTAACAAAGAGGTAAAGCCTAGGTTGCCTGAAAAGGCCAGGCAGGCAGCAAAGGCGTGAAGCTGATTAGGTGGGGACGGTAGTGAACTACAGAATGCCTACCCTGAATACAGAGGGCAGTTGCTATCCAGCTCAGGCTGCAAGATGGAGGTTCGGAGGTTCCGATTTCTCAAGAAAGGCTGGAAATTTGGTTTTACGTGAAATCTTCCCATTTTAAAATGTTAACAACTCTTTAGAGGAGAAGGGAAAACACTATGTGAGCTAGACACAATGCATCTTTGGGCAAAATATGACCCTATGGCCTTCAGTGGGCAATCTCTGATCTAGACTCAACCTGGTAACCAACAGAAAACCTAAAATCAAACTGTTAAGAGGTTGCCTCTGGTATGTGGACTGGGATGGGGAGGGGAGAAGCAGGGGACTTGCTTTTCATCATGAGAGCATCCGTATACTGTTTGGTTGTTACTACATGGGCATAGCTTTGATTTTTTAAAAAATATTTTGATGTAAAAACAGGATTAAATTTATAGTTGTTCCATATTTGCTTTGCCCATTTTAACTACAACTAAGTTCAAGCTTAATCAGGAACATATCATTTAATTATGATGTTGCTCTTATAGGAACCCATTAACCTACTTTATAATGATCTTTCTATGATGTGATTTCTAGGAATACAATATAGTGAGAAGTAAAGCTGACCTGAAGTGAGGGTGTAAAATTAATTAAATTGCATCAACAGCCTTCTCAAGGGTCTTGTAATCAGCCGGTATTTCAGGAAACATAAAGAATCTAAGATCCCAAGGCTGGATGGTCACAGAGGTTGTCTTGTTCAACATGCTAGTGGCACTTGAACCCAGTATTTCCTTAACTTATATTGTTCTATATTCCTGACTTCTTTCAGATCATGGAAGGTATAGAATACCAGGTCCAGGTATTAAAATATTTCTGATTAACAATAACAATATTATAATCGTAGAAATAATAACAATAGTAGAATCATAAGAGAAATAATAATAAATATGGTGCCTAACATTTTTTGTACACTCACACCGTGACAGGCATTGTGCCCCATGCTTGATGTTTTTCATCTCATTTGATCCAATTAATAGCTTCCTATAAATGACTTGTTACTTATAAAAGGAAGCTGTGTTTTTCTCAGTGCATCCTCTCAGTAGTATCTTTGCCCACAATATACAATCTCAATTTAATTACAAAAGAACAACAAACAAACTTTTTGCGAAATAACTGAGCAGCACTTTTCAGATATGTCGATTGTCATAAACCACAAATAAAGACTGAGGAGCTATTTCAGATTGGAGGAGATAACAAAGCATGAAAACTGAATTCAATGTATAATCTCATTTTGGGTTCTGAACTGGGAAAAATCGCTACAAAGGACAATATTCATAAAAATAACAAATTCAAATATGTACTACAGATTAGATGACAGTATTGTATCAATTTTAATTTTTTTGATTTAGATAAATGTACTGTGGTTATGTAAGAGAATGTCCTTGTTCTTAGAAAATACACACTGAAGTATTTAGGGATAAAGGGTCATGATATCTCCAACTTGCTCCCAAATGGTTCAGGAGAAAAATATACACACATACACACACACATACACACACACACAGAATGATACAATAAATGAAGTAGATTGGGTAAAATATAAACACTTGTAAGTTTGAATTAATATCAAAACAAAATTTACAAAAAACGAGATTGTTACTACTATTATCCTATACCACAGATGAAGAAAGTGAGGATCAGAAAGCTAAGTAATTTATACAATTATTAAGAGGTGGAATCTGAATTCAAACCCAGAGTTGATGATTCCAAAATCCATACTTTTAACTATTGGGGTGTATTGTCTTGAGTTAGCAATTTTGTTTTGTTTTGAGGACAAAATGCATACTTTTGAATCAGTGCTTTCTCTTTTTCTTATTTTGTTTATTTATTTGAAAGAGAAAGAGATAGAGAGATAAGAAAGAGTGAGCCTGAGTGGGGCGAGGGGCAGAGGGAGAGGGACATGCAGACTCCCCCCTGAGCACAGAGCCCTGATGCAGGGCTAGATGTGAGGCTCGATCCCAGGACCCTGAGATCATGACCTGAGCTGAAGGCAGATGCTTAGCCACCCAAGCACCCCAAATCAATGCTTTCATTAAAGCAGTCATCTTAGAGGGCTAGATGCTCATTCAGTTGATGCTCTTGCTCCCTATGCTCTTTGGAAATACCAGCTAAGGTCAGTTTGCTAGTCACATACGTCAGACTTCACCTTGAGTTTTCACCTCCATTCCCCATATCTCATTGAAGGGAATGTATGAAGTATGTTGTATCTGTTTTCAAACTTGTCACATGACTTTATAGATATCTCATCTTTTCCAGCCCTTTAAACACATCAAGAGCAATAATTGCTTTGAAAGCTGATGTGGGGGTGACAAGATAAATTGATGCAAGAAGAATAGTTTTTCAATGGTTGGTGCTGGGACAATGGAATATCCACATGCAAAAAAAAAAAAAAAATGAAGTTGAGCCCCTACCTCATACCATATACAACCATTCACTCAAAATGGATCAAAGACCTAAATGTAAGAGCTAAGACTATAAAACTCTGAGAAGAAAACAGGGAAAAATTTTCTTGACCTTGGATTAGGCAAATTCCTTAGATATGACAGCCAAAGCATAAACAAAAGAAAAATATACAAAGGGGACTTCATCAACACTAAAAATATTTATGCTGCAAAGGACAATTTTGGGGCACCTGGGTAGCTCAGTCGGTTGAGCATCTGGCTCTTGATTTCAGATCAGGTCACAGTCTCAGGGTCCTGAGATCCAGCCCCACGTGGGGCTCCACATTCAGCAGGGAGTCTGCTTGTCCCTCTCCCTTTGCCCTTCCCCCTGCCCATGCAATCTCTCTCTCTGTCAAATAAATAAATAAAATCTTTTATGATATGGATCAGGACCCATATCATAAATTAAAATGGTTTTTAATAAATAAAAATCTTATTTATTTGACAGAGAGAGACACCACGAGAGAGGGAACACAAGCAGGGGGAGTGGGAGAGGGAGAAGCAGGCTTCCCGTGGAGCAGGGAGCCCGATGCGGGTCTCGATCCCAGGACCCTGAGACTGTGATGCAGATGCCTAACAACTGAGCCACCCAGGTGCCCCGATAAATAAATAAAATCTTAAAAAAAAGACAATGTTAAGAAAATGAAAAGATAATCCACAGAATGGGAGAAAAATACTTGCAAGTCACATATCTCATAAAGGACTTAGATCCAGAATACATAATGAATGCTTACAATTCAGTAATGAAAAGTAAATAACTCAATTTAAAAATTGGCAAAGGATTTGAGGAGACGTTTCTCTTAAGAAGATATGGAAATGGCCAATAAACACATAAAAAGATGCTTAACATCATTAGTCATTAGGGAAATGCAAATCAAAACCACAGTGAGCTACCACTTTACACCCACAAAGATGGCATTAATCAGAAAGACAGTAACAAGTATGGGCAAAGATACGGAGAAATTGGAACCCTTGTGCATTGCTGGCGGGAATGTAAAATGATGCAGCCCCTGTAAAAAACAGTCTGGCAGTTAATCGAATGGTTAAACATAAAGTTACTACATAACCCAGCAATTCCACTCCTAAGTATATACCCAAGAGCACTGGAAACATAAGCCCACCCAAAAACGTGAGCATAAATGTCTACGGCAGCATTATTCATAATAGCCAAAAATTGAAATAACCCAAATATTTGTCAACTGATGGATAGGTAAGCAAAATGTGATATATCCATATCATGGAATATTAATTGGCCATAAGAAAAAATGAAATACTGGGGCACCTGGGTGGCTTAGTCGGTTAAGCATTCGATTCTTGATTTTGGCTCAGGTCATGATCTCAGAGTCATGAGATCGAGCCCGAGTTGGACTCCACGCTCAGTGAGGAGTCGGCTTGAGATTCTCTCTCTGCCTCGCCTTCTGCCCCTCCCCCTCGCTCATGCTCGCTTGCGCTCTCTCACAAATAAATAAATAAATCTTAAAAAAAGGAATGAAGTACTAATAAATGCTTTAACATGGATGAACCTTAAAAACAGTATGCTATGTGGAAGGAGCCAGATATAAAATGTCACATACTATACATGTGACTATATGATTCCCTTTCTATGAAATGTTTACAATAGGAAAGTCTATAAAACCAGAAAAGAGATTAGTGGTTGCCAGAGGTGGAGGGGAGAGGACACGATAGGGAATGACTGCTAAGAGACATGGGATTTCTTTTTTGGGGTGACTGAAAATTTTCTGGTGTTAGGTAATGGTGATCAAACGCACAACTCTGTCAATACAGTAAAAACCACTTTAAAGGGTGGATTTTAGGGGGCACCTGCGTGGCTCAGTCAGTGCAGCAACTGACTCTTGATTTCAGCTCAGGTCATGATCTCAGGGGTCCTGGGATTGGGCCCTACATCAGGCTCTGCGCTCAGCGTGGAGTCGGCTTGAGGATTTCTCTCCCTCTCCCACTGTCCCTCCTCCATCTCACACACTCTCCCTCTAAAATAAATAAATCAATATTTTTAAAAAATAAAATAAAGGGTGGATTTTATGTTATGTGAATTCTATCTCACTAAAGCTGTTTTCTTTTTAAAAAGACAACATCTAAATTCCAACTCAGGAATTGCTTTAGGCTTTTTCCACTTCCCCACGCCTCCCTTCTGACCTTCCTTCTCCTCTCGACCATCTCTGATTGTGTAGTTTTTCATTCTTACTTTCCAGCTTCCTTGTTGAATTCGAAGAGACCCAAGATTTGGACATTCCATCCACAATTGTTTCAGCAATGGACACATAACCCATATCAGGCCAGTTAGTGCCAACAAGACTCAATTTAGGGACTCCCACTGCTCCACCAGGGAAGGGAATACCACTGTTGGATGAGGCATTGTGAGACGGAAGATACCAGACGTTTCCGCTAAGAGTCGGAAAATCGAAACCAACCCCAAGAAAGTGTCTCTGATGGCTCCTGGGTAAAACAATCTGCAGTCTGCATTAAGCCATGCATGAATTGGCTCTACCTCTAACATTTAAGCTTATCGTGAATTACAGATTGCCTGTTTTGCTTAAGCCAGTTTGGGTCTTTTTATGTATTTATTTTTGGTCACTTGCAATGAAAGAATCCTAAATGAAATGGGCTGTTTTGCCGGACTCCCAAACCTATCAGGACACGATTTCAAATCTTCCCCCCTCACAGGACCCTGCTTCGTAGGCCTTTCCTATCAAAGGAGGGAAAGGTTCTTGCCTATCGAAGGAGGGACATCAGACCTTTCCAATACCATAACACATGTAAATTTAGGCTCTCGTGCAACACACAAATGAACGGGCCTCAAACAGTTGTTCCTCGTTATCTGGAAGGCTGGAAAGAAAGTGGTAATAGTACAATGTAGTAGGATGGGACTGGCATCAGGAGTTACTCTCTTCCTATCCGGAAGCCAGAGATGTTTATTGCTAATAAGGGGGGGGGGGGGGGCAAAGAGCATGAAGGGCTCAATAACCTGGAGAAAGGGTAAATAATTAGGTTGGCTTTGGATAAACTAGTAGAATCCCCACATGAGCAACGTCATTAGCTCTATGTGAGAGTCAACCAAGAGAGTGTCTGTAAATAGGTGGCTTGTGGTTTGGAAACACGCAGAACTCCAATTAAGGTAGGCACCTCAGAGAAACCAAAATGAAATGTGACGGTAATTAAGTAACCCGAAGCCTAAGTATATACTCTCCTGCATCTGGCCTCATGCTCGGCACATCGCAGTGGCATTAAATGTGTGTTGAATAAATGAATGGACCTGTATAAACAAAAGGGTCAACACACCAGAGGGAAATTTAAGGAGTCTCAAATAGGCAGCCGTCATCCCGGTGTAGTCCAGGGGATAGGGTATCTTATGTAGATAGAAACATAGTTAGGGACATGAATGTGGAAATGGTTAGAGACAGTAGAGATATAGACAGAGACCTGGCTCTGTGTGCTTGATTAATGTACATCCACCACTGGACTAAGAACTCCTCGCAGTGTGGGGGTCCGACCTCGGACTCTACTACATCGAATAAGGTAAATTTCACCTACGGTGGCCTCCTGGCAGCCAGCCAGCTGGCTTTCATCTGGTGATAACCTCTGCATTTGTCATGCTCTGAGCTGGCCTTAGCATTGCAACTACTTTAACCTATGTACCAAGCAGTGAAAAAGCTGACCATTGCATAAGGGAAAATGTTTTAAAAGCAGAAACCATGCTGGCCAATCAGCATATGTAATTTTTGGCTCTGTGATTCCTCTTTCTACAATCTTAACATTGGGGGCACTCGAAAGAGTTGGGTGAGAACATCGTCCGTGCAAAAATAGTTCTAGGCCCTTTGTGGCCCCCAAGAGAAGGTCCAGAGGGCCGTCCCTCAACTCCCCTGGGGACACCACATTCACATAGGCACTGCTGCATCCCCTGTTCTAGATAAAAACACGTTCCAGATTAAAAAAAAACAAAAACAAAAACAAGCTTTCCATTTCTAACCCTACTAGGTCAACGCCGGCCCTTGCTTTGCTCTTTTGTGTGGTTACACTTTCTTATCAAAGGAAAACACAGGGGCCTCATTGAGCTCTCTGTGTCAGTCATAACTAGAGAAAGGGAGTTTAAGCCCTCCTTCATTTATTCTTTTTTTTTCCTTTTTTTGATCAAAAGGTCAACAAAAAATGTTTGCTCAGAGAGAAAGGATATTATGTAAATAATTAGCCCATTCCAAGATTATGTTGCATGTATATATAGTACAGTAGAGAGCTGAGAAGGGGACTAGGATTTGCAGCAGGACTGGGGAGCTTATGACTTGGAGAAGTAGGAATTCTCTCTGTAGTTCTGCTTCTCTAGAATGCAGGCAGAATGGATTGTACTGGCTAATGGAATGACGCCCCCAGCCCAGATCTGGATTTTCAACTGAGGAAGAATCCGAAATCGGTGAAAGGAGGCCTAAATGCTAATGCCATATTGAACTGAACAGAATCTCTTCATAGATTGGTAAAGAGGCTGTGTTCCCAAATCAGGTAGGCTCTCTGGGTCACTGGCACGTGAACCAGTTCCTCTGTGTGGGACCAAGAAGACAGACCTTGAGAAGAAACTTCGATAAAACATTTCTAGGATAGTCCGGTAAGAGTCTGCTCAGACCAGCGCTCTGGGGGAGCCCAGCCAGTCTGACTTTGATGATGCTTTCTTTCTCTGCTTTTATAGGCTCAGCCACAGCTTTCTCATCTTCCGTTTGGTCTCCTGAGGCTGTCCGAAGCATCAAAAGGTAACGATAATACTGAATTCTATACCCGACCATTAACCGATGTCTCTATACCCCTTAGGAGCAAATGGGAATATTTATCTAAATATCTTTGTGTTGTTGTGGTGTTGGTGTTGTTGTCTCTCCAGGGTCGTCTTCTGCGGCCAAAGAAGACAGTGTTGATCTGGAAGGCTGCTGAAGACTGAGAATCGGATCATCCATCAGTATTTTGAGGACATCCAGAGTCGCCATACGAGGAGCCATAGATCAACGAGCCAGCTGCCAATGAGAACAGGCGTCTGACACCCCCGCCTTGTCCACGGCCTCCTCGACCCGTGCTGTCCCTAAATTGTTCCAGGTATCTGTGGCATCTCATATGGGTTTCAGCCCTCAGCCCCGATGCTTGACACCGTCCTTCAAAAAGAGACTTTTTGCTAGCCTTGACTACACTCACATGTGCCTCTTGGATTACTTCTGCTCTCTCTGCTCCAGGTAAACAGACTACCTGATCCCGAAAGGAAAGCACAGAAAATTTGGAGGGGGAAGAAACATGGAAAAGGACATTTTAACTCACGTGGAGGCTCCGGTGACCCGGGCAAGCGACACAGACCCAGGCACACGAGCAGCACAGGCAACAGCCCCGCCTGAGGTCCAGACTCCACTTGAAGGCGCTCTACTGGCCGCAAGTAGTGGGGAAAATGTGGGGCAGCGAAGCCCGGGGCCAGGAGAGAACGAGGAGATGGAAAATAGGTCTGTTCTTATCTCGAGTCCGAGCGCAGAGGCCAATGGCCAATGCCCAGATGCGGGCCCGGTTGAGGCTGCACTGCAAGGGTCCAACACCTGGGGAAATGCAGGGAGGAAAGGCAGCCGGAAAAGGAGGAACAGAAAGCAAACTAAGGTTGTGTATCTCCCCTGGCCTCTGACGCTACAGACTCGGGCATCTTCTGCGGCCCCAGTTCTGGGCCAGTCTCGTGTCCTGGGGGCTCTGGGGTCTGCTGATACTGGAGGCAGCGAGGTGGGTGAAAACAGGGAGCAGGGGGAGGATGAGGAGAGTGAGAACACGTCTATTCTCACGGAGCCTCAGGAGGCACCTGCTGACGCCCTGTGGCCAGCAACAAGTGCAGTCCAGCCCTCTCTTGAGGAGGCATCCCTGGCAGCCGATGAGGGGATAAACACAAGGCAGAAAAAGAGCCGGAAAGGGAGAAATAAAAAGAACAAAATGATCATGGCTAGTCCTTGGCCTCTGACAGTATATGCTTGGGCATCGTACACAGACCCAGCTCAGGCTCAGACAGCTTCAGCAGGGGACAAATCACTTGCCAAAGATGGAGTCGATGGGGGGCATCAAAGCCAGGGTCCAGAGGGTGAGGCAGATAACGCGTCAGCTGAGACTCCTTACAAGAGTGCACAGGAGGAGGCCCCAGAGTCAGCTGAGGATCTGGAGCAGGTCTCACGGAAGGAGGGAGAATCCCTCTCTGCTGACAGCATGGGAGATGGAGGGACGAGCAGACATACAAAGAGCAATAGAAAGGAGAAGAGTGTCTTGGTTTGTCCTTGGCCTCTGACAGTACAAGCCTGGGCATCATTCGGAGCAGCAGATGAGGTTCAGACTCATCTCCAGGGCAAGTCTTCTGCTGCAAGTATGGAGGAGGATGTGGGGCAGAAAAACGAGCCTCAACCGGAGCATAGTGAGGAGGAGACAAAGTCCACTCCTCCTCGGCCCGCGAGGGTCCAGGCTGGTGCCTCCTCCTCAGCAACAGCTCCGGGACAGGTTTCATTTGGGGGGGCTCCTTTGCAAGACCTCCAGTCCCAGGCGAGCCAAACTGGGAGGAGGTCCCAGGAGAGAGAGGAGGAACAAGTTCAGAGCAAGGCAGAGCAAATTCTGGAAGCTGGTCAGAGTTGGAGAAGCACCAAGAGATACCCGGGGTATCAGGACTTCTGGGAATGCACAGTGATGAATTTTGCTAGGAAAGTCGACTGTTGCTATTGTGGGGAGCTCTGCTCACAAGAGCAGAGGGAGGCTTTGACCTTGACCAAAGCCCACACCCACAGCAGTAGTTCAGTGATGGGAATGCAAGGACCAGAGAAAGAGAGGGCTGAATCTCCAGCAGTCTGGATGGGCAAATGGGGAGGTTTTTTGAGACGCAAAGGAGAAAAGAAAGGGACCTAAGGGACCTAAAGAGCACTTTGGGTCCTGGAAGGACCACCATGTATATCTGTTGGGAGAGAGCTGTTTAAAATGTTACATCGAGGCTCACAACCCAACTGGTTAATTTACCCCATGCCATGGTAACATTGCAATTAATCTCTGGATGGGCAATTTCTCTCTGAAATAAGTTTTAGGTTGCTGGAGAACAGGCATAACTTCAGAGAAGCAAAAATGCTTTTTTCTCTATCTTCTTTCCTGTAACATTCTCAACATTGTTGGGAAAGGCATGTTACCTATGGCTGATAAGCGCTATTAGAGTCTAGAAGGTAAACCAATGACAGAATGTGTATTAGATCCCGAGAATACTTCTCTTGACTAGAAAGTAGTATTGTAGGTTGCATATTAGATTGTAAACTGACTTGATGAGTGCATTTAGTTCTAAGACCGGCCAATTTACAGTTGCTAAGACTACAGGCTAAGAGTGCAGATCCCAGTGCCTGGGATCAAAGCCCGGCTTTGCCACTTGCTACCCATGTTCCTCTGAGCAAGTCACTCTTCTCTTCTGGGCCCCCGTCTATCCCATAGGGGTAATAATAGCACCTGCTTTATAGATTGTATGATTAAATGAGTTAAAACATGTGAAGCACTTAAACTAGTACATGGCATATAATAAGCCCTCAGACACTAATCACCTATGATTGCTTTAACTTTCAGTACTAAATGTCATGCAAGGGTTTGGCACTGTGATATTATGCATCCTGAAAGTTACACAAATGGCAGTGCGTGTGGGAGGCAGGCGACGATGCCTCCATGTGCAATTATGGTAGCAAAGCCTTAAAGCCAAGGGGCAAAATGCTGCTTACGGGGGGAAAAGCAGACAATAAAATGGTAGCTATCATTCGGAGGTGTAGGATCTCAGCCACAGCAGGACAATGTGCAGCAATAAAGGCCGGGAGAGAATACACTCCTGCGTTCATAGTGGTCACCGCGGGACGATGGGATCGTGCACGGGCCTCGTTTTTGCGCTTCCTGATTCTTTTGTGTAACTTCCAACGGCCTACCTCCCCATGTCATCGGCAAATAATCAAAACTCATGCAGGAGGGCAACAAGGCCAAGGAGCTTTCTCCTGGGTGGACTTGTTGGAGGAGTCAGCCAACGTGGGAGGTGCTCAGGGGACTCCCCAGCCCACAGCTGCTGGAAGAGGGACCCAGGCACAACCCAGACAGCTCCGCCCATCGCCCACCTGGAAGGAGGCAGGGATTCCATTTTTCTCCAGCTACCTGTGGGAACAAAGGAGGGAGCTCACTCTTCTGCTCTAACCAACCCTTGCCCGATTGGGCAGCGACGGTGCTGCCCTTAACTCTCGGTTGTTACCACCTGCCACGTCTGTTGTCGCCTTACCTGGCAGCTTGGCTGGACAATGCAGCTGGGCATAGGCTGAGAGTAAAGCGTAGGCTTTTGCATTGGCCTTTCGGATAGCCTGGCTTTGGGGGTCGATTTAGTTAAAATGATGTCCTGATGCATTCCCTGGCAACACTGAAGGGGTAGATATTCATGGAGGGTTCAGAGGGGGCCTAAGTGCCCCTTTTCTGCGTCCTGGATGCTCTAGCAGGCTCTTCGGGAACGTCTGGAGAAGCGTCTTTTGGAAGGTGCACAAGGGAATTTTCTGATGCCCGCCCATCTTCTTCCCCAGTGGGGCGCATACACCCCCAGTTCACCACAGGGCTGGTTTAGTAGCCCAGGGTGTTCACAGGAAAAGAGCACAGGTTGAAAGCAGGGCAAATCACACAGTCAACTGCTAGGAGGTGCTCAAGGGGTTCCCCCGCTTCAAAAACCCCTCTTTGTCGCCCCAACCCCACTACAGTTTCAGAATGAAGAGTGATTCATTTTGGCCTGGTGTAGACTCTGGCTTTGGGGTAAATGGTCTGCTCTGCGGGAGCACGGATACAGGTCAGGGTCAAGGCCCCTCATCAGTCACTGGCTGAACAGGAGTGGAGTTTGGGATGTGACAAAGGAAGGCATTCCGGTTTTGCGTCCCTTTGGCAAACTCTCCCTGGAGCCACAAGGGCACAGTGGGAAGAATTGGACCTGAGCTACCTGCCCAGGTGAATGCAAATACCGGCCCAGGCAATCATGCAAATACCTTCACAGCAGGCCCTGCAGGGGTGCATCTGAAGGGGATATGCAAAACCAGAAGTACACAGCTTGCTCTCAGCAGCTCCAAACCCTCCGGTCTGCTTTCCCTTTCACCCCGCCCTGGGCAGAAGCCTCAAAGCGGGCTTCCGACCCCCAAGGCCAAAAAGGCCAAACACAAGCCATCCTTTCGCAGAGGGGAGCCTTAAAGGATACAACAGGAAACAAATGGCCATCTCCATGTTATAGTTTCTGCAAGATTAACAATCCCTCCGCTGTTTCTCTCCTCCTCCTTAATGACCCAAGCCGGCGCAGCTATTAAGTGATAAATCCTCTGTGTATTCATGACCGGCTGGTTTCATTCCACAGCCCAAACTGAAACAATCAAGATAATGGAGCTACCTCGGAGGCATTAAGGAGGCCAGCTGCTGTGTAAGACAGGGAGCAAACTCAGCAGGCAGCCCGAGCCCCATCCCCCAGGAAGAAATGCTGAAGGAAGAAGCCGAATGGGATGCAGGGCACAGACTACATAAAAGGACAAGTGGAAGATGAAACAGGGAAGAAGAGCTTCCAGTTCCTTCTCTTCACCCTCCCCCACTCCTCTTTTGGTTTGCATCTGGGTAACCCACTAAAACCAGCTGGTGGGATTTAGTCCCGGTGGCTCCTCTGAGGTGGTCCCCGCGTGGTCCCCGCTCAGCTGGGAGGGGTAGCAGAGGGAGGATGGGCTAACCACCTGTTGAGAGAGATGATCTGGAAGGATGTCCCCCAACTCCTGCCTCTTCACCCTCTGCCCACCCCAGCCAACATCTGCTTTCTGAAAAGACATGTGGAGGGGCAGAAAAATTGTCCCTTCTTCTCTTCTAGGTTCTTTGGCTGATCTAGTAATTAAATTGACTTAAGATGGATCAGCAGGAGAAAAACAAATTTAATTATGTGCACCCTGAGCTAAAGAATGGGGTAAGAGTCTAGGGATACCAAGGCGGAGGAAGGCCACTCACAGGAAGGCAAGAGGAGATGTTTATAAAACAAAGTTTGCCCTGGTGTGCAGGTAAGTTTCTCAGGTAAAAAAGGTATCTGTGGTTATAGCTCTCTCCGTGTTACAGGCCCCCGTTTCCAATGGAAATGTTGGCAGTGGAGGGGGAGGTAAAGAGCTCCTCCTGAATCTGCTGGGTGTTGATTGCCTTTAGCTCACAACAATCCTCATGCCCAAGTGACATATTTTGAGGTGGTAAATCCTGCTCCTCTTCAGATGCAAGGAAAGAAAGCAGGGGAAAAGTTGCTTGCCAGCATTCAACTTTTTCCTTTGTGGATTTTGGAGACTGAGTAGGCTTGGCTGGGCAAGCAGATGATGTTTGGACAATGGTCTTCTGAGTCACTGTCGCTCAGTGGGCATGTTGTACAGCCAGATGCCCACTCACTTGCTGAAGACTATGCCAAGCCCAGTCCCTTCTCTGCGGGCTGCAGGTGTTTAGAGGTGTTTCCATTGTGTTTTCATAGAGAACAAGCTCCAGTTTGGTGGTCTAACATCTGCATCTTTTAATTAAACAGGTTGCTGTTCACCATGGCAGAGCCTGACTCACTTCTAGAAGGCTGACTAGAAAATCACTCTCTCTCTTTTTCTTTTTTAGAGAGAGGGGGAGAGAGAGAGTGCGCGCGTGCACACACACGTACTGCACAAGCCGGGGGACGGGGAGGGGCAGAGGGAGAAGAAGGAGAGAATCCCAAGCAGGCTCCACATCCAGGGCAGAGCCAGACGTGGGGCTCGATCTCACGACCCTGAGATCATGACCTAAGCCAAAATCAAGAGTCCGATGCTTAACTGACTGAGCCACCCAGGCGCCCCTAGAAAAATCACTCTTAACTCCCAACTTCCAAGACCAAACACCCTGATCCAGTAACACACAGCGTTTGGCTCTCAGATCCAATACATTCCAATTTTTCTCCTTGACTGAACAGCAGGAGCGAGGGTTTTGTTTACTCGGCACCAACCTCTTTTCTCAATGAGCCACATTTAGGTGGAGAAAGATCTGCTTTCAAACCATCATGCACACATGTGACCGACTGATCTTTCAAATATTCATTGTCTAACCTCTGGTTTTGAAATAATTATAGACTCACAGGAAGTTGCAGAAATAGTGCCAAGAGTTCCCTTGTACCCATCCCTCAGATTCCCCCCCCACACACACAATTGTGACATCTTACATAATTAGTGTATTACCCAAACCAGGCTCATTATAATTAACTAGACTGCGGATGTTGCTCAGATTTCAGAAACAAAAAATGAAGTTGTGGGGAGCCTGGGTGGCTCAGTCGGTGAAGTGTCTGCCTTCGGCTCAGGTCACGATCCTGGGGTCCTGGGATCGAGCCCCACATTGGGCTCCCTGCTCCATGGGAAGCCTGCTTCTCCCTCTCCCTCTGCCCCTCCCCCCTGGTTGTGCTCTCTCTCTCTCTCTCTCTCACTCTCTCACAGTTTAAATGTCTGCCTGCTGTTGAAGCCCCTCCGGGGCCAGGCCCCACTCCATGCAAATGGCCTTGGTTCCCACTGTTCTAAACACACACGCCTCTTTCTGTGGGGCTCCTGTACACACCGTTTCCACTCATAAGCCCGGCTCTTATCTTGACTCTTTGGTAACGCTTTCCTGAGCTGCTCTACCCTCCTTGAGCTTTCCTTCTTCTGAATTCATTATGGCCAGAAATGACTTTCAGCAAAGTTGTATAATTAGCTGGTGAGGTTGTTTGTTTGTTTTTTTTTAATACCACCTTGCATTGTTTTTTAATTTGTGGTAAAAGATACATACCATACACTTTACCATATGAATCATTATTGGGTGGAGAATTCTGTAGCGTTAAGTAGTCATGTTGTGCAACCATCGCCGCCATGTAGTTCCAGAACTTTTATATTATCGCCAACTGAAA
This sequence comes from Phoca vitulina, assembly GCF_004348235.1. NCBI lineage: Eukaryota > Metazoa > Chordata > Mammalia > Carnivora > Phocidae > Phoca > Phoca vitulina. The sequence goes on along the minus strand of NW_022589772.1, from coordinate 5,085,737 downwards.
TTCTGTATCCGTTAAACGTGAACTCTCCATACCCCTTTCCTTGCACCTGGCCGCCAGTATTTTACTTTCTGTCTCTATACATTTGACTACTCTGGGTGCCTCATATGCGTGGGGTCATGCAATATTTTGTCCTGTGGTTGCATTTTTAAAAATTGTTTGAAGACTTTTGCTAGATTGGAAGCTCTTCGAGGGCCCAGCACCCTGCTGAAATGAGGAATACGTAAGTAGGTAGATAAATAAATGTAGAGATATTCTCACGGTATCCAGCATAGTTTGCGGTAATTGAGAGATGTGGATTTTTCTCACTTTGTTAAGAAACCAGACCCCTCATTTTTTTTTTTAAACCAGGAATATCTTCTAAGATATCTCCCAGACCTTTCACTGTGGCTTTCTTATCCTTAGGTTAAAAACAAGCTCTGGGGCTGGGCTTGCATCTGCCTAGGCCCAGTGGGTTTTGGCTGTGCTTGCTGCGATAGAGCATGTATGGTGCCAAAATTACCTTCTTTTTGGCCCATTTCCCAAGGTAAATGTTGAGCTCATTGAAGGAAGAGATAATATTTCTTTGATGTTTCTTTGCAGCACCCATGGCAGTGTCTGATCCCCACCCAAAAGCACTTGAGTAATATTGTCAGGACGGGCAGGGGGTGAGGGCTGGGGCTGGGCATTATATGACTGTCAAGGAATCTAGTTTGACAACCAAATGAAGATGGAGAAGAGCTTGGCACTGGGGTATAGGGCAAACCAAAGCCCACAGGGCAAAATATATACCCTCTTGCTTTCGTCATTGGAGAAGACACTTGACACATATTTTCTCTTTTAATCCTTACAACAGGCTTGGGGTGCCTGGGTGGCTCAGTCAGTTAAGCAGCTGCCTTTGGCTCAGGTCATGATCTAAGGGTCCTGGGATCAAGCCCCACATCGGGCTCCCTGCTCATCGGGGAGTCTTCTTCTCCCTCTGCCCCTCCCCTCAATCGTGCTTGCTCTCTAGCTTTCTCTCTCTCTCAAATAAATAAATGAAATCTTAAAAAAAAAAATCCTCACATCAATCTTAAGAGATAAGCACTATTGTTGGTTTCATTTTACAGATGAAGAAATCGAGGCATGGAAGGGTTAAGTAATTTACCCAAGTTAGTAAGAAGAGTCAGGATTTGAATTCAGATAGACTCCAGAGCCCATGTTCCTGGAGCCGGAAGCACTTCTGGCTGGTGAGCTGAGGTGGTTAGAACTTGGGGACAAGAGAGGGGACTCTGTGGCTCAATTAGCTTTGCTCCCTTCCGAGGTCCGATCCTGGCTGGAAAATGGCTGCCCACGGTCACAAGGAATGAGACTTAAAGACTGGGTGTAGCCTCATCCCTAGTGGCAAAACCACTCCAAAGGCCATCCTACTGCTAATGGGTCATTGATGTCACGTTCATATACTAAGGACAGCATGTTTTTTTTAAAGATTTTATTTTATTTTATTTTTTAAAAGATTTTATTTATTTATTTGAGAGAGAGAGGGAGCACAAGCTGGTGGAGGGGGAAGAGGCAGAGGGAGAAGCAGACTCCCCACCCAGCAGGGAGCCCGATGTGGGGCTCGATCCCAGGACCCTGGGATCATGACCTGAGCCGAAGGCAGACGCATAACTGACTGAGCCACCGATGCGCCCCTTTATTTTGTTTTATTTAAGTAATTTCTACACCCAACGTGAGGCTCGAACTCATGACCCCGAGATCAAGAGTCGCAGGCTCTACCCACTGAGCCAACCCAGGACAGCATGTTTTGATATCAAGGAGCACTGTGAACTTCTTGGGAGCTAAGCACTATATAAACTCTGGGTACTTCAGGATTGTCAGTTAAGGCAAATGCCATGAAAGAACCCTTGTGTTTCACAGGGCTCCCCCACCCCCACCCCAGGGAACCCGTTTATTTTATGGGAAATGAATGATGTCCAGCAATTTCTTTACCTAGCCGTGAGATGAAAGGGTAGTCCCTTGAGCACCCAGCCCACTTCACATATACAGGAAGTGACCCCCAAGTGGCTGCCTGAGTTTTAGAACAATATATATCCCACAGGAATACTTCCTACCACAAAACTTCACTGAGCCCCTGAAGCAACAGAGTATGCAGCTTTGGTTCAGGTGCAAAAGAAAGCCCCGGATGCACCAACTAAAATGCATCACTGGGCAGGGAGAAGGCCTGGAGGGGCTTTGCGCACAGTGGATGGTTCCTATTGGGGCACGTGGGAGACAGGGCTGGAAATGTGAAGTCTTCTTAGGGAAGGAAGGCAGGGAGAAGGATTTTATTTTGGAACAGACAGAAATAAGGTGTTGCGCCCGGAGAGCTCAGCTTAAACGGCTTATCCTGTGGTGAGCGACGCCATCATATTGCCTTTGTAAGGGGAGACCCGTTCCCCGGGGACTGCTCAGGCCACCCTTGTTCCTCCTGGCTGCCATAGTAGTGGTATGATAAAGGACAGCCGTAAGACCAGTTGTGTTTCTTAGATGCCGGGGTTTCCTCCCCAACACAACAGCAAGACTCTTGTCGGTTGCCCGCTGTTGCACTTGAAGTATCCCCACAATTAATGTGACACAGGAAATAAGTCAGGCAAATGCAGTCTTTATTTACAGTTATAGGTCCTTCTGCCTCAAATCCATTTCGACTCTTACCCTAGTGAGCTGAGCTGGACAATGAAGGGAACTCAGGCCCTCCTGACCCTCTCTTTCGGCTTTAAACTTGGACCAGCCCAAGAACTGGGCAACCAGCTTCTCCTTATTCTCTTTCCCCTGCTCATCCCCTTGCCCTGCGTAGCTCTCCTGCCCTGAATTTACAACTAATGTGGGAGAAATAGAGGAGAGGACTCACCTGGAAAAAAGAAATCAGGGATTCCTTTGTTCCTGTTCTCCCACCGCCCCACTTCACTGGAGTTCTTTCATTCCCCATATTCTAACCTTGACCATAGCAGAGAGCCCTTTTCCGGAGGTGGTGTTGAGGGGTAGTGAGGCTACGAGGCCCCAACTCCTGCATATACACACTCACTCTTCTGGTTAAGGCCCTGGATTGCATAGTGAAGCATGTAGCCAACTAGAGGGTACAACTGTCCCCTTCAAGTGAGATCAGAGTGTAGCTGGCCCCTCGCGGCAGGAAGATGAGCGGGCATCAGAAAATTCCCTTGTGCACCTTCCAAAAGACGCTTCTCCAGACGTTCCCGAAGAGCCTGCTAGAGCATCCAGGACACAGAAAAGGGGCACTTAGGCCCCCTCTGAACCCTCCATGAATATCTACCCCTTCAGTGTTGCCAGGGAATGCATCAGGACATCATTTTAACTAAATCGACCCCAAAGCCAGGCTATCCGAAAGGCCAATGCAAAAGCCTACGCTTTACTCTCAGCCTATGCCCAGCTGCATTGTCCAGCCAAGTTGCCAGGTAAGGCGACAACAGACGTGGCAGGTGGTAACAACCGAGAGTTAAGTGCAGCACCGTCGCTGCCCAATCGGGCAAGGGTTGGTTAGAGCAGAAGAGTGAGCTCCCTCCTTTGTTCCCACAGGTAGCTGGAGAAAAATGGAATCCCTGCCTCCTTCCAGGTGGGCGATGGGCGGAGCTGTCTGGGTTGTGCCTGGGTCCCTCTTCCAGCAGCTGTGGGCTGGGGAGTCCCCTGAGCACCTCCCACGTTGGCTGACTCCTCCAACAAGTCCACCCAGGAGAAAGCTCCTTGGCCTTGTTGCCCTCCTGCATGAGTTTTGATTATTTGCCGATGACATGGGGAGGTAGGCCGTTGGAAGTTACACAAAAGAATCAGGAAGCGCAAAAACGAGGCCCGTGCACGATCCCATTGTCCCGCGGTGACCACTATGAACGCAGGAGTGTATTCTCTCCCGGCCTTTATTGCTGCACATTGTCCTGCTGTGGCTGAGATCCTACACCTCCGAATGATAGCTACCATTTTATTGTCTGCTTTTCCCCCCGTAAGCAGCATTTTGCCCCTTGGCTTTAAGGCTTTGCTACCATAATTGCACATGGAGGCATCGTCGCCTGCCTCCCACACGCACTGCCATTTGTGTAATTTAGGGGGAGCATAATTCTTTAACCCTTTATTTTTCAGCGCTAAAGTTCATGGAAGTGTCTGGTGCTGTGGAGTTATGTGTCCTAATAACCCCTCAGGTCTGTTTTGGATGCAGAACTTTACCTCCACCCACGTGCTGAAGTTGGGCAAATGTTGATCCTGAAAAATGTCCTGTAGAAGTCATGTTTCAAGTTGGGACATCTTTAGCTGTGTGGCTGCCAACTCATTGATGCGGCCTGCTGTGTCCAGTACGTGATGTCCAGCTTATCCAGGCTTCCCCAGGACTTTCTGTTTTTAGCACCAAAAATCCTGTCTCCCAGGAACCGCCTCAGTCCTGGGCAAATTTGAATGTTGGAGAGACCGTCTCTGTTTCAAAACAGAGAAGTCCTGCGTCTCCAGAAACCCTTCAGTCCCAGGCAAACAGAAATGGTTGGATCTCCAGAAGATTCTGTAAAGAATTGGCTTGTGGCATTCATTTTACCAGGGGCATTTGCGTTGTAATAAATGCATCTTCTCAATCCTAAGGCCTTCACAATCCAAAGGAATGATGGCTAATAATGGAATCACAGGCACTAGGACCAGCTGGTGGGAAGTCATCCCGTCCCCCATGCCTTTCAATTATTATTCAGTTGACCGCATTTTCTGCCAGCCCTCCGCCCCCTGCAGGCGACCTGCAGAGCTCTATTGCAATTGTTGGGAGCCCTTACCCCCTAGGGTGTGGTTCTCAAGCAGAGGCTTGAATCAGAGTCACCTGGAGGGCTTGCTAAAAAACAGGTTTCTGGGTGCCATCCACAGAGTTTCCGATTCAGACAGTCTGGGTGGGGCCCGAAATGTGCATTTCTAAGGAGTTCCCAGGTGATGCTGACGCAGGTGGTCCCTTGCCCTTACTGAGCAGCAGGGTGGAGTGGTTAGGAGTGCACACCGCAGGCCGCCTGCCAGGGTTAGGATCCTTGCCTTCAGGCGATTTGGTTTCAGAGCCTTAGCTAGTTAACCTCTTGTGCGTCTGGTTCCTCACTGATAAGAATGCAGATAATAACGGGACCTCTCTCATCGGATTTTTGTGAGATCATGGAACAGTGCCTGCCTGGCCTGTACTAAGCTGCGTGAGTGTTTTTGATCATTACCCCCAAGCTCGGAAGAACTGATCAGCTATTTTTCTTCGTTAGACTTCAAGCAAGCTGCAGACACTTTGTACTCCGACAGCCACGCCTGGCCACTGGGCTGGGTTTGCAGCTGCCCTGCTTCTTCCAGATGCTGACTGCCCCTCTGGAGAAGACTGGCTGAGTTAACATTCAGTGTTCTCTCCATCCCACCCTGTAGGCTCTTAGAGAGCTTCCAGAATGTTTTCTGGGAGAATGCCCAGCAGTGTATCCACAAAGCAGCCCAAAGTATTTGAATAACACATGGCCCTATAAACTCCAAAGACAAAGCCTTAGTTGTTGGGCAAGAAAGACCACTTAGTTGAAATAGACACATGTGGACTTCCTTGTTTAAGGAGAGATGAGTTTATAGCAGGATGCAAACATTCAGTGTGTGTGTGTGTGTGTGTGTGTGTGTTCCCGTCTTCCATTAGGAGGGATCATTTGGCCCTTGTCAGCGAAGGGCAACCTTCTCCAGGATGAAAGGAATATTTTTTCTCTTCCCTAGGATGGAAGGAACATCTCTTACGTTCAAGAAGTAGAGTTAGGTGATTGAATTTTGTGAACACTGAGCCCCTTCCCTGACCTCCATGGAAGATAAACCTATTTTCTTTCTTTTTTTTTAAAGATTTTTAATTTATTTATTTGAGAGAGAGAGAGCACAAGCAGGGAGAATGGCAGAGGGAGGAGAAGCAGGCTCCCCGCTGAACAGGGAGCCTGACTCGGGGCTCGAATCCCAGGACCCTGGGATCATGACCTGAGCCGAAGGCTGATGCTTAACTAACTGAGCCACCCAGGCACCCCGATAAACCTGTTTACTATTGCCATGGGTTCAGGCTCCAGTTTGAAGAAGCCACTGCCGCTCTCCCTGGTGGGCCCTGAAGGGCTTATTGTTAGTGTCAGTAAGAGAGTGAAGCAGGTCTGTTGGGAATAGTCACAAGCCAGAGAGTGCATGGCTGGGTTGAAAGGGGCAGGCACCATTTAGAAGCAACAAATGTTTGCCAACTAGAATTTGGACCCATGTTGCTGGATTTTAGGAGTTGGAAAAAAAAGCTCAAATTCCAACTTTTAGTAGAGTATCTCCTGACTCTTAAATGTTGTCAACCAACTGTAATCTTAAAAAAAAAAATTACCATGTGAGCCAAACAGATATGTCCATAGCACATATTTGCTGCCAGTATTTGACTTACGGGTGATAATGAGAAAAAAAGACAGCAGGGCTTTTAGTATGGATGGTAAATGGGGTTAGAAGCAAGCAGGCAAGAGAGACTGTGTGGTTGGGGAAAAGGAGGGATCAGGAGCCTATGTACGGTCCTTGCATGGAGTAAGCACTGCTCGAGAGAGACAAAGTGAGTGGGCTTCCAAGGAGGAGCTCTGTAGGAGGAACCATTTGTACACATTTAGAGACATGTTGGATCTAAATCCTTGCCAGCCAACCATCCTATCTTCAGTGGTTGGGAATAAGAACAGCTGACATTTCCTGGACACTTACACTGTGGCAGGCATGGCCATGAACGCTTTCCATGGATGGCTTCATTTAATCATCACACTACTCCTGGGAGGGTGGTCTTGTTGTTCTCCCTACGTTCCTTCATTTCACCCATTACCCTACTCTTGCCCCAGTTGACTTCAGGGAGCAGGAGCTTTGCACTGTCTGGACAAGCACCCCACAAGCCAACACACTGCTGTGGGTAGAATGCTCAGTTGGTAGCTACCATGGATTTCATGCAGCAACAACACCCCAATTCTGAGAAACCTGGGACTCCTAGCTCACAGAGGAGCTCCTGAACCTGTTCTCTGAGGCAATGAATTGAACATGTGAGAATGTCAAAGTTGAGACAGTGGGAAGTAGCTAAACTATTATACTTGTATCTCCTGTTGTCTTAGAAACCAACAGCAGGGTGCCTGGGGGGCTCAGTCGGTTAAGCGTCTGCCTTTGGCTTGGGTCATGATCCCAGGGTCCTGGGGTCGAATCCCGTGTCAAGCTCCCTGCTCAGCGGGGAGTTTGTTTCTCCCTCTCTCTGCTCCTCCCACTGCACATTCTCTCTCTCTCAAATAAATAAATAAATAAAATCTTTAAAAAAAGAAAAGAAACCAACAGCAGAGCCCTGGAGGATTGACCTAGACCTACCAGATAGGTCAGCTTTGATGGGAGGGAAGGCATAGACTCTCTCTGCCCTGGAAAGTGACTCCGTACAGGGCATTGCAGGGAGGGATCTGGGGGGACAGGAGGACAGCACAAAGATGCTAGGGACCCAGAGCAGAGCAGAGTGGAAAGAAAAGCTACAAGGAGGCAAAGATAAAGTTGGCCTGCTACATGACTTTTCTGAAAGCCAATTTTATATGGATGCCATTAGCCTAGCTGGGAAAGAGCCACAGAAGGAAATGGTTCAATGCTAGACTAAGGTCTCTGGTCTCTTTCAACATTCCCCCCTCATTTCTTTGTGTAACTACAGCCACAGAAGCAGAAAGGGGATTGTGAATTTGGCCTAAGTTCATGGTTTATCATTACCTAAATATATATTTACCAAAGGCTTACCAAACAGGGCTTTTTAAAGTTCTGGACGATGTCCTGTCTGGTATTTTCTTAGGAAATGAAATTGTTGCTTCATCAAATGATGGGTTATTTATTGATGGAGAAAAGTAGCCAGCAGGACCATTTCCCCATCTTGCTTAGTAACTTTTACACGCACTCTAAATTGTATTTATGTAATGGCTTAGGGCTAGTAGTTACTAAATAACAGGAAATTCTGAAAAAGTTTCAGTATATATAAGATACCAAAACTTTTTAGTTAGGGGCAGTTCCATGTTCACTTTATAATGTCAAGCTAAAGTTCGTGGATTTTCCCCCCTGAACTCCTGAATACAAATACTTTGGACCCACTAGTTAGTTGCTCATTCAATAACATTTATTGGGTGCTCACTGTTGCCATCATTGTGCCTAATAACAATAGCTACCACTTATTGAGCACTTAATATCTGCTAGACATTGGACTACGTAGATTATCTGATTTAACCCTGAAAACCACCTTATTCACTTAGTGTTGCCACCTCCATTTTTTTTTACAGGTGAGGAAACTGAGACTTAGTTATATAACTTGCCCAGGGCCAGTGCTCTTCAACTCCACGTGGTAACAACCACCACACCGTCAATACCAATGATTGACTTTTGCTGACTACTTGCCACTTGCCTTTGACATATGTGTCATCTCATTTAATTCTCAGAAGAATGACTCTGTGAGCTCAGTGCTATCATTATGATTAGCCCTATTTTACACAGGAGGGAAATGAGGCTCCAAATGGTAATCTGCCCAGAGTCCCACAGCTGGTAAATGAAAGAACTGTGATTTATAGTAGGTCCCTCTAAACAATCAACAAAGCTAAAAGGCAGCCTACTGAATGGGAGAAGATATTCACAAATGGCATATCTGACAAAGGGTTAATATCCAAAATACATAAAGAACTGATACAATTCAACACCCAAAAATCAAATAATGCAACTGAAAAATGGACAGAAGACATGAACAGACTTTTCTCCAAAGAAGACATCCACATGGCCAACAGACACATGAAAAGATGCTCAACATCCTCATCATCAGGAAAATGCAAATCAAAACTACAATGAGATATCACCTCACACCTGTCAGAATGGCTAAAATCAAAAACACAAGAAATAATAAGTGTTGGCGAGGATGTGGAGAAACAGGAACCCTTGCGCACCGTTGGTGAGAATGCAAACTGGTGCAGCCACTCTGGAAAACAGTATGGAGGTTCCTCAAAGAGTTAAAAATAGAGCTACCCTATGATCCAGCAATCACATTACTGGGTATTTACCAAAGAATACAAAAACACTAATTCAAAAGGATACATGCACCCCTATGTTTATTGCAGGATTATTTACAATAGCCAAATTATGGAAACAGCCCGTGTGTCCACTGACTGATGAATGGATACAGAAGATGTGGTATATATATACAATGGAATATTATTCAGCCATAAAAAGGAATGAAATCTTGCCATTTGCAACAACATGGATAGAGCCAAAGAGTATAATGCTAAGTGAAATAAGTCAGTCAGACAAAGACAACTACCATATGAATTCACTCATATGTTGAATTTAAGAAACAAAACAAACAAGCAAAGGAAAAAAGAGAGAGAGACAAACCATGAAACAGACTCTTAACTATAGAGAACAAACTGATGGTTACCAGAGAGGAGGTGGATGGGAGGATGGGGGAAATAGATGATGGGGCTTAAGGAGTATACTTATCGTGGTGAGCACTGAGTAATGTATAGAATTGTTGAATCACTATATCGTACACCTGAAACTAATATAACACTGTACATTAACTATACTGGAATTAAAATAAAAAACTTAATAAAAAAATAAAGTAAGTCCATCTGACACCAGAGGCCAACTCAAAGGTCACCGCCTCCAAGAGTCTTTCCATAAACTCTCTAAAATGTTTTAGGTGTCCACATACCATGTTCACATTACACCCTGCTTGCTCTATCAGAACATATCATTAACATTGTTATTATTACTAGTATTATTTTTTTTTTAGTGTTTTGTGCAAACACTATGCATACATTATCCCTAGTCCTTGAAATGGTGTGTGAAAGAGGCATTATTAGGCTTATTGGCTGGGAAACAGGCTCAGAGAAGTTACATAACTTGGTCAAGATCACACATCTAGTGGAGATGGAGCTGGGATTCAAATCCAAGTCTGTTGGTCTCCACTGAGTCAAAGCCCATACTTTTCGCACCAAACAATGCTACCTTCCTTCATTTTGTATTGAAATTATGTTTACTTATCTATATGATCTAATTGGCCAAGTATCAGCACACTTTTTAGGGAAAGGACCAGATAGTAAATATTTGAGGCTTTGCAGGACATATAGTCTCTGCTGGTCATATCATTAAAGCAGGCACGGACAATACATAAGCAAATACATAAGCAAACAAGTGTGGCTGTGTTCCAATAAATCTTTATTTTTGCATACTGAAATTTGAATTTCATATGATTCTCATGTGTCATATACATATATTCTTTTTTAAAAAAGATTTTATTTATTTTATTTGAGAGAGAGAGAGAACATGAGCAGGGGGAAGGGCAGAGAGAGGGAGGGAGAGACCCTCAAGCAGACTCCTCACTGAGCACAGAGCCCAAAGCAGGGCTTGATCTCACAACCCTAAGATAGTGACCTGAGCTGAAACTAAGAGTCAGATGCTTAACTGACTGAGCTTCCCAGGTGCCCCTATATTTTTTTTAAATTTTCTTTTCATCCATTTGAAAATGTAAAGACCATTCTTTGCTCACAGGCCATAAAGAAACAGGCAGCAGGCTGGATTTGGCTACTGGGCTCCTACAATAGGCTGGTAACTCCTTGGGGATAGAGGTTAGTCCTCTTCATTGATTTCTTCAGGATTTAACCCAGTGCCCATAGTCAGGGCCCAGTAAATATTTGCTGAGAGGCAGACTTCAGCTAGAGCCTAGACCCCAGAACATAGACTTTGCTTTGATTTAAATTCCAACTTTGTCACTTTCTAGCTGGGTGACATTAGCCAAGTCACTGTTAGATTACTCTCAGCTTCCTCATCCAAAAATGGGTACAGGGGGGCCTGGCTGGCTTACTCAGTAGAATGTGCAACTCTTGGTTGGTGATGCCTATAGTGAGATGGAATGTGCATGCTTTGCCTAAATATATTAAATTAAAAACCAGAAACAAACAAGCAGTGAACCACTGTGCAGGACAAACAAACTCCATCTGCTATGGACCCCTGCTAAAAGGCTTCTAGAGAGGGCTTACAGTCACCAAGTTCAGGTCCAAAACAGGAGATGGGAAGCTTTCAGAAACAAGACTTTGCATCCAAGTCTACTGTTGTTGACATGCTGGTTCACAAAGGGTTTCACATTTAATTTGTGCTATATCTGGTTAACTAGCTGGTGAGACCTACAAGTTTCTTGAAGATGGAATGGGGTTGTCCTATTTCATTTCAGTAACGATGATGATGATGTCGGGGTCTTGAGTTCAAGCCCCACATTAGGTGTGGAGCCTACTAAACAAAAAAACAAAATGGATAGAATAGATACAGGTTTCCAGTTATGAAATAAAAGGTGGATCATAGAGGACATAGTCAATGGTATTGCAGTAGCCTTGTACGGTGACAAATGGTAGCTCCACTTGCGGTGAGCAGAGCATAACAGGTAGAGAAGTTAGATCACTACGTTGTACACTTGAAACTAACGTAACACTGTGTGTCAATTTTTTAAAAATTTAATGAGTAGGCTGGCTCATTCTGTAGACCATGCAGGTAGAGCATGCAACTCTTGATCTCCTGGTCATGAGTTCAAGCCCCATACTGGGCACAGAGCTTACTTAAAAAAATGTAAAAAGAAAAGAGAAACATTTAATGACTATAATAATAGTACTTCCCACATTGGTTATTGTGAGTACTTAATGGGTTAATAAAGTACTTACAGCAGTGCCTGGCATCATCAGCGTCGTTATTGAAATGAAATAGGACAACCCCATTCCATCTTCAAGAAACTTGTAGTCTTACAAGCTAGTGAACCAAATATAGCACAAATTAAATGTGAAACCCTTTGTGAACCAGCATGTCAACAACAGTAGACTTGGATGCAAAGTCTTGTTTCTGAAAGTTTCCCATCTCCTGTTTTGGACCTGAACTTGGTGACTGTAAGCCCTCTCTAGAAGCCTCCTAGCAGGGATCCATAGCAGATGGGGTTTGTTTGTCCTGCATAGTGGTTCATTGCTTGTTTGTTTCTGGTTTTTAATTTAATACATTCAGGCAAAGCATGCACACTCCACCTCACTGTAGCACCACTGTACTCTACTGCCTTGAACTTTCAACTTCTCTGCTTAGCCTCTGAAGATCTTCGAGTTTTAAGGTGCTGCACTAAAACCTCTACCCAGAGCCTTTATCAGGGTCCAGCTGCCCTGGACGAACCCTTGACTCTTCCATGTGTAAGCATCAGCCTGATGGTCTGCCCACCCTTGGCACTGGCCTCCTATTTTATTCTCATCTCCTGCTATTCCTAAACTCATGCTCTGTGTTGTGACCGTTCTGGACTCCTTTCAGTTCCTCAAACAAATCATGCTCTCTCTCACCTCCTCTCATTAGCACCTGTGGATCTCTGTGCTTGGAACATTCTTGACCCCACTTCACCAGATGAATTCTTCCTCATCCTTCAGGTCTTTAGCTTAGATGTCACTTCATCCAGGGACCTTTTTCTGATACCTCAAATAAATATGAAGAGCTCCTCCTCTGAACCCTCATCTCATCCTACACTTGAGTGTCAGAGACTGGCTAATTTGTCATGGACCCCATTTCTTTACTGGGTGGAGGGAGGTCACATTTCTCAGCTTCTCTTGTCCTCACATTGGCTTCTAGTCATTTTCTAGTGTGGCTATAAATCATGCTGTGTGATAGTCCATGGGCTGTCTTTGCTTATTGGCCTACAGACGACAGAGGATCCACTAGTAGACTCTGAGGAGGTCTATGGGATGGTGAAACCATACAACAGAAAGAGCCTGAATCCTGAAACACTACTTGGAAGACAGCTACCCAGAAGAGCTGCTTGACCTGCATTGGCCTGTGACATGAAAGACAAAGAAACTTCTTTGTGTTGAAACTCTTAGATGTGACAAGCGTTTGTTACAGCAGCTAGAATTAGTTACCTTGACTAATGTATCTTTCTTATGTCATAGTATCTAATAACCCTGATTGTGATTGTGTAATTGCCTATTTCTTGGCTATCCTAGTTGCTAAAGTGTAAGCTCCACCAGGGCAGGAACTTTTGTCCGGTGTGGTCTCCACTATCTAGATTGCCCGGCACATATTAATGACTCAACAAATATTTGGAATAAATAGATGAATAAGCATTTTATTCCTTTCAAGAGCCATGTTGAAAGAGTGGAAGGAGCCATACCATGCCATCAGGGCCATGCCACTCAACACCGACTGAGGGAGTAGCTGCCTTGGAAATTGCCAAACCACCAAGTGATGCATTCTGGATCACAACTCGGGAATCGGCCATAGGGGGTCATCCCATCATACCTTACCTCTCTGTTACTTCAGCCGTTGGCAGTCTAGTCTTTCCACCCCACCAAAACTTCTTGCCAAGGTCACTGAAGACCTCCATGTCACCAAAATCAATAGTGTCCTTTTTGCCCTCATTCAACTTGATCCTCCAGCAGTGTTCAACACAGTTTACTGCTCTCTCCTCTAACACTCTTCTCTCAGTATCTGTGACACTATGCATTCAAAAAATTCACCTATATCTTTGCCTGCTCCCTGTCTGTTTCGAATGCTCCTCTTCTATCCAATATCCAGATTTTGGAGTGCCCTGGCACCAGTCCCTTGGGCCTTTTCTCTATCCGCACTCTTTCCCTAAGTGATTTCCTCTGTTACCATGGCATTAAATATCATCGATATGTTGATTTCTTTCATGTTCATGTCCCCAACCCAAAACTCTCCTCTAAATGCCAGACTCATGTGACCAACTACTTAGAGAGAGATCTACTTGGAGATCTCAGAGGCATTAAACTTAAGCTGTCTAAAATATTACTCTATCAGGGGTCCTGACTGGCTCAGTAGGTAGAGCATGTGACTCTTGATCTCGGGGTTCTGAGTTCAAACCCCACATGGGGCATAGAGCTTACCTTTAAAGAGAAAAAAGCCCCCCAAAATGTAAAAGAACTTTCCTCACACTTTAAATGAAGTCCATACTCTTTCAATGGGCTTCAAGGCTCTATGTAATGTGGCTTTTGCCTACTTTTCCCATCTCCTCTCAGGCCACATTCCTTCGGTCCTACTAGTCATACTGTCTCCTTTCAGATCTGTGAACAAGGCAAGCTCTTTCCTGTCTCAAACCCCTAACACTTGCTGGGCCGTCTGCCTGGAATGCGCTTCCTTTCCCATACTCCTGGCTGCATTTCACCATCCCAGCTCCTTCATAAAAACATCCCCACAAGCAAGTCCACCTTCCCTGACCACAATTTTCCTCATTCTCTGCAACTGCTCTCCTGTGTTTCCTTCACACACTTAATCACAGTTTGAAATTATTTATTTACTGCTTATTTACTTGCTGATTGCCTATCTCCCCCCGTGGTACTTTAAACTCTAGAAGGGCAGAGACAGCATCCATTTTTTTCTCTCAGTGTATTGCATAATACCTAACATGGTCCTTGGCACATAGTAGTTACTCAATAATCTGGGTTGGATGAAATCCGAAGCATTTCCACCTAGCTTGTGTGACTGGAAGAAAACGATGATAAGGTTGCCTCCAATCTCACTCTAAAAAGGTTTTTTTTCTCCCTCTCCATCTTATTCAACTTAGAACAGCATGATTTAGCTGGCTAAATCTGGCCTGCCACCTGTTTTTGTATGTCTGAACTGAGAATGGCTTTTATATTTTTTACATGATTGAAAAATATCAAAAGAAGAAGAATATTTTGTGATGTGTAAAAATTACATGAAATTTCAACTTATTTATTTATTGGAACACAGATTTTTTGGAATACAGACAGTCAATTTGTTTATGAATTATCTATTGCTAATGTCATGCCACAAGAGCAGAGTTGAATAGTTACAACAAAGACTGTATGGCCTAAAATATTTAGTATTTGGCCCTTTACAGAGAAAGTATGCCAGCCCTGAGGTAATGTATTGAAGGGTCCTGTTAAAATGTGCAAGTTGCCTGAGAAGAGTAGCAGAGCAAGCCATTGTCTACCTGCCAGCAACACTCAAACTTGGATGTGATTATTTAATCTGTTTCAGTCACCCAGAAAGGGGCCTAAGAAAAAGGGGTTATCAATATAAGAAGAAGTTTTATTAGGGGAAGAGAGGAAGACAGGTCCAAAGCCAGTATCCCTTATCTACTTTGGGGACAAGAGCTACATTGAAGTTACCCCAAAATATGAAGTCATGAGTAAGGGCCAAGGAGAGGGAACAGTGGCACTTAAGGAGGAGCCTGATGAATCGATAGTGAGAAAGGGGAGGTCTGCCCATGCACGATGGGAGAGAGGGAAAAGAGTATCTTCTTGCCCACTTCTCCTTCTCATTGCCTGACACTGAACGTGCCTGTAAGCCACAGAGAAGGCAGCCCAGCAGAGGGTAAGGCCCTGCCATGAAGTAGGTCAGGCTTTCTGCTCATGGTTTGCACTGTGATGAACTTGGAGGGTGCTTGGCAACACTCTGGCTGGGGCACAGTCCACCTGGGAGGGAGAGCTGGGTGGAGAGTTGCTCAGAGGATCACGGAGCATCAGGAAAGCCTTGAGTCCCTGGAGGACAGGAGCAGGGCAAGGACCAAATGTTCTAACACCTCATTCACCTTTTTGTTCTTTGCTCTCCTTCATCGAAACCCTCCAGATTTAGGTTCCTAATCACCAAGATGTGAAAAATCTCATTGCTGTGAAGTCCTCTGTGATGCCCCCAAATTCCAAACTTGATGGTTGGGTTTGGGGACCGAGGTTCTCTGTCCTCTCCCTGCTCCTTTCCTTTCTTACACCAGGGGAATATCATGCCCCTGGGCCTCCGGGGCTTTTCTCAGGAAAACTATCTACTGCATTAGCTGAGTGTAAATACCAACTCAGGCAATTGCCCTGCATGCCCACACACTGACGCATCTCCCTCCCCCCCTTCCAGGCAAATTATTCCTGCTTCTCGGCATGAGTCATTGCACAGTAAGAGCTACCACAAACCAGATTTTCTGCGTCAGCAGCCCCAACATGCTGTTTTTCTTACAAAGGGTGGGGAACCAGGAGGGAGGGAAAGAGAGAAGGTACAAGTGGGGAATGGAACAAAGTGCACAGACCACAAACCGAAGGGATGACTCTGGTCTTCTACTTCCTACTGGCCCGGAGGAGCCTTTGATGTGTTAGGCAGCCTTCCCCTTGCTACTCAGTTTCATTTCCCCTGCTCTTTATATTCTCTCTGTCCCCTTGGGATTGAGGAGCTTATTTTCTGATGTGGTGTTGGGGCTCCAAAGGGACCCCACCAGAGCCATCGCAGAGGGGATGCAGGGGAAGAGCCCTCTGGACATTCTCACGGACCTAAATAGGTGGCATCCAATCCCATAAAGTTGAAAGTACCGTGGGAACAAGAAGCACATTAGTGAAGTCTAGGCACAAGGTGGAGAACTCACAACAGTGATGGGACAAGGTGGGCTAGAAGAGTCCATAACCCTGGTGATAATAATATTAATAATTATTATAAAACACTTAAGATACACACACATGTACATATATAATGTGTTTGATCTAATTCTTGCAACAACACAATGAGATGGGTACTGTAATTCATGCCATACCCCAGGTGAGAAAACCCAGATCTCTCAGATAAAGCAATTGCCCCAGCGTCCATAGGCTACTAAGACACAGAGCCAGAATTTGAACTTAGGGGCCTGGTGCTGGAGCCCATGCCCTTAGCTTCTCACCTGCTACTCAGGGAAAGTATTAGGTGCTTCAACATGAGTGAATGTGCTGACCCTAGATCTGAGAGAGCCCTTTGGTCAGTCCTTTCTTTTCAGGGCAGACATTTGGCCATGTAGCTCTGGGGAGAGGGAGGGAAGGAGAGAAGGAAGTAGAGTGTGGGATGCTGTGCATTACCACCCCTGCCCTACCTTGTGTGCCTAGGCATGCTTCACTTGGGCTGGGATTGGCACAGTCAAGTCTGGCAAAAGTCTCGGAGGCGGGCACTGCGGTTTCCCAAACCTCTTGGGGTGAAAGCTTGAAGCTGCCCGTGTTTCTTTGTCACTGTATCATAGATTTGTGGCTTCCTGCCATCCACCATTCTCTCTATATAACAGGGTCGTGTGGGCCACTCATACGCTTGGAGGACAGTATACGAAATTTGAGCTCAGAAGGGAGGCTTTTTGGTAAGAGACAGTGAAAGAGGAAGTGACTCACAAATGAAGTTTTTCAGCTGGTCAGAACATTCTGTCTGCTGCATTTGACCACTGATAGTGTAAGGAAGGAGTCTATCATTCCCATATTCAAAAACAAAAGCCGCCTGGGGCAACTATCAGGAATTCCCCCGAAACAAAGTTCACAGAAACCTTCTGGGATTGACTCCTGGACAACATTGCAGCCATGGGTGGCCCAGAATCCCATCACAGATCGAAGCTGGAATGAAGGAACTTGGCTTCACCAGCACAACCCAGGAGCTATGTTAAATATTCAATGACAAGTCAGGTCCTGGTACACAGCCAGTCTACTTGCAAGGAAACAATAATCATTGAACACAGCCTTTCTAGGATGGAAAATGGATGACTGTCCCATATTCACACAGCTGCGATATGATAGATTGAAGTGGGACACCCACAAGCTGGGTGGACAGAAGAATGCTATAAAGACAAGCCAAGTCATGACTTTGAAACACAGACTGGAGTTGCTGGGGAGAAGTGCAGCAGATGGAAGACTAGGCATGCCCCAATTGGGGCTGGGGCTGCTGCTCTTTCTAAGAGAGGACCTGGAGACAGAGAGCTTCAAGTGAACTCTAGAGCAAAGGACAACCTTTATATAGAGAGAGTGGACGATACTCATGGTCATGGGTATGGATCTGCATACATAACTATATAAGGGGTATGCGTAGCAGCTTGAGAGACAAAGCAGGGATTACCATAAAGAATATTAACGGTTAACATATGGTGTAATAAAATTAAATTACTCACGATTAAATTGAAATGCTTACTGAACACCAACTATAGACCTTGCTACTTCAATTTTGTCATAACAGACAGAAACGTTACAAACCAGCTATGGTTTTCTTCTTTTTAAGAAGGATGTGATAGCCTATAAGGAGAAAAAGAGGGGCCCCTGGCTGGCTCAGTCAGAAAAAGTGTACGACTCTTGATCTTGGGATCGTGAGTTCAAGCCCCACATTAGGTGTAGAGATCACTCAAATAAAACTTTTAAAAAATTAAGAGAAGAAGGAAATGAAAAGAAAAGATGGGAATTAAGAATATGAAGCAAGGTTCTTTTAGAATGAAGATTTGAGAAAAAAGATAATATTTTTTTATCTATATCCACCTAAAATTTTCTGCGAAGAATGTTACAGGGTTATTGAGATATCTATCTGACCAATTTCCCTACCTCTCCAGTCTAGCATCCTAGAGGTTCCAGAGGTTCTTAACCTGAGTTTTTAGAGGGCCTGTGAGCCCCTTGAGATTCTCTGCAGAAGTCTGTACGTTTATGTGTGTATTTACAGATCTGTGCACATTCTTCCGCAAAGAGGGGTTGTTACCCTTTTTAATATTAGCTGGATGATCTTGACCTTGGTTCATATTCTTGCCTTTGACCATGACATATTTACCATCAGTGTCGTTAGGATATACAGTTCCGGCATGAATAATACCCATGGAAAAAACAGACATAGATGATGTAGACTTAACAATTTCTAGAGTATGAGGCCGATATCTGGGTCCTGTGGCTCAGGAAGACTAATTTGTCCCACTATATGTTTCCGTATTATATCTGGTTGGGGAAGAAGATGAACCTACACCTAAAAATCACCTATTATGTGCCAGGCAGTACCATTTAATTTACTGATTCAACAAATATTTATCAAGCATCTGCAATGTTTACATACATTATTTTCTTTCCTAATCCCTACACGATAAATATTATTTCCTCTATTTCATGGGTGAGGAACTGAAAGTTGAGGTAAGGTTAATTAATCGCTCAGGATCAAACAGAAAATGTTAGAGTGGCAATTTGAATCCTGGCCTTCTAGGACTCAAAGCACGAGTTGCTACCCTTAATCCCATTTTACAAATGAAAAAATTGAGGCCTAGAGAGGCAAAATGGTTGACCGGATGTCCTAAGTAACGAGGTGGGGGGAAGTACTCAGGGCTGCCTCAGGCTTCTGTTCCCTGGGTAAGACCATCTGAGAAGCCGGCACCCACAACCTGTATCTGGAGCTCTGCCAAGCACTCTGGCACTGCTCAGGTTGCCTTTCCCAAGGCGACCATGCCTCTATGCTCTTGTTTCCTGCAGAACTGTTGCTATTAGATTGCAGGCTTCCCTGGGTGAAGTGATAAATGGTTTCCCCAGCTTGCCAGCTGCCTTACTGAATCACCCAAAGCAGGCATTCTTAACAGGGCAAACTCAAAAGACTCAGCTGTTGGCAACGCTATGGTTTGACCTACCACCAGGTTGTGATGGAGGAGTTTGGCTTTTGGCTAGCCATTCCCCGTGTGTAATCAATCGATCAGTCGCTCCCCTTTAGCTGCCCTGTGGAAATCTTAGACATTGATATCTGTTGTTTTTATTTTTATTTTTAAAAAGATTTATCTATTAATTTGAGAGAGAGAGAGAGACAGAGAGAGAGAGCAAGCAGGGGTCGGGCCAGGCAGAGGGGGAGGGATTGAAAGAATCCCAAGCAGACTCCCCACTGATCGCTGAGAGTGGAGCCCATGCAGGTTTTGATCTCATGACTCTGAGATCATGACCTGAGCCGAAACCAAGAGTCAGACACTCAACCATCCAGGCGCCCCACATCTGTTTTTTTTTAATTAGGGCTGCTTGTGGCCCAAGTCACTCCTCCTCACACCAGAGCTGTTAAAGGGTGTATACCTTGACCATCAAATCTCCATGGGTACCATTAGGGCCTAGGAGAGTTCACACAGAGGAAATAGGGGAGAATGCTTCTGGCCCTTTCCAAAGAATATGGGAGATTTATACTGCTTCAGAGACCAGCAGAGCTATTAGCTCCAACTTTCAGAGGCTCGTGGTGAAAGACTTGGCATGGCAATCACATATTCTTAAGATCAGAGTCACATGCCCACACTCACACCCACGCTTCTACTGCACCCATGGCAACAGTGGGGGCATTGAAATCTTCTGTCTCCTACATATGATAGCAGTTCCAATTTGCCAAGTGTCCGTTCTCTGCTTGTGCAGTCCCCTGGAGTCTTCTGCCTCAGTTTTTCAAGCAAGATTCTAAGGAAACGTAGAAACGAGCTCTTGTTTTTTCACTCCTTAATATGAAATGAAAATAGTGGGGGTTACTAAGACCTGCAGAGAGTTTACCCAGGGCACTGTACCTCCAAAAGAGCGTTCTAGCCAGTTTTTTTTTTTTTGAAGTAAATGTAAAGTCCTTTATTTAGATTTCAAAAATAAATTGCACATACCGAGTAGGGTGGAGATGTCACTTGGCAAAAGAGCGTTCTAAATCATAAGGCAAATAGGCAAGAAGGTAGGAGTTAGACATTTCCTGGGCTGAGGACATCACTGGCACACTTCGAAATGTTTACCAGTTACAATACCGTTACCATCAAGGTAAGAATACCCTGTTTACTATACCATATCCTTTTTGACTCTAAAATTTCTCAGAATCACCACGATATTTATGGAACCATAGGGTATGCATCCTTGAAAGCCTGAGCAATCTAAGTACATCTCCTGCTAAATGACAACCTTGAAAAATCCAGGGTCACATATTTCCAGAAACCTAATCTACCAGAAAGTCGCACTCTGGATATGGTTTTCCAATGGTAACAAACTCTAATCCCCCTACCCCGGTCCCCATGGTTGTGATCATTGCCCAGAGTAGCTGATTGAAAAACCAATATGCACATCATTTGACCAGGCCTTAGCTTTTAAAATTAGGTGTTGGAAAAATGGAACCCAAGTCTCTCATTTTTGAGAGGAGAAAGCCAATCTGTCTTCTAACCTCTACTTCTCCAGAGCTGTGTTTGCTGCAGAGATGGGGGGGAGGGGAAGGGAGATTTAGATATGATATCTTGGATGCTTTGGAGATTTTTTTCAGCATCTCTGAATCTAGACTTAGTGGCAACTGGTATTGCATTTTATCCTGATGGCCATCTGAAGATTCCAGTGGCTGGTAAAGAGAATCCAGTCCATTGTCTAGACTCCATTCTTCAAGGCAACACATACTCATTGTGTGTCTTCTGGATACAAGGCACGTAGTCTCCTGAACATAGGTCTGCAGATATATCTGTTCTTTCTCTCTCTCTCTCTTTTTTTTTTTGTAGTCTCCCTTATCGTACTTGCTCTTTCTCACAAACAGGCAAGAAGAGATAAACAGCATGAATGCCACTATGTGTAGGGAATATCCATTTTAACTTTCTACTCACCATATGATTTAGAGAATATTTCATGGAACTTACCCAGGACTCATGGAAGAAGTGGTATTGGGTCTGATTCACAGGAGGCTTTTTAGCTGAATTATACAGTAAGTGAAACAACTATTTTTAATCTGAAAAGCCTGGATTTTCCAAACCCAGATATATAAGAGTATTTTTATCTACAGCTCGGATAACACTCATCAAACACAAGAATAGTGACTTTTCCCCTCAGATAATTGCATATCTAAACACTAAGTGCATGTAGTAATTCGTAATTACGAATCCAACATTGACATGTACTTGCCAAAGACTCTGGGGACATTTTGCTAGAAAATATGAACCTTGAAGTTGTAATTCACATCATTTATGCAGTTGACAGGCAGAAATTAGACTTGAAAGCCAGGAGTTCAGGAACTCTGAGTATAGCAGAGACCGCAAGTGTCTTTCAAGTAGAAGAACCCGGTGGGACAGGAAGGTACCCACCTTACCTCATCCTACTATTTTGCCAAGATAAGCACCTCTTTGAAAATCAAGGGAAAAGGTCAAATGACTTCTGGATAAGGTTCCTTTAGAAGTTCATTCTTTGGCTACACTCTTTGCTTTCGCAAGCTCATTGTGCAATTCCATAATTCAGGAGAGGCGGCTATTGGAGAAATGTCATGGGACCTCACTTGAGTGTGTATGTGTGGGAGCTCCACTTGGTGTGTTCAGACCAAATTCCAGGAAGGAAAGATGCCTTTACTTAATGAAATTCTATTAACACGTAAGCCGAGCCTTCAGGTTCAGAGGAAAAAAGGAGTCATTAGGCAGTGTGGATGAGATTCCACTGCAGTCTTCCCTCTACTGCCATTTTTCTTCTAGCTTTTTCTGGGTGATTCCTTGGCATAAGGACTGAGAAGCAGACAGAAAGAGATGTCCTTGAAAGGTGTGCTCCATGTGTATGTCCCCCCCCCCTTATATCCTCCACTCTCACCGACCCTCATTCTCACCTCTCAACCTGACCCAGGAAAATCATGTAGTGGGTAAAACCATGAGTCACTTGAAAAGCAACACTTTAGGGGATCCTTAATGCAGTCTGAGGCTCAGATCCGTTAGATTATTATTAGATCATCATTATTAGATCATTATTCTCAGAACAGTGGCAGACTTAGAACATTCTGCTAGGTCTTCTGACTCATCTTTCTCAGTAGCCCTGGAGCCAATACTACTCAGGGCCTAAGGCACATCAACTCAGGGCACAAAGGAAATCGAGGGATGGTTCCTGTTCATTACACATCAGGGTCCAGGAACTTTGTTTCCTCTCTTTGTCCAAACCTACTAGCATCTGTGCAAGGATATTTCTTTTTTTTTTTTTTTTTTAAGATTTTATTTATTTATTTGACAGAGAGAGACACAGCGAGAGAGGGAACATAAGCAGGGGGAGTGGGGGAGGGAGGAGCAGGCTTCCTGCCGAGCAGGCAGCCCGATGTGGGACTCGATCCCAGGATCCTGGGATCATGACCTGAGCCGAAGGCAGACGCTTAACGACTGAGCCACCCAGGCGCCCTGTGCAAGGATATTTCTTCATTGGCATGCTACCACCCCCCTCCCCGTGAACCGTGGATCCATATACCCTTCCCCAGAGGAAGTATGTTTATCAAATTGAATGTGACAAGTAAACATGGAGAGGAGGCTTGGAGGCCAAAGAAAGGGAGAGGCTTTCCTATGGAGCAAGGGTGGGGAGGACTTGATGGAAGGGGAGGATGCCATATTTAAGCAGCCAACCTCAACTTAGCTACTGATTTTAACGTATTCATGGGCACATTGATCTTTTTTTACCTCCAGCTGATGAAGCCTCCAGCTTCTCTGCCCTCCTCCCACCCCTATCCCACCAACCACCTGGTCTCTGCTGCTGGGTGGGAACTCCCAGAGTGCAGGGTCAGGGCAATCATCCCATTAGCCATACCCTCGGAATGGTTTGGGTCACTGCCCTTTCAGAAAGGCATACCTCAAGAGGGGAGAGGGGTGGAGGAAGAGCTAGAGAAGACTGTAGAAAGAGATTAAGGGAAGGGGGGGTGGGCTGCCATATGGCAGAAAGGAGGCATGATTAAAAAGATTAGCTGTCTTTCAGTCAGAAAGGCTGGGGTTCGGAAATGCATTAGAAAGCTATAAAATCACAAAGAGCCTCATGGAGTGAACAGTGGATTCCAAAAGAGAAAAAAGGAAGAATCCCCTTTAAGTTTACGAGGTGAGTTGAAGCCAAATCAAGGAAAGTATGATTTTACACAGTGGGGAGGAAATTTAGGGAATCCATTACTACCATGAAAAATAGCACAAGCTGGCAATATAGATCTTGTCCCACCCCCTAAAGACAGAGAAACACTCACCATTAACAAACCCACAATGGATTATTAAAGGAAAGGGGGGGGTGGGGGGAACATCCAAGAGGCCGACCTCAGGCCTCCTTCAACTCATCTGTTGGAGCTCCTGTGAAAGATAAGACCTCTGAGCTGAAGAAGGGGTTCTGGTCCAGCCTTTCCTTTTCTTAGGTTCTCATACAATATAGTAAAGGTCTGTTTGCACTCCCAAAGGTATTTGGTTTCCAGATTCTGGGGGAGTATCTAGCTACTGAAAATTATATCTTCTAGATGGCTTTTGAAGATTTTCCAGATCAGGGGTGTTTGGGTGGCTCAGTCAGTTAAGTGACCAGACTCTTGATTTAGGCTCAGGTCATGATCTCAGGGTTATGGAATTGAGCCCTGAGTCAGGCTCCATGCTGGGTACAGAGCCTGCTTGAGAGCCTCTCTCTCCCTCTTCCTCTCCCCACTCCCTCTCTTAAAAAAAAAGATTTTCCAAATCAAACTTCTACAATCTACCATGTTATAAATAACTTTGAACTTGGAGCCATAAACATCAGTTATACAAACATCCTGGCCTAGGTCATAAAAGTGATTAATCTGAGCCCAAGTGAAATCAGGCTCAAAGACGTAAGAATACGAATTAAAAGTGGAAACTTACAACACACTTCACTTTTGCTAAAGTGAAGGGAGGGTTTGGGGCAATTACCTGGCTCTTTGGAAAACTTCACAGGCAAATTTGAGCAAGGCTGATTCCAGAAGGTGAGCAGCTCTCCTCAGGAAATTGTCACTTCTACAGGTCACAGGAAGATGAGTAGCAAATGGAAAGACAAGAAGAGGGACTTCTCACCTTGTCAGTCTCTCTGTCTCTCTGTCTCTCTCTGTCACTCTATCTTTGTCTCTGCCTCTGCCTCTGTCTCTGTCTCTCTCTGTCTCTCTCTCTCTCTCTCTCTCTCACACACACACACACACACACACACACACACAATGCCTAGCATGTGGGAACGATGAGAGCAGATGTTCGGTGAGGAACTAACTACTTACAGGCAGCTGAATTCTACCCCGTCACAGATAATCCCAGAAATATGTCCGCCAGGCAACCAGAGGGTACTCAAGCTTCAGAATGGCCCCACGCAAATGCACGATGGTTGTGATGCCCTTTCAGGGTTGACTGCACTATAACAGCTTTTAGATGTAATGGAAGAATTTGAAGATTTTCCTTGAGGCTGCTTTTAGAGTAGCTAGCACATTTTTTAATCACTCAAAGTAGCTGCCAAAGGAGATGTTAAAAATGGATGGATAGTTTTGGGTGATTTTAAGGAACCGGCAGGGGGCCTGTCAAAAGTGCAATTTTAATTTACTCTTCAGATTTATTGCCAAAGGCAAGGCCATTACCTTTGCTGGGGGCAAAACCAGTTAGTTTCCGTGACTGAGGCCAAGCAATCTGTTAGAAGCAGTGCCTGAATATTGTTGCTGAGAAAACAGAATTTTTTACCAAGAATTCCAGGAAGCCAAGATGTTTCTGGGTAAGGTATAAATCACAGAAAAAAAAACAAATCTAGTCTTTTCAGAGCAAATGGTGATGTAATATGGTTTTGTTCTCTTCAATCTGCTTTAAATTGTCCATTTAAAGACCTAATACTGTATCAGAAACACCTTCTCTGAAGCCCTCAAGGAATGAGTAGGGGAAGGGAACCTCCATCCTTGGATCAAAGCTATTAAGGAGCAGCCTCCTTGTGACCTAAGTACTTTCTCTCTCTAGGAGGGGGTGCTTCTCTTCCTGAACGCCCCCTGGGACTTCTTGAAGCCAGCTTTCTTCCTGGCACCATGCATTACCAACAGCTCTATGTGCAACAGAAAATGCATTTCTATTAACTTCGTGTCTTCATGTCTGTTTCTGACATCATCTTTATCCTCATCAGTAACATGGATCCTTAAATTAAAAAAAATATATATATTATGTTATATATGTTAGTTATGCACACACACAAAAAGGTACACACACAAAACAGGCACACACACAAAAAGTGTAAAGAAGAAAATTCTAAGTAGCTGTACACTCACTACTCTAAGATTGCCACCACAGACCACACAGTGGTTTTAATTTTAATTTAATTTTTTTAAATTTAAATTCAATAAGCCAACATATAGTACATCATTGGTTTCAGATGTAGAGTTCGATAATTCATCAGTTGCATATAACACCCAGTGCTCATCACGTCACGTGCCCTCCTTAATGCCCAGCACCCGGTTACCCCAGCCCCCCATTAATTTTAACTTTAATCTTAAGGCGTAGTTCCATTTGTTTTTCAACTTTGACCATCTATTTGATTCAAAGCTCTCATCCTCTTCACTCCCTCTCTGTGATCTGTGCCCTGTACTCTTTGTGGTGCTTAACCTTCTGGCGTTGGAGTCAGAAGACGGAAAGAGAGAAGGCAAGTTCATGGAGGTCATTGCTTGCTAACGCTCCTCAGCAAGCTTGCGGTTGACCACGGCTGAGGAGCTCGGTGCTCAGCAGCCCCCTGAGACACTGATGTTCCTTGAATCTTCCAGCTAGTGGCTTCTCTCTGCATTCCTCTGATGCAGATGTCTCTTGACTCCATGGTGTGTGTGTGTGTGTGTGTGTGTTTTGAGGGGATTGGAAAGCCAGTAACTCTCAATCTCCTCCAAGGCCCCTGAACCCATACTTCTTGGGAATCAGAAATTCAAGGAGAAGATGTTGGCTCCCTCTTCACCTGGAAACCCCATCACTCTGTGGATTCTAAACTTCTTGACCCCTTTCCAGCGGCACGAGGCCTGGTCTGCAAAGCAGGACTGGTGGAGAAGCAAATGTCTTAACTCCTGTAGTTCTCCGAGGCCTCCCTCCAGTGGTGTTGGAACCAGCTCATCCCAGCTCACAAAAATGTGCTGTTAAATTTTCAGAAAATGTATTAACCAGTTGACATCACTTCGGTGACTTGAAATTGGCCATGGGGAGGAGGAGTATTTACACTATGGAGATACCTCCAGTGCATTGTCAAACGTTTACTAGCATACCGTGGCCTCTTTCCACCAAGGGGAAGGGACGTGGGGATGGGGACAGTCTCTCACCATCATTGCAGTTCCCAAAAGTCAACCTCTATTTTTCTTCCAATCCAAGTCTAGGTGGGTGGCTGGAGTGCAGGTGATGATAGGGCCACTTCAGTTGAAATGGGACCTCGATTAAGTAGCCCTGTGGGAGGTGGCTGGCCTCAGCCACTGGGGATGCTTAGATTGTTTTTTTAAGATTTTATTTTTAAGTAATCTCTACACCCGACATGGGGCTCTAACTCACAACCCTGAGATCAAGAGTTACACACTCTACCAACTGAGCCAGCCAGACGCCCCTGATTAGATTATTTTGAATGGAAATGATACCATTTCCTTGTATCAATACACCATGATTTTTGTAATCAGTCTCCTTTTAGACATTTTTATTATTTCCAATTTTTTGCTATGTTCAACAATGGTATAAAGAACATACTTGTACATAAATCTTTGTGTTTGATAAAGCAAGCCCACAGTAAATGCTGGCTATTATTACAATGAGGTGATGATGATGATGATTTTTAAGTGGGTCTCAGCTCAGAGAAGGGCGATACTACACAGCTCCTCACCCTTTCTCTTTCCCATCAATACCCTTAATACTGGCGTCAGTACTCTATCCTCCAGGCAGGAAATTGAAAGATTCCTGTCTGGGGAATTTGACTGGCTTAAGAGAAAAGGTCTGCAGATATTGACATTTGTAGGGTCGCCCAATGAAATGGCAAGGTCCACCTAAGGATGTAAGACCCACCAGTCAACTATTGTCCCAACACCCACACCATGTGCACGTGCGTGTGTGCACACGCACACACACACACAGATTTTCATTGCCTCACTCCTAATATGAATGGTTAAGAATAATCAAACACTGGAGGGGCGACGGGCTGGCTCAGTCAGGGGAGCATTGGACTCTTGATCTTGGGTTCGTGAATTCAGGCCCCATGTTGGGTGTAGAGATTATAAATAGATAAACTTAAAACAATTAAAAAAGAATAATCAAACACTGGAGAAAAATCTTTAACAGGAAAAAAGGGATTAAAACAACAGTGAAAAAAGAAACTTGGAAGAAATAGAAACAATGCATGGAGAAGAGACCACAAAACTAACACTAGAATTAATATTCTCAGAGAAGCGCGTGGACACATTGTGAACATGAAACATTCACTGATGCTGGAAACATAAAGGGAACATTCTGAGAACAAGAATGGGCTCTTGAAAAGTCAGCTATTAGAGTAGAATTGTTTTTAATTCAGTAGACAGAAGATACATTTAAATACTTCTCCCAGGATGCAGAACAAAATGGCAAAGAGGTGGGAAATAGAGACAGGATAGGAGAATTAGAGAGCCATTATCCATTAGGACCCCCAGAGAAAGGACAGAAAAAAAATGAAGGAGAAGAAATAAT
The DNA here is from genome assembly GCF_004348235.1 of Phoca vitulina. Classification (NCBI taxonomy): domain Eukaryota; kingdom Metazoa; phylum Chordata; class Mammalia; order Carnivora; family Phocidae; genus Phoca; species Phoca vitulina. The sequence continues at coordinate 5,057,635 of NW_022589772.1, read as the reverse complement.
CAAAGAGAGAATAAAAGAAGTCTTTTACCCCAACCGGAAAAAAAAATGTGTTACCAGATTTAAGGGCTAAGTATCCAGTACAATGACTATAAGACACATGCCAAAGCACATCGTCATGAAATTTCAGAATACCAGGGATAAGGTCTCAAATACTCCTTCTCAGGAAGCCATTAGACTATGTGCTCCAGCAAGACAAGGGGGTGGTCAGAAGAACACAGGGGATCCAGGAAACAGAGGGCCAAGCACAAGAAACTGATGAAGAAAATTTCCAGGATGAAGATGGAGGGAAAGCCCAGGAAGACAGTCATGTTACAGGCTTGAGCCCAGTAGATGGAGGGTTCTGGAAGGATGTCTCCAGGAAAAAGATGGAACCATCAGATTACCTGATGTGTTGACCATACTGAGAAGAGTTTTAGAGGTTTTTTTTTTTTTGGTAAGCCTAGGGTTGCATTAGTAGTGATAAGTGCACAAAAAGTAAACCATTATTAACCCCAACAGAAATGAGAGAATTGTGTGTATGTAAGGAAGGAAAAGGGTTGCAAGGGAATTAAGTCATTATATTCCATAAAGGAAGTGGATAGCTAATGCTTACAATTGAAAAGTCAAGAAAACCAACCAAAAGAAATGAGAGTGATTGCCTCTTAGAAGAGAGGCACAGGGACTGGGAAGAGGGGATACTGCTATTTTTTCAATAAGGACTCCTGGCATTGATGTGGGAAACAAAGGCAGAAGAAATGTAGCTTAAATGAAAATCTCCTTACAGCTTGCAGTCCACTGATAGATACCTGAGACATACAGAGCGTGACCTTCCTCAGGGGACTCGTGGCTGCCTTAGTACATTTAAAAAAAAAAAAGATTTTATTTATTTATTTGTCAGAGAGAGTGAGCACAAGCAGGGGGAGCGGCAGGCAGAGGGAGAAGCAGGCTCCTCGCTGAGCAGGGAGCCCGACGCCGGACTCGATCCCAGGACCCTGAGATCATGACCTGAGCAGAAGGCAGACACTTAACCGACTGAGCCACCCAGGTGTCCCTGCCTTAGTACCTCTATGTTTAAAAGGAACCTTATGTTGGCAGCAGCTGGCCCCTCACGGTCCTGAAAGCCTTGCTTCCAGATACCTTGGAGACCTGGTGCCACCCCTAACCCCCACTAATTAAAAAGTACACAATCAGTCCCTCTTCACAATCCCAGTATATCTCTTTCTGCCCACAGGTCTTGTCCCATGAGCGGGGAAGGGGTGAAGGGACAGGCAGGAGAGATAGGAGGCCGGTGACTCCCCTGACTCGGCTCAGAAATGATTCCTGGCAGGTGAAGACGTTGACACAGAGCAGAACAAGAGATAAGGGAACAAACCAAGATGACACAAGAATCTCAAGGCCACAAGCTTCCCAGTCAGTTCTCAACAAAAGCCTGCCACCAAAAGCCCTCAGGGGCAACCCATAAGGGACCCCTCTCACTCTCAAGAGCTTTTTTCTTTCCTTTGGGCCCTCACCTTCACTTAATAAACTTTCACTTCACTTCACCCTTTTGTGTCCGTGAGATTCATTCATCGGCACCGTGAGACAAGAGCCCTGCAACCCTGTAACAGAATTACCTGTTCAACTATGTCCATGTATTGCTTTGATAATAGCAGTGACCACTGAGAAGGGTTTTTTGGGGTTTAGGTAATATGGCTCAGGCAAAGCTCTTGGCAAGGAAGGTCGATTGGCTGTACATTATACTCAAAGTCATGGGCTTCTTGGTCTTTCGGCCACTTTGGATTATTAAGGCTACTTCCAATTTCTATTCACACACAAAATTGAGAGCTTTGCTATCACTTCCATTATTCTCCTTCCTCATAAAGGGCATTTTCTCCAGTGCTGGGAGCCAAGAAACATATCTATGTTTTTGTCCCTCTGACATCAGGCCCCAGAAGTAAAATGCACCACAGCAAAATAAATGACGCGCCTTTGTTTTGCAGAAGCACATGAGATCTTGCTTCCTTAAAGTGGATGTCTCAGACTGGATGGCTTTTTCTTTCTTCTTTTGAAGATTTTATTTATTTATTTGAGAGACAGAATGGGGGGGGCAGTGGCAGAGGGAGATGCAGATTCCCTGCTGAGCAGGGAGCCTGATGCGGGGCTCGATCCCAAGACCCTGAGATCATGGCCTGAGCAGAAGGCAGATGCTTAACCAACTGAGCCACCCAGGCGCCCCTGGATGGCTTTTCCTCCAGCATTGCAAAGGTGCTAGTGCTTCTATCCCTGGAGCTGAAGACACTGGCTCTGCCTAATACCTGAGCCATCAAATCTCTGGACTCTCAGACTAAAAGAATGGACTCTGAATGAACAGCTTAAGAGTACCCGATGAGCTTCACATCTGGAAGTGAGCTGAGAAGTTTTTTCCTTGAGACTCTCCCCACCACTTGGGAGGTTTTAAATCCTGTTTTGTTTGTTTTTTTATTTTTTTCCCCTCTCATTTAACTGCATATCAGAACCATGGCTTGAGACCGTTTGATTTTTATTAAAGGTCTGGTCACACTATAGTGAAGACAATCTTTCTAATGCCCCAACCTAGTAGAAAGTTTGTAGAATAAAGAAAGCATATAGGTGGTGCGGTAGCCAACAAAAGCCCTGAGTCTGGAGTCAGATGGATCTGGGTTTGAGTCTCAGTTCCGCCACTGTCTGCCTCCTTAAACAAGTTTCTTAACCTCTCTATGCCTCAGTTTCTCAACTGATCAATGGGAATAATAGCATCCACTCTCTAAGATTCTCTTGAGTACTAAATGAGATGCAGCATATAAATGGCTTCGCACACTGCCTGGTGCATAACAAGCCCTGGAAAAATGCTAAGCAGTTGGCTTTATTCACCATGCCTTCCTGGGAAATGAAGCAGTTCCTTTCCATTCGAAATAGAGGAATCGAATTAGGTGCTTAATCAGACCGAAAGTCTCTTTGCCTATCATCCAAACTGGAAAAACACAAAAGCTGAAGGAAGCCCAAATTTATCAAAAAAAAGACTTTTCATGTCTTCAGCCTGGTAAAAGGAAACCTTGCTTTCTTAAATTCACCTGTGGTTTCTCACTGTACCTCTGGCGCCCACTAGTGGCACGCCACGTGCAATGTCCCCAAGTTTTCCTTGGTTCACTTTGAAAATAACAGTGAGGTTCTAATTTGAAGTGGGAGAGAATTCTTTAGACTGCAGTCGTGGTGTTTCTCTTTTAAACCATGACTCAGATCATGGTGCCACATATTTGAGGCATGTTTGTTCATAAAACCCTTGTCCGGGAGCGGGCTTTAGATTGGGATTCTGTCCATAGACAGATAAAAACACAGGACTATCTGGTAAAGGGATGACAAGGTACCAGTAGTTAGTTGCACCCTCAGAGAATGCCAGACCACATCAGTAGGAACCACACAAGGGCTCTGAAACTCAGGCTGCAGATTGACCCCGGTAGCTCATGGATGACTTTGATGCGGAAAATTACATGTTATAGCCTACGCTTAGGGACTTCTGAGGAAAGTCATTCCGAGTGATATTAATTATTCAGCCAATTATTTACAAGTTATTTCAAAACGAAGTCACATAGATTGGCTCTTTCTAACTGAATGCTTGAGGAAGATTTCCAAGAGGTCATGACAGTCAAATTTTCAATGACAAGATCATCGCAGAACCTTCGAATATGGATCACCATGCCACGTCTTGTCTGAGGAAAAAGGAAAGGGCATTTCTGATTCCAGTCATTTCTTGTGTGAAAGTTCCAGTAAATGCTTAATCAAAAAGAACGACCCCTGTGTTGCTTCATGTGTTTTTCTATTTCTTCCGTCGAGTACTTTCCTTCTTTGTGTCTCTTACTCTATCTGCTGCCACTCCTTTCCCTACACCTCCCTCAAACCAATTTGGCTTTATTTCCCATGGGTTGGGTTTAAGAGTCAAGATTCCAAGTTTCCTGAGACACCACCCTCACACAATCATTTAATTAACACCATCATTAAATAGTATATTCCAGAGGATGTGGCTGAATAACCAGAGTTGCCATGGTTTCAGAGCTTCTGGGGAGTTGCCTTTCATGGCTTGGCTCTGAAGTATGCTCCCAAACATGCCCAAGTTTGCTTTCTCCTTGTCTGTCGGACAGTGCAGCCTATACCATACTTGATATGGCTGCCACTTTGCCTGAGACCTCAACCAGCATTATCTTGTCTACATTCTGCATATTTGGCAAATGAATACAATAACCTATGGTACCCAGTAGATAGTGTCCTGTGCCCATTATGTGCTGAACACAAAACACACTGTTAAGTTTTAATGGAACACAGAGGAACCGTTTTCATGGTGGGGGTCACTCGCGAAAATTTTCAGCTAATGAGCTGAGTAACTTCTGTTACAGCAGTTTGGGGAATTGCTTTGGCCTTTAAAAAAAAAAAATGCGAGCTTCCCAAAGCCTAACCAAAAGGCTCTGCCTGCCATGGATCCTAATGGTGACAAACATAATCAAAAGGGAAAAACCAACAGAGAAACAGATCCCAGGTCTCCCAAAATACAACTGAAAAAAGCTAGAGGATACAAAGGTATAAAAACCTTGCCTGTTTTAAAATCGAAGCTTCCTTATAAAATATAACCGCTGCAGCAAAAACTAAGTATTTACTCTGCCTTCTGAGTCTTTGGTATCTTCTTCCAGAAGTGAGCATGGGCAAATGAACTTGATTGGCCCTCCCTTCATTTTTTTTTTTAATTTTAAAAAGATTTTCTTTTTTATTTATTTGACAGGGAGAGACACAGAGAGCACACAAGCAGGGGGAGCAGCAGAGGGAGAGGGAGAAACAGGCTTCCTGCAGAGCAGGGAGCCCGATGTGGGGCTCGATCCAAGGACCCCGGGATCATGACCTGAGCCGAAGGCAGACACTTAACCCACTGAGCCACCCAGGCACCCCACCTCCCTTTGTTTAAAGAAAAGTAGCAGTTACTGATCCTAAAGGGCTGTCGAACCCTCACAGAAAGAATCAGCCATGCTTAGTAGAAGTTTACATTTGGTAATTGCCATACAGGACACAAGTGTTTCCCAAGTTTACAAACAGAGCCGGTTCCAAAAATGTCTTAGTAAGTCATTGTTTTGATGCAAATCCCCCTTTCCCAAGAATCAGTGATATAAATGATGACTAGGTCCAAGTCCAGCAATCAAGAGCTTATTGGACCTTTAATGTTGAAATGCAGAATCTTGGCTAAAGAAATAGCCGAAAAGGTGGTTTTTGTAGCCAAACCAGTAATTAAGTGAAGCAGAAAGAAAACGAACAATTCTTTTTCTTTCTCCCCCCACCCCCAAATGGTAATGCTTACAGAACAGCAAGTCTAATTACAGGAGGACAAGGAAATGGGTAGAGATTTTTTATGGCGATTTCAGTGGGGAGTTTTCTGGGTTTCCTGAGGAGCTGTGGCACATGCTGATCCTGGTGCCTTATTACGGTTTACTGTTACCCTTCCTTTAGTATTTCAGAGTTAGGTTCACGGTACTCAAGAGTTGACCCTATTTCTTGTTGGAGCAACCTAAATGAGATGACAAAGTAAAAGCCCCTTGTACAGCCCTGAGCCTGGAGCTTGGGCAAGGAAAAAAAAAGCAGTTAATGAACACTGGGTGACTCTGATCTATGGCAACAGATATGAAGTCTGGATTTGGGCAGTATTTCCCAACAGATGATTCACCAACCCAGGGTTTTACATCATTAATGGCAGTAACAGTATCTTTTCTCAATTTCTGTTTACAAAGTCAGTATTTAAAAGCACTTATTTTAGTAGAGACCTGTTTGATAGCTTTTAGGGCAAGGCCAGTGATCCCATGTGGCAGTTAGTGGTTTGGATGATGATGCCCAAACTCGCATCGCTAGTTGATCACTTAACCACTCACCGAAGGCTAGCCCGGCGGTTTGATCATTATATGGTTTTAAGTTGTTTTTATTTATAGTCCTGTATATTCCATTTATGCCTACTGTGGATTGGGTTGGCTAACAGACAAGATGCATTAGGCAGGCCGCTGTTTGAATAGAAATGAGAAAGGATGATAGAAATCTTGAAAATTTGTCTTTTATGGGCTGAATTGTGTTCCCCCAAATTCATACGTTGAGGTCTTAACCCCCAGTACTGCAGAAGGTGACTGTACTTGAAGGTAGGGTCTTCTCCAGAGGTAATGAAGTAAAAATGGGGCCATTAGGGTGGACCCTAATCCCGCCGGGCTGATGTCCTTATAAAAGAGGAGATTAGGGGGCGCCTGGGTGGCTCAGTTGGTTAAGTGTCCGACACTCAATTTTGTCTCAGGGCATGATCTCAGGGTCCGTGCTGAGCATGGAGGCTGCTTGAGATTCTCTCTCTCTCTCCCTCTGCCCCTCCCCTTCACTCGTGCACGCGCAAGCACACTCTTTCTCTCAAAAATAAATTAATTAATTAACTAATTAATTTTTTTAAAAGAGGAGATTAGGACACAGAGGGAAGACCATGTGAAGACATGGGTAGAAGATGGCTGTCTACATGCCAAGGAGACAGGATTCAGAAGAAGTCAACCCTGTGGGCACCTTGATCTTAGACTTGTAGCTTCCAAAACTGTGAGAGAATAAATTTCTGTTGTTTAAACCCCCCCAACCAGACTCTGCCACTTGTCTGAAGCTGCTCTTTACTTGATTCTAAAGTCACAGTATCTGAGCAAAAAAATGTATGCAGTACATTAAGCTATCTCTCATACTTCAAAATTCAATGGCAAAACTGAAAGTATAGTGACAATTGCATACAATTTGGCTCTACATTTTTGTGAGGGGCAAAGAATAAACACATTTGCTCTGTTATTTTGTACAAGGTGTGGAGAAATAGCAGCATGATTTTCTAATGTCATCACTTAGAAACCAAATGCTAAGATTATGAAAATAAGAGAATTTATTTTTACAGTACAAAAATGAAAGGATTTCCAACATCACGGCCTGAAAGCTGTTTTTGTCTGTTTTTTGATGCTATCTCACTTAGTCAAATTGCTTTTGACATTTATTTTATTTATTTTATTTTTTTTAAGATTTTATTTATTTGACAGAGAGAGACACAGCGAGAGAGGGAACATAAGCAGGGGGAGTGGGAGAGGGAGAAGCAGGCTTCCCGCGGAGCAGGGAGCCCGATGCGGGGCTCGATCCCAGGACCCTGGGACCACGACCTGAGCCGAAGGCAGACGCTTAACGACTGAGCCACCCAGGTGCCCCTTGACATTTTAATATACATTCGGTCTCCCAACAAAACATGCTGTGATGTCATGTTTAAATGCATTTGTCAATAAATCTCATTTTGTTTTGCATACTTTAAACAGCATGCATCACTCAAATAAGATAAACCAGTTTCCTCCCATATTTTGAATAATATGAAAGATTGCATTACAGTGTGCTTTAAACTATGATCTTTGTGGTAGGAAGCTTCTGAGAAGGCCCCCTGGTGATCCTCATCTCCTGGTGTTCTGGCTCTTGCGTAATCCCCTCCCCCTTGAATGTCATCTGCTTCTAACTAGTAGAATATGGCAAAAGTGATGGGATTGCCCTTCCAAGATTAGGTGACAGTATGACTTCTGCCTTGCTTACTCTCGCTGCATTCTCTCTCTCTCTCCCTTGCTCACTCTGAAGGAAGCCAGCTGCCATGCTGTAAGCTGTGAGTTGCGTTATGGAGAGGTCCACGTGGCGAGGAACTGATGTCTCTGACAGCCAGAAAGAAACTGAATCCTCCTGACGGCCACATGAGTGAGTTGGGAGGCACATCGTCCCCCTGTTGAGCCTTCAAATGAGACCAGAGGCCATGGCCAATGCTTTGAGTGCAGCCTTGTGACATACCTTGATCCAGAGGCAACCAACCAAGCCATTCAGATTCCTAACCTACAGACTCCGGGACATAATAAATGGTGTTTTAGCTGCTAATTTGGGGTCATTTTGCTTTGAAGCAATAGGTAACTAGTACCATCTTCCATGATATAATAATCTCAAAGGAAATGATTTTTGCTTAGAATCACTTTTCCCTTACATATCACTGCAAGAATGAGAAAATATTTCAACAATTTTCGAAAAAAATTCGGAGATTATTTATTAATGTGAAAGGGGTACAGAAAACTTATAATAGATGAGGCAAGGCCTTCCTTCTCTGGAGAATCTTGGGATGGTAATAGCTGAGGATGATTACAAAGGGAACGATCATTCCTCCTAGGTTAGAGTGGTCAGGGGTGCTGTTTAAAAAATGCAGATTTCTAAGCTTATCAGGAATTACTGGATCAGAAAATCGGGATCACTGGATCAGATCTAGTGGTCTGGGCCTAGAAATCTTCATTTTGACAAGTCCCACCCCACCAAGCAAATCCAATGCTTACCGAAATGTGAGGATTATTGTTCAGACATGTCTGGCTTTTCAAGCTTGGCTGTACATCGGACTCATCTTAGGAGCTGATTCGACCCCCTGTTTTACTCTAGACACTTTGCGTCAGAGTCTCTGAGGACAGGCCAAGGAATCTGTATTGTTAAGGCTGCCTAGTGTGTTCTGAAGTAACTTCCCAAGGACCGGCCTGGCTTGGCCAGTAAATGTCATTGAATCACCCTTGGCTTGTGCCACCCACCTGCCCTGTCTGAATAGAGTCTCTTGGAAAACAGTGCTTATACTAAGTATCCCAGATCTTATCAGTCCACGAGGAACCTGCCCACTCCTCAGGGTCACATGTACTAGGAGAGAGAACCAGAGCCTGCCTTTGGGTGAAAGTGAGGAAATTCCAGGGTGGCAGCGTGGGAGGAAAGCACAGAAATGAATATTTGACATATCCCACCACAGGTCTAGAGGCAGCCACCACTCAGGCCTCATGCAGCATGGGAGGAAACAAGGACCCTGTCATAAATGGTATCTGGAAATCAATGTTCTCAAGGGTGGCCTGATCAGGCCTAAGTGCTAGGCTCTTCAGCATGGTTGGTAGTTGGCCCTGGCCTTTCCTTTCTTTACCTCTTCCAGCGGATATGTGGCTCTGGGAGACCAGCTGACTGAACATAAAAGCCCATGCAAGACAAGGGGTTCTTGAGACTCGGAGTTAACTGGGGTCTGTCCTACCTCCCTGAGGAAGAAGTTCTCAGGGACTGGCTTTGGGGCCTCAGGGACTTAACAAAGAAATCACTGGGAGACCACTGCCATCCTGGAGAAAACATTCTGAAAATCAGATTTGGTCAAGGGGCCTAGGTCAGGGTCAAATATAGAAGCCAAAACTAAGTTGGCATTTCCCGGGGGCTCCTTGCAAGCTCTTGGAACACCCAGAGAGGCTAGAGCTCACTGCTCGATGGTTACGTTCAGCAACAGGGAAGTCTAACTTTTAGCACTTTGGGGCCTTGGAGCTAAATCTTAGTGGCAGCTTCTGGGTTCCCTCACATGCTGCACTGGATGCCCAGTTATTCACTAACTAAATTGAGAGGAATCTCAGGGACAGAATTTCTGAGGAAACAGCCCAGGAAGAAGTGGCTGTGGGAACTTGGCCGGTATCTGGGGCATTGAGGGGTAAGCAGCTGCTGTTCCTTGTGGTGGCATTTCCAGAATTTCTGGGCTCTCCTCAGATTGCATCTGGGCAGGAGGCCCCAAGTAGATGTACTTCTCCTACAGAGAATAAAGGAGGTGGTAGGGAAGAGGCCTTGGGGTAGCTGCATCCTGCGGCAAACCCTGTGCAATTCTGTCCCAGTGTTCGCTTGATCCAGGACTTGTTTGAGAGGAAAACACAACAGACATTAAAGTGACTGAAATGTGCGTGTGTGTGTGTGTGCGTGTGCGTGTGCGTATCTGTGTGTGTAGCCACGTTCTTAGTTTCTACGTCCCCACCTCAGGTGACGGAGACTATGACAAATCTCAGTTAAAGCAGAACCTTGGACTGAGGGTAAGAGCCATTTCCTTCTATTTTGGATAGATGTTACCTGCATTCAGCGTGTGACTAAAACCCTCATGCCTAACTTGTTGTTATAGATTTATGGGATTATGGGATTTGGTTATGGGGCCTGCCTGGTCTACTTAAAGTGTTAGGACTCCTAGGAGACCGGCTGTGGTTCGCGCAGCCTGGATCTTTAAAAATGCCTCGTGAATATACTGCTGGCTCCTTGGCATGAAGACTCCGTTGTTCGCACTGAATGCTCCAGAGGTCACTGTATAGCTGTGGAATTTGTCTCTTCTGTCCCTAATGCCCAGTTGTCCCAAATGCCCCCCACCCCCATCAAGAATTCAAAAGCTGAAATGACTGTCCTTTCCTTGTCTCGTGGCCCCTGTGTGGACATGAGTTGTGCACACGGAGCACCTCCCTTTGCCCTGGAAAGTGGCCGCTGCTGCTGAGGGAATGGGAGGAGGTTTCTGGAAGGAGCTGGAAAGAAAAGCATCTTCTCACCCTGGGCTGGTGGCCCCCACCAAACGTTCACCTTTCACCTGGCTCTGTCCCCAGCCCTTGCCCTGGAGGAGTAAATGGGAAAGGAGACACTCCATCTGGTCCCATGGCATCAATCAATACTGCCACTGGGACCCTGGTGGCGTCTCTGCCTCCATCTCCCACCCCGCTTCCTGCTGGACATGTCCACGCGCAAGCCCCACTGGCATCCGTGTCCCGGCTGAACTCCTCACCTGTCTCCACTCGTCATTCTGCCAACTAATAGTCTGTGTTCCCCGTCTTGCTTTAACAACATCACCACGGACCCAAGCCGCCACCTCAGGGTCGTTGTCACCTTCTCTGTCTCCTTGGCCTTCCATGACACCCAGCCCTGTGGTTTCTCCGTGTGGACACGTCCCCGGAATGGCCCCTCTTCTCTGCTCTCACTGCCACAGTCCTGGTCCAGAGCACTTGGCACCTCTTGCCGGGACCCTTGGGATGGCCTCCCAATGGGTCTACCTGATTTTGGCTTCTCTCCCTTCCAGTCCTTCCACACTCTGGTGCCCAGAAAGGGTTGTCTTCCTGGGCTGTCATTCGTCTGCCTTCATAAAAACCTCTGATGGCTCCCTATTGCTCACAGAACAAAGTGCAAAACTCTCAGCTTGGCCAACAAAGCCCTGGATAAGCTGATCCCGCCACCTTTCCCACTCCCCTGTCACTGTTGCCAGCTGCTCACCCCACACCAGTTGCCCCACCCTCCAGAACATGAACTTTCGAACAGATACTGTTCCCTGGGCCTAGATCCAGCTCCAATATCCTTCACCTGTGATGCCTCCCTATTCCCCAGATACTAGATCATTCACCATCTGTGCCCCCATGATGATGCTACATTTCTCGACTATAGCACTCATTGGGCCATGACTATTTATGTGTGCCTCTGTCCCTCCCACTAGATGGAGAGGTCCCCAGAGGCTGCCTGGGACCAAATTAGGCTTTCCTTTGTATTCTCAGTGCCTAGCATAATGCCTGATATAAAGTAGGTGCTCAATAAATGTCTGTTGTGTAATGTCTTCTTCTTCTACAATCTAGTCAAATATGCCAGACTAACCTCAAACAAGTGACTCTCAGCCTTTGCATGAGCCATTCCCCTCATCTTGATTTCCCATTTCTTTCATTTAGTTTTTGTTCCTTGTTTCTTCAATATCCATCTCAAGTCACCTCTTCCAGGAAGACGTTTCTGATGAATTCCACCCAACTCTGCTCCTTTCTTTTGCTTGCCTTCCCCTGAGCAGCCATATAGTTGTAACTTCTACAACAGTACCCACTCCAGCAATTCTGTCTACCAGAGACCTGGGCAAAATGTTCTCTTCCAAAATCCCTCTCCCATGCAGACGGTGAGTCCTTAGGGGAGGAATTCCATCCCTCGTTCTAGTTCAGGTTTCACCAACATTGCTTGTTCTGGTTTGTAAACATTTCCCCCAAATTAGGAGCAGCCTCGAACTCACTGACTCACGACATGAGATCCCACACAGGGAAGGACATCGATAGCCTCTCCACTGCTCCTAAACCACGGAAATGTTTTGTCCACGGAAACAAGAGTTACCCTACTGTGTCTTAAAGGAAAATCCATTCTTCTCACTCCTAATGAGTCAACTGCACATGGAGCTGGATTAAGGGTGGTGGCAATAAACAAAAAGAATAAGGCACAGCTCCTGCCATTCAAGTTGGTGAAACTTCTTCGCCAGGAGCAATAAATGGAAGCTCAGTGGACATTCTTTCCGAGAACAGTATATCATGAGGTGGTTAAAGCATGGGTTCAGACACAAAAGAGATCTGGATTGAAATCCTGGCTGTCCAGCCTAGGGACCATGTCATGTTAGCCACCCGACTTATCCTCTCCACGCCTCACTTTGCTCAACTATAGAATGGGGTAATAATGGTTCCTATTTCATAGGGTTGTCATGAGGGTTACCTGAGTCAATTCTTGGCAGAGTCAGTGCTTTATAAATGTTAGCGATTATTATTATTCACCCCGCCCTTGTTCTCTTCCATGTACAAGAGCCATATCTTTCCCCTACTGTGAGAAGACATGGGGAATTCTGCAGGAAGCCAGGCCTGAGGAAGCTGGGGGCTCACAGAATAAAACTTGGGACACTGAAGTGTCATATGCCAAGAGACAAGAGAGGCATTTATGATCAAGTGGACCAGGATGCCAGATTAAGCTAAAGCTAAACACCTTTATGAATACCAAATATTAAGAGGCCGACTAGAATAGCTGCAGGACATGGTGGCAATAATAAAAAAAAAAATCATGTGAAGGAGTCAGCTTGCTTGCCCCCTCCTCCTCCTCCTCACCATCCCTCACCCCCGGCTTTGGCAAGTCCCCATCTCAAGTAAGCCTGGCCCAGAGGCAGCAGGTGGTAACCGTAACCTTTAACCAGAGTGAGCACAGGGCCAAGAATGGGTGCAGCTCTCTCCAGCAAAGGCGATGCCCAGACAAGGCTCTGGAAAGCTGTAAGATTTGCTTGCCACAGATTCTGCATGTTTACATTATAAGGGTTGATCTTTCAAACTGGTGACATTTGAATAAACGTGAGTGGGAGATTGAGTCATGAGTTTACATTGTAATAAATAATCTCAGGGACAGATTTTGTCCTTTCATTGCTCAATTTCTATCCCTGAGTCAGTAACGACCCCACCTTTCAGTCCCCGTTGTGAGTTTTAGTCAGCATTGGGGTTCATTCCAATGGGAGCGCGCTGCCAAAATGGCTGCCATCAGTAAAGGGAAAGCGGCTGCTTCCAGGTGCTGGCCTTGCTAGGATGTAAAGTAGTGCCGTTGGCTGGTAAAAGGAAGTTATGCCTGGATGGCATGTAAAAAGTGTCAGTTCTTCCTTTTTCCATTTAATTTATCTTTTTAATGGTTAACATACAGTGTTGTATTAGTTTCAGGTGTACCATATATGGATTCAACAATTCTATACATTACTCGGTGCTCTTCATGATAAGGGTACCAGAAGTGTCAGCACTTTCTTTTTTTATTTTTAAGTAAGCTCCACACCCAATGTGGGGTTCGAACTCATGACCCTGAGGTTGAGCCAGCCAGGCACCCCAAAAGTGTTGGTACTTTGGACTCATGGTCTCCAAATAAAATATGCAAAGACCAGATTTCACTTATATAATAGTTGTCTTCATATATTGGTCCTAAAGCTAATTTGATGGCTGAAAATGAACACAAGTAGAACACATGTAACTCTCAGGCTAACTAACTTTATTCCCCTGGTCTCTCATGCATTTCTCATGTTCCACCTCCTCTTCCTTTGAAATAAGCAAGCTTTTATCTTTTTTAACAGTTTATTATTGAAAACTTCAAACACAGAAGTTAGAGAGACGAGTGTTACAAACTCCTATATACTCACTGTCCAGTTTTTTAAAGATTTATTTATTTATGTATTTATTTGAGAGAGAGAGCGTGTGTGTGAGTGCCTGCATGAGAGTGGGGGGTGGGGAGAGGGGCAGAGGGAGAGGGAGAAGGACAGAAGCAGACTCCCTGCTCAGCGCAGAGCCTGATGCGGGGCTTCATCTCAGGACCCTGAGATCATGACCTGAGCTGAAATCAGGAGTCGGATACTCAACCAACTGAGCTACCCAGGCGCCCCAACAGTAATTTTCTAATGTCAGTTAATACCTAGTCCAGGGATACCTGGTTGGCTCAGTTGGTTAAGCATCCAGCTCTTCACTTCAGCTCAGGTCTTGATCTCAGGGTCGTGAGATCAAGCCCCTTGTCAGGCTCTGCTGAGTGTAGAGCCTGCTTAAGATTCTTTCTCTCTCTCCCTCTGCCCCTTCCCCTTACCCCGCTCGTGTGTGCTCTCTCTCTCTCTCAAAAAATAAAATACCTAGTCCAGTTTCATTTTTTCCTGATTGACAAGTTCTGTTCCAAAAGACAATTTTGGATGAGGACCTGGAGGCTCTGAGATGCGGTATGCTTTGCCCGAGGTCATAGAACCACTCAATGAAAGAGCTGTGACCAGAACCCAGGTCTCTTGACCCACTGTCCAGTGCTCTTTGACCTTCTCCATGGGCTTCTTTGCTTTCTACTCTCCACTTACCACCTTTCTCCCCTTTCCATCTGAGGGAAGAGTCACCAGTTTCTATTTTAGGGTAAAAAAGCAACAATAGGAAATAAGATCATGATGTTAGAAATCACAATTGCTCTATATGTTCTCAGCTGAAGATTTGGCAGCAATGCAATGCCGGAGCTGATTACTCACTGGCTCAGATGACTTCGGCAACCTCTTATTCACATATTAAAGCCAATGACATTCCAATGTCTGTCTGTACGTGTTTGCTCTTCTTCGGAGCCTACACTGCTCCAGCATTTGGATACTTGGGAACTTTGCTAATACTTGCCCAGGATTCCAGCACTTCTTGAATCAGTGGTGCACCCTGGCATGTGCAAACAAGAGGAACATTGCAGGAAGCAGACCAAATGCACTCCAGAAGTGCGGGAAGGGTTATCAGCTAATGCTCTAATAGCAGCTCCCTATTCGGGATTGCTGGATGGTGGGCAGGTGGGCTTCAAAGGTCAAGGGAATGGTCCAGGGAAAGTAGGGTTGAATATATCCGGTGGGAGTCCTATGTAAAGGTGAGTATAGCTAGAGCCCAAGATCCACATTGGAGAGTGAGTGAGATGATAAGTAGGCAGAGAATGGAGTGTCAGATGTGTCTGGCAAAGGAATTTGAGTTTTTATGCAAACGCCAAACAAGCAAATAAGTAAATTCACAAACCACTAAGCCAATGCATGATCAAACAGTCAGAAATGTAAAATAAAGTCTTATTAAACCTTGAGTTTCTGTATCTTTTCCTTGGACAAATATCTCCATGAAATGTAAAATAAAGTCCTATTAAGGACATGAAATGTTCGCAAGATGTCTACTTTTTTGCCTTATGGTATTTAACCTAAAAGAAATGCATCTGCTATTTTGGCCTGAAACCAAATTTGGGCCAGTTTGCTTAGAAGCCAAATCCACCGGGACATGACCCCTGGAGCCAGGCTGTGGGTTGGGCTCCAGCCAGCCTGCATGATGACAGGTGGGATTTGGGTGACACTTAGGTGCTTAGATTTTTGGTAGCAGCTGAAAATCATTAAGCGTAGGTGAGGCTGACTCCCTAACTGACTGGAACATGAAAATTAGACAGTAACAACTCAAAGTTAGGGTTCAAATAACCTTGCTGTCCTGTGATTCCAAAGGCAAGCTCTTTCTCAGACCTGTTGTTTCCCACTATTGCCATCGAAGTACTGTTTAGTGTAGTCCAGTGTGATTATGATGCATAATCAGGGAGAAATAGAGGCCTAAATACTTTAAGCCATTTACCCTAAATAGTTGTTAGTCTAGTTTCTACTGGAGTCCAGAACTCAAATTTCATTTTTTAAGATTTATTTATTTATTTTGAGAAAGGGAGACAGAGAGAGCACACAGGTGGGGGTGGGGGGTGGAGGATAGAGTGAGAGGGGATCTCAAGCAGACTCCCTGCTGAGCGCGGAGCCCAAGCAGGGCTCGATCTTACCACCCTGAGATCAGGATATGAGCCAAAACCAAGAGAGGGATGCTTAACTGACTGAGCCACCCAGACGCCCCAGAACTTGAATTTCGTGATGCCGCATTCTTTTTATTATATAATGAGTAACCTTTGGCTGCCTTAGCTTCCTCATCTGTTAAACAAGATCATGAGAGTTCCTTCTTCATAGAATTTGTGTGAGGCTTCAGTGAGTTAAAACACATAAGAACTCAGTAGATAGAATTATTTATTCACTTATTTATGTATCAACTTTTTGTAAGATTTTATTTATTTATTTGAGAGAGAGACAGAGATAGTAAGAGAGGGCACAAGCCGGGAGGAAAGGGGGAAGCAGGCTCTCCACTGAGCAGGGAGCCCGATGGGGGACTCGATCCCTGAGATCATGACCAGAGCCCAAGGCAGACGCTCAACTGACTGAGCCAGCCAGGCGCCCCTATGCATCAACTTAACAAGTACTTGTTTACTACCTACTACGCAGAAGGAAGCTAGGCCCTATGGGCTAATACAGCAGAGTAAAGACAGGCTCGTTTCTTCACAATATCTATACTTTCCTGGGGAAAGCAAGACATACTTTATGAATCTGTGACGCAGTCTGCATTACATGAGTAAAACAAACAACACAGCAGCCCCCCTTATCCACAGAGGATGGTCCAAGACCCCCAGGGGATGCCTGAAACCGTGGATAGTCCCAAACTCTCTCTCTATTATGTTTTTTCCTATAGGTACATCCCTCGGATAAAGTTTAATTTATAAACTAGGCACAGTAAGAGATTAACAACAATAATGACAAAATAGAACAACTCTGACAATATACTATGATAAAAGCGATGTGAATGTGGTCTCTTCAAAAATATCTTATTGTACTGGACTCAGGCTTCTTTGTGTGATGATTGATGTGAGATGATAAAATGCCTACATGATGAGGTGAAGTGAGGGGAAGGCCATAGGCGTGGTGACATAGCGTTAGGCTACTAGTGACCTTCTGACTGTGTATCAGGAGGATCATCTGCTTCTGGACCATGACTGACTGCAGGTAACAAACGTCAGCAAGCGAAAGCGTGGATAAGGCTATAAGAGGTCAGGAGAAGGCATAATTTCTAGCTGAGGTTTCCTCTTCTTTTTTTTTTTAAGATTTTATTTATTTATTTGAGACAGAGAGAAACTGAGAAAGAGAGAGAAAGAGAGAGGGAGTGCAGGAGCTGGGGGGACGGGCAGAGGGAGAGGGAGAGGGAGAAGCAGACTCCCTGCTGAGCAGGGAGCCCGACGTGGGGCTTGATCCCAGGACCCCGGGATCATGACCTGAGCTGAAGGCAGGTGCTTAACCGACTGAGCCACCCAGGCGCCCCGAGGTTTCCACTTCCTTAAGACACCTCAGGTTTCACCTCCTCTAGGAAGACCTTCCTTGACACCTCTCTCCATCCCACCACTAAGCTCTGCTCCGTCTCTCTCCTCTGTTCTCCCATAATATTCTAGGCACAGTGCTCTCATTCATGCTTCAGACTACTGTAAATAAATGTCTATTCTCCTGCCTCCTCCACTAGACTGTAAGTGTTTTAAGAGCCCAAACGATGGTTTGTCCACGGGGCATCCCTAGGACATCGCACAATGTCGGACACACAGCAGGTGGTCGGCTCTATTGAATTCGCCATAATGAAAAGTTTACCGGAAAGGGGGCCATAAAATTGGGGATCTGGTCCCAGCCCTGCTACTAACCTGAACTCTCTGGGTTTTAGTTTCCTCACCTGCGGTACATGAGGGTTGAACCAAATGACCTTCGAGAGCACTTCTAGCCCTGTCGTTCTATAGCTATTTCTTCTGTTAGTGCCATGGGCTATCTGGGAGCTGAGCTATCACTGGGCGTCTCTTCTCTACATTGATTGTGGGTTGAACGTTTAGTAGAAACTCCATGGGTTCTCAGGGACCTTTAGCTTTCTTTCCAAAGTTCCTGGGGTGAAAAGTAGTCTTTCAGATTATGTAATCTTTTCTCTCAGTCACCCTTCCTCTCCAGGAAGAAGAGACACTAGAAAAATAAAACACATGGAGGGTGGCTTGTGGTGTGTATTTCTTTGGGGGTGAGGTGAAAATATATGACTCTATTTGCAACAACAATAGCAAAAACATGTCCGTCAGTATGACCTTGCCTTCCTTCCCCTTTCTACAAAAGCCTACCTCAGTGCGTTTTTTTTCCATAGGCGGCTTTGGCTCAGTTGTCACCATGTTTCACTTTTTCTGAAAGAATTTAGTAACTGAGTGTTAAGAAAGTCATCCTGCCTCAGGAAAAACCGCCTAGCTGCTTTTGCTCTTCCTTCTGTTCTCTGCAAGTTAGTTTCTTTCCTTTCCCATCCCTAATCCAACTTCTCTGGCTCAGCCCCTCACCCGCCTCCATGCCCCAGGGTCCTCATTCCTGACCCTTTCACCCTTGGCCCCATGAACTACATTTTCACCCATTCGATGCATTTACCCATTCATCAGCACTCATGAAGTACCTACCTTTGATCAAGGCCAAGGAATGGATCTCAGGAAGTTTTATAGAGAAGATACTTGAGCTGGGTCTTGAAGGAGAATAGGAGTCCACTAGGGATGGGGTGGGGGATGAATAGGGAAGCATGATGGCAGTCAGAGGAACACGTAGAGTCAATGGGGCATAAAACTTGTAACATAGGTAGGAGCCCTCAGGATACCTAGGACGTAGGGAAAGGGTTGGAAGTAACGTTGGAAAAGTGACCAGAGGGCAAATAATGAAGGGTCTCGCATGCCATGCTAAGGGTTTGGATTTTATCCAACAGGCTATAGGGGACCATGGAAAGCTTTTAGGGAGGAGATTAAGAATCAGATTTGCATTTAGAAAAACCACCATGGCAGTAGAATTAATTCAGTTAATTCCTTCAAGAGGAAGAAAACTAGGAGGAGGACCTGTCGGAAAACCATTGCAATATTCTAGATGAAAGAGAGGCCTGAGCCAATGCAGCAGTGAGAGGGATGAATGCGAGTGGACAGCTGCGCCCAGGAGTGCAGTATTTAGGAGATGAGTGACAAACTTAGTAACTGATTAAATGAAAGAGCTGAGGGAGATTTCTGACGCCTTTGATAAGTTGGATGGCAGTGCTGTCTATTGGAACAGGAGTCACAGGAATAATCAGGCTTGAGGGAAAAGTAATGAGACACATTTTGGATGTGTTGGGTACAAAAGGGACTCTTTCAAGTTCTGTTGGAAGCACAGCCCCTGAAAGAGAGGTGAACACCTTTCAAGCCGCTTAATGAGAAATTGCATGATTCTGTACGGCTAATAAAATTGAAGATTAAGTTAATGCCGTTTACTTGATTTCTTAGTGAGAAGTCTATTGTATTTAGAAATCTTCATTAATTTAAAAAGCAATTTTAGAAACCAAAGCTCTTCTAAAAGTGGAATGCATTCAAGAGAAAAAAAAAAATACATTATCATGACCTTATTAAGTTTCTCCTGTAGAGCTTTTCAGCTGAGTTACATGAAATGTCAGGCCAGCCCTTCGCTTTTCATTATAAAGGCCTTTTTTTTTTTTTTTTTTTTTTGTCAGAGACTTAGAGCCAACTCAATTAGTTATGCTGATAGAAAGAAGAATAGCACAAGTAATTGAAAACCACAGACAATCCAAAACTCCATGGGCAACTCCTAGGAAAAATGTGGCCACCTGCGGTGCTTTGGGACCCTGAGTTGACCTCACTGGCAGATACAAATGGTCAGGTGGCGACCTTCAGGGAAATTTTATGTTCTAGAAAAGTCTAAGTCTGTAAGTAGGAGGTGAGAGAAAACAGGGGGAGGAAGTAATAACGTAATAACAATGAAGCGTAAAATTCAGATGAAAAGACTGTTCATTGTTATTATCACACAGCTATGGATGGGAGTGGGGTTATTTGGGAGAGCAAAGGGTGAAAACTGAAATACCATAGCAAGTGACTAACTAAGGAAACAAGGACAGATCTACATAGTTCTTTTTTGAGTTACAGCTAGATACAGTCATATGGTTTCACATAGCCCAAAAGATCTGTGGAGAGAACAATTATTTCTTTGCCACTCAGACCCCAAATCTAGAAGCTATATCGGATTTCTCTTTTTCCCTCGCAACCTATACTTGCAACATCACCTCTGGCTTGGACTTCTGCAGTAGCCTTTCAACTAGTCTCCCTGCCTCTATGTTTTCCCGCTCCACGAACTCTTCTCTACCTGACAACGAGAAGGATCTTTGCAAAATTCCAACCAGATGGTGTCGTTCCTCTGCTTAAAACCCTCCACTGCCTTCTCACTGTGTTCAGAAAAAGAACTCCAAATTCATTACCATGGCCGCATTTGCTGAAAAGCAGTCATGTTGGTCTTCTTTCAGTTCCTCAAATAACCCATGCTCTCTCCACCGTCAGGACCTCTGCATTCCCCATTCTCTCTGCCTGAAACCCTTTTTCTTCACCAGTCACACAACTGATTGACTCCCTTGCTCTTTTTTTCTTTTTACCTGTTTTTCCATTACTTTGAAACGATGAGTGAACTACTGTTTCTCAGGCATTCATGATACAATTCTTATCTTTTTTTAAATTGACCTATAATTCGGGGCGCCTGGGTGGCTCAGTCGTTAAGCGTCTGCCTTCGGCTCAGGTCATGATCCCAGGGTCCTGGGATCGAGCCCCGCATCAGGCTCTCTGCTCTGCGGGAGGCCTGCTTCTCCCTCTCCCACTCCCCCTGCTTGTGTTCCCTCTCTCGCTGTGTCCCTCTGTCAAATAAATAAATAAAGTCTTTAAAAAAAAATGACCTATAATTCACACACAATAAAATTCACCCCTTTTAAAGTGTACAATTCCATGGTTTGTAGTACAGTGTCAGAGTCGTGCAACCATCAGCCCGGCCATTTTCATCAGCCCCAAAGGGAACCCTGTACCTTTTAGCTATTACCCCCCCCCCCCACCGGCCTTCTCCTCCCCAGGCCTAAGCAATCACTAATCTACTATCTCCATCAGTTTGCCTATTCTGGACGTTTCCTATAAACAAAATCATACAATATGTGGCTTCTTTCAGTTAGCGTAATGGCTTTGAAGTTCATTCATGTTACAGGAGTGTTTCAGTCTTTCATATGTTTGAATATCATTCCATTGTAGGGATATACCACCCTTTGTTTACCCATTCATCGGCTGATGGACATTCAGGATGTTTCTCCTTGTTGGCTGTTATGAATCATGGTGCTGTGAACGTCTGTGGACGAGTTTTTGTGTGGACATAAGTTTTCATTTCTCTTGGGTATATACGGGAAAGTTACACTGCTTAGTCATATGATGACTTTGTGTTTTTGTTGACTGGCTCACTCTTATTAAGGAGTCTGCTCAAACGTGACCTCCTTTGAGAAGCCTTCCCTGATCATTCCATCTAAAACAACAATCCCCACCCCCGCAGCTGTCTATCACCTTATCCCATTTTGTTTTCTACATGGCCCTTACCACTGTCTTGAGTAATGTTGTGGATTAGTTTCCTCACTGGCCATCTGTGTCTCCCCACTAGAACATCAACTCTGCAAGGACGGTGACCTTGTCAGTCTTGCCCGTCGCTCTTCCCTCAGCACCTAAGACAGTGATCAGCACTCAGTATTTATTGACTACATGAATGAATCGATGGCAGAAATGTTTACCCTTTTTTTCCCACCCACAGGGCCCAACCACAAATCTACTGATGACTGTTTTAGTGCTGTTCCATTCTCTTCATTGTTCTTTGGGAAAAGTAAAAATTCACCCACCTAAATTATAGAAGTGTCTGTAGCAAAGAACGTGTGGATAATTTAACTTAGATTTGCACCGCCCACCCCCGCCCCAGGAACTGCAGAACCAAAGCCCTATGCCTTTAGTAGCAACCCCCTAAGATTGCAGTAGGAGGGAGGGTTGAAGGAAAGAAAACTCCAGTGAGTAAGAATGAGAAGTGAGATGCTCAGCGTTGCAGAGCTGTAAACTGGGGGGTTTCTCCTTTGAAAAACGAGGGACTCTGCGAAATGCCTGGACTTCTAATCTTTAGATAAAAATTAAAACCATTTTGTAATATTCGCATGTTTCTAAAATCGGACATCTTTCTAAGAAGAGCAGTCAGTATCCATTATATCTTTATATCTTTATCTGGGGAACAGAAGTTGTGTGATAACCTGGTTTGACCTTGATTATCGGTCATTTGCATAAAATAAATGGCACATGGGTTGAAGAGAAGGAGAGAAGAGATATTTTCTGAGGTTTTTTTTTTTTTTTTTTTCTCTTGGGTCTTAATAGGAAAAGGAGATCAAGATTTGTATGCAAAATGTTTTCCTACCTTGCTTCAATTTGTCTTCATATGCCCCTGTTGGAAGGTGGAGGCTTAAAAAAAAATTAGAGAAACTGAACTGAAGAGGTGTGAATTTTGAGAGGATCACTCATTAACATTTCCAAAGGAATCAGAGCTGTGTGTGTAACATTTTCATATCTGCACAACTTTGCATTTCAGAGATGTTAAGGGTGGCTTTTAGGAAGCGTTTCTTATTTGAAACTGCTGGTTGAATATTTTTAGGCCTGGAACAAGCAAATTTGAGGTACAGCCTTGGGTGGAGAGTAGGGGGCCAGGCAGGGGGAAAAAGGGCTGGTTTGTTTGTTTGTTTATTTATAAAAAAGATTTTATTTATTTATTCATTTAATTGACATAGAAAGAGAGAGAGCACAAGCGAGGCACAGGCAGAGGGAGAAGCAGGCTTCCTGCTGAGCAAGGAGCCCGATGTGGGGCTCGATCCCAGGACTCCAGGATCATGACCTGAGCCGAAGGCAAACGCCCACCCGACTGAGCCACCCAGGCGTCCTAGAAGGGCTGTTTTTCATTCATTCTTTCTTTTTTTTTTTTTAGAGATTCCTTCAAATTGGGTGATTTCCTCCAAATCTAGTCACCTCTTCAAAAGTTTCAAGTAGGCGTGATGCCTGGCTCGCTCAATTGGTTGAGCATCTGATTGGGGTTCAGATCATGATCTCAGGGTCCTGGGATCTGGGCTGCTTGCTCAGCAGGGAGTCTGCTTGTCCCTCCCCCTGCTCGTGCTCTCTCTCTCTCTCAAGTAAATAAATAAAATCTTTTTAAAAAGTTTCAAGTAGATAGTCCCCCATGGCAGAAAAAAAGTCATCACAGGTATAAACGGAGATACGTAGTTTATAAGCATTTCTTTTCTGATGTAGTCCTAGTGACTCTGACAATACACAAAGCAGCATGGAGCAAAACAAACAGATTAAAGAAGGGTATACCCAGATCTTCGTTTACAGGAAGTTTAAAAAGGTATAGAAGACCATCACGCATTGTTTATGAATGTACGCATGCAGCATAAAAAACACAAAAACTTGCATGGGAATGAGAATCTCTACAGTCAGGACGTCTGCAGATCATAGGAGGATGAGATTAGGAAAATACACAAAAGCTACACTTGTGTCTGTCTGTATTTTAGTAAACATTATTGAAATATAACATGTGTTCCCCCCAAAAAGAGCACAAGACGAAGGAATAGAGCTCGATGAATGTTCACAAAGACCAGCGCTCTATCTATAATTCTGATTCGTTAGCTGGGCGGGGGGTATGTGATGTTGGTTCTATTATCTATACTTTTTATATGCCTGAAATATTTAATTTAAAGGCTTTCTTTTAAAACTTCTTAAGATTATAGGTCAACGATGCTTAAAGATTTTATTTTAGATAGAGAGAGAGAGAGCACGAGTGGGGGAGCAGAGGGAGAGGGAGAGAGAGAGGGAGAAGCAGGCTCCCCACTGAGCAAGGAGCCCAACTTGGGGCTCGATCCGAAGACTCAAGGATCATGACCTGAGCCCAAGGCAGACGCTTAACAGACTGAGCCACCCACGTGCCCCAACGGTGCTTCATTAAAAAAAAAAAAAAAAGCCACAACTCCACAAGCATCTCAAATGGTTAGACCATTAATCCTTTCAATTCCCTTCCAGTTGTAAAAGCCAATAAAAACCCAATCAAAAGTAGGATCGTAGGGCAAAATGAACGAAGAACTATAATTAATACAAGTTATGTTTTCTCATTTAATGTCATTTTAATGTATACTCTAATATCCAAATGTAAAGAATTGTAGTGATTTGGATCTGCGAGAAGGAAGTTTAATGTATATAAATGTATATAATGTAAAGGCCAGTCTTGCCCTTTTCCTTCCGCAGCCACCTCCTAGCTCGACCCTGAATTTCCACATCACTGAGAGGGGGTTCTGGTGCCTTTGCCAGAGAATCCCCTGCTTCCTCCACTGACAGGAAAAGGAACTTGGGTTCATGGTCCTTTCAGCTTGGATGCTACTGCCGCTGCCCTCTGCAGGCAGAAGACTCAACTTGTAGCCGACCAGTTGCATTCTTTTCCTATCAATCTAGGGCGTCCCCCATTTGTAAACACAGCGTTCATGCTGAAATCCATTGTTTATAGCCTGCCGGCATTTTCCCATAAACAGAAGCACTGTTTCACATGGTAGTTGGGCCCCCAGGATCATCCCCCCCCCACACACACACCAACTCAATAAAACTACCCAGGTTTCTATGGAGAATGCTTTCGGTTAGGATCAAGTGTTCGCCAAGCGTCCCCTATGTGCAAGGTACCGCAGGGCTACCAATATGATTCAGGCAGAGTGTCTGTCTCTAAAAAAGTGATGTGTCTTGTAAGGGGAGATAAGACACTAACCTGAGTGACTAGAAGAGGCAGACTGCTTGAAGTGACATGTGGGGTACATGTGGAGAGCAGCGAAGATCAAAGAGAGGAAGATACCCCATCTGGGGAGGAGAAACCAGGGAAGGCTTTAAGAAAGCAGTGGAATTGGAGATGAATTATGGCAGGAAAGGGGGTAGGATGTTTCAAGGAGATGGAAGAACAGAATCAAAGACACGGAAATAGGAAAACAGGAGATGTGGCATAGAAAAAGGAAATAATCCCTCCCGTGAAGCCAGAGTATTAGGAGGAGAATCCGGATGTGTGACGTGAAGATCCCAGGCTATCTTTGATGGCAGGAATAGGGACAACTTCCGTCTCCCACCCCGTTTGGAGCCGGACGATGATTCCTCTAGTTTAGGCAAGGCAGCGTGAGGGGGTGAAGGTGGGGTGCCCAGCGGGTTGAAGGCTGGTTGCTGGGGAAGGAAAGGACTCTGGGATGGAGAAGAGGCTTGGGGATTTGGAGGAGAAGCTCTAGGTGAGGTCTGAGAAATAAGCAGAGCTTGTTGTTACCCCCACTTTCTCCCATTCTGCCTTCCTTCCCCTCTCCCTTCTCCCTCACCTCTGGCCAGCCCAAGAGGCTGACACGGGGAAACAGCCAGAAGTCTCCCCATGACACCCCTACCTCCTGCCGGGAGGGGTTGGGGTGGTGCCGGTGGTGGTGGGGAGAGGTAAGCAGTTGACAGTAGTTGTGAAAGGCACTGGTTGAAAGGGATTTTCCCTTCATTCTTCTTCACCTTTTGGAATTTGGTTTTTGTCATTATTAGCCCTGCCAGGCCCCAAGCCCTGGGCCTGCAATGGCGGAGAAATGGAGAAGGAGGTGCACATTTTCCAGCCATGCACGGAGGCTGTAATTCCTAGGTGGCAGGCATGCGTGGTTAGTCGCACATAGATCAACAGAGGCGCCTTGCCTCTTTCTTCTACTTTAGTGTAGAGGAAAATTCATTGCTAAGTTTGGAACATTCCCTGTATAGGAGGAGAGAGCAATCAACCGTCACCAGAGAGGCTAAGGAAGCATGAGTTTCCAACTCAGTCTGATAAAAGTAATGATAACAATAAAATAGCTAGCGTTGGTTAAGGGGATGCTATGCGGCAGGCACAGAATATTTCTTATCTCATTTAATCTGCACAGTACGAACAGTACAGATGAAAGCCCTGAGGTCAAGCCAAACTGAGTTTGAAATCTTAGCCCCGTCACTTAGTAACGAAAGCACAATGCTGGGGCGCCTGGGTGGCTCAGTCGTTAAGCGTCTGCCTTCGGCTCGGGTCATGGTCCCTGGGTCCTGGGATCGAGCCCTGCATCGGGCTCCCTGCTCAGCAGGAAGCCTGCTTCTCCCTCTCCCACTCCCCCTGCTTGTGTTCTCTCTCTCGCTGTCTCTCTCTCTGTCAAAAAATAAATAAAATCTTTAAAAAAAAGATTAAAAAAAAAGAAAGCACAGTGCTTGACAAAGGATGAGAACTCAATAAATATGAAATAAACATTAATCAATTAACCGAGCAATTGGTATTAATAATTAAGATGAATTAATATCACAGTGTATGTGTGTATACCCCCCCACAAACCTATAAAGCATTTATAAGTAAATGAGAAAATTGAGACCCTTAAGTCATCCCTCAAGTTTACACAACTACTACGTGGCAAAACCTGAATTCGAAACCATTTGTCGGGACAGAGTTTCCGTTTGGCATGGTGAAAAAGTTCTGGAAATGGATAGTAGTGATGGTTGCGCAGCACTGTGAATATGCTTAATGTCCTCAAATTGTACACTTACAAATGGCTAAAAGGGTAAATTTTATGTTATGTATATTTTACCCCACATACCAAAAAAACCCCAGTTGTCAGAAGCTGGGCTCTTAACCACCATGCTATATATACTGCCTCTCAGTGACCATTAATTGCCCACTGTTCATAAGGTCCTCCAGTGTCATAGAACAAGGACTAGATTTGCAGTCAAAAGACCTCTGTTCACATACCACATCTGCTTCTTACTCATCATGTTATCGCTGAGTGACTAAGACTTGTCTGGGTTTTCTTTGATGGAAGGGGGAACCAAGTTCCATGTGAGCTCCTCTCCAAGGGGTCCCATAAGTTACAGACACACAGGTCCTGGTTACATTGCTGACCAACCTTGGGGAGGAGGGGGGCAGGCATCTTTGAGCCCCCACAAGGAGGGCAATTAAGGTTTGAGCCAGTTTACCCATTCTTTTTTTTTTTTTTTTTTTTTTTAATGGACAGAGAGGCAGGGGAGGGGCAGAAGGACAGGGAGAGAGAGAATCCCCAAGCAGACTCCCTGCTGAGCTCGGAGCCTGATGCGGGGCTGGATCCCACAACCCTGAGATCATCACCTGAGCTGAAACCAAGAGTCAGATGCTCAACAGACTGAGCCACCCAGGCGCCTCCAGTTTACTCATTCTTAGTTACTCCTTTCACCAGAATGAAATGTGGCAACTGCTGAGTGGGAACCTCTAAAAGGAAGTGAGACAGTTACTGATAGGGGACATCTGGGGAGGGCTTCCTTGGAAAGGAGAAGGAAGATGAAGTCATTCTGAGATAAACCGTCTTCGGGGGGTCACAACCAGATAAAGCTGGTGTTTTCACATACCACAGAAAACAACGGGCATCACAGGCAATATCAGTAACTGCTCTTCCCACACAAGGGATCACTCTTTTACACAGGTTCTTCGAAAAGAAAGCCAAGGTCCTCGTCAGCTTTATTGGTCTCCGTATGGTTTTTCACCACACTCAGTGGAGAAAAGAAATCTTCATTAATAGCTGAGTCCCCGGACACGCCCTGACACTGTAGGAGAAGACGACACACGAGCAAATCCACCCTCCTTCCCATTTTCCAGGCCACGATCCCCAACCCCTCGATGTCCCTGAAGCTGTCACCAGACTCTTTTGGGCGTGCAGCAATATAACCCGGCAGATGCTGCCCTCCGTTGGAAAGCCGAGCCTCATCACCGACCGCGGGGACAGACTCCGCTGCTTAAAAGTCCTTTTGTGTGTTCATGGCTTGCGGATCATAACACCCGTTCCTCATAAAAACAGTTCAGGAGGCCAGGTTGTCCCCTAAAGTGCATTTATCGTGAGAGGAGGACGCGCAGAACAGCTTGCCAGGGCACACGTCGGGATAAGCCCGCTACCCGCTCTGTACAGGACAGACAGTGCCTAGTACAGCCTAGAGGAGAAGTACAGAATGCCTTGCTCTTATCGTCCCCGACCTGGACCTAGTAGCTAAGGGCAGTCTGTCCCAGAGCGGCACAGGTGTGTAACAATCTAGCTGGGGGCATCGGATGCCCCTGTTCTGGATCCGTCTTCTTCAGCACCGCTTCCGCAGGCTCCTTTCCACGCGTCTTGGTTCTCCGAGCCCCAAATGATTCAGCACGTAGGTTCTTGATACTCCCGCTCTGTCTCTTAGCCATGTCCCTCCATCTGGAACTCAGCCAGCGCTCGCAAATTCTGTTAGTTCCCCCCACAACCCCCCCACGCTCATCCCCTTGGACTGAGCCGGCCCGGTCCCTCCGGCTGGGGAAACCAGAGATCAGCTCTTGCCCACTCAGAAGCAAGGCTGATGCTCCACCTTGAGCTTCAGGGCCAGGCAAGGAGGCCGTGGCACTATTCTCGCAATCATCTTGACCTGGCCCCTCATCGCCATTGGTGGTGTCACCCAAGAGATTCACAAGGGAACTTGCTGGGTCGCTCAGATACAATCGTGACTGGAAACACCGGGTGTGTGTGTGTGTGTGTGTGTGTGTGTGTGTGTGTGTGTGTGTTTCAAGGGTCCCAAGGGAATAGCGCGTAAATCATATTCCTTGCCTCCTAGCTGGTAGTAAGGCAATACGGTGGGATCCGTTCTGCAAGCAAGAATATACTGGAGTGGGGTGCCTGGGTGGCTCAGTCGGTTAAGCGTCTGCCTTCAGCTCAGGTCATGATCCCGGGGTCCTGGGATCGAGCCCCGCATCGGGCTCCCTGCTCAGCCGGGAGCTTGCTTCTCCCTCTGCCTCTGCCCCTCCTCCCCCTGCTTATGCCCGCGCACTCTCTCTCTCTCTGACAAATAAATAAATAAAATCTTTAAAAAAAAGAATATACCAGAGTGACGCTGGCACGAGGTGGAATATGTTAGAGCTTTTCGGATTTCTAAACTGCTTGCAGAAAGATTCCATGGCTCCGTCTGCTAAGGCATAATCAAGTGTGCAGGAAACGGGATTCGTTTTGCTCGCTGAAGCAGGAGGTCTACAGGTGGTATGAAATGAACCGGCAGCCCACTTCTTCACAGTCCCAACGGGATCGATGTGCAATGAATTTCCCAGATCAGCTGAGCCCGGGAGCCTCGGGGAGCTAACAGATTTTACCTGAAGCTGAACGCCCCGCGCCCCCCCACCCCCGCCCCCTCTCCTGGCCACCGCGGCAGACGCTCCCATGGGGGCCCCCGGGGAAGACAGAATTTAAGTAGTTGGCTGCCCCCTGGTGTCTGCAGAGCCGCAACAACAGGAGGCTAGACAGGCTTACTAGGTCCGAAAGCCGGGCAGCAAGGGTTGCTGGCATTAAGGGGCCAGGCTAAGGGGATGTGAGACAGAAATTTTGCCTGTCCTCCCCTCACCAAGGCTTGTGCCCCACACAGGGCTGCAGCCGCCAGGGGGCTGGCCTCTTTTTCGAATTTGTCTGCCCAAAGGAGCCGTCTTTTTTCTAATCCTCATTTAGAAATCTCCCTGGTGCTGGAGAGTAGTACAAGTTAAAACACTTGAAATAGCGGAATAAAGGTCAGCTAGGGAGAGATGTGCAGAAAGCAATGATAATTCAATATTGGGTAACTTTACTAAAATAACATGGAATTTCCTTTTCTGAAGATGTTCAGACTAGGTTATTTTCATTATCAAATAAAGGCATAAGTGACTGTATGTAAACATTATCTCTAAGACATAGTGCTGCAAAGTATCTTATTGATAACTGGATGGAAGTTCTTGTAATAAATTGTTTATCAACAACAACAACAACAAAAAGATTTCTAATTTCTAAAGATACCGTACAGACTGCTATTAGCCCAATACGATAGGTCACGCAGTCAGAATGCACTCAGCCTATGGGAGCACCATCTTTAATTCTGCAAATTCGGGTGTTTCATAAGAATAGGTCAAGGATGGGATGCCTGGGTGAAGCGTCTGCCTTCGGCTCAGGTCATGATCACAGGTCCTAGGATCGAGTCCCACATCGGGCTCCTTGCTCAGTGGGGAGACTGCTTCTCCTTCTGCCTGCTACTCCCCCTGCTTGTGCTCTCTCTCTCTCTTTCTGATGAATAAATAAATAAAATCTTAAAAAAAAAATAGCTCAGGGTGTGTGTGGAATGTGCTAAGAGTAAAGAAAATGTCTAAGTCTTGCCCTACACCCTGGGTACACTCAGGAGCCTAGGGAAATCTCATGCTCCAAGCTTTAGTTCAGCACCCCTCCTATACATCCGACTGAAGCCCACTTTTGCATGAGTGGACTCCAGTGGGTGCTCTATTAAGGTGCTGGTGTACTTGAGCTTACAACCCCAACTGGTAACAATTGGTTAGAGCTAAGTGGGGCGACTTCTTTTGTATAGGTCACATGCTCTCCAGTCAATTAAGGCTGTTTCACTATTTTGCCTGCCTGGCTCCTATAGACATGTGAATTAGTGATTCCTGTGACACAGATCAGGAAAAGCAAAGAATGTAGAAATGGCACCTTGGCAAGAGTATATACACATAATCGTACGTGGCAGAGGCTGCCCATCAAAATCTACTCTCTTCCTCTCTGATGATAGAATTGTAGCTCGGACATGGCTCCACACCTAGGAATTCCCATTCCTAGCCCTAAACCCCTTTGCAATTACAACAATGGTGTGACTGAGTTGTTGCCAATGGCATATGAGCGGAAGTGATGTGTAAGCTGCCAGGGCTGGCCTATCAAATCTTGCCAAGTGCTTCTCTGTGATCTTTCCCCTCCCATGAGCTGATACATACAGGGAAACCTGACCTGGCTGTAACTCTCTTGCTAGGGCCAAGGTTCAAGGGTGTGATGGAGAAATGAAATAAATTGAGCCTGGGTCCCTGAGTGACCACATGGAGCAGAGTGTCCCTGCAAACTTGAACTACTCACCCTCATTGTTATTTGAGAGAGACACCTTTGTCCTTTGTATGAATTACTCAACAGAGTAGTAGTCATCCATGCAGACATTTTGGTATATATTGCCTAATCTGGCCTCAAATCAACCTGGACTAAATCTGACAGAACCACTTCTGGGCCATTTGGGAAAAAATGTCTAAGTGTGCAAGTGAAATTTCTTAAAAGACGAGCATGGTGCCAAACAAGGTCCTAGACTTGGAGGCTTTTAGGATGATTAAAGTTGTCTGGCAATTCTTAGGTTTTCCAGAATCTGTCCCACTGATTCATGCTGTCTTTCTCACCCAGATAACACTAAAAACTCATCGCTAAAGAGGGAAGCTATTTGCCTAGTGGCCAGTTATCACATTGCAACCTCCAAAAATACTCCTCACCTATACTCCAGTCTTGGTGAATCTCAACCCAGCTAGAACCTACACCCTCAAAACCAAAGCCTCATATATGCCATCCCACCCAAGGAGGATACAGGTGTCATGACTGCCACCTTTATGCCTATCTCCAGAAGGTTGGTGCTAGTCAAAGCCAATTTCCCAGTGTGGAAATGAGAGCCCTTAGTGACCAACTACTCCTTTGAGGCCTTGGAGCACAACTATCAGGAGCCCAACACCTCTTGTTTTTAGATCGTCTATCCTAGGGAAGCCAAGGCAGACCCTAAAACTCAGCCCATGATAGGAGAGTTAGATCACCTTCTTCAGGTAGTTTTATTGTTCTGTCCCATACATAGCAGGAAGACCAAGCTACTGAGAAGACAATGTAACTGAAAAGCTAAAATAACAGACGGTAGAATTGAGCCCATTCTGGAAAATCCTCTGGACTAAGAACTTCATAGCCATCCATTCAGCTATGAACTTCTGTCAGCTCTACCTCAAAAACATATCCTGAATCCACCCACTTCTTTCCATCTTCACTCATTTCCAATCCAAGCTACCAGAGTCTCTTGCCACAATGGTAGAAAGAAAGGGAGAAATACTATATACCACAGTGATCTCCTACCTGGTCTCCCTGTCTCTACTCTTTCCTCTTCACAAAGCAACCACAATGATTTGTTCAAGTATAGATCAGTTCATATGACTCCCCTCCAATGGCTTCCACTAAGTTTTTATTCACTAATCTCCAGAAATACTGGCCTTTTAAAATTTTTTAAAGATTTTTAAAAAGATTTATTTATTTTTTTAAAAGATTTTATTTATTTATTTGAGAGAGAGAGTGAGAGAGAGAGTGCACAAGAGGGGGGAGGGTCAGAGGAAGAAGCAGACTCCCCACTGAGAAGGGAGCCCGATGCTGGACTCGATCCTGGGACTCCAGGATCATAACCTGAGGCAGATGCTTAACCAACTGAGCCACCCAGGGGCCCCTAAAAGATTTATTTATTTTAGAGAGAGAGCATGCAGAGGGGCAGAGGGAGAGGGAGAGGGAGAAGGAGAGAAGCAGACTCCCTGCTGAGCATGGAGCCCAATGCAGGTCTCCATCTCACAACCCATGAGATCATGACCTGAGCTGAACCCAGTCGGATGCTCAACCAACTGAGCCACCCAGGAAATGCTGGCCTTTTTTAAAAAAAATGAACTTTTTATTGAGATAATTACAGAATCACATGCAGTTTTAAAAATAATAGAGATCCCTGTACACTTTGCCCAGTTTCCCCCAATGGTAACATTTTGCAAACTATATCATGATGAGCTTATTGTCATTGATACAACCCATTAATATTATTCAGATTTCTCCAGTTTTGTGTTTGTGTGTGCTCGTGTGTGTGTGTTTAGTTACCTGTGTAGGTTCATGCATGTATCCACCACCACAGTCAATCAAGATGCTGAACAGTGCCATTATTACAAGGATCCCTTGTGTTGCAGTTTCATGACCATACTCACTTCCCTTTCTTCACCACCTCCTTAACCCTGGGCAACCACTAATCTCTGTTTCTATAATTTTGTCATTTCAAAAACATTTACATGGAATCATACAGCATGTCATTTTTGGGGATTGGCTCTTTCCATTCAGCATGATTTTCTGGAGATTCATCCAGGCTGTTGCATGTATCCATGATTTGTTCCTTTTTATTGCTGAGTTGTATTCCATGTTATGGATGTGCCTCAGTGTATATCCATTCAACCATCAAAGAGCATTCGTGTTATTTCTGAACAGTCATGTATAGGCCCTGTGTAAATACAAGTTTTTGTTTCTCTGGGATAAATGCTTAAGAGGTGCAATTGCTAGGTCTTATTATAAGAACACGTTTAGTTTTTAAACTAAAAACTAGCAATTGCACCTTTCAGTTTTTAAAGAAATTGCCAAATTGTTTTCCAGAGTATTCCCACCGGCAATATTACAAAATCCAACCTCTTCCCATGAATTGCTAGACCTTAGATAATCTTGCCTCTGCTTAGCTCAGGCCTGAAAGCAGCACACATCACTTCCACTCACATGCCATTGGTGAAAACTTAGTCACACCACCGCTCTAATTGCAAAAGGATTTAAGGCTAGGAAAGGGAGTTCTTGCTTGGACAGCCGTGTTGCAAGCACAATTCTATTATTATAGAGGAAGGGGCGAATAGGTTTTGATGAGCAGTCTCTGCCACACATGACTAGGTTCCTTCACCTTCTTTTCTTTTTTTTTTTTTTTGGTCTGTTTTAGAGAGTGGGGGGAGGGGCAAAGGGAGAGGGAGAGAG
Organism: Phoca vitulina; assembly: GCF_004348235.1. Classification (NCBI taxonomy): domain Eukaryota; kingdom Metazoa; phylum Chordata; class Mammalia; order Carnivora; family Phocidae; genus Phoca; species Phoca vitulina. Next base: position 5,024,183 of record NW_022589772.1, on the reverse strand, counting down.
AGAATCTTAAGCAGGCTCCACACCCAGCACAGATTTTGGGGGGGGGGCCTCAATCTCACGACACTGAGATCATGACCTGAGTCGAAATCAAGAGTCAAATGCTTAACCAACTGAGCCCCCCAGGCGCCCCTCTCTGCCTTCCTTTCTCTTAATTATCATTATCTTCAGTACCAGATGGTATTATAATTTTTGTTCCAACCACCAAATAAGATTTATAAAACTCAGGAGGAAAACGATAATCAGTTATATGTGCCCTTACGTCTGCTCTAGCTGCTGTTTCTTCTTCCTGATGCTCCAAGATTCCTTCTTTCATAATCTTTTTCCGTTTAAAGAAATTTTTTTTAGCCATTATTTAAGAGTAGGTCTGCTAGTGGAAAATTATTTTGCCCATCTTTCATCTGAAATTGCTTTCATGTCTCCTTCATTCTTGAAGAATATTTTTGCCTGTATAGAATTCTCAGTTGACATTTTTCTCTCAGCACTTGAAAAATGTGTCCCTTCATTCCCGCCCTCATGGTTTCAGTTGAGAAATCTGGTGTAATTTGAACTTGTACTCTCCTGGGAGAGCAACGCACTGTTTCTCCTGGGTGCTTTCAAGATTTCTTCTTTGCCTTTAATTTTAAAAGTTTAATGACAGTGTGTCTTGGCATGGATTTCTTTGGGTGTATCCCTTTTGGGGTTTGCTTTAGCTTCTTGAATCTGTAGGTTTTGTATCTTTTGCCAAATTTGGGAAGTTTTCAGTCATTATATTTTCTTTCAGCCCCACTCTCTTCTCTTCTCCTTCTGGGACTCTGATGATATGAATGTTAGAACTTCTGGTATTGTCCCACAGGTCCCTGAAGATCTGCTTTTTTTTTTTTTTTTTTTTCAGTCTGTGTTCTCTCTGTTATTCAGAATGGGTAAATGCTATTGATCTGTCCTCAGGATCATTGATTCCATCCTCTGTCATCTCTATTCTACTACTGAATCTATCCAGTGAGTCTTTCATTTCTGCTATATATTTTTCAGTTCTATCATTTCCGTTGGACTCTTTTTTGTGACTTCTCTTTCTTTGCTATGATTTTCTCCTTTTTCATTTGTTTCAGGAGAATTTGTATTGATGAAGCATTTTTATGCTGGTTGTTCCAAAGATAATTTCAACATCTGATTAATCTCAGTGTTGTTGTCAGTTGTCTTTTCTAACTCAAGTTATGGTTTTCTTGGTTCTTGGTATGATAGGTGATTTTCAATTACATCCTGAACATTTTGTCTACTATGTTGGGAGACTCTGGGTCTTCTGTAACTTCTTTTGTCAAGCAGTTACCCTGTTTAGGTATAGCACAGAGGTCTTAGCTTACTTTTGCGGGCTGTGATTCCAATGGTAGTTTAATTTTAAAACTTAGTTTAATTTTCTATGAATCTATGAAGTCAGCACCGGAGAGGTGCAGTTGAGGTAATAAAGCGGGCAAGCAAGGAATCTAGAAATGTCCAAGCAGGTGAGCAAGCACATCCAAGAAAGGAGGGAAATTGGAGAGTCATGGAAGGACTGGCAAGAGAAAGACAGGTTTCTAGCCTTAGAAATTCAGGCACAGGGCAGGGTGGGTAAGAAAACGGAGGCTTAGGTATCAGAGTGTACTTGTATTAAGAACAAAACCCAGGTACTGGAGACAAGGTGAAAAGTTAACTTCCAAGCAGCTAATGAAAGCTGCTTACCTAATGCCCTTCATCTAACAGCACTATTGCTCTGGGACAAAAGCTACCAGTGAGTAAGAAGTGTGGAAAGAGGAAGACTGTGTGCAATAAAGGCCATAGTGTCATGGTTAAGAGGATGGGCCAGAAAGGCAGAAAGTGGTCTTCAGCAAATTGTTGAGGCTCTCTGAGCCTCCATTTCTGCAAAGAAGTTAATAATCACATCAATTTGTAGGCCAAGGTTAAGGGTTAAATGAGATCCTCCGTGGATAGAATTGAGCCTAGTGCCCAACACATGGTAAGCGTCCAGTAAATGTGAGCTAATGTTCTTATCCCTCACCTAACACTGACCTTGAATCACACAAGCCCCTTCTCAGCAGCTCCTAATTAGTGACAATGAAAACAGGAGGCTTTATGGTTGTTTAGAAGTTATAAAATCTCATTCTCAGGAAAGTGCTCATTAATATGCTTACCACCATTTCTTACCAGAGCACCAGAGGCTGAGATTTATCGAATGTGAACAATTTAAAATAATAATTTCTGTAAGCATACACATAGCCAGCTTTCAATTACTCACTCTAATGGAGAAGATCAAAGTCATGGGTAATCCAAAACTGTGCTGGATCCAAAGTCAACTCTGTTTGGCTTGGAAATGGACTGGATGACCTTCTTTTGCAGCACATTTTAGCTTTTGGATTCTTTTCTGCTTTGGCTAATAATAAAATGAATTTATATTCTCTAAGCACACTAGCTGGCAGCAAGGGGAAGTGCACATAAATATTCTTGAGGGAAAGGGAAAGCTTTCTTCCTGGGTGGCTCAGGTGGTTAAGCATCTGCCTTCGGCTCAGGTCATGATCCCAGGGTCCTGGGATCAAGCCCCATGTTGGGCTCTTGCTCAGCAGGGAGCCTGCTTCTCCCTCTCCTTCTGCCTGCCACTCCCCTTGCTTGTGCTCTCTCTGTCAAATAAATAAATAAAATCTTTTAAATCTTTTTAAAAAATCTTTAAAAAAAAAGAAAAGGGGAAACTAAAATCATGATATCAAATTTGTTGAAGAGAGGATTTACTATACATTTTTGTTGGTGGTTCTCAAAATTTAAGGAGATAAAAATCACATTGGGGAACTTGTTAAAAATGCACATTCACAGCTCCAACCCTTGAAATTTTGATTCAATAGCTCTGGGCTGGAGTTTAGAACTGTGCTTTTCTTTTTTATTTATTGTGGAAAAACTACATAGCATTAAATTTACCCTCTTAGCCATTTTTATGTGTATAGTTCAGTAGTGTTAAGTATATTCGCACTGTTGTGTAATAGATCTCGAGAACTTTTTCACCTTGCAAAACTGAAACTCTTTACCCATTAAACATTAGTTCCCTCCTCTCTTGTCTTTCCCCAGCCCTTGGCAACCACCTTTCTGCTTTCTAGTTCTATGATTTTGACTACTTTAGATATTGCATATGAGTGGAATCATACATTTGTTCTTTTGTAACTGGCTTATCTGACTTTGCATAATGTCCTTGAGTTTCACCCATGTTGTAGATGTGACAAGATTTCCTTCCTCTTTTAAAAAAAATTATTTATTTTAGAGGGGGGAGGAGCAGAGGCAGAGGGAGAAAGAGTCTTAAGCAGACTCCACTCTTGAGTGTGGAGATCCATGCAGTACTTGATCTCACGACCCTGAGATCACAACCTGAGTCGAAACCAAGAGTTGGATGCTTAGCTGACTGTGCCATCCAGGCGCCCCAAGATTTCCTTCCTTTTTAAGGCAGAACAATATTCCATTGTATGAATAGACCTATAGACCACATTTCCTTTACCCATTCATCCATCAATGGGTGCGATTTTTTCTTTTTTTGGATGTGCTTTTCTAATAAACACTTTCAGTAATTGTTACAGCTGGATCTCTCATAACCCACTGTGAGAATAATGATGTAGACCATAAACGTTAAGCCTGGAAAGACCTTGACATGAGGATCAGGTATCATGTTCCATTTTACAGGTAAGAAAACTGAGGTCCAGAGAAGAGAACTGATCTGTTCAGTGTTACAAAATTAATGCTAGAATGGAAGTGGGACTTAGGTCTGGCTCCTCATATAATGTAGTAGGCAGAGTTGATAATGGAGGTCTCTGAGGAAGAGAAGAGAGAGAGAAGGTCAGACTAAGGACATAATAATGGAACTTGGGGTGTATTCACATTAGGTGGGGTGACAGAACATAAGAATCAAGAAAATGGTTAGAGTGAATTTCTTAGATCTTGGCTGATCTCTTCAGAACCTTCTAGCTCAGCAGTTCTCAAGCTACCATGCACCTGGGTCTATTTGGGCATTTGTTTAAAGCATAGACCCTCATGAAAAGTACAGAAAAAGGAATATAGTCGATAATATTGTAATAACTTTGTATGGTGGCAGATGGTAATGACACTTATCCTGGTAAGCATTTTATAATGTATAGAATTATCAAATCATTCTGTTGTACACCTAAAACTAATATAAAATTTTATGTCAACTAGCCTTCAATAAAAAAAAAAAGCATAGATCTCCAGACACTTTGATTTAGTAGGTCTCAGCTGGGGCTCCAGTTTCTGCTTTACTTTTTTTTTTATCAGAAAAAAAAAAAATCACATTTATTTCAATAGTTCAAAGTGCAAATACAGCAAATCAGTTCATGTTTCAAGATACAGTTTTAAGTATAATGAAAACTTGATATACAAAAATGAAAGGGTAAATAGCAGAAATAAAGCTCAATTTTTTTTTAAAGATTTTTTATTTATTTATTTGACAGAGAGAGAGAGAGAGATCACAAGTAGGCCAACAGGCAGGGAGAGGGAGAGGGAGAAGTAGGCTCCCTGCCGAGCACAGAGCCCGATGTGGGGCTCGATCCCAGGACCCTGGGATCATGACCTGTTGGGATCATGACCTGAGCCGAAGGCAGATGCTTAACCATCTGAGCCACCCAGGCGTCCCAATAAAGCTCAATTTTTTAAAAAATTCAAGTAACCCGAAAACCTTTAGACTAAAATATTCCACTTACAACAATTCAGAAATGCCTTAATTTATAGATACCAGTAGTACAGTGCAATCCCAAAGGACTTCTCAAAGAAAGAGAATCACCCCAAAGCGGTCGGCTCAGGACAAGACTGAAGTTCTCGGTACTGGCTCTTCCTGATTCGGCAGCCTCACTCACTGTCAACTGATACGGTTCAACTCATGATACTTTGATGTTTAGGCTAATTCTAAAAAATGTTTAAAGTTCAATATGAGGCCAACACCCTACTAAGAGTTTCTGAAATGGCCACTATATATTTAAAAGATTTTAAAGACCAATTTCAACTTCAGGCCTATGGTATTACTGGGGGGAAAGACAGAAATTAATACTTCTTCCATTACTTAAAACCTTTCTGTAAGGTTAGCAGCAAGGCCTTTACAACTTCCTCATGAAAATCGTACTTAAATATATACTTATTTCTACACATACAGAACTTTTATGTAAAGTAGAAAAAGTTCCCACTAGGAAGATAATTAAAGGTTGTTAATGTTCTTTGTATCACTTAGCAGCCAAGACACATGTTTATTTCTGCTCCTCAGAAGCAATGTTAGCTACTCGCTTCAATTCAGGAAAGTGTGTATGTTCAGGAAGGTTTAGATGAGATATTTATTCAGTCTTTTTCTCAATCTTCTTCATCTTTTCATTGTAGGCAATAAATTGAGAGTCTGTTCCGAAAATTCTATCCCACCATGTAAATGTTGAAGCATAGTTTCCGATGAAGTTCATGTGGTGGAAATCATGATGCCGAGAACTAGCATAGAAAGGGATGATTTAAAAGGTTGAGAGGAATGTCATAACCACTATGGACATCAATAGTTTCTATCAAATGAATAGTCACCCATGACCAAAGGAGAATGACGTGATCACATAAAAGCATGATTCCAATGAAAAGTCCAGTTCCAAGAATCAGAGTTTCCAAGGGATGTGCATATCCAGCTTCCATTCCAAATGGAGCCTGAAACTCATGGTGAACTTTATGAATATATTTATATATTCTTTTGTGATGTAAGAGCCCTATGCAGGAAATAGTGCCCGGTATCCTCAATCACTGCACAGCCGAAGCATCTTGCCAAGAGCAGATACCATCTTGGCATTCTTTCCCAATCATAAGGTATATTAAAATACTCTGTAAAATAATAAGTTCCACAGATCAAAGGGAGCTGGATACAAAAGTGATTAAAGAGAAGTACTTCAAAACATTTCCATTGGTTTTCCCATGTTTCTGGTTTATCCTTTTGAATTTTGTACTTTTTCACGTAAGGTATAAATTGAAACAAAAATCCAGGTAAACAGAACAAGAAATAAAGGACCTCATGAACTATCAAGGATTCCCATGTTGCAATCTGGAACTTTGTATAATTATTCAACATATAGTTCCAAGCATTTTTAAAAGGTTCTTGTAGAGGGTTCTCAGGAAAAGTGAATCTACATACTCCACAGCCAAGGATGCTGAACTAAAGATGCCGATACTTTCATTTGTTGCCATTTCTCAAATCTCTGCTGAAAGCCTTAGAATTCTGGACAACCGCACGGGAACTGCGGGCCACCGTCACCCAGACTCGGCCAGGAGCTGCAGCCTAGGCTCTGCTTTATTTGCTAAGTAGGCACCTCAAGTGGCTTAGAATCCAGTAGATGGAAAATCACACTTTGCAAAAACACTTGTCTAACCTTCTAAGATCTTGAAAGTTTGTTGCCAAAATGTTTTAAGGAAATAACAAGATCTTTGATAATTCCAGATTTCCCTTATTGAATGACTTGGGAGCTGGGTGGAGTCTGACAGCCTATAAGGGGCTCTGACTGAGTGATCTGTTTGAATAAGGGAAGCGTGGCATGCTGTTTAAGGATGCAGGATTCAGTGCTGCACTGGTCTGGGTTCAAATCCACTTGCTAGCTAAGTCATCTCAGGCGAGTTTTAAGTTTTCTGCCTCTGCGCCTCATCTGTAAAGCGGGGATAATAATAGTATTTGCCTCAGAAGCTTGTTTTGAATGTGGTACTTAAGAGCTTTTAGCAACCACTTGCACACAGCTTAAATTACTACTTTTTTCAGGGTTGCTTGGAGAGCAGATCCTTTGCTCAGGATCAATCCTCTGAGGATTCTAAGGGAGCTAGAATGGCCAACTGGACTTGTTTGCCCAAGACTGAGACGTTTCCCTGGAATGCATGAGTTTTAGCACTAAAACCAAGACAGTCCCGGGAAAATTGGGATGGTTGGTCACTCTAAAGGCAGAACATTTTTTGAAGCTCTTCAAGTACTTATTTACATACATTATTTTTCCTGGTAAACAGTAGCTAGCTATAAACCTCAGAGGCTTTATTAATTCAATAAGCAATACTTGCTGAAGTTTATCTGAGAATTTATGTATCTATTAGCTGCTCCAGCTCAAATTTCTACCTTGGTGGACCTGGAGAGAAGCACATGGGAGGAAGTGTGTTTCTAGGTTTCCTGGAATTTCCTGTATTTGGAATGTGCCCAGCTATAATGTCTATATTTCTTGATCAGGTGACATTTTTCTTTTAGTAAAAATGCAGGTGTGTATTAACAGTCTGGAAGAGTCTTAAGATGTTATTTAGTGGCTCAATAAATGTTAGTTGGATTAATAAGTGACTACCAATGAAGATGGCTTGACTTGGGTGTTTTGGAGACTTTATTTACGAAATTGAGAGATACAATTTGAAAGTCATCTCCTTCTCAGATGGCAATTTCCTCCCTTGCACATCATTAACTCTCTCTTAATGTGGCTCCCCACAATAAAAGTATGATACCAGGCAGTCACTTACATTGCCCCAGTGAAGAGGCCCTTGGGATGTCTGTAACAGGCATTTGTGGAATTTCTGAATTCGGCCAGCAAGTCGTCTGGGATGCATATACAGAAACACTAACATATGCATATACATATATATTATATCCCTCAACAATGCCCAGCTGAAGTCATACATCCCCTCTAACTATGTTCCAGGTGGGACTTGACCTTGGCTGTACACACATTTTTGTAGGATAGTGCTTTGGACCTGTTAGCGTGGTTGAGGGTTGAACCCCTTTTTCTTTTGATTTTTTAATTATTTTTAAAGATTTTATTTGTTTATTTGACAGAGAAAGAGATAGCAAGAGAGGGAACACAAGCAGGGAGAGTGGGAGAGGGAGAAGCAGGCTTCCCACAGAGCAGGGAGCCCGATGCAGGGCTCGATGTGGGGCTTGATGCGGGGCTCGATCGCAGGACCCCGGGATCATGACCGGAGCCGAAGGCAGATGTTCAACGACTGAGCTACCCAGGCGCCCTCCCCCTTTTCTTTTTAAAGATCCACCGTTTTTTCTCACACCAGAAGGATTTGCCATCCTCCATTCACCACTAGATGGCTCATCATTCAAAAAAATCCTTCATTCCGAAGGGGGGGAAATCGGAGGGGGAGAAGAACCATGAGAGACAATGGACTCTGAAAAACAAACTGAGGGTTCTAGAGGGGAGGGGGTTGGGAGGATGGGTTACCTGGTGATGGGTATTGAGGAGGGCACGTTCTGCATGGAGCACTGGGTGTTATGCACAAACAATGAATCGTGGAACACTATATCTAAAACTAATGATGTAATGTATGGGGATTAACATAACAATAAAAAAATTAAAAAAAAAAATCCTTCATTCCAAAAAGGTTTATTGATCAAGTTTTCCACAATCATTTGAGTACTGCCCTCATGAATTTCAGCCATATCAGAGCATATTACTATATACTCTTTTTGTTTCATTTTGGTTTTAAAATATTTATTTATTTATTTATTTATTTATTTATTTATTTATTTGACAGAGAGAGAAAGAGCACAAGCAGGGGGGAGAGGCAGAGGCAGAGGGAGAAGCAGCCTTCCCGCAGAGCAGGGAGCCCGATGCGGGGCTCGATCCCAGGACCCCAGGATCATGACCTGAGCCGAAGGCAGCCGCCCAGGTGCCCTTACTATATACTCTTTTGAATATTTTTCTTTAAACTGGCTTAATTTTTAACTTAAGTATGCCTGTTTTAGAAGTAAACTGGAAGATGAGGGGGGAAAAACGAGAGGTATACATAGATGGAAAACAGAATGGCGCCAGAGAGAAAGAGCTGCAGCAAAGATTGATGGGAAGAAATCATGGGTCTGGAGGTGGTGATTCAGGAGGCAAGGGACCAAGACCAGTAGAAAGCAGAAAGATGGAGGGTGCAGGTGAGTAACAAGGGATCTCAAAACTGAGAGGGAAAAGCTGGGCAAGAGACAAGGAGAGGAAGGCGTAGAACCTGGGGATGAGGAGGATGTGAGACAGGTATAGAAATATTGGCATAAGAAGTTTGTATAAGATGAGGCTGCCACTGAGTTGGGCAAGCCAGAGGCTGAAAGAAAGGTGGAGCTCAAGGGAAAAGTGCGGGCATGCGATCTGAGGGGCTGAGGAGGATTAGGAGGTGCATCAGACGCTCTTGGCCACCTACCCAGTTTTCTTGACCTCTCCTTTCCTTTTTTCCTTTGGGGAACATTGGGAAACTGTTCAGTAACCAAACCCCAAATTGTGGCCCAATAGACCACAGACTTTTAATGCCTTACCTGTAAACCTTGTGACCATGCGTGTTTGAGAATTCAGAATTGTTGGGATTTTAGAAACGCAATACGAGTACATGCTAGACCTTAGGTAACTAACATACCCAGTGTGGTCCGGGGCAACACCCTATAACCAAACATGTTAATATTTCTGCAGCAAAACGTATGATCTGTCACACTTAGTGGGATAGACAAGGACTAGGAAATAGCCTCAGGTCAGTTCACATTAGGTTTTGGCACCTAAGGAATTTTGATGCCAAACTTAAAAAAAAAAAAAAAAAAAAGCCTCTTGACTTTGAATCTTTTGGATTGTGCACATTGCTTATGTCTTGATTCTGAAGCTGGGTCATGGGTACGTGGGAGCTTGTCATGTTACTGTTTATACCTTTTTGTGTGTGTAAAATACTAATTTTTTTAAGTAGGCTCCATGCCCAGCATGGAGCCCAGCGCAGGTCTCGAACCCACAACCCTGAGATCAAGACCTAAGCTGAGAACAAGTCGGACACTTCACCAACTAAACCCACCCAGGTGCCCCTGTGTAAAATATTAACACTTAAAACCTTTGAATGACATGGGTTCATGTCTGTTCTGAGAGGGCACATGATTCGGTACTCGGTTCACAGCAGGCTTACTAAATACTTGTTGAATGGAATCAACTTGACCTAGCCCTCCCACCCTCATTGTTTGTTATTCTTGCCCTACAAAAAGCAACAGATGCTCTGCTGGTTAGGGAGGTTAGTCTGGTTGTGAATATAAATAAGAGTTAAGCTGGAACAAGGACTGGCCCTAGGAAAAATTCATTTATTCTTTTATTCATTAATTCGACAAATATTTATCAAGGACTGCTATGGGCCTAGCACCAGGCCAGACGAAGAGAAGCCATTGGAGGCACCATGTAAACAAAATTTCATCTCTACCATTGAGAAACTCACGGTCTGCTCGTATCTGAGGGTGATTTAATGGGCTGAGTGCCACAGGAGAGACACTGAGGGCAATGAAAGCTCTAAGCAGGTGTGCCCTCTACCTGGGCGTGCCTGGGTATATTAAAGAAGAGCAGTGATTATCACAGTCTCCATGCTGCTACAACGTAAAATGGCAATGTGCTCTCGGTGCTTCCTAACCTATGGGAGCTTAGGTCTTCACAAAACTGAGTTTCTGAGGTACCCAAGGCTTCCTCTGTACCCAAGAAGGAGGGCAATGGAAGCCCGTGGTTAGGGGCCTTCCAGTGCTTAATGAGCATCATCGTAGATGACCCCCTGAGAAAAGTTATCATGGTCTCCTGGATGATCATCTGAAACATTCCCTGACCTTTCGGCCCCTGCTCCAGACAGTCCTGCCCCAACAACCCACACAAGAAAATGCCTTCATAAGTCAACATTCCTCAGAGAAGAATTTTTCCTGGAGCCCAGAGGCAACAGAATTTTTCCAATAACGAGATCTTGGTTTACTTCTTCCTTGATCTTGGCTTGACTCACCTCAGCCTGGGTCTAGACTGTGATGTGGGCCACAGAGATTCTTATCTGGGGATAATAAAGAAGTTGAGTAGATAAAGTACTTCACGTAGTACTTGGCACATAGTAAGCACTGGAGCATTGTACCCACCTCATAGGGTTGGTGTCAGAATTCAATCAGATTACCCATGTAAAGAGCTCAACACACAATAAAGATTAGCAACTGTGATAATGGTGCTAATGTGATAACCGTGCTAATATGATAATCATCCTATGATAGCACCAATCATCATATGATAATCATATGATAACGGTGCTAATATGGTGATGGTGCTAATATGATAATCATCCTGGTCAAGGAATGCCCCAGAGCAGTGAATTCCACCCCAGAATCTACATCTCGAAGAAGCTGATCCTTGTGGGGTCAACGCTTCGGTTTGGGAAGAGGAGCTGGTACTCAACAAGGTCTGTAAATCCCACGACGGCGTACTCAGAGCCTAGAGGAAGAGGCTGGGACCCCTGCATATCCACTGCAATGACATAACTGTCATAGAGATCACTAATGACCTCTTTCTTGGTAAATTCGATCAACCGTTTTCAGCCCTTATCTTTTGCGACCTTTTTCTGTCAGCAGGCAACAATGGCATGGTCAAGTCTTCCTTTTCTCCTTCATGACACATTGTGTTGACTTACATGACACCACACCCTGAGGTTTTCCTCTTTCTGGCTATTCCTTCTGGCTCTCCTTTGCAAGCACTTCTTCCTCCATCCATCTCTTAACTCCTGCTAACCATCAGGATTCTTTCTTAGGCAGCCTTCTTTTCTCATTGGACATATTCTCCCCTGAGTAATCTTTTCCACACCCATGGGTTCAGTGACCCATAGGCTGATGATTCCTAAATCTCTAGCTCAGATCTCTCTTATGAGCTCTGCACCCACAGATCCAACTGCTAAGTGGACATTTCCTTATGGAAGTCTTATGAGCACCTCAAATCTATAAGGTCCTAATTCAAGTTAGCAGCTCCACCCCATGTCTATAAACAAATACTTTGCTTCCCCTCCTATGTTCCCTATCTCCCTCTCCCTCATCACCTACATCTAATCAATGTGTAGATAGATCTTCTAGAATATAATCTGAATGCATCCACTTCTTTCTATTTTCATTGTCATCATGCTAATCCAGGCCACTGTCATCTCTCACCTGAAATAATTTTCTAATGGGTCCCCTTCTTTCCTGTTTTTCTCCTCTCCAGTCCACTCCTTACGTGAAAGCTAGAAGGGGTTTTCTGAAACAGCAAAATGATCGGGTCACACATCTGCTTAAAATCTTTTGACAACTCCTCATTGTTTTTAGGTAATAATAATTACAGCTTGGATTTATATAGTATCTAATACATGCCAGGCATTCCTCTGAGATATATATTGACAACATCCGATGAAGAACGGAGGCCTAGCAACAACTGTGTGGGTGAGTTTGAAACTGGATTATCCAGCCCTAGTCGAGCCTCTCGAGATGACTGCCTCAACCAACAGCTTGATTACAACCTGAGCCTGAATTATCTAGATAAACCACTCCTAGATTCCTGACCCTTAGCAACTATGTGAGATAATAACGTTTGTGGTTTTAAGCTGCCACGTTTGGGGGAAATTTGTTACACAGCAGCAAATAACTAGCACACTACTCTAGAATATTACTTCAAACTTCATTCATTCATTCATTCAACCAATAGCCATTTAATGAGTACCAAATATGAAAAATATGAGTACCAAATATGAAAACTACATCTCTGCCCACCCTCCCTTACCTTTGCCTACCCCCATCACAGCAATAAGGAATTATCTATCCCTCAATCCCAAAAGGTGACATGAGTCTTCATGGGTTTGTGCTTTTGTGCTGCCTGAGCTATCCTTTGCCTCTTTCTTAGCCTGGCTACCTCCCAGTCTTCCTCGAAGTTGGGTCCCTGTATCCCCTTCAGTCTGAGCTACATACTTCCTGCTCCATTAACACTCTATACCCACCTCTCTTAGCATTTACCTCACCATAGCATAATAGACGCTTTCCTTGTCCAACCAAATTGAACCTTGAGGAAGGAACTATGTCTTACTCATCAACACGTCTCCCTGCTTGAAAGCTTGTAGAATGAATGAACCAATGGGTGAATGAATGTAAGCTCTGGGGGGGGCGGGGCAGGCATCTTTGTCTTCTCTGTTCACTGATGTATCCCAAATGTCTAGCATAACGCCTGCTACAGAGTAAGTGCTCAGTAAGTATCTGTTGAATGTTGTGGAAAGTTTAATGAAGAAACAAATAAATGAATACAAAGCAAATAGCCCTTGAACATAGGAAAAGGCATTCAATCACACTTCTACTAAATTAAAACTGACTTAAATTAAATTAATGTATTAATTAAAAGTAAACTTGCAGACTATTTCCTTTCTTATTTAATTGGCCCAAATCTGAACATCTGATAGTATTTGGTTGTAAAGCCTTGGGGAAGTCAACACTCTCACGCATTGCTGTTGGGAATGCAAAATGGCACAACCCCTATGGAGGGCAATTGGGTGAGACCTATCAACATTTAAAAAATATTTACTCTTCTGGGTATCTATCTTACAGATAGCCTTTCACACTTATGAAACAACGCATGGACAGGGCTATTTGTTGTCGTGTTGTTTATCATAGTGAATGGTTGGAAATAACCCAGATGTCCATCTACAGGCAACTGGATAAATGTGGTGTATCTGTACAATGTAGTATCATGCAGTTGTTAAAAAAAGATGATTGAAGGAGCTGTCTCTGTACTGTATACTGAAATATCTTCATGATACATACTACGGTGAAGAAAGCAAAGTACAGAAAAGGATCTAGAGTATGCTACCTTCATGGAAGAAAGCAGAAACATATAAAAAAGACACACATCTATTTGCACAAATATTAAAAAGTTATACAAGAAGTCAATAGAGGTGGTTACCTATTCGAGGCAAGAGGAGTGGACAAAGAACTGGGATAAAGGAAGACAGGGTGAGGCAGGCCTTCTTAATGTATTCCTTCTTGATGGGTTTGAATTTTGAATCATGTGAATGCACTACCTACTTCAAAACATTAAATTACAAGAAAAACAGCCAGCTTGTAGCTAGCTATGCATTTGAAAAGACAAACTCATTCCCTGAAACATATGAATATGTTTCTCCCAAGGACATGTGTGTTCAAACAGGGACTCAAACCAGAAGCCAAAGAAATCAACCATGCATTGTGAAATTTTAGGCAGCAACAGCAGTCTAGTGAGGGAGAGGGGACAGAGCCTCGCAAGGCCCCCTGCCATCAGATCCTCATCCCCTGTTTGCCATCATGCCCACACATTCAGCAAACAGAGCCCAGAAAGAAGCTCTTATAACCCAGGGCTAATACCAGGCCCCCCAGTTGTCCCAATATCTGCAAATGCTAGCCCTGGGTAGTACAAATGAATTTCTTTTGCAAATGGAGAATCAAGGCTTTTTGACAAAATATATGTGCAATAGAAATGTAGAAAGGTGCCCTTGGTCTTCCAGAAACAGAAAAAAAAAAAAAAAAAAAGATAGGAAAAGAAAAAGCCATAGCCAGCCATCGATATCAAAGCCTGAGCTGTTTATTTGGTGCAGATCTTATGATCATGAATGTCTCAGAGCTGTAATTCTGTCTGATTACCCTGTGTTGTCAGGAGGGTGGAAAAACCCAGAAGATTAATGTTTTGTGTGGCAATAAGGTGGCAGGCCTGCAACTCTGAGCTTATCTTCCATGAATCAGGAGCCGGGCTGAGAGGCTTCAAGAGACAGCAACATTTTATAATGATTTGTGTGTGTGTGTGTGTGTGTGTGTGTGTGTGTGTGTGTGTGCTTGTGGAATGAGGCCTGTCAAGCCCAGATTCATTAGTTTGTGACGCCATTGGCTTCCTCTGTACACAGTCAGGCCAAAGGTCCCCGTGCTCAACCCCCTTCTCCAGTTCATTTTGTAGCATCAGTGTATCTAGGACAGAGTGGTATGTATACTTGAGGGGCAGGAGACAAGGCTGATTTGGGTATGGGCTCTGGTTTCTAATCCCTGTCAAAAGGCAGATGCCTTAGGAACTATTGGAAAGCTGTTTCAATGGGAAGCCCAGTTCAGTAATTGCTCATAGCTCTTTCCCAGGGCACCCAAGGAAAGAGGGGCCCATTTAAAACAAGAGTGACAGACGCCTGGGTGGCTCAGTAGGTTAGGTGTCTGCCTTCGGCTCAGGTCATGATCCCAGGGTCCTGGGGTGGGGCTCCACGTCAGGCTCCCTGCTCGGCGGGGCAGGGGGGCAGCTTCTTCCTCTCCCTCTGCTCTTCGCCCTTGCTCGTGCACTCGCTCTCTCTCTCACTCGTTCTCTCTCTCTCTCGCTCTCACTCTCTCTCTGAAATAAATAAATAAAAATCTTAAAAGATAAATAAATAAATAAAACAGCTTCCACTTAAAAAACATAAAGTAAAACAAGAGTGACTGTTCAGTTGGCCTATCTGTTGACCTCAAGCATTTAGGCTATAGCACCTAGAACTTAGGTCCAAACTTTGTAAATTGGCCAATTTTAAATAGCATAACTATCCAAAATTTGACTGTAGAACTAGACTTCATAGAAGCTGCGTGACTTTGGAAAAGTCACTTAAACTCTCGGAGATTCCACTTATGTATAAGATAAGGATAATAATATCATCTAACAAGGTTGTTGTGTGGATGGGATGAGATAGATGCGCACAATGAGTGCCTGGCACTCAGTAAGTAGCCATCATTACTACGGAAGCCTGGGGTTCAGAAATGAACTCCACTGCTTACTAACCATGTGACCTTTGAGCAACTTACCTGATTTCTCTAAACTTCAGTTTTCACAACTATAAAATGGAGCTAATAATCTTCGCAACCCTATGAGGCAAGCACCATTAAGCACAAGTTAAGAACTTAACCACAGTGCCTCTCATAGTAGTCATTCAAGAAATGACAGCTAGTAGGAGTAGTTATCGGTGGGA
This sequence comes from Phoca vitulina, assembly GCF_004348235.1. Taxonomy (NCBI): domain Eukaryota; kingdom Metazoa; phylum Chordata; class Mammalia; order Carnivora; family Phocidae; genus Phoca; species Phoca vitulina. The sequence continues at coordinate 5,008,451 of NW_022589772.1, read as the reverse complement.
AATGAAGAGGGGGAGAAAGGGGAGGAAGAAGAAGAGGAGGAAAAGGGGGAGGAAGAGAAGGAGTGGGGGAAGAAGAAGAGGAGGGGGGAGGAAGAGGAGGAGGAGGGGGAGGAAGAGGAAGAGGAGGGGAAGGAAGAGGAAGAGGAGGGGAAGAAAAAGGAGGAGGAGGGGGAAGAAGAGGAGGAGGGAGAGGAAGAAGAGGGGGAGGAAGAGGAGGAGGAGGAGGAGGACAGAAATGTACATAAAAGCTACAGGAAGAGAAATTTGGTTCAAACGCAAGAACTTAGTGCCTCTGAATTTGTTTTCAAAATTAAAAAATCATCTCACCCCTCCTCTCACACACTTAAAAAAATCTGCCTCCAAACTCCTTAGCATTATATTCAAAGCCTTTTAGGGTCTCTGTCCCCTTGCTATCTTTCCGGCATCATTGTCTTCCGGTTTTCTTCCTCTATGCTGCAGCTCAGACAGGAAGTCCCACAGTGCTCATGCCCTGAACACGCAGTGCTATCTATACTATTATTATTAAATTGTTATTTATATGATTATTTATACGATGTATTGAATACTTGCCATATGTAAGCATCTTCCATGCATCATCCCCACCAGACTGTAAGCTCCACGAGGAGCAAAACCACCATCTCTATCTATTTACCACTCTAGCCCAGTGTCTAGCATGGTGCCTGGCACATGCAGCGCCCTCGATAAATAGTTTTCGATGCTTGAATAAATGTAATCCTCACAGCAATTCTATGAGATGGGTGTAACCATCATTCCCATTTTACAGAAAAGAAACTGAGGCTTAGCGACCTTAAATGAAAGTCATAGAAGTGTGGAGCTAAGATCAGACCCCTGTTTGTCAGACTCCACAGGCTCTGCCTGGAGCCACTCTCTTGCCCAGCTTATTTTCTCCAACGCACACCATGAATTCTCATGTCTTCCTTCCTCTGCTCATGCTGCTTGAAATGGTTTTTCCTCTCCGTCCGTCTGATAAACTCATCTTTTTTGTGTGTGAGATGGGGAGTGTGTGCGTCGGGGAGGGGCACAGGGAGAGAGGGATCTTAAGCAGGCTCCACACCCAGCACGGAGCCTGACTAGGGGCTCAATCTCACAACCCTGAGATCATGACCGGAGCAGAAATCAAGTCAGATGCTTAACTGACTGAGCCACCCAGGTGTCCCGATAAACTCATCTTTTAAGGCTCACTTCAAGTGTCATTGCCTCTTACAATTAATAGACTTTTTATATTATATTTTATTCTAGAGAGTATTTGAGATGGCTTTCAAAATGCATAACAGGAAAAAAAACCAAATAAATGATAAAATCATAGCAAAGAGAAATGTAGAATTAGGAAAAAAAACAAAGATCCAGGAAGGCAAGATTCATCTAGGAAAATGCCTGCTGAAAGATTCTTCTGTTCCTAGAAAGGTAGGCCACACATTTATTTCTAAGCGTGCTGGCAGCCAAGGCAAGGATAAGAGACCTGATCTGTTGTAGGACTCATAGTGTTTGTAAGTTAAAAAAAAAAAATTCTCCCACCTTTCCATTTTTAAAAGAAGCTCAGTTTTTCTCTGGAATTTGAGAGACATACCTTCTGAAGCTTCTCTAAAGAGAAAATACCCTGTTAAATGCAAATTTTAAAGAAAAAAATTAAAAATTAAATAAAATGTTTTATCAAAAAATAAAATAAAGAGAGGGGTGCTTGGGTGGCTTGGTTGAGCAGGCAACTCTTGATTTTGGCTCAGGTCTGATCTCGGGGTCCTGGGATCGGGTCCCATGTCGGGCTCCACGAACAGCAGGGAGTCTGCTTGAGGATCCTCTCTTTCCCTCTCTCTGTCTTTCCCCCTGTTCTCTCTCTCTCTCTCAAATGGATGAATAAATCTTTTGAAAAGATAAAGAGAAAATACTTAAGATTTAGTGCATGTCATTCTCCACAACAGTCCTCTGATAATTTTTTTTATGGTTTTTTAAGGAACTTCCACACCCAATGTGGGGCTCAAACTCACAACCCTGAGATCAAGAGTCACACGCTCCCCACTAACTGAGCCAACCAGGGACCCCCTACAATAAATTTGATAGCAAATTGCTTTTTTAAAATATCACTCATTGCAAAACAATGGCTTCCTCTGAGGGGCGCCTGGGTGGCTCAGTTGGTTAAGTGTCTGCCTTTGGCTCAGGTCGTGATCACAGGATCCTGGGATCCAGCCCCGCATCAGGCTCCCTGCTCAGCAGGGAGTCTGCTCCTCCCTCTCCCCACCCCCTATTTGTGCTCTCTCTCACTATCTCTCTCTCTCAAATAAATAAATAAAATCTTAAAAAAAAAAAACCAAAACAATGACTTCCCCTGAGAAATCTTTCTTAGCTGCTACCCCCCAACCTATCAATGTTTCGCTAGGGCCCTTCTGTGTTCCCATAACATCTTGTCCTTCCTCCTCCCAGGTTACATTATAATTATTTCTGTATCTACATTCCTCATTAGACTGAGAACATTTTGAGAACGTTTGGGTCATCCCTGTATGTGTGCCTCAATTTCCTCACCGGTAAAATGGAAATAGTCATGGTGCTTCCTTCCTGGAGTTGTCGAGATCAGTAGACGAGTTAATGCCTGTGAAACGCCTGGAACAGTGCTTGGTACATGGAAGGCACACAGTTGAGTATGAACTATTATCTTCTTCTCAACAAGTACAAGCTTAGCACCAGGCATTCAACCAATAGGTGTTGGAAGAATGCATAAATGAGTGAGCCTCAGATGGAAGCTTGTGGATTCTCTTTGCCTAGAGAGCTCTCAAACTATGGAAGAAAACCGTTAGTCTTAATTTTTTTACCCCCCCCCCCCCACAGCTTAGGTCTTTATTCAAAGATCACTTCTCAGTGAGGCTTTACCTTGACCTATCTAAAATTATAGCTCACCTCAAAATATTTCTTAGATCCCCCTTCTCTGCTTTGTCTTTTGCCTTAGCACTTCCCGCTATCTAACATACTATATGTTTGATTACTCATCATGTTTTTTTCCTGCCCCTCTCCATTGGAATGAAGCTCCAGAAAGCCAGGGATGTCCTTTGTTTCTAGATAAGAACCTGGCAAAGAGTAGATGATTGATAGATATCAATTGAAAGCATAGTTGTATGGCAACGAGACAGGGCAGGCACTAGAAGGAGGCTAGCGAGGTGCCCAGGGCAGAACATTTAAGGAGGTACTCACTCTCGAGACAGTGTTCTGGGCCTGCCTTGGATGACCTTGAAAGTGACTGCCACATTACACTTTGCAGCTTAGGCACTTTGCTTGTCCACCCCACTCCTAGCCTGGAAGCAGGGAATGGACCAGATGACCTAGTGAGATTCCCTCTGGACCCGGGCATTGGAGTGCTGGTAAATATTTACCAACCAGCTCGTGTGTGTGTGTGTGTGTGTGTGTGTGTGTGCATGTGTGTGTGTGTGTATGTAAGGGGAAACCCTGACTTGTGTTGCAATGTGTGCCGATTTCTGTGGCATAGATATTCCCACCATGGCCAATTTCAAGCCATCAATATGATGTCTCTGAAAATAAGAGTTGCAAAATACGCCCAAATGGCTCTGTGAGCTGATACAAGTTGACTCCAGCACACCTCTGGCCAGGATTCTGGGACTCATACTAAAGACAGCCAGGGCCAGCAGGAAGGGTGGCAGAATTAAGAACAATGGGTGAATCACAGACCTGTACCTCTGAAACAAATAATACATTACATGTTTAAAAAAAGAAAAGAGGATGGTAGGAAGGGAAAAATGGAGGGGGGGCGAAATCGGAGGGGGAGACGAACCATGAGAGACTATGGACTCTGAGAAACAAACTCTGAGGGTTCTAGAGGGGAGGGGGTGGGGGGATGGGTTAGCCTGGTGATGGGTATTAAGGAGGGCAAGTATTGAATGGAGCACTGGGTGTTATACGCAAACAATGAATCATGGAACACTACATCAAAAACTAATGATGTAATCTACGGTGATTAACATAACATAATAAAATAGAATTAAAAAAAATTAAAAGAACAGTGGGTGAATCGGTATTACCCATCTCCACCACCAAAAAATGGCCCACACGTTCATATCCTGAATGCAGGGCGAGTGGCATTACTTTCGAATCCCGAGGGATGAAAGGAGGAACTTCGGCGTTTTCTGAGGACTATGAGCCAGTCCCTCTGCGAAGCACACAATTGTATAAAGTGGCTATTACTATTATGCCCATTTTACAGATGAGACAACTAAAGCATAAGATAAGTGACTTGCCCGAGGTGATACATGGGGCAAGTGGTAGAGCCCGGGTTCAAAGGGAAGCCTGGTCGATTCCAAAACCCATGCGTTTTCTCTTACACAGCATAATATGGTTCTATGGCCTCAGAATGTGGTGAAATCACCAAAGGGATGTACTGAGGAGTTTTTGTAGGCCCACGCATGTCTCACGGGCTGTATTCCAGTGAATTCCGTTCTCCCTATCTGCCCAGGCTTCTACTAACTCCAGAGGACAGGCGTCAGAGCTGTCTTGTTTTCTATATTCAGTGACTAGCACAGTGCTGGGCACATACATAATTATCTAAGATGAAAAGGAGAAAAGTAAAGAGGGAAGAGGAATGAATTTTTGGCCCGTGGATACTGCTAGTGTTTATGGATCACTGGAGAAGACTTGACGCAAGAAATTTGCCTGGATAGCCCCAAGCAAATTCCTCTTTCCAACTTTCACTAATTAGATGAAGTTAAAGCCAGCAGGAGATTCCTTCTTATCTGTTCTGCCAGAGACTCACAGGAGCATGGGATTTGGGGATGGATTCTGGGATTATCTTCAGCACAGATTGGTTTTCCTGTTGCGTGCATGGGTCAGTGCAGTGTGGGTGGCCACTCCAGTGTGGGTGACTGGCAGGCAGCAGCAGCAGCCTCTGATAGCTTGAGTGTCAGAGGAAATAGCCACGGGCTCCAGGATTCCCATGACGAATCCCTAGAGCAAGCAATCCTTCCGTGGGTAATTGAAGAGTGATTGAATTCAGTCGCTGGCTACATTTCAGGATTCTTCAACTGGGAATCTTACCCAAGCACCTTTCATGAGATTTTTAAAAAGAGAGATAGAGGGGTCATCTCTAGGTTGGGGATTTTCCTCCCTCTCTCTCCCTTTCTCTCTCTCTCCTCTTCATGAACATGGTATCAGTGCCAGGCCCAAAGTTGTCCAGATTTGAACCTTCTGGACTGATTCGGTGGCTGGGTTTAGATATTCTGACAGCCTCCAGCGGAGGCAGCCTGCGGGCTGCACGCATCCCCAAGATGTCTTTTGCCCAGGCTGCTTGACATTTGAGAATTATTTTTTGACCATTTGAAAATAGCAAAAAGCAAGGAGAGTTGGCATTTAAGAACATCAGCTCTCCAGATGGTAACTAGACGTAGCATGGTGATCCTTTTGCAATGTATACAAATGTTGGATCATGATGTTGTACATCTGAAATCAATATAATGTACGTCCATTATACCTCGATTAAAAAAACAACAACACATCAGCTCTGTTGGTGTCTCTTGAAAATCTGGAAGCTCTGCCAACTTTTGGCATGCAGTCCGATGTGAGGTCACACTGGGCTGGCGCTGCCTGGCAAGTGCCCTGCTTGAACAGAGCATGCGCTCCCTCATCCTGCTCTCCCTCTTATCTGTCCAGCACTGAGGCAGGCAATCAGGTACCCGTTATTATCTTCCTTTGCACTGGTGGTTCATAATCTGGATGGGCATGCACTCTCTAGTTTGCCATGGAGGCTCGCCCACCACGCCCACTAGATTTACTTATTTACTTACTCCAGTTGCCTCGTTGGGTCCCGTCGTCACTAAGTCTGTGTCTGAGTCTCTGACTCCTACCTACTCTAAGGGCACAAGGCTGGTCTGAGACATAGGCAGGGTCCGTCGCTGCCAGCTGCCTGGTGGCCCGCCTGTCTGAAATTCACACTATCAGTCCCATCTTAGGTTCAAGGGCTTCATTGTCTTGCCCTTTCAAGATAAAAACATGTCCCATGGGAGGTTACGCTGCTAGGCCAGTTCCAAGTCACGCAAAGGGGAGAGGGTCTGCCTCAGAAGCACCTTGGGAGGGATTTAGGATTGCTAATGTTGGCTGGTCTCCAGCAACAGAGAGAAAGGGAGAGGGAGGGAACGAGACCCAGGACAAGTAAGCTTTGCTGAGGAGAGCGCGGGGAGAGGGACTCAGAGCCTGAGGGCACAGTCCCTGCAGGGAGGCGCTAGTGGGTGGCATGGGGTCCTGTGGGGCAGGGGAGAAGGCATGGAAGGCATTGCTCCAGAGGAGGAGAGGCAAGTGCAAAAAACCATCCGCCTTCTGTGGCCAGAGCCCCTCAGAGAAAGAACCAATTCATTCTTTCGAAAAGATAGCTTGGTGGCGTGTAACTCACAGGTGGTGTGAAGGCCGGAACTCTATAAACAGACCCTCTTGCAGCTACCAGAGGCTATTTTTGATCCTCACAACATCATATGCTGGGCAGACAGTGGCCCTGTTGGCAATCAGAGAGAGTGAAGAGATGTACCAATTGGCAGCTCCCTGGGGAGAGGGCTTTTTGGTGGTTTTCCCATTCCCAGCACACTCTCTGCGCTGCCCCTTTGCCATCCCCATTCTGCAAGCCCGGCCTTTATTAGCACAGTCCGTCCCCAGCATCCTGGAGCCCCGAGCGGTCTGTGTGAACCCCCCTCCCCCAGGGAAGGTGAAGCTGCCCAGACAAGCCCATCCACCATTCCCTGCCCTGCTTCTCCAGACACCAGCTGGATTCCAGAACCTTCCTGGTTCCTTCGCCTCTCCCCTCTCAGAGTCCTTCCTCGTGGGCAGCTCTTTCTTGCTTCTCTGAGCGGGGGCTTGCTTTCTGGGCTTCAGTTAGAATGGGTTCAACTCTCCAGGGAAAGGGCAGTTTTGAATGCATGGAGTGGTTTTGAATACACAGCGGATTGGGGGGGGGCAGCCAGAGCTGGGGTTATTATTCTGGTGTTTGGGGACTACTAACCAGACAGGGTCTATGCAATCCAGGCAGTGGAGAAAAGGAGGGGATTGGATGCAGGGGGCAGGAGGGGTGGAAAAAGCAGGGGGACTCTGCCTACTGTAATGTTTTTCTCCACATCTCCCCCTCTTACTGACTTCCAGCCTCAGCCATAACCCCTGTGCCTCTCTGAGGGGGCCCCGCACCCTCCACACGCACACCATTGCTCAGGGGCCCAGCTCTGTCCCCCACATTTCCTCCTACTACCTGGGCACAGGCTGCATCGTGCTGATTTACAGATTAGTCAGACGAGCGCTGAACACCCACCTCCCCTTAGCCTTGGCAGCTTGCATTTCCATGAGAGTGACAAGAAGGGTGGAAATACTTATTATCTACTTTATTTTATATTGAAGTCAATCCTCCCAGGGCCCCCACTAGTCCCCTCCAGCAGTGGTAGGTACTTGGAGAGGCCGCATGAACTTTTCAGGCCCCTGGGATCGCTCGGGAAGTGGTAATTTACTGGAGTCAACCCTTGATTCCTCCCATGAATTACCCACTTTGTGGATTATCTGCTGCTAATGCCTTTCTCTAAGCTGGCTTCCGGTGCCTCTCCAGCTCATTTCTGAACTGTCTTTCCCCCCTGCTCTCTTGACAGCTTGTGGATGTGTGCTTAAGGAATGCAAACTCGAACATTTGCCTACACAAAATGGAACTACAGAGGAAAATTGGCTGGGGGCAGGGGTTGCAAAGTTCTAGTTCTTTCCTACGCCAGCCAGAAATGATTTGGGGCCCTCAATGAAATCCCCAAATTCTGACTGCAGACTGTGCTAAGGCCCCAGGTTGGTAGCTGGGGCGCCAGTCCTTTTGTTCATCCTGGTTGGTTTCTTTTTGTTCCATCGGGTGTCCCAAGCTTGGAAGAGGGTAGATGTGAAAGAAAAGATGGACACATAATACAAATTATATATCATCACCATCACCACCACCACCATCATCATCATCATCACAAAGACAGCTAATGTTTCACAGAACCTATGAAGTGCCAGGCATGAACTCACTTAATTGTCACAGCTCTGATTTGAGATATTTTTAACCCTGGTTTCGAGGCAAGGAAACCAAAGTACAGAGAAGATTCAGTGACTTGTCTGGGGTCACGCAGCTGGCACCCAGACAGCCTTTATCCAGGGGTCACTGGTTTGCTGTTACACCACACTAACCTGCCTCTCGCTACACACATTCTGTTGTTACAGAACATTCTGTTGTGGTTTTTCATTGTTACAGCACTCCCTCCAAACTTCATAGCTTAAAACAACCACCGTCTTTTCCTTGTTGGTGATTCTGTGGGTCAGGAGTCCCAATGCAGTGTGGATGGCTTGTCTCCACACCAGGATGTCTGGAGCCTCTGTGCAGATAACTCCAAACAGCAGGGCCTGGTCAGGGTAGTTTGACGGGGCTCCTGTGTCTGGGGCCTCAATTCCTTACTGTCTGCTGGGCTCCCAGCTTCTCCTCCACACGTCCTTTCCGTCTGGGTAACTTGGGCTTCCTTGGAACATGGCGGTCTCAGAGTGGTCAGACTTCTTACATGGTGGCTGGCCGCCCCTGAGAGAATGCGGACCCTTTCACGCTTCTGGAACTAAGCACGGTGTTATTTCTACCACATTCTAGTAGCCAAAGGAAGGCAAGAGACCAGGCCAGTTTCAAGAAGAGAAAAAACAGACTCCACCCCTTTATGAATGGGGTGGCATGCATGTACACTGAAAGAAGTAATTCGTGGTGGCCATCTTTGGAGATTACCACACCACTTATATATAGAATATACACATCATTTATATTATATTTTAAATAAGGTAATATATTACCTCATATGTTTCTATACATACACACACACATCAAAATTGATGAAAAAAGCCAAAAATTGCAGAGTTTTTGACCCATACTCTGCCACCATTGACCCTACCTCAAAAGGCTTACTGAGTGTTGATATCCATTCCCAGGCCTCGATCCCACTAAGTGTTTCAGTGCCCCTTCCAGTAGCTTAGCCAGGTCTCCCAGACCCCAATAACTTAGAGGACCATGATTCTAGTGCTGACCCTGGGTCCTACCTGCGTGGAATTATTTCTTTCTTCCGAGACAGACACCAGGGGAGCTCCTCAAATAGGGTTCTATCCCAGGACAGTAACCCACTGCGACTCACACCGGGAAAACCAGCCAACCTGGCAGATCCCACTGCCTCAAGTGAAGCTTCCGCCATTGAAGGTTGCTGGCTGTGTGGTGCCGAGGGGGAAGAGTGGACCAAAACAAAAGCCCTCAGGAAACCTGAATTTGTGATCCTGGTTCTGCTTTTCTGCATGTGAATGAGGGGAAGACAAGAAGGAGGTAGCCTAACCACAGCAGACATCTCTTCGTGAGTTATCATGTCACCTCACTGTCTACGGATCCCAAAGGCCATGAATAAAGTGGCTTTGTTAATCTCCCTTCCCCTCCAGATGTGCTTTTGCGTTCTTCTTTTCCTCCTCAAAAATGGCAGAGCCTTTGGCATAAAATGCCATGCTCCACTACCATGCTCAACCTCTTCCCATTCTCAGCCTGGCTGTCACCTTGTTCCTGTTGCTGAGAGCTCATTCATTCATTCATTCAATATTTATTGAGGGCTACTGTATGCGAGGCACTGTTGTAGGCACTCAAGATACATCAATAAACAAATCAGACCCGCCTGCAGGGAGCTTACATTCTATTGAAAGGTAACAGACAATAAACTAAATATGCGAAATACACAGTATGTTAGGTGACAAGTTCTACTGGAGGAAAATAGAACCGGAAAGGGAGGCAGAGATGCAGGGATGGTTGGGGGCGGGGTGCAAGTTTAAATAGTGTGCACAGGGAAGGCCTCTCTGAGAAAATGACATCCGAGCAAAGAACAAAAGGTGAAGCAGGGACTTATGTTGAGAATGGGGTCTAGGAGGAAAAAGACAGAAACAAGAACAGTTAGGGGGGATGATAGATTGGATTATTGTTCTTAATTTTCACTTCCTTCCTGTTAAAGAATTTTATATACATTTCCTGGTCATGTGACTTTGCAGCACTTCCTTCGAGAGCAAGAGGAATATATTTTACCACCCCATTGTTGGTGGACCTGGCCACATGACTTGCTACGTCCACCGGAATGTCAGTGGACATGATGCTAGCAGAGATTTTAAACGTGCTTGCCTGATTTAGCTTGGCCTCTTGCACATCTCCCACCTGCCATGAAAAGAACATGCCCTAGCTGGCTACTGGTCCCAGAATGAAGAGATACAAGGAGAAGATACGAAGTTGATTCTTTTTTTTAAAGACCTATTTATTTTAGCGAGAGAGAGACACGGAGAGAACGCGCACATGGGGGGGAGGGGGAGAGGGAAAAGGAGAGAGAATCTCTAGCAGACTCCCTACTGGGTGAAGAGCCTGACCTAGGGCTCAATCCCACCACCCTGAGGTCATGACCTGAGCTGAAATCAAGAGTCAGATGCTTAACAGACTGAGCCACCCAGCCTCAGAGTTCAACATTTCTTCCATAGACTGTCCTAGGTTCTAGACTTTGAAAAAGCAACAATAAGGGTGCCTGGGTAGTTCAGTAAGTTGAGCGGCCTACTCTTAGTTTTGGCTCAAGTCATGATCTCAGGGTGGTGGGAAGGAGCCCCACTTCAGGCTCCGCCCTCAGCAGGGAGTCTGCTTGAGATTCTCTCCCTCTGCCGCTCCCCCCACTTGTGCATACGCTCTCTCTCTCAAATAAATAAATAAATCTTTAAAAAAAAAAAAAAAAGAGCAACAATATCTCCACCTTCCTGAATTGTTTAGAATGCTCTGAAGCCTCCACCCCAGCCTGACCCATCACTCCATTTCCCCACCTAGTGGTCGTTTGGAAATTTCTGTGTTGAAGCAATCTCTTCTGGAAGGCATGCAGGGGACTTTTCTTGAAGCTGCTTTTGTGTTAAAAGCACATTTTTCTTTTCTTTTTTTTTTAAAGATTTATTTATTTATTTGAGAGAGTGAGAATGAAAGAAAGAGAGAGTACATGGGGGGGGAGCGTTAGAGGGAGAAGCAGGCTCCTCGCTGAGCAGGGAGCCCGATGCGGGACTCGATCCAGGGACTCCAGGATCATGACCTGAGCCTAAGGCAGTCGCTTAACCAACTGAGCCACCCAGGCGCCCCAAGCACATGGTTTTCACTTGGTTGTGTGCTATTCGAAGCAATAAAAAGTAATTTTTTTCTAAAGATAGGTTTTGTTTACACATTATGTAAGATTGAGAAAATACCAATTTTCTATATCCGATAATACAAACCAAGAAGTTCTTACGGTCAGTCTCACATGATTTCCCAATAGCCAGTGGCCACAGGGCATCGCTGATAGGATGATCTACTTTGTTCCAGGAACTGTGCTAAGTGCTGAGAATACGGTGGTGGGGCAGATTACTGTTTAAATTTTTTGTCACCCAGCCCTGAGAGTGTGTTCCAATGCATTCCAATCTTGTTAAACTCAGGAGTGGCCACGCAACTTGCTTTGGCTAATGAAATGTGAGTGGAAGTGACTGGGTCACGTCCAAGGAGATGCTTCCAGAGCCATAGAGTGATAACACTGAGGTCTGTCTTCTCTCTGCCGTGAGAACACCAATATCTCAGATAGGAGCTACTCTATGAATCTGGGTCCCGGAGTGAGGACACCTAGAACACAGCCATAACCAACCCTTGGCCAACATGCAATATGAGCAAGAAATAAATGTTTGTTTGGGGGAGTCATTTGTTACTGCAGCATAACTTAGACTACACTGATTACCAAAAATTGGAAATGAGACAGATGTAGTCATTGTCCTCATGGAATTTATAATTCTGTGGAAAAAAAAAATAGTCAATAAGTAAGAAGAATCAGAGAAAGAGAAAAAAAATTACTGCAAGAAATAACATGTACCAAAAGGGATTATCAGTGTGCATGGGCGTGTTCACGCACGTAGACCCCCACCCCCCCTTTTACAGAGGTGGCCCGGTATGGTAGGTTGCTGAGCCTTGACCTATAAAGCAAAAGCCAACCCTCCTTCCTCTCTTCTCCATCTTTTCCCTTTTCCTCTTCTTATCCCTCACGTTCTCCTTTCCTTTCCATCATACTTTCTCCAAACCCTGTCCTTCTTTTCTTTCAACTCTCCACATTGGTGTGCACAGGAATATGTGCACATATGGGCACGCTCACATGCACTTGCACATATATATACACACACGCACAGAAGAAGTGCCTTTGAGACTGAACTTGATAATCATAACCCTGGGAGCCCTGCTCTGCTTTAATTACAGCCATTATTCACAACACCTCGCACATTTTCTGTCTTGTTGACAGTATTTGGGAAGCAGCAGCTGCTCCCTTACTTTCGCGTTGATTGCTACTGTTTTGCCTTGCGAGGGAATATTAAATATCACAGTTAAACACAAATCTTCTTCAAGGCAGCTTCTGTTCCCAGCCATTCAGATCCCGTCTCTTGCATTCAGCTGAGCTCTGCAGAGCACTTTCAGATTGGCTCCTCTGCTCGAGTTATTTCAAAATGTCTGGCTTTGATTTGATTCCAGACTCCGCCCTGATCCTCCAACATCTCTGCTGCCTTTCCTCTCTAGTTTCCTTCAGTCCCTCTCAAGATGACCTATCTCGTCCAGACCAACTCTCTGTGACTTTGGTCACGAATTCCATGTGGTTTTTAAGGATTCTAGGCAAATCCCTGCCCTCCACCCTAGCTCATTGCTCCTGCAATGACATGATTACAAGTGCATTCCTTCATCCAAAGGCTTCCAGGTAACTGGTTTGTGCATTTTTCTTTTTTAAATCATGGACCCAGGGGCGCCTGGGTGGCTCAGTCAGTTGAGCATCGAGCTCTTGATTTGGGCTTGGGTCATGATCTCGGGGTGGTGAGATCAAGCCCTGTGTAGGGCTCCACACTGAACGTGGAGCCTGCTTGGGATTCTGTCTCTTCCTCTCCCTCTGCCCCTCCCCACGCTCTCACTCTCACTCTCTCTCAAAATAAAATAAAATAAAATAAATAAAGATTATGGACCCGTTAACTATCTGATCAAATCTAATGACTGCTCTCCCTAGAAAATTGCACATCTCCACACCATTTTACATACAATTTCAGAGGATTCTTGGATTTCCCAAAGCCCGTTCACGCACCACCTCTTTAGGGGTAAAAAAGTCCCAGGTGAGGTTAGCTGATGAGAACACCCATCTCCCTGGGAAGGGTCAGCATCTATCAGTGGGAATGAGTATAACAGATTCAATCCAGAGGTTTTAACAAAGAAGATAACATGAGGACGCAGGGAAATTTAGGTGACTTGAAAGGGCTACTTAACTTCAGGTCTTTCCTCCCACTTTCTTCTTTCTACGGTCTGACCCATGCCCAGGCTCTTTCTCACTGCAGTCTTATTTCAGAGAGCCCAATGCCCAAGGGCATTGCCCCAAAGCACACAGGATAGACCAACAGGCCTGACATTTCCCCCACTTGTTTTGAAGTCCCAGGCCACTTGTCAAGGTTGACTCAAGCACCAGCACATTCCCCGCACCCATCTTTTCATTTCTGAGATCTGTAGGAAGCATGTGCTTTCAACTGAAGGGTAGCCCAATGGTGTGACAAGGATGGCAGTGGACACTGGCCTCTGAGTTTAACCTCTGAGTACTTATTTACACAGTCGTGGACACATCCTGGCCAGTTTTGGAAAGCTGCTGATTTTTCTTCATGACTGGTGAGCTTTGACAATCGGAAAAAAGTAATGCAGATGGGAAATGGTGTGCTTCCTGCCTTGGAAAGCATTCTAGGGCTTCCCTTGATTTTCATAAATAAATAGGCAGATTGGGGGGGGGGATAAAAGAGTGGATATACAGAATTGCAACTGAGAGGCTGAATTGAATGAGAACAAAAAGGGAGGAGTTCTTTTATGAGATCCCACAAATGCAAATGAGGTGTTGGGGAGCATGAATATTGAAGCTGATTGGCCGAGAAAGGGAGGCTGTGGTGGAAAGGTCAGGGAATTTGGAGGGCTCCTAGCCTGCTATTAGCTCTGTAACCTTGGGCAAGTCACTTTCCCAGCCTGAGAGGCAATTTCCCTGGTGTCAGAATCTGGTAGACCCATGGCCTCTTCATCTCTAACTATGTCATGTATGTGCTTCCTGAAACTTCTCGCCCAATCAAACAAGTGGGGTGGCTGCCTGGTTCATAATCCCTCTTGTCTTGGGTGGGGGGGTGCCTCATGGTGAAGTGGTTGAGAGCACAGGATCAGGAAAAAGAATGGCTTTCCCACCTGTGTGACTTCAGGCAAACCCCTCTGAACCTCTCTGAGCCTCCATTTCCTCATCTGTAATATGGGAATGAGAGTATCCTTTCTTTAGGGTGTCATAAGGCTTACATGAAATAATACATGTTAAATATTTAGATCAGGGGCGCCTGGGTGGCTCAGTCATTAAGCGTCTGCCTTCGGCTCAGGTCATGATCCCAAGGTCCTGGGATCGAGCCCCGCATCGGACTCCCTGCTCAGCGGGAAGCCTGCTTCTCCCTCTCCCACTCCCCCTGCTTGTATTCCCTCTCTCGCTGTGTCTCTGTCTGTCAAATAAATAAATAAAATTTTTAAAATAAATAAATAAATAAATATTTAGATCAGCTTCTGGCACGTGGTAAGCACATATGTGTTAATCATGATTATTATTCCCTGAGAACGACCCATTGTATACATAAAGGTGGACCCCCCCCAACACCCACACAGGAGCTATGCCTAGGCTAAGTGACACTGCCCTCCAGTCATAGCTGGATAAGGCTGGAATAGATCCTTGGCTTAGATTGGGCCAGTGGAATTCTCACTCCAGGAAACATAAATTTTGAATGGAGTAAGGCAGAGAGGACAAGCTGTTGGAGTTGTTCCTTTATGGCAGCACTTTGGAGCATGTTTTGTATGGCCCTTACAGTGCTTTTTCATTGTTAATATGACTGAGGAGCCAATATTTAACAACCAGGGAATGTCATATAACAATTCACAATTCTGACTTCACTGGATCCATCAGCACTGGGCCAAATTCCTATATGGTAACAATTGGCAAAGGAAGTAGCAACTGCCCTGCTCACTACAGGTTCCTTCGACTCTGCTTGACCCCCTGAGTTTGTGATGCTTACACCTCGAGGGCACGCTACTGAGGTGCCCTGATTTCAGCTATTCCTGGGCCATGACTATTGTACTCCACCTTTGGGTCTATGAGATACTCCAGAATCCCACAAAGCATTCCCCTCAACACTGTATACTCCCTTGAGCTACCTAGAGTGTCTGTTACTTACAGACAAAAGATACCAAAGATGCCAGGATGGCTAGACTCCCATGATAGAACCTCCAAATTAGCTCTCAGTGTGACTGGTTCCAAAGAGCTGACAAATTCTGTGAAGCAGTCTGCAGACAAGCTGATTTATTTATCTGGTTGTCAAGGGTTGTAATAATAAATTTTTCTATCTGGAGTTTCTGTATACTAATATCTAAAAGAACGTGTATTCTGAACTAATCTTCCTAGAGAGATCTAAATTCAAACACTTGGTTCTGTTATTCCTAATATTACCATTGTATATTTCAGATTACATGTCCTAATCTGGTGGTTAGAAAATACACTCACCATCTACTTCAAATCTTAGTATTTTTTTTTTTTTTTTATCATTTGAAGTAGCTCTGAAAAACATTAGGAGAGGGCATAATGATATCACTTGAAATCCATTTTAAGATCTTGATAAGCTCTCTTTAAAAGTGGTTTTCAATGGATATTTTCTTGGACAGGCATAATATTATGTACTCTCTGCCTAGAAATCACTACTTCCCTTCTCCACATGTAAGAGCCGTACTCAAGCTTCAAGGTTCATCTTAAAAGCTATCTTTCAGGGACACCTGGGTGGTTCAGTCAGTTAAGCATCCGACTCTTGGTTTCAGCGCAGGTCGTGAGATTGAGCCCTGCGTCAGGCTCCGTGCTCAGTTGTGGATTCTGCTTGAGATTTTCCCCCTATCCCTCTTCCTCTGCTCACTCTCTCTCTCTCTGCCTCTCTCTCTCTTTCATTCTCTCTCTCTCATAAATAAATAAAATCTTTTTTAAAAAGCTATCTTTCAGATAAAATTCCTCCCACTCACCTGGGGAGACTATTCACTTCCACCAGTATGTTTCTATAGCCCTTTGTATATGCTTCGATTGCAGGACCTAGCATGTGGTATTACAAATATTGGTTTACTTATCTTTCACATAGACAAGAGAGATCTCTTGCCTGCAAGTTTCTTGAGGGTAAAATTCTTGTCTTATTCATCTTTGTGGCCTGAGCACCTAACTCATAGTAGAGGCATCACCAGTGCTTGCTTTATGGAAGTTTGTTATTGAATGAATCAAAGTTAGACTAGAAAACATTTCTGGGAAAGATGTCTCTGTAGGGTCTACATAGAGGTGGGAAACATGGATTGCAAATACGGAATGGCAAGGGATAGTGGAATCTTTGGCGTCACCTACAAAAGAAAAACAAATGGCGCACATCACAAATAACTGGGGTGGGTTTTTTTTGAACTGTGAGGATAGATTAAGGAAAATGGCATAAAGCTATTAGGAAGAGATAGAAAGAATGTTAAGATATCAAAAATAAATATATTTCCGTAGTATAGACTTCAACAAAAAATGTTGAAATCGTTTAAATGATTATTTATGGAAAAGTACATGTGCTTTCAGTTAAGAGTGGCTGCTTGACAGAGTTATGGTTACGAAAGCATATGAAAATAATGTTACAAATTAGAAATGGAGGAAGGCTTGGGGCAGAACATAGAAGTTTCCATAACTACCTTCAGAAAACTTAGCCCAGAGGAAGAATGAAAACATGGATAGTATGAATGGAATACTCATTCCCAGAAGCTGGAAAATTGAAGCCAAGACCCAAATAGCTCTATGAACTGAAGTCAACTAAATAAACCAGTTGGGGCTCTGAGAGAGGCATCTGTGATCAGCTAGAGACTTCACAACTGAACTTCCTTGGAGCCTCAGAGCCCAGGACAACCTTAGGAGAAATGAAACACACCAAGATAACTAAATGCAAGATGTCAGAAGGTGAAACTAGAATTAACTTAAGCTGTGCCATACAATAGGTAAGGGGATGATAAAATCTTGTATCTGTTTATTTATTTGTCCAGGTTGTAGCTGAAATTGGATGCCCAAATTCTGTGATTGCAGAAATAGTGGGCTGGTGATCCCAGAAGACGTATATTTGCATAAATTGATAAGCATGGTGTAGACTTTGGGGTGGAGGAGGCAGGGGCCTGAGGAGCAATGAGGAAAACGGAGGAAATATTTTTCTATGAGTTATCTATTGCTGCATAAAAATATTACCATAAATTTAGCAGCTGAAATCAACACACATCTCTTATCTCACAGTTTCTGTAAGGAATTTGGATATGGTTTAACTGGAGCCTTTGCTTCAGGGTCTCTTTCAAGGCTGCAATCAAAGTGTCAGCTGGGGCTGGGGTCTCACTGGAAGGTTTAACTGGGGAAGGGTTCACTTCCAAGTTCACATGGTCATTGGTATGATTCAGTTCTTCATGGGCTGTTGAGCTGAGAGCCTCAATTCCCTCCTGGTTGTTGACTAGAGGCCTCCCTCAATTTTTTGTCACATGGGTTTCTCCAACAGGCTGCTTGCTTCATCAAAGCATGCAAACCATGAAGGCAATAGAAAGAATCAGCTAGCAAGATATAAGGACAGAAGTAACTTCTCATCACCTTTGCCACAATCTTTTGGTGAGAAGCAAGTTGCTCAGCTAGCCCACACTCAAGAGGAGGGTATTACACAATGATATACCAGGAGATGGGGATTATCTTAGAGTCTGTGCACTACAGTCACTGGGTCTGTGCTCTAGTGGTTCTAAAGAAATTGATTTTGGGTCCAGTTAAAACGAGTGTTAGAAAATCTATGTACTTTGGGTGATTCTGTGCATAAGGTGTGTTGCTTTATGGTTCAGGTGACAAAGTGAGTCACAAAGTTGGGGAAAGACCAACCCTCCCCCTGCCTACCACTCTGCTATAGACAACAGTGCTGTTCAGGATGGCCACTAGGAGAGGACAGCTGTGCATGGTCCAGAGTGCTCTTATGAGGGAAGAAGCTATGACAAGGGACTCTAATAAGGAGGCTAAGTGGCATCTGGGTGGCTTAGCTGGTTAAGCATCTGCCTTCTGCTCAGGTCGTAATCCCGGGGTCCTGGTGGGGAATCTGCTTCTCCCTCCCCTTCTGCTCATCCCCCCACTGTGCTCTCTCTCATGCGTGCTTTCTATCTCTCTCTCTCTCACTCAAATAAATAAATAAAATCTTTTTTGAAAGAAAAGGAAGTTAGATTCAAGAACATGAGAGGACACGTTTCTAAGCATAAAGTGAAATGCCCATTGAGACTCACAAATATAACTGGAGGAGTCTTTGAGGGAATTCTGTGTTCCTCCTTATGGAAGTGTTTCTGAGAGCTTGCATTTGGTGTCATTTGGGCATTAAATGTTCGTGTGATCTCTTCATGAAGCCTCTATTCATATCTAAAGACAAATTCATTATCTTTCCTCTCAAACTCATTCCTCCTCCAACTTCCCTATTTCTGATAGTAGTCTTTCAGGCTCAACACCTTGGTGTAATCTTCAATTCACTGGTACTTTCCTAGAGTCACTGCTGCCAAACTATTGATAGTTCGGACTCTCAATATCATCCGGTGCATCAGTTATGCCCTGTATCAGTTATAATATAGGTTCAGCTGCACATGACAGAACACCCAAAATGACAGTGGTTTAAGCAAGGGAGATGTTTATTTCTTGCTAATGTTAACATAGGAAGTCCAGGGTTAGTGATAGCTCCACAATCATTGGGATCCAGAGCTCTTCTATCCTGCTGCTCTGCACTTCCGTGAAACCCAACCTCCATGCCTGGGCCAATGTCACATCATGATTCAAGATGATTGCTCCACCTCCAGCCATCACGTCTGCATTCCTACCAGGAGGAAGAAAGAAAGAGAAGTATCCTCCTTTGAAGGATACTTCCTGAGAGCTGTGTCCACCACCAAAACATAGCTTATAGCCCATTGGCCAGAACTTAGTCACTTAGCCACTTAGCCACCCATAGTTCCAAGGGAGACTGGAAATATAAAATTGATTCTGGCAGCCATATTCCCAGGTAAAAATTGGAGGCTCTATACTAAAGAAGGAGAACTGATAATGGGAGACAACTATCAGTCTCTGTCTTGGACTATCAAACTGAATTGGTTCCAAACTTACTGAACTCAAATTTAATTCTAACTTTAGAGCTAGAAAAGGGAACTTTAGAGGCCATATGGCACAATCTTGGTTTTACAGAAGAGAAAACTGGAATCCAGAGATGAAGTAACTTGCCCATAACAAGTTAGTGGCGAACTTGAGATTACAACCTGACAAATTCGTCTTTGTAAAGTCTTCTACCGTTGTTAATTGGAAAAAAATATAGTTGAAAACCAGAGGTTGGGGAGTTAAGAAGGTTGAACTCATCTCAGTCATGCCATCAGCAAGTCATGTCATGTTGGACAAGTCACCTCATTCTCTCTTGTCTCAATTACATTCCCTGTAAAATAAAGAGATTGGACTATATGTCACCTAGTCATTCTTCCATTATTGCAATTCCATATGATCCTATGATTTTTATGATTTTCCTAGGCCTTCAATTTTTCAATGGTGGTCTATTGCCTGCTGGTTGGGCGTTTGAGGCCTTCCACGAGGGACCCCAACCTACCATCCCCCTCTTCACACCACACACTCACTAGTCCCTGAACACAACCCACACTTCCCTTTTGCCCCCTTGCTCATGCTGTCCCCTCTCTTTGTAAAATAAACTCTCTCACCAACCCCCTTCTTTGGCTGTCAATAATCTTCCCCATGTGTCAAGGCTCATTTTTAGAGAAATACATACATAAAAATTACTAAGCACTTATTATGTGTTAGGCCTTGCTCTGAGAACTTTACATGTATCAACTCATGTTATACTTACAATAAGTCTATGAGATACATGCTATTATTATCCCCATTCTACAGAGGAGCAGACTAAAGCACAAGAAGTTAAGTAAGTTATTGTGACACAGAACATGCTATTCAAATGTCTTTCATCTGCCTCTTCCTGGGCACACATTTCCCACATTGGGCAATCTACCAAATGGGAGAAAATATTTGCAAATGATATATCTGACAAGCGGTTAATATCCAACTCATACAACTCAATTGACAAAAACCAAACTAATTAAAAAACGGGCAGAGGATCTGAATAGATATTTTTCCAAAGAAGAGATACAAATAGCCAACAGGTACATGAAAAGGTGCTCAACATCATTAATCATCAAGGAAATGCAAATCAAAGCCACAATGAAATATCACCTCACGACTGTTAGAATGACTATCATCAAGAAGACAAGAGATAACAGATGTTGGCGAGGATGTGAACAAAAGAGAGAACCCTCTTGCACTGTTGGTGGGAATGTAAATCGGTGCAACCACAATGGAAAACACTATGGAGTTTCCTCAAAAAACTAAAAATAGAGCTACCATATGATCCAGCAATTGCACTCCGGGAATTTATCTGAAGAAAATGAAAACACTGACTCAAAAAGATATATGCACCCCCACTTTCATTGCAGCATTATTACAATAGCCAAATCATGGAAACAATAACTGTCAGAGAAAGACAAATATTGGATGACCTCACCTATATGTACAATCTAAAAACAAACCTTGTGTGAATTTAAGGTATAAACATGATGATTTGATACATGTATATATTGGGAAACGATTAGCACAATAAAGTTAGCTAACACATCCATTACTTCACATAGTTACCATTTTCATGTGTGGAGAACATTTAAGTAAGATATACTCTCGCAACTTTCAAGTGTACCATACGGTATTGTTAACTACAATCACCATGTGGTACATCTTGTTCCCCGAACTTACTCATCTTCTAACTGGAAATTTGTACCCATTGATGAACATCTCCTCCATTTCCCCCTTCCACCTAGTCCCTGGCAACCACCAATGTATTCTCTGTTGGTATGAATCTGGCTTTTTTTTTTTTTTAGATTCCATCTATAAATGAGATCATATAGTATTTGTCTATTTCTGTTTAGATTTATTTCACTTAGCATAATGCCCTCAAGTTCCTCCATGCTGTCACAAAAAGCTGGATTTCCTTCTTTTATTTTTAGAGATTTTATTTATTTTAGGGGTGCCTGGGTGGCTCAGTTGGTTAAGCGTCTGCCTTCAGCTCAGGTCATGATCCCAGGGTCCAGGGATTGAGCCCTGTGTCCAGCTCCCTGCTCAGCAGGGAGCCTGCTTCTCCCTCTGCCCTCTGTCTGCCACTCCCCCTACTTGTGCGCTCTCTCTCTCTCTCTGTCTCTCTGTCAAGCAAATAAATGAATAAAAAGATTTTATTTTATTTTAGAAAGAGAGTACACGTGTGAGTGGCAGGGAGGTGCAGAGGGAGAGCATGCGAGAGAGAATCTCAAGCAGCGTCCGCGCTGAGCACAGAGCCCAAAGTGGAGCTCGATCTCATGACCCTGAGATCATGACCCAAGCAGAAAAACCAAGAGTCGGTTGCTCAGCCGACTGAGCCACCCAGGCGCCCCCTGAATTTCCTTCTTTTTATGGTTGAATACTATTTTTTTGTATATACACCACATTTTCTTTATCCATTAATTCACTGATGAACACTTAGGTCATTTCCTTATCTTGGCTATTGCGAATAATGTTGCAATGAATATGGAGGTACAGATATCTCTTTGAGATAGTGATTTCATTTTCTTCACATATATACCTAGAAGTGAGATTGCTGTATCATATGTTAACTCTTTTTTAAATTCTTTGGGGAACGTCTATACTGTTTTCCACAATGGCTGCCTGATTTACGTTCCCAGCAACACTGCCCCAGGATTCCCTTTTTTCCACATCCTCTCCAACACTTGTTATCTCTTGTCTTTTTGATGACAGCCATTCTAACAGCTGTGAACTGATATCTCTCCGTGGTTTCAATTTGCATTTCCCTGATGATGAGTGATGTTGAGCATCTTTGATAAGTCTCTTAAATATCTACTAATCTCTAGGTACTCCTCACTTTCTCTTCTTTTATCCTTTGTATTTTTTTTAAAAGAAAATTAGTAGTTTGTGCCTTAGAATTTCCCATTATTTGGATCAATGCCACCTCTTTGCTTTTCCTGGTTTCCCCAGTTGGATCATCTTTCCCTTATAGGAACCCTGCCCCCCAAAGCAATTTCTAGCCCTTTAATGGCATTGATTTTAGCCTACTTGGTTTTTAAAGTAGGAGTGTGTACTTGCTCTCCTAAATAAAGGAATAATACCCTTTTCATCTCCATGTGACCTTTCACCCCCACCCCAAGAACTTAGACTTATTTTTTGCAGACTAGGAACTCCATAACTTTTGTCGGCTTGTTGGATTGATGTGCTCGTGTCAGAGTGGCCGTTGAGCTACGGGCTTGGCTGAGAGAGTGGGGGGTCTTGCTGTTTGGAGAGAAAGCCTTGCCCAGGAAGGAAGGGTGAAAATGTTGAGGAATCTAGGCACTGGAGTCAGACATTATCCAAATTTTGTTTGAGGCAAAATGTCACTCTTTGCTGGCTGGGTGACTTTGGGCAAATCATTAGTCTTCTCCATATTGGTCAGGGTTCTTAGTTGCAAGTAACAGACACTGAACCTAGTTGATTCAAGCAAAGAATAGGTGTTTTAAAGGTACTCTGCAGAAGAGTTTGGAGGAAGGAAGAACAAGGTTGAGGGCAAGAAGCCAAAAACAATATCCAGAACCACACCATGGATCTATCCTGGCAGGGAAAACAGTGCCACCACCACTAACAAAAACTCCGAGCGCTAGGTGACACAGTTTGTACTGTTTGAGTCCCTGCTGATTCCCACATTCAGGCAGAGGGTTAGAATCAGTGCTGGTAATATCTGGAAAATGTTTAGAGACTACATGTGCTTTCTTGGTGTCCTGACAATTGTCATCTAATGAATCAGAGAACAGTCAATTCCAGAAGAGGAATTCGACAGATTCTAGAATGAAAGCCAAAGTCTTGGTTCTATCATTTATCACCCTACCAGGAGGAAGGCAAAAAACAGCCCCATCCTCCCATCCTCTCCTGTGGCTCTTCAGGAAATATTTCCAAGGTTCCAAGACTCAGAAAACAACTTCTGAGCATTGGATGCAGAGCTAACACTGCCTCCATCAAAGTTTTTACTCCCATCATGTAACTCTTCTTCATTTGGACCCCATTCCCTCCAAAGCTAATCTGATACACTAATTTTATATGAGAGGTTAATGATTCATAAAGAATTATGGCGTAATGTCTTCTCCTTCATTCTAATAAAAGCTATCAATTTATTAATGCTTTCCT
The DNA here is from genome assembly GCF_004348235.1 of Phoca vitulina. Taxonomy (NCBI): domain Eukaryota; kingdom Metazoa; phylum Chordata; class Mammalia; order Carnivora; family Phocidae; genus Phoca; species Phoca vitulina. The sequence goes on along the minus strand of NW_022589772.1, from coordinate 4,985,040 downwards.
TCCTTCAGCAAACATTTATTGAACTTCCATTATGCTCTAGGTACTGTGATAGATGCTGGAGACACAGAGTGAGCTAGACAGACATGGTACCTGCTCTAATGGAGCTTACAGTCTGGTAAAGGCAGGCAGACACACAATTATAAAGAGATGTATGGCGGCTTTAAAATATGTCCACAAATGTTCTTATACTCTTCCTTTCAAGAGTTGAAACTCAATTCCTTTCCCTTTTTTTTTAAAAAAAAAAAAGATTTTATTTTATTTTACTTTATTTAAGTAGGCTCTATGCCCAGCGTGGAGCCCAATGCAGGGCTTGAACTCATGACCCTGTGATCAAGACCCGAGCTGAAATCAAGAATTGGGCGCTTAACAGACTGAGCCACCCAGGTGCCCCTAAAGATCTTATTTTTAAGTAATCTCTACACTCAGTGTGGGTCTCTAACTCACAACCCTGAGATCAAGAGCTGCACATTCCTCCAAATGAGTCAGGGGCCCCAATTCCTTTCCCTTTGACTGTGGATTGAACTTAGTGACTCACTTCTAACAAATAGAATGTGGCAGAAGTAATGATGTGTGACTTCTGAGACTTGGTCATAGAGGCATTGCAGTTTCCTTCTTTCTTCCTTTTTTGGATCACTTGCTCTGGAGGAAGTCACTGCTATATTGTGATGACACTCAAAAAGCCCTATGGGAAGGTCTATATAGCAAGGAACTGAGGCCTCCTGCCAAACACCATGTGAGCGAACAGTTCCTCCAACCCCAATAAAGTTTTCTGATGCCTATGGTCCCAGTGAACATCTTGTCTACAACCTCATATCAGATCCTAAGTCAGAATCACCCAGCTAAGCCACTCCTGACCCACAGAGACTGTGAAGTAATAAATGCTTGGTGTTTCAAGCCACTAAATTTTGGGGTAATTTGTTACACAGCAATAAATAACGAGTATAAGGTGTAAATGTGCTATGAAAAAGGAACCACAGTGTGCTACGAAAACATATAAGAAAGGATCTTAATCTGGTTTGGAGACTCAGATGAGTTCTTACTGAGGAGTCAGTTAGGCTGACGCCTCAACAGAAAGGAGGAGTTAGGCAGAACATAGGGACTGATGTAAAAGGGGAAGTATTATGGGCACAGAGAAACTTACGTGTGGAGGCAAAGAGAAGAAAGTAAGCATGATGTTGCACTCCAATGGGTGTGAATAAAACTCTAGAATCGAGATGAGTTAGAAAGACAGCTGTAGCCATTCAAATGCAAGCGGGTAGGGACTTGAACTAGGGAAGGGACAGTAGAGGTGGTAAGGAATGAGTGGATTTGGAAGTTATTTGGGAGATAGAATCAATAGATCCTGTCTACTTGGAGATTTGTTGGGAAGAAGTTGTAGAAACTCTCTTCTGATAATGATTTTCTCCTTGAACAGGAGGCGAGGTCATTTGTTCAGATGGGATTGGGAGAAGTAGAGAGTGCAGTGCTTTAAAGGATATGGAGAAGTTTTGAAATAGCTGGAGCTATGAGCGGGGGATGCTCACAAGGACAATAATATTAGGATTGACAGACAGCACTGAGGACCCATATGGAGGTTGGAGACTACAGATTTATGGAAACATCACTATACACAATTACTTGATTTTCTCTATCTATGTTCAGCAGCTCAGGTACAGGAATGGGGAGGAAGATTACCTGAATTCACTTAAGGTTGGAGGTTTTGCCCGGACAGGGAACACAGAAAGGCAATGCAACAAGGATTTGAGTACAATTGGAGTGATAAAAAAACGGTATATAAGCTGAGTTGGGGAAACAATGAGAACAGGAAGGAGGCTAATAGACTGAGGTATGATACACATTCCTCACATACACATACCTGGGTTGTGATGTGCAACCCTGATCACCTTTCAGTGAAGGACTTTTGCCTCATTTGCTGGGAATGCTGTCGCATGCTGCCTTCAGCTGTCCTGCCAGGCCTTTCAGGGATTGCTTCATAGCTGCAGAGAGCTAGCTGTCTTACCCAAAGTCACACCCCTTCTCCAGTGGCCCACTTCCAATGACTGACTGAGACAGGGCGTATAAAGGCCTGGCTACCTTGGCCCAACTCAGAGAAACACTTAAGGGCCATAGTAGCCTCAGAACTTCCCTGGGGGATTGACCAAAGCTGTCACCGAGCATCCCCACTTCTGCCCAGTTCTGCTTCCTTCACCTCCTTCCTATAGGTATGTTTTAATCCCAAGGGCACTTCTTCATGAACGTCTTGCACACTAAACTCTCTCTGAGAATTTGCTTTCTGGGGACTAACCTGTGACATGGTGTCTCTGAACTGAGTCACAGTGAGGTTGAAGACTAGTATATTGGGAGTAACTGATCGAGTTTGAAGGATGAAGGGGTGTGGGCACCGGGTAAGATGTCTTAGTTGGTGATTTCAGAATTGGAGCAATTCTGGATGATGACAAGGACAAGGGTGTAGCCAAGAGAGTGGGCAGCTAAAGTGGGATGAAAGGCAGGGTCATTGAGAATGGGGAGGTCGCCAAGAATTCACTAAATCAACAGGCATTTATTGAGAATCTACTATATTAGCTATTTATTTTTGTGACCAAATTACCCCAAAATCTACAAGCTTAAAATAGCAAACATTTATTATCTCACAGTGTCTGTGGGTCAGGAGTCTGAGCATGGCTTACTTGTCTCTATCTGAACATCTCTTACAAGGCTTCAATCAAGGAGTTGGCCGGGGCTATATCTCAAGGCTTGACTGATCCATTTCCAATCCCTTTCAAGCTCACTCACATGGCTACTGGCAGGCCTCAGGGGCTCTCTGCATGTTGACCAGAGATATCAGTTCCTTGCTACCTGGGTCTTTCCATAGGGCAGCTCACAACCTGGTGGCTGGCTTCCCTCAGAGTGAGCAAGCAAAAGAGTGAGGGAGGGTATTCAAGACAGAAGCCACAGTCTTGTAACCTAATTTCTAAAGTGACATTTGTCACCTCTGCTGCGTTCTATTTGCTATAAAGGAGTCAGAGTTCAGCCCACACTCAAGGAGAGGGGATTACACAAGGGCATGAATAAGAGGAGGTGGGGACGATGGGAGCCATCTTAGAGGCTGCCTACCACACCTACTCTGTGCAGGGCACTATTCTATTCTATGCAGCAGTGACCAAGCTTTTTTTCTTAACACATTCAGGCTGGGGGAGACAGACAAAAGCAAGTATACAGAAAAGATCATTTAAGGACATTTGGGCTATGAAAATAATAAAGTAAGATATTGTGCAAGAGAGTAACTGGGTGGCCAAGGAATGCCTCTCTCAAGTGACATTTCAGTTGCGAACTGGAAGGATGGGAAGAATTTATCCATGCTGAAATTTGGGAGCAAAACTTGCCAGGTAGAGGGAAGAGCAAACATAAAGGACTTTGAGGAATGAACTTGGTGAGTTCATGTGCTAGAGCAGACTGAGAGAACCCAAGAATCCTAGAAGAGAGACTGCAAGTAGTTGGGAAACCAATCACGCAGGGCCTTATAACCCATGCATGGTGAGAAACACGGACTTTATCCTAAAAGCAATGGGAAGCCATTGCAAGGTTTTAAGCAGATGGGAGACATAATCTAATTTCTGTTCTAAAAATATCACTTCACTATAGGGAGAACGTAGACTGAATTTTTGAAGCGCTGAGTGGAAATCCAGAAAGATGGCAGGATTTGAGATGAAGAGGAAGGCAGGAAGGTAGGTGCCTACACCTTCCTTGAATAATGGGCACTTTAGCAGATAGACCACAGTGCACAAGGAGGAAAACAGAGTATTGCGAGCTAGAAGGAGCTTCAAAGGAGTAGAGGTTCTGACATGAATGTGGAGGAATACTGGTCTGGAAGCAGCACTGGGGAACGAGGAGGGCACCTACCCTGCCTTCTGGTATGGAAGTTGATAGACTATGAGGGACTGAGCTGCTTCCGTGAGACGGGCCTGCTCAGGAAACCAGGTTTTAGTTAAAGCATCAGGACTCAAGAACCCTGGGTGAGGAAGTCAATGCCTGAACCAAGTGGTGGAGAGCCCTTTTGTCATCAGGCATCACTGACTCATTGCAGAGATTAACCAGGGCCCTTCTCCAACTCAGAGCCCTTCTCTGACCCTCATCAAATTCGAGGCAGAAAGAGACACTATAAATTCTGAGAATTCGGAGGTGTTAGCAAGATAAGCTGCTTTTTGAAATTAATTTAGGTTTTCAGCTTCAGCCTTTGAAATTCCAATTAGGTTATTAGCCAGCCACCCTTCACAAATCTTCAACTGCCCTTCATCCTTCTACCTACTGCTCCCCTGTAAATGACTCAGCTAGGGCAGTCTGCCCAGGAACACTTTATTTTCTGGCTTACTACAGCAAGGCCCAGAGAAATAACTGGCCAAGCTGGAAATCAGCAGGCCAAGGACCAGATTTGACCCTGGAGTTGGAAGTTCTTTACCTTTCCCCTAAACCAGTGTTTCTCAAACTTCCTTTTTTTTTTTTTGTATTATTGTTCCACCAAGGAGTCTTTTTAGACATTTATTCCCTAATGTCTTCCCATAAAATGTTAATACCACAGATGTAGTGGAGATCTGTTTGTGCACTGTTGCCCTTTGGAGGGCCACACCCCACTGTAACATCTAAGATCCCTCTACCCCCAAGAACCAGCTTCTGCCCCCTGGGCGGTGATATCCCTCCCACTGAGAGCGCATCCTCGAATGCAGAAAAGCACCTCCAATGGTGAAGATTGGAGGCACAGGCGCAGAGCCTGTTGTGAGATGGTTTAGAATTGGGGTCTGGAAGAAGTTAGCCCCCTACCCAAACCACATCAAATATGGAATATATTGCTGCTGCAGATAGAACTGTCACTGATATTTAATAAATGGGAGGTCATTTGCTCATTTGTTTTGTTTCTTAAATTCCACATATGAGTGAAATCATATGGTATTTGTCCTTCTCTGAGCAAAGGATTAAAAAAAGAGGGGGGGGTGCAAACCAAGAAAGAGACTCTTAACTCTAAAGAACATACATCACAAGGGAAGGGGGTGGTCATCACAAGGGAGGGGGGTGGAGGGATGGAGAAAATAGGTGATGGGGATGAAGGAGGGCACTGGTCATGATGAGTACAGGGTGATGTATGGAAATGTCGAATCACTGTATCATGCACCTGAAACTAACATAACACTGTATGTTAACTATCCTGGAATTCAAATAAAAAACTTAACGAAAAATAAGTAAATAAATTGGAGGTCAGTTTGGACATCAGCCTTCTGTGCTTTGCTGATTTTGTTCTTGATCGGTTCCATTGGCACACGATGGTTCTTCTTGGGACTGAGAGCTGAATTGAGTTCCGGGGTGATGGAGAAACTCCTGCACCAAAGGTGACCACCTCGAGGGACGCTGTCATTCCACGAAATGAGCCATGATGGGCCTCTCTCACCACAGGACCCGGCAGTGTCTGTTCGGTGGAATCTTCCAACCATCTGGCAAGAGGAGCATGTGTGGCCCTCCAGGAGGGCTGCCCTCCCTGTCTCCTCAAACATTGCTCATCAGCTGGAAAGTAGCAGGGCAGAGGCGGGGAGTCAGACAGCTCCCTGGAGAGCAGCCTCTATCTGAGCTCCCTCAAGGGAGGTGGGGGACCCTGCCTGGGGACTGGAGCTGGGGGAGAGGAGGCCTCTCCCCCAGCAAACACTCTCAGGCTGTCAGAAGCGAGACAGGCTGCCATGATGAGATGCTCTGCTATTAACTGGGCTTTGGTTCACCTGAGCCCCATCTCCCCACTGAGCAACATCAGGCTGTCTGCCTCAATGTTCAAGCCCAGGTTTACGTATGGAGAGCTTAGACTGTATCCATAAAGAGAATCGCTGAAGAGCTCTCAGGCTGCCCTATCTTATTCTCTCATCTCCCAAGTGTACCCAGCCTCCCAGCACGTTCCCCAATACAAGTGTGATCGTGGAATAAAACAAAATGGGCATGTTAGCCTCCTTACTTGAAGCGTCCCCTGTTAGGCACGTGTGACGGTCCCCAGTGCCTTGCACTCCCCTGAGCTCACTGACTTCCTTTGGAGAAGACTCCCATGGGTACTGAAGGATGCTCCCCTAGTTATTACAGAGAAGAACCCTCCAGCAAGGTTCTTAAGTCTGACCTGTAGGTCCCCCACCGCAGTACGTATCAGAACCATCTGGGGAGCTTGTCCGGGCAGAGGGTCCAGAGATTGTGGTTCAGTGGGTCTGGGGTGAAGCATGAGCCTTGGGATTTCTTTCATTCTTTAAGATTTTATTTATTTATTTATTTATTTATTTATTTATTTATTTGAGAGAGAGAGAGAGTAGAGGAACAGAGGGAAAGAGGGAATCCCAAGCAGACTGTGCTGAGCGGAGAGCCTGACATGGGGCTCAATCTCAGGACCCTGATATCATGACCTGAGCCGAAATCAAGAGTTGGATGCTTAGCCAACTGAGCCACCCAGGTGCCCCAGCCCTGGGATTTCTAACAAGCTCCCTGAGTGATCTGGATGCTCAGCCATCCAAGATGAAAGTTTGGGTAGTATTGCCCTAGGGAGCTCATGGATGGGCTTCAGGAACCTCACGGACCCCCAGCACCCCAAGCAAACTGTGTGTTTGGCGCTTTTGTCCAAGGAGAGACCCACACAATTAAGAGACACTACTCTAAGACAGTAGTCAGAACATACTGTTTATTTCATGGGAAGAAAAAGCAAACACGAGCCAACAGAGGAGGCCAGGGGATCCCCTGGGGGAAGCTGCCTATCGAAGGAGAAAGTGCCCCCAACACGGAAGAAAGACCCTGTGGCACCCAGAGAGCAACAGCTGAGGTCTGGGGAACCCTGTGAAAAACATCAAATGTCCGTTGAATCATCCCTATCAAAGGCTTATTTGAGGAAGACTCAGGCCTCTATGAAAGCCTGCTTTGCCCATGAAGGACTTCCCCCTTCAATAGCACCTTTCCCTCTTGGAATGAGGATGTGCTTTGTGAAAGAAGAGAGAAAGAGAAGTGGAGGTAGGGAGGTAGGGAGAGGAGGAGGAAAAAAGAGGGAGAAATATCGAAAAGGTCATTTCTGATCTACATAACAAAAAAAGATAAAGAGAGCTTCACATGTGATTCTCCCTGTCCTTCACACACACACACACACACACACAGTGGGATGGTGTTATAATTGACTGACCGCATGGCATAATTTGAGAGACCACTGCACAAAAGTGTCATTTTCCCCATCTGTCACTCCACCTTTTTAGCTTCGTTTGTCTCGAATCCTGAGGGTTTTTTTTTCCTCTTTCAAATTTTCTGATCAGAATTTAAATACTCTGGTTGGAGACGGGGGTTTCAACCAGCAGTTCTTAACCTGGATCCATGGATGCCCCTAGATTGTGGGATGCTTCTTTAGGGTGTATCATAATTAGCATGATGTGTTTAAATGCAGATTCCATGGCTTCATCCATTTGGAAAGAGTGGTTCCTTTGCTCTAGAGAGGGGCTCAGGAATCTGAATTTTAAACAAGGTTCCCAAGAGATTCTTTTTTTTAAAGATTTTATTTATTTATTTGTCAGAGAGAGAGAGCACAAGCAGGGGGGCAACAGACACAGAGGGAGAAGCAGGCTCCCCGCTGAGCAAGGAGCCCAATGCAGGGCTCGATCCCGGGACCCTGGGATCATGACCTGAGCCGAAGGCAGCTGTTTAACCGACTGAGCCACCCAGGCATCCCAAGTTCCCAAGAGATTCTGCTATAGGTTGTCCTTAGGCCATGGTAACAGGACTCCAGAAGGTTGGGAATGCCCTGAAGGTAAATGCAAAGTTGTAGGTGTGTTATATGTGAGTCTCTTTCTGGGCCACAACTTTAATCAGATTCTGAAAGATTCCCTGACCTGAAAGAAGATCGTCACTAGCCGGCTAATATTTTAGCAAAGAATTGCAAAAAGAGGATCCAGAAGGAAAGAAACTTCCTTAGACTATAGGTAGACTCAGGAAAAGATTCTCAATATAGTCACTTTGCTACCTGCTCTGATTGAGAAATGGAAGAAGAAGAACAAGAACAAGAACAAGAACAAGAATAAGAACAAGAATAAGAAACTATAAGAAGTATCAGGACTAAAGTGAAGGATCTTTAACCTGGGGGAAAAAAATTTTTCAATCTACATCACAAAGAGCTGATTTCCTTACTATATAAAGAGCTGCTGCAAATTAATAAAGACCACTAAACCAATAGAAAAAATGGGCAACAGATGGAAACAGTTCACAGAAAAGGAAACGTAAATGACAAACATATGCAAAGTTGCTCAACGTCACTTATCGTAAGAGTAATGCAGTTTAATATTGCAGTGAGATCTCATTTTTCATCTATCAGAATAAGGAACATGAAAAAGTTGAATAACACACTGTGCTGGTGGGATTAACGGGCAACGGAGCCACGTGTCTAAAAGTTACAAATGTCTGCACCATTTGATGCAACCATTCCACTTTTAAGAATTTATCATACAAATATGCCCCCACATGAGTAAAGATTATTCATTAGCAGAAGGTGGCAGAAAACCTTAACATCTGTCAATAAGAGACTGGTTAAATAATTCATGACAATCCATACAACGGAATAGGATGAAGCTCTAAAATGGCTAGTCTTTGTATGTGCTTATGGAAAGCATCGTTAAGATGCATGGTTCTGCGAAAAAAGCAAGTTGCTGAACAATGAGTATGACATGCTACCATTGGGGGTAAGAGCATGGGCCTATCTGCTTGTGTTTGCACAGACTCTCTCCAGCAGAATACACGGGGGACTGTTACCAGGGGTTCAGTAAGACTGGGTGTGGGAAGAAAACTTTTTATTCATACTCTTTTGCATCATTGGCACGTAGTTGTGGTTAAAAAGAAATAATAAAATGCTAGACAATGCAAACTAAAGCAAGCATGCAGGCTCTGGTTGCAGTGTGAAGGGTGAGTTGGCAGAATGGGAGATTCTCCTCTGAGAAGCATGGTGGAGTGGAGATTCTCCTCTGAGAAGCATGGTCCCCTACGGGAGAGGCTAGACAACCTCTGGCTCACAACCAGGCACGCCACTGGCGCTCCAAAAATCTGAAAAATGAATGGATGGGATATATTCTATTCCTTGGATATGTTGGGTGTAAATAAGATTGAGAAGCACCGGACCCCAGGTAAGAAGAGCTTTAAGAAAGCAGTTCCTTGGGACTCCTGGGTGGCTCAGTCGGTTAAGCATCTGCCTTCGGCTCAGGTCATGATCCTGGGGTTCTGGGATCGAGTCCCGCATCGGGATCCTTGCTCAGCGGGGAGCCTGCTTCTCCCTCTGCCTGCTGCTCCCCCTGCTTGTGTGCTCTCTCTGACAAATAAATAAAATCTTAAAAAAAAAGAAAGAAAGAAAGAAAGAAAAAGAAAGAAAGAAAGAAAGAAAGAAAGCAGGTCCTCACTGTCCTCTCTATACCTTAAAATCAACTTCACCTCCAAGGCCTGGTTCATAGGCTGACTCCTCCATACGGACTTATATGACCTCCCTCACTGAGGCCCCAACGCCATCTCCTATGGGTTAAAGCTCATTTCGATACTCTGTTCTTCCACAGCATTTTCCTTAATCTCTTCTCGGTCTGCTTTATGGTTTCGATACTACTTTGTATCCTGGTTTCTCCCAGATTAAAAAAAAATCTCAGTGGGGGCACCTGGGGGGCTCAGTCAGTTGAGCAACTCTTGGTTTCAGCTCAGGCCATGGTCTCAGGGTTGTGAGATTGAGCCCCGCATCGGGCTCCACACTTATTGGGGAGCCTGCTTGAGGTTTTCGTCCCTCTCCCTCTGCCACTCCCCCCCCAAAATAAATAAGTAAATCTTTTTTTAAAAAAATCTTAGTGGATAGGACTCCTTCTTCCCCACCTCTGTCTGCACCCCTCAGTGCCAGTGCAATGAACATAGATGGTTCACAGTAAAGACAACACAGCCCTCCTTACAGGACATCCCCGGCAGGGACGTGCTCTACATTGTACCACAGGAGACATCGGCATGTTGGGTGATAATAGTCACAAAAATAGGCCTTAACTGGGCCACCTTGCCATGAGTCACTTGATTCACTCAGATGTTTGAAAGAATGTCTCTCACCAGCCAGCCAGGCATTAGCAGATAGGACTCAGCAAATAGTCTGCATTTCTTAGATACCCTGTCCAGTTCGCCAGGCCTGGAGCAGAATGGGGCGCCCTTATGCTTCCCCTCTCTCTTCCCATGCCCAGAGCAGCCTTGTTAATCAAGCAGACTCACTTTTTCATTCACCCCAGATATGGCCTCAAAAGATGGCGGCTACCTACCTACCAATCAGCTGGGATGGGCATACAAAGCAAAATCTATTTGCCATCCCAGGCCTTGAGCAGATTCATACCTCCCAGGGCAGAGTAGCCTTCCAGCATATTATAGAAGCCCTCCGAGGGGCATTGAGTCCCAGGCATATTCTAGGCCTGCAAGAGTTTTGATCAGGCCACTCGGGAATCTTGGACACTGACGGGCAAATATACCAGCCCTGGTAGCACTAAGCCCTGACTGGTGAACAAGCTGGCTCTGCTGCTAACTTGGAGGCAGGCAGACCTCTTTTAACTGGAATCCCATTTATCAGAATTTCACGTCGCCGGAAACCTCCCGCTCTTTCTCCTGCCTCCCTCCCCAAACAAACAAAAAAACCCACATTATACTTTTAGGAAGTAGAAGAAACAGAAAGGAAACAAGCTCCTATCAGGATTTCCGTTTTATTTTTTATTTTTTTTTAAAAGAGAGCACGCACGAGTGAGGGGGAGGGGCAGAGGGGGAGAGAGAGAGAGAATCCTAAGCAGACTCCACCCCCAGCGCCCAGCACTGAGCCCAAGGCGGGGCTTGATCTCAAGACCCTGAGATCATGACCTGAGCCGAAATCAAGAGTCAGTTAGGCTTAACCCACTGAGCCACCCAGGCGCCCCAAGATTTCCATTTTATTTTATTTTATTTTATTTTATTTAAGATTTTACTTATTTATTTGACAGAGAGAGAGAGAGGGGGAGAGAGGGAACACAAGCAGGGGGAGTGGGAGAGGGAGAAGCAGGCCTCCCGCCAAGGAGGGAGCCCGATGCGGAGCTCGATCCCAGGACCCTGAGATCATGACCCGACCCGAAGACAGTCGCTTAACGGACTGAGCCACCCAGGGGCCCCTAGGATTTCCATTTTTAAAACAACGCTACCAGAACATGTCCTGAGGTCTGGCCACAAGGGGCCAAGTCCCCTCCATCCTTCTCCTGGGGTGATTTCCTCTCCCACGTCTGGATAGCAACCAGTGGTGTTCATAATTATGACCCATGAACTGAAGGACATTCAGCTCAACAGAGACTCAAACGACGGTCTCACGTTCAGGATCTCCAGCCTTCCCATTAGTTTAAGTCGGGAGTCTGCAAACTAGAGCCCAAGCGCCAAATCCAGCTCACCACCTCTTTTTACAAATACATTTAATCGGAACATATTTTTGCTCATTTACATATTGTCTATGGCTGCTTTCATGGGACAATGTGGCAGAGTTGTACAGCTGTGACAGAAACTGTGTATAAAATATTTACTATCTGGTCATTGATAGAAAAGGTTTGCAGACCCCTGGCTTAGACCACCTTTTTTTTTATTTTTTAATTTTATTATTATTATTATTATTATTATTTAAGTAATCTCTACACCCCACATGGGGCTTGAACTCATAACCCCAAGATCAAGTGTTGCATGCTCTGCTAACTGAGCCAGCCAGGTACTCCAAGATCACTTTTTTTTTTTTTTTTTTTTTAACGTAAGCTCTATGCCCAACATGGGGCTTGAACTCACAACCCTATGATCAGGAGTCACATGCTCTACCAACCAAACCAGCCAGGCACCCCTGGCTTAGGCCCCTTTTAGAGCTGGTCCTATACCAGTGATGGATGCTTCCTCCTTCTTCCTCCTCTTCCTTTTTCTTCCCTCCCTTCCACTGACGCTCCCCAGACACACACACACGTGCACACACGTGCGCACGCATGCACCGCTGAAGGGAAACCAGTACTGGCTAGGAAAAAGGAGAAGGAGAATGGAAAAGCAGATGTGAATGCCTTTCAGAGACCGAGCCACCTGTACATGGAACACAGAGCTAGAGAACCGTGTATTTCTTAGTGTACATTTGTGGAGGCGAAGGGGTAAGTTCAAGATGAAAAAGCATGTGTTGGCAATGGTGTTTTTACGCACATGTAACAGGTGTGTGGTCTCCAAGAGTGTCACTGAATCTCAGGCTGAATTGGGAGAGCCACCCGCCCCCTTGCAACCCCAAGTCACCTTTGATTGTCCGCTCCCATTTTCAGCTAGGGGTTGGGGTTTGCGATAGGGATGGTGTGGGATGGGACACATAGGGAGAATTTCTTTAGACATCTCTTCTCTTTCCTCTCTCTCCAGCCTCCTCTCTCTCTTTCCCCCAGCAACTTCAGGCAGCAGCAGAGGGAAGCCAGCTATTTTTTTTTTTTTTTAAGATTTTATTTATTTATTTGACAGAGAGAGACATAGCGAGAGCAGGAGCACAAGCAGGGGGAGTGGGAGAGGGAGAAGCAGGCTCCCCGCTGAGCAGGGAGCCCGATGCGGGGCTCGATCCCAGGACCCTGGGGTCATGACCTGAGCCGAAGGCAGACGCTTAACGACTGAGCCACCCAGGCGCCCAGAGGGAAGCCAGCTATTACGAAAACACCAATTCGCAGATGAATCTGGATAATAGATAAAAGGCTTAGTTAGCTAGTAGTGGACGCATAATATTGATTTGTTCATTTTTTCCTTTCTTTTTTTTTTTTTCCAACTGCCTTGAATGAGTGGCAGCTAATTTGCCCAAATTGTCAATTTGGAAAGTTCCTAAAAAGAGGAATGGAGACAGAATGGACTGAGGGCTGAAGACAGGGTGACGATTTACACTCTCACTACATGAGACAACCAGGTTATATCAACACCAGGTCCCTCCAGTCCGCCTGTGGGCTTCAGAAATTTCTATTAAATCACAGATGGCAGCATGCAGTGGTCCTCAGCTGAATGGGGTCAGGCTGAACTAGAAGCTTTGGCAATGGTCTGCTCTAGTTGCTCGGGCAAATAGATCTAACCTCAATCAAAGAAGGCTGCTTGGAGGAAGTGACAGTATGAAGGAACTTTAAAAAGCTGACAACCTGATTTTCATGAAGACATAAGAGATATCAGGAGGAAGGACTCGCCTGGTTCAGAGCCTACAGGAAAAACTGGGAAAGCCTCAGACACTGTTCTTAGGAAGGATACCAGAAATGAAATAGAACCTGGCGCCAGCTCTCTGGCTCTTGCCTGCACTGCATTAGTCAGTAAATGCCCCACAGTCTGCCCCCCGACCGGGTATGTCCCTGCTCTGGCCACTTTTCTGCCTGTCAAAACCAGCTGTCGGGGGGTGCCTAGGTGGCTCAGTCTGCCTTTGGCTCAGGTCAGGATCCTGGGGCTTGATCCCGGGGCTTGATCTCTCCCTGGGGTCCTGGGATCGAGTCCCGCATCGGGCTCCCTGCTCAGCCGGGAGTCTGCTTCTCCCTCTGCCTCTGCTCCTTCCCCCTGCTCGTGCTCTCTCTCACTCTCTCAAAGAAATAAATGAAATCTTAAAAAACAAAAAACAAAAAACAAAAACAGCTGTCAGGAATGGAACTGAAGTATGCTAATTCCGCCTGAAGTGTGAAGGGCTGGGAAGGCTAGATGTATTAGCTCTCCCAGGGAGGTTTGCATTGTGATAAAACCAGAACTTCATTAATAACGGGAGTTCAGGTAGGAGGGGGGCTGCCCGGAAGTATTCTGGGGAGCAAAGAAGTTTTCTCCATCCCCTGGATAACGCCAATATTGCTGGAGCGCTTTCTGCCTCTGTCTCGTCGGCTGTACCATGGGAATAAGAGCATTCCTCACTTTCTAGTGTTGTTCTGAAGATTAAATAAGATAATTAATGCATACAAAGTATTTAGCGCAGTGCTTGGCACATCATAAGAACTAAGCAAATGTTAGATCTTTATTACACTGCTTACTCATAATAGCAGCCCCGAAAAAAACCACACATATTCTTATGCTGGGTGCTGTAATTATTGTACGTAGGTTGCACTTACATACAATTGTGCAACGAGCTGGAGAAGGCACAGAGAGGGAGCCTCCAATAATTGTGGAAACAGGGGCTGCTGCCTAGGGGAGTCCTAGAAAAATGATCTCTTTTCTGCGGGAAAAGGTGAAGAGGATGCCATCAAAATGTATAACTCGAGAGCATCCAGAAAGTATGGGTGGAGAGGCAATACAGCGTATTGGTTAAACACTTGGGGCCCTGGAGTCTGATAGACCAGGGTTTAAATTCTAGCTCTGCCACTTATTATCTTTGTGACCCTTAGGATGTCATTGTGAATATAAACAAAGACCAACCAAGTAAGAACAAGCAAAGGCTATTTATTTTGAGCTTGCTGTAGAGTCAGTCACTTTTACTTAGGCTAAGGCAGAGACTCAAAGGCAGGCAGAGGAGTGGGAACGTTTTATGGTGGAGAAAGGAAAGGGGTCAGGTGTGCCCTGATTGGATACTGTTGGCCTGGGGAAGCTGTAGGCAGGATACATAGAGGCAGGGTATCCTTTTTTTTTTTTTTTTTTTTTCATTTATTGGGGTTTTAAAAGTCTTTATTTAAATTCCATCATAGTTAACATACAGTGCAATATTAGTTTCAGGTGTAGAATTTAGTGATTCATCACTTACATACAATACCAGGTGTTCATCACAAGTGCCCTCCTTCATCCCCATCACCCATTTAATGCATCCTCCTGCCCACCTCCCCTCCAGCAACCCTCAGTTTGTTCTCTACAGTTAAGAGTCCGTTTCTTGGCTTGGGTCTCTCTTTTTCCCCCATGCCCATTTGTTTTGTTTCTTAAATTCCACATATAGTGAAATCGTATGGTATTTGTTTTTCTCTGACTTATTTCGCTTAGCATAAGACTCTCTAGCTCCATCCACGTCATTGCAAATGGCAAGATTTCATTCTTTCTTATGGATGAGTCATATTCCATTGTATATATACATACATACATATATATATTCTCTATATATACACACACAGCCTCTTCCATATATATACATTCCATATATATATATTTATATTTGTATATATATACAGCCTCTTTATCCACTCATCAGTCGATGGACATTAGGGCTCTTTCTATAATTTGGCTATTGTAGATAATGCTGCTATAAACATAGGGGTACATGCATCCCTTTGAATTAATACTTTGGTATTCTTTTGGGTAAATACCTAGTAGTGCAATTGCTAGATCATAAGGTAATTCTAGTTTTAACTTTGTGAGGAACCTCCATACTGTTTTCCAGAGTGGCTGCCCCAGTTTAGAAGCAGGGTATCCTATGTGATTTGTTAGAGGTACATAATTGACTTTCTTCGGTTGGTCCTAAGTTGGAAGCAAGGACAACAATTATGGAAGCTGTCAGTTATTAATCACATCCTGGCCATTTTGGGCCAATTGTTACAGGGATTATTATTTGGCTCCCTGGATTATTGCTAGAGATGGCAGGCTGACTTTCTACGTGTCTAATTTATAGCACGCTGCCCTCATGGTCTGGCCATTATACATTCGTAAATTCAGTCTCTCATTGCTTAACTTCTCTGAACCTCAGTCTCCTCAATTTAACCGGGGTATTAAAACTTTGATTTTGGGGTGCCTGGGTGGCTCAATGGTTGAAGCGTTGGACTTTGGCTCAGTTCATGATCTCAGGGTCCTGGGATGGAGCCCTACGTCGAGCCCCGCGTTGAGCTCCCTGATCAGCGGGGAGTCTGCTTCTCTCTCTCCCTCTGCCGCTCCCCCAGCTCTCTCTCTCAAATAAATAAATAAAACCTTTTAAAAAAAACTGATTTTTGAGGATCTGAGATTTGTGCGTAAACTGTTGGGCGCAGAATCTGGAACATAAGTGCTCAATACATGTTACCCATTGTCTTACTGGCTTGTTAACAAAATCCTGAAATAAGAGAATTTAGTGAAGTGGTATTCCTCAGAGTATAGAGAAGGTAATATTAGCAGGAAAAAAGGGAAAACTTAGTGTGCCTTACAAAAGATCTCGAACACATAATCCATGCCAGCAAGAGCTAATGCATATTAACACTAACTATGAGCCAGATACGAATCCGAATAGGTTACATGTAGTGGCTTATTTAATTGTTACAACCAGTTTATGACGTTGATCCTGCCAACATTGTCATCGCCATCAGACAGAGGTAACTTTGACATGGAGAGGTTAAGTCACCTGCCCAAGTGTGAGCAACTAGTGTGTGGGCCAGGCAGCTGGGCGATAGTCTACATTCTTAATGATTATGCCATTCTCACAAGAGATTATGCACACTGAAATGAAAAACAGCTTCAGAAAAGGATTGGATAAAAAAAATCTCAGTTATTTCTCCATAAACTAAATGAAGGGGGAAGATGGGGCTATTTGGGATGTTTAGAATGTCCTTAGTCTTTGACCATGGTGACAATACAAGTCATTTGACACATGCCTCTCCCCTCACTCCATTCACCTGTTTATGTCTGACTTGGATCACAGTTGGAAGCCACTTCCTCAGAGAAGCCCTTGCTGATCTTCCAGACTACATTCCCCCAACCCCCACCCCTGCCCCGCCCCTACACCTATCATAATTGATGAGGTATGTAATTATCTAAAGTCTGTCTCCGACGCTCGACAGAAGGATTCAGCGGGTCTGTTTTGCATGCCATTGTATCCCTCATTCCCTAGCACAGGGCTTCACAACCTGTTTTGGCCTGTGGGCCAAATCCAATCCAAAGTCTGTTTTTATAAATAAAATTTGAATTGGCACACAGCCACACCAATTCATTTACATGTTGTCTGCGACAGCTTTCACATTACAAAGGCAGAGTTAAGTAGTTGCAACAGAGAGCACGTGTCCTGCAAAGCCTAAAAATTATTTACTGCATGACCCCCTATGGCAGAAGCTTGCCAACTCCTGGCTAGCTCATTGGATGCTCAACAGGTATTTGTTTAATGAATGAATATAGTTATTTATGTATTTAACAAACATTTACATAGCACTTACTATAGTCAGACACTGTTCCAAGTACTTTACAAATATATTTTTTAAAGATTTTATTTATTTACTTACTTACTTACTTATTTATTGTTATTAGAAAGAGGGAGAGAGGGGCGCTTGGGTGGCTCAGTTGTTAAGTGTCTGACTTCAGCTCAGGTCATGATCTCAGGGTCCTGGGATCGAGCCCCACATCGGGCTCCCTGCTCGGCGGGAAGCCTGCTTCTCCCTCTCCCACTCCCCCTGCTTGTGTTCCCTCTCTCGCTGTGTCTGTCTCTGTGAAATAAATAAATAAAATCTTTAAAAAAAAAAAGAAAAGGGAGAGAGAGAAGAGTGCGAGTAGGGGGAGGGGCAGGGAATCTCAAGCAGACTCTGCACTGAGCACAGAGCCTGAGGTGGGGCTCAATCTCACAGCCCCGAGATCATGACCTGAGCGGAAATCAAGAGTCGGACCCTTAACCTACTGAGCCACCCAGGCGCCCCAAATGCTTTACAAATATTAATTTATTTATGCCTCATAACAACCCAGTGCGATAGGTGGAATTATTATTCCCATTTTACAGAAAAAGAAACTGGGGAGCAGAGAGGTTCAGCGTCTTGCCCAAAGTCCCACAGGTTGTAGGTAGCAGAGCTGGGATTCACCCCAGGCTTTCAGGCTCCGGAGTCCATGCTGCCTATGCTGTGTGAACAGTTCATAGGTGGGACCTAGTGTTTCTGGTGTTCTTAGCAGAGAACTGCTGAATGGTTTTGAGAAGGGGAAGGAAGTGGTCAAAGAGGCAACAGGAGATAAAGTGGTCTAAATCCACATAGCCCCTAGGACTTGGATGACGACAAGGAGATGCTGAAAAATACAAATTAACAAAGCATTGTTTGGCTCTCACCGTAGCTCACAGAACCAAGCAAGTTTTCTCCAAAAATGAGCTGACTGTGTTATTGTCTCTCTGCTTGGGACTGGGAAAACCATTGATTAAAGCTTCCAGCTCACTCCGAGGTGGGGACAATTTGTTTTTACTCGGTTACGTGGCCAAATACTCCACCTCTCTCCCACCAGAACCGATTGTCTTTCAAATCCCACCCAGAAACAGGGCAATAACAAGTGATTGGTTTGGTGCAATTCACCTCTACTCCTGAAAAAACAAAACCAAAAAAAATGTGCGAACTATGTTTGTTGTATTAGACACTTCCTCTTTCTGTCTCCACACTGCCTGGGGCTGTATCCCAGCTGCTGGTAGGGAGGGGCCGCAAATGACATCAAATACAATTATAGCTTCAAGGTACAATCCTGGGCCACCAATGAGTCATTGCTGTGGCTTTGGCTCCTTTGTGGTGTGCTGGAGGAAATCATCTTGTGGGCAAGCCTTGGAAGACCTTGCTGCACATGACTGAGGATGAGGGGTCAGCAGAAGCAGCTAATTAAGAAAAGTCCGAGAGAGACCAAGAGAGTCTGTCTGTTCTTCTCTTCTTGGTGGGACAAGCAGGATGCCAGGATACCACATCCGTGTTGGGGGTCTGGGCTGGGAACCTGGGTGGAGATTGGGGTTAGGCCTGCCTGAGGGTTTCAGAGCTTGATACCAAAGGTCATCTGAAAGCCAGTGATCAAGGGAGAAGCTCAATCTTAAATCCAAGCAGAGAAGCACCTGGGTGGCTCAGTGGGTTGGGCATCTGCCTTTGGCTCATGTCATGGTCCCAGGGTCCTAGGATCGAGCCCCCGGTGGGGCTCCCTGCTCAGCGGGGAGTCTGCTTCTCCCTCTCTCCCCCTGCCCTCCCTCTCTCAAATAAATAAGATCTTTGAAAAAAATATCCAGGCAGACAGCCCAAATGAAGTGCCAATCCCAATGGACAGACAAGAAAATCTGGGCTCTTCCAGAGAAAACCAGGCACAGAAGACCAGAGCAAGAGGGATAGGGACAGTGGGTCAAAGGCAGAGCCAATGGAGACTCCCTGAGCTCTTGGGACAGAGTTGCAGAAATTTTTATTGGGCGACTCGGCCTTGGCTTTGAGTTGGGATGACCCTCCTACCACCACCAAAGAGAAGCAGCGTAGCGAGGCGGTTAGGAGCACAGACTCTAACATCACACCACCAGAGTTTGGATCCCAGCTGTACTGCTTATTAGCTCTGTGGCCTGTGGCTAGTCACTTAGCCTACTTAAGCTTCAGGTTCCCTATCTGTGAAATGGACATGGAAAACATGGTAGTTCTTACCTCGCAGGGTTGAAAAAGTAAGATAACATGGTAAGTGCTTAGCACACATAAACAATAATAAATATTGCTGAATATTATTTTTAAGGGGTATCCAATTGGCTCAAAGGCTAAGTGTAAGACAGGTCCAGGCAAAACCTGAATATTACCCACCCCGTGACTTGAAACGCATAAGCGGGTCCCCTTAACAGGAAGCAGGAGTTAGGCCCACTGCTCTACTCCGAAGCTGGCTCTGCAAAGGGCACCCTTGTGCAGGCCCGCTAGCAGCCCAAGCACAAGGCCAGTGAAATCCCTCTTGATCTCCTCTTCTGGAGGGAGTTTTTTCTTTCCCAGCAACCCTTATTCCTCCAAATGAGCAGGTCCTGCTGGCCTAATTCTGTGAAAGACAAAAACCCATACAAACATAGGTGCTGGAGACGTACAGTTTCTCACCATCAAAAACTATATGGATTTCCCAAAGAAGGGTTTGGTCACATCCCTGGAATATGTAGGAAGGTAGAAAGGGAAGGGATGGATTTGGGGACCTTATAATTTTGGAGTGATGTGGGGCTGCGTAGCAGAGAAATCGTTAAAGGGAAGGCCCTGCATTATACCACAGGGATCTTTGTCAACCTTCCTGTTTTGCAGTGTTTAGGCCAGTGTTTTTCTAAGTATAGTTTACTCAGCACTTACATCCGAACCTATTGGGGGAACTAGCAAAAAATGCAGATTCTAAACCCCTGGAGTTCTGACTCAGTATTTTTAACTAGCTTCCAAGTAGGTTCTGTTTTTCTATTTTATTATACAGTTTTTGAGCAGATATATTCACATGGCAAAAAACTTCACATACATTAAAATGTATAGAGTGAAAGTGCCTTTTAGCAAACCTGTCCCGGCTCTCAGTGGCCCAATTCCTGCCCTGTCCTGCCCCCACCGGTCATATGAACCTAGGTGTCGGTGCTATTCATTTCTTTTGAATCCCGTCAGAGTTTCTTTAAGAGATACTTTTTTAGATATCAAGCAAAGGCAAATATATGTTTTTCACTTCTCCCCCAACAAAAATTAGCTCTCTTTACACACTGTTCTGTGTCTTTAAGAAAAAATAGTGTAACTTACAGATCTATCCATATCTGAGAAAAAAGGAACCCTTGTGCACTATTGGTGGGAGTGTAAATTGGTGTAGACACTATGGAAAACAATACGGAGGTTCCTCAGAGAATTAAAAATAGAACTACCATATGACCCAGTAATTCTATTTCTATTTATTTACTCCCCCCCAAAAAAACAAAAACACTCATTTGAAAAGATGTACCCATCCCTATGTTTATTACAGCACTATTTACAATAGCCAAGGTATGGAAGCAACCCAAATCGCCATCGATAGATGAATGGATAAAGAAGGTATGCATACATACAATGCATATGTACGACAGCCATTAAAAAAGAATGAGATCCTGCCACTTGCAACAACATGGACGGACTTCAAGGGTATTATACTAAGTGAAATAGTCAAACAGAGAAAGACAAACACCGTGCGATTTCACTTATGTGTGGAATTTAAAAAACAAAACACATGAACAAACAGGCAAACAAACAAAAATGCAGAAACAGACCCATATGTACAGACAACAAACTGATGGTTGCCAGAGGGGAAAGGGATGCGGGGGATGGGTAAAATGGGTGAAAGGGAGTAGGAGGTATAGGCTTCCAGTTATGGAATGAAGAAGTCACAGGGATGAAAAGTACAGCACGGGGAATATAGTTGGTGGTGGTGTAATAGGGTCGTATGGTGACAGATGGCAGCTACACTTGTGGTGAACATACCATAATGTACAAGGCTTTTCAAATCACTATGTTGTACGCCTAAATCTAATGTAACATCATGTGTCAATTATTCTTCATTTAAAAAAATAAAAATAATGAGGGGCACCTGGGTGGCTCAGTCGATTAAGCGTCCAACTCTTGATTTCGGCTCATGATCTCAGGGTCATGAGACCGAGCCCCAAGTCGGGCTTCACTCTGGGCGTGGAGCCTGCTTAAGATTCTCTCTCTCTCCCTCTGCCCTTCCCCCCCGACTCACACTCGTTCTCTCTCTCTCTAAAAAAATAATAGAATAAATAAATACAAATTAAAAAATTAAAGATACTTACATAAATTAAGGGAAAAAAAGATCTTTTCCTATCACAGAGAATTTTTAGTACTTTTCACGGCTCTATAGTATTCCATTATGTGGATGTCCCAGACTTTATTTCACCTGAGTCACTTTTGGATGGACGCATGGGTTGTTTTCCAATCCTCTGGTAACTCACACCATCAATGGATGTAATAAATTACCTTGAACATGTGTCATTTTTCAGATGTAGGATACATTTCCACAACTAGGGTTTCTTCTCTGGCTGATTCTGGTGTGCACTGGAACTTAGGAACCACTGGCTTAGGGTTGCTGATGTGATAGAACCAAGTTACATTTAAGCCTTGCTGTTAGGATGCACAGAATGGCAGAGATGGGCGGGGGGACCCTGAGGGATCTTCTTCCTCATTTTACAGATGAGGAAATTCTCAGGTGGGGAGAGGAATTTGCTCAAGGTTACACAGCATGTCGGTAGTGGAGCTGAGACTGGAACCCCAGTCTCCTTCCTCCTAGGCCAGGGCTCTTCTGCCTGTGATTATCATCGACAAACAAATGTGGGGTGTCGCGTGCAGTGTACGAGGGTCTCTAGCTGGAGCAGATGAGGCAGGCACTGGAAAGATAATGTAATGTAGCCTGTGGGAAATATACCAGATCTCTGCGCTCATGGAATGGCAGACTTTCAGAAAATAGCAGAATTCAATAGGCAAACTGTTCTACAAACTATTGTGAGCCCCCGACTGCTTTCCACAGAATGGAGAAA
The DNA here is from genome assembly GCF_004348235.1 of Phoca vitulina. Classification (NCBI taxonomy): domain Eukaryota; kingdom Metazoa; phylum Chordata; class Mammalia; order Carnivora; family Phocidae; genus Phoca; species Phoca vitulina. Next base: position 4,962,908 of record NW_022589772.1, on the reverse strand, counting down.
GGCCGATGGTTCCCTATGGATCTCATTTAATCCAAATTCTGGAAAAAGTAAAACCTTTGGGTTTCCGTGCAGCTCCTTTAATGGGCTTGCTGGAGAAGGGAAAGTAGCTGGTGCCTCTGACCGAAAACCAAACTCCTGAGGGAGATGATTTGGGGTTGGTAAGTCTCAATGGAGGTGCAGCTCTTATTCTGGAGACCCATTTCACAAAGTACAGAAGGCCTCTTTGAGCAAACCAAGGTCTTCTAGAAGGAACAAGTGTCCTCTCAGAGTCCCCCATCCCAGAATCTCTTCCCCAACATCAGAGATTTACTTTTCAGCGATGGCCTCTAAGGAGACGCTCCCTGTCTCTGTCACCTTTTCTTCACCACGGAGGTAAGGTGGGATGGTGTCAAAGCAAACTTCATCAATCTTAAAGCTTTACAGATCCTTTTGTATCATTTTCAATCTTGTTCTCACTATCTTAGCCAAATTAAGTGGAAGTCTGTGTGTGTGTGTGCTTACCAGGTTAATCATTTTGTGAGGTCCTATGCAAAAAGGTGGGGCAGTTTGTTGTCCTTATGTCTGATCTCGGTGTAAAAAGAGCCAAGGGGCGCCTGGGTGGCTCAGTCGTTAAGTGTCTGCCTTCGGCTCAGGTCATGATCCCAGGGTCCTGGGATCGAGCCCCGCATCGGGCTCCCTGCTCCGCGGGAAGCCTGCTTCTCCCTCTCCCACTCCCCCTGCTCGTGTTCCCTCTCTCGCTCACTCTCTCAAATAAATAAATAAAATCTTTTTAAAAAGGGAGGGGTAGGGGCACCTGGGTGGCTCAGTCGTTAAGCATCTGCCTTCGGCTCAGGTCATGATCCCAGGGTCCTGGGATCGAGCCCCACATCGGGCTCTCTGCTCGGCGGGAAGCCTGCTTCTCCCTCTCCCACTCCCCCTGCTTGTGTTCCCTCTCTCGCTGTCTTTCTCTGTCAAATAAATAAATAAAATCTTAAAAAAAAAAAAAAAAAAAAAAAGGGAGGGGTACAAAAAGGAGCCAGTATCCTCACTGAAGTGTTCCCGGCAGGCACCGGGGGAGGCTGGGATTTCGAACTGCAGGGGCTGTGAGTCCCAGCCGGAGAACATGCGTTCTTTATCCCATTATCAGCCACTCTACGGTTCTCATTTTGATGAGAGCAAGACAATTGTTAAGTGGAGTGCTCCTCACTTACCAGCTTAATCAACCATAGCTGTAACAGCCTCTCTTTTGTCTGGTCAGCAATCACTTGTGATTCCTGAGGGAGGCGAGTGGGAGCGGGGGCCTTCAGAAAGTAGCAGGTAAAAGCAGCTGAAGGAAATTAAATTGTAAGTGTCTTTAACTCTGACACACGTGTGGCCGAAGGCAATCCGGAGAGCCCAGAGCTGGGAGCCCTTCACCCCGTTTCTAGGCTCTTAGGTCACTCTTTCTTGAGGTACAGTCCTTGGAGCACACCTACCAGAATCATCTGGAAAGCTTGTCAGGAAATGCTTCACCTCAGACCACTGAGTCAGAATCTCTGGCATCGGCACTTTCTTACGTTTACTGGGGATAAAAACTGCTGCCTTGCTGTGAGGAACCTCGGTTTAGGGGTTCCTACTCGTTCCATTCAAATAGGTTTCAGTGTTGTCACCATATAGAAACACCATGATAATGGCAGAGCATATTAACTGAGCGCTTACTACACGCCGGCCACTGCGCTAAGTGCTCTGCCCATTAGTATCGCACCTATAAGCCTCCCAACGTCCAAGTGAGGCAGGGGATGTTATCTGTAGCTCAGATTTAAAAAAAAAAAATCAAGGTTTGGAGAAGCAACGGAAAACAGCGAGTAACTGGCAGACCTAGGATTTGAATCTAGGTCAAGCCGTCTCCAAAGGGGGTGATCCGAGCCATTAATCGTACCCTGCCTCCAACAATCATTCTAAAGCTGATTCTCATGGCACTTAGTGGTTCTTAAGAGACACCAGAAAATGGTAAGATGTGGAGTTGTCACCGCTGTGGAGGGACGCAGCGTATCTCTGATATCATTTTGTCCCCAGACCTTTTTTTTTTTTAAATCTTCTCTCTCTGTCCTTTTATACCATCTTTGGCACTGTCCCCTGCCTGCTAAGTGTAAATCTGACTCTTCTGCTTACCCGACCTTTCAGCATTCTGGACACTGATATTTGTTTGGGTGGATAGTCCGTTACAAAAGTGAGTGAATTCAAGGCATGCTTTCCACGTAATAGGTGTTCAATGTGTCCTCGGCATGCTTGCCGTCCGACTGCCGACTTCGCTGGCTCAAAGTTTCCTTCGGCCAAGTCCTGTGATTCTCCACTTCACCATATCAGTGCTGGAGGTATGGTTGTGCACTTATATTGATTCCCAGGGGAAAAAAATGCATGAGAAAACTCTGATAATCATTGAACAAATAAATATCACTATTTATAGTTTGGCTTACCACTTCATAGTATGGTTGGTTTTTAAAAACACCAACCACCACAGTCTACCAGTATGCTGGCCTTCAGGGGGCCACCACAGACCTGCTTTTAGAAACTGACCTAGCTGGAAACAAGCACAAGTTGGGTTCCTTATTTTTAGAAAGGGCATTTATTACTGGCATTTATTATTATGCCAAGTACATAAATAAAGAGGATAGCCTCCCTGGATGGTAACAGATGGCAACCTCAATTGCCTGGGTAGTCTTTACAAGTCCTTTCTTCCTCTCCGGGTCTCATCTGAAATAGCAGGACCTTGGATTAGATGACAGATAGAGGTCCTTCTATTTCTAAACCTTTAGTGCAGAACACCCAAAGTAGTCCACCTTCTAGAACAATCTTCCCACGAGTACTATTAGTTACATGCTCAACTGCTCTAATAAGAGACCGTCAAATACTGTGTTTGAAACAAAATAGCTTATTTTTCATTTACTTAGTCCAAGTAGGTGGTCCAGGGCTGGTATGGAGGTTTGAAGATGTTAAGGGTACAGGCTCCTATTTTCTTGCTCCCCATCCTGTTAACATTCCGACTCATAAGGAGGGAGAGCATGGGCAGTGGAAGGCATGCTTCTTTCCTTCTTTTTTTTTCATGTTTCTTTCTTTTAAGGGTCCAATGCAGAAGTCACATGAATCACTTGTACTTGAGTCCTATTGGCTAAGAACCTAGTCACTTCAGGGTGCCTGGGTGGGTCAGTTAGTTAAGCGTCCGACTCTTGGTTTTGGCTCAGGTCTGATTTCAGGGTCATGGGATCGAGCCCCGCATCAGGATCCATGCTCAGCGTGGAGTCTGCTTGAATTTCTCTCTCCCTCTCCCTCTCCCCCCAACTCTCTCTCTCTTTCTAAAATAAATAAATCTTTTAAAAAAAGAACCCAGTCACTTGGCTGTATATAGCTGCAAGAGATGTTGGGAAATGCAGTTTTTACCTGGGCTATCATATGCAGGGAAAGCTCCAATTACTATAGGAAAATATGAGGATAGATACTGTGGGAGTCAACAAGAAGTCTCTGCCAGAGCACTATATTGTGAAAGAATTATCTTGTTTATCTCTTTTCCCCCCCAAAGATTCCTTCTCATTTCACTGGCTTGTTCCTCACGGCTGTAACCAAGCAAGAAAGTTCTTTTTTTAAAAAAATGTATGTATTTATTTGAGGGAGCAGAGGGGGAGAGAACGAGAGAGAGAGAGAGAGAGAGAAGCAGATTCTCCAGTGAGCGCAGAGCTGGATGTGGGGCTTGATCCCACGAAGCTGAGATCATGACCTGCGCTGAAACCAAGAGTCAGATGCTCAACCAATTGAGCCACCAAGCAAGAAGATTCTTGATGAAAGAAGTAGGAGAGTCCCATGGCCTGTTGTGAACTGGGCCTGGAGCCAGTCTCAAGTGGACTTTGGCTCTAAGAGGGGTGGAATATCTGTTCTCCAAGTGGCTATCATCTATAAAATCTGATTAAGTTGCTGGAGAAATTCACCCCAATCTTTGAATGAATTTCATCCTTCAGCTGGATTCAAACCATAGGCATTGTTAGTAAGGTGTTGGTAAGAACTGGTTGCCATTCTTCTTTTTGGTCCACTTATTTGTATTAGCATACATGTTATTTACCATCATAAAGAGCATAGTTTTTGATATCAGATTAGTGTGACTGAGGAAATCTTCCACTTTGACCTTTAGTTTCTTCATTTGTTAAAATGCAGTAAAACCATCTAATTCAAGGGATGGTTGTGAGAATTAAGTAAGCCAGGGACTATGAAATCACCCGGAATATTGTGCATATTAGGCACTCAATAAATATCCTTTGTATTAACACTAACAATACCATGAATGATTCATTTACTAACTGCTCATTATGTATGTGCCAGGCAGTATGCTAGCTTCTACATAAATAGCTGGTTCACGTGTGTAGTTTTTAATATCTTAGAGTCATAGAAAGCTCGTTTACAAATAGTTGCTTAATTAGGGCTTTGTGAACGAATGTGGGTTACTGCTCTCACTTAATAGAGAGCAGAAACTTGCCGTGTATCTGGCAAAGGGCTTGGATGGGGGAGGGTGCAAGGAGAGAGTGAACCAATGGTCCTAATTTGGTGATAGTTTCCATTTCTTTCTTCCTTCAATAAAACTCAATTTACTGAGTTTTCCCTGCTCTTTTGATACTTCGCCTGTCAGGTCTGTCAGAGAACATCTGGTATGTCAGAACTCTAAGTCTTAAAAGTCTTAACATTCTCCCTCTCTGAATCATGCTACCTTGAGACTAGTGTGGTATAGTTGACCCTTGAACAACATAGCTTTGAACTGCACGGGGGCCACTTTTTTGATACAGAACTGTAAATGTATTTTCTCCTGTTTATGATTTTCTTTTTTTTCCTTTTTTAATTTATTTTTTTAAAGATTTTATTTATTTATTTTGAGAGAGGGAGAGAGAGAGCTAGCATGAGCAGGGAGAGCAGCAGGCAGAAGGAGAGGGAGAAGCAGACTCCCCGCTGAGCAGAGAGCCCGATGCAGGACTCGATCCCAGGACCCTAAGATCATGACCCCAGCTGAAGGCAGATGCTTAGCTGACTGAGCCACCCAGGCATCCCTGATTTTCTTTTTTTTTAAAGATTTGATTTATTTATTTGAGAGAGAGAGAGAGAGACAGAGAGCGTGAGCAGGGGGAGGGGCAGAAGGAGAGGGAGAAGCAGACTCCCCCCTGAGCATGGAGCCAGACACGGGGCTCTATCCCAGGACCCTGAGATCATGACCTGAGCTGAAGGGAGACGCTTAACTGACTGAGCCACCCAGGCACCCCCTTTATGATTTTCTTAGTAACATCTCCTTTTCTCTAGCTTACTTTATTGTAAGAATACAATATATAATACATATACAAAATACAGCCACTAATACTCTCTCTGCTCTCTATAAACCCAACCTGGTCCCTATTAACAAGAGAAAGAAAAAAAAACCCTCAATGCCCACCCCCACAGGCCAGCCCTGTGGGAAAAGTCTCTGAAGATGGGATGACAGTCCGGGCATCTGGAGCAAACTGGCAGGCTCTATTTATTGTATAAAAATTGCTGAACACACTTTCCTTTTCCTTAACCCCAAGTAAATATACCCTAGAGTTTCATGACAGTGGTTATGGTTCCTGCTTGATTGAGGTTTGGTGGGCTTTCCAGAATTTTCTCTCCATACCTCTCCCTTTATTCTCTATATTATCAGGATTCTTTTTTAAAAGATTTTATTTATTTATTTGAGAGAGAGAGAGCACAAGCAGGGGGAGGGGCCAAGGGAGAGGGAGAAACAGACTCCCCCCTGAGCAGGGAGCCTGACGCGGGGCTCAGTTGAAGGACCCCAGGATCACAACCTCAGCTGAAGGCAAACTCTTAACCAACTGCCCCTATATTATCAGGGTTCTTGATTGTAAACAGCAGAAACCAACTACAGCTAACCGAATCAAACAAAACAATCCAAAAGAGGAATTTATTGAAAAGATATTAGGGATGGAGGGCTCCCAAAACCAAGGGGGAGATTAGAGAACCAGACTTGGAAGATGACATGAACCAAAGGGGTCCCAGGGGCCACCAGGAAGCACACAACCTTCTTTCAGCATAAACATATGGACTGGACACTATTGGTGAGGCTGGGCGTTGTTGAAACTACAGTGACCAGGTACTAACTATCCCTGTCTCCCAGTTAATTTCTCCAGATTCTTCATCCCAGGAGAGGGAGAAGGAGAGAAGATCTTTATCCTTTAACTTCCATAGTTGAGGCAGGGTACTGTATCCCACCATATCTCACATCTTGGGAGCTCTCCCTTCAAATAGGAAGAGGATGAATGATTAGACAGTAAACAAGTAAACTAACAAGCAAAGCCTTCCACACAGTGGTTTTCAAATCACATATTATTGAGTTGTGAGATTAATTTCATGGGTGTCCAATTGACTTTTTGTTTTAATTTTTAATAGCTTTATTGAGGTGTAATTGACATAATTGCACATATTTAAAGTAGAAAGTTTGATAAGCCTTGACAGGTGTATGTACCTCTGAAAGCATCCATACAATCAAAATAATTAACATGCCAATCACCCCCTCAAAGTTTCTTCAAGCCTCTTGGTAATCCCTTGGTCCTGGCCCCACCCCGCTTTCCACCCTGTTTCTGTCCCCAGGCAACAACTGATCCACTTTCTGTCACTATAGACTAATTTGCATTTGCTAGAGTTTTGTGAAAATGGAATCATATAGTATATACTCTTTTTTTTATAGATTCTTTCACTCGATGTAATTACTTTGAGATTCATCCTTGTTGCATGTATCAACAGTTCATTCCTTTTTGTTGATGAATTACAATTCTATTGAATGGATATAGCACGGTTTGCCCATTTGCCTGTTGGTGGACATTTGGGTTGGTGATGGTTAGTTTTATGCTTCAGACTTGGCTAGGCTACAGTCCTCAACTATTTAATCAAATGCTAATTTGGGTATTGCTGGGAAGATATTTTGTAGATGTGATTAATGTTCACATCAGTTGACATGAGGTAAAGGAGATTATCCCAGATAATCTGGGTAGGCCTAATTCCATCAGGAAGAGGAAATTCTGCCTGTAGAATGCGACTTCAGTTTTGCACATAAACTGTGATGTTATTGATGCTCTTCGTCAAATTGAGGAAGTTCCCTTCTATTTCTAGTTAGTTTTCAGTCTTTTTCAGAAATGAATGTTGGATTTGGTCCATTTTTTTCCATATCTATTGAGATAATCATATGATTTTTCATTTTTCATTGATATGGTTATTAATTGACTGATTTTCAAATATTAACCAAATCTTACATTTCTGAGATAAACTCTAGGTGGTCATAATATATTATCCATTTTTCATATTACTGGATTCAGTTTGCTAAAATTTGGTTTAGAATCTTCGCATCTGGATGTATGAGGGATATTTGTCTGTAGCTTCCTTTTCTTGTACCAACTTTGGTAATGCTGTTCTCATAGAATAAGTTTGGAAGGTTTCCCTCCTCTTCAATTTTCTGGAAGGGTTCGGGTAGAATTTAAATCATTTTTTCTATAAATACTTGGTTAGGCTCACCAGCAAAGCTGTCTGGACCTGGAGTTTCCTTGTGGGTAGGATTTTAACTACAAATGCAATTTCTTTTATAGATACAGTGCTATTTAAGTTATTGATTTCATCTTGAGTGAGCTTTCATAGATTGTGTCTTTCACAATTTGTGCATTTCATCTAAGGTGTTGACTCCTTAGGAATAAAGTTGTTCATAATATCCCCTGTTTTCCTTTTAATATTTCTATTGGTGTCAACTCTCACATTAATTAGTAATTTGTTTCATTAATTGGTAATTAACTGGTAATTTGGTGTAAGGTAAGGGTCCAACTTCATTTTTTTGCATGTGGATATCTAGTTTTCCTAGTACCATTTGTTGAAAAGACTGTCTTTCCCCATCGAGTGGTCTTGGTACTAATCATTTGAACATATATGTGACAGTTTATTTCTGAGCTCTCTGTTCTATTTAACTGGTCTATGTGTCTGTCTTAATGCCAGTACCACGTTATTTTTTATTTGTATTACAATTATGGACTAGAAATTGCTATAAGCTTGGGTAAATATTTTGGATTAATTGCAGAAAAACCTTTCAGTATCCGAACATTTTATATTTTCAGTACCATACTGTTTTATTACTATAGCTTTTAGTATTTGTTTTGAAATCAGGAAGCATGAATCCGCCAGCTTTGTTCTTCTTTTTCAAGATTGTTTTGGCTATTCAGTTCCCTGGAGATTCCAAATAAATTTTAAGATTTTAGGATGGGCTTTTTTTTTTTAATTTCTGCAAAATACATCATTGGGATTTTGATGGGGATTTCATTGAATCTCTAGATTACCCTGGATAGTACTGAGATCTTTTTAAAAAAGATTTTATCTATTTGAGAGAGAGAGAGCACAAACATGGGAGAGTCAGAGGGAGAAACAGACTCCCCGCTGAGCAGGGAGCCCAACGTGAGGCTCAATCCCAGGATCCCAGGATCATGAACTGAGCCAAAGGCAGACGCTTAAGTGACTGAGCCACCAGGTGCCCCGATAATATTGACATCTTAATATTAAATCTTCTAATCATGTTGGGAAAACTGGCGAAGAACATGCTAAAGAATAAAACTAGACCTCTATTTCAGGTCATTCACAGAAAGTAACTTGAAATGAATTAAAGACTTAAATGTAAGACCTGAAACTGTAAAACTGCTGAAGAAAACATAGAGGAAAAGCCCCTTGACATTGGTCTTGGCAATGATTTTTTTTTTTTTTTTTTTGGATAGGGCACTAAAAGCATAAGCAAAAATAAACAAGTGGGGCCACATCAAACTAAATGCTTCTGCACAGCAAAGGAAACCATCAACAAAATAAAAAGGCAACCTATGAAATGGAAGAAAATATTTGCAAACCATATATCTGATAAAGGGTTAATACCTAAAATATATAAAGAACTCACATAACTCAATAGCAAAACAATAAATAATCTGATTTAAAGTGGGCAAAGGATCTGAATAGGTGTTTTTCCAAACAAGATATACAAAGGGCCAACAGGTACGCGAGAAGGTACTCAACATCACTAATCATCAGGGAAATGAAAATCAAAACCACAAGGCAATATCACCACACACCTATTAGAATGGCTATCATAAAAAAGATAAGAGATAACAAATGTTGGCAAGGATGTAGAGCAAAGGGAACTCTTGTATACTGCTGGTAGGAATGTAAATTACTACAGCCATTATGGAAAGCAGTATGGAAGTAAGTTCATGAGAAAATTTAAAAAATAGCAACTTTACTTCTGGGTATATATCCGAAGGAAATAAAATCATTATCTCAAAAAGATATCTGCACCCCTATGTTCACTGAAGCATTATTCATGGTGGCTAAGACATGGAAACAACCTAAGTGTTCATCAACAGATGAATGGATAAAGATATGGTACATAAACACACACACACACACACACACACACACACACACACACTAGAATGTTACTCAGACATTTAAACAAAACGAAATCCTGCCATTTATGACAACATCGACGAACCTAGGGCACTGTGCTAAGTGAAATGAACCAGGCAGAGAAACACAAATACTGCATGGTATCACTTATCTGTGGAATCTAAATAAACAAACAAACAAACGAATAAATAAATAAATAACTGCCAAACTCATAGAAACAGAGAGAGCAGAATGGTGGCTGCCAGGGGATGAGGGAAATGGGGAGATGTTGGTCAGAGGATGCAAACTTCTGGTTATAAGATGAATAATTTTAATGTACAGCATGATGACAATAGTTAATAATACCGTATTGTATACTTGAAATTTGCTAAGAGAGTAGCTCTGAAGCATTCTCATCCAAAAAAAAAGGTAACTATGTGATGTGATGGATGTGTCAATTAACTTGATTTTGGTAAGCATTTCACAATGTGTACATGTATGAAATAATCACATTGTATACTTTAAACATATATAATTTTATTTGTCGATTATACCTCAATAAATCTGGGTGTTGAGGGAAGAGAGTTGTCACCTAGAGATTGGACCCATTAAATCTCAGTGCCAACACTTGATAGATCTTTGGTAAATATTCCTGGAATGAAGGAAGGGATCCCCAGTGGTAGCCGAAGGACTGCAATGTGCCTTTGGTGACTGGATGGGGTTTCCCTCAGTTGGGGTCAGAAGGAATTTCTGAAAAGTTGTCAGCTATTGGATATAAGGACTTAGGATGGAAGATATTTGTTGCCAATGGTCTTAAACTCTAACAAGATGTTCTGGCTTTAAATGTATTCAAATCTGGGGCACCTGGGTGTCTCAGTCGTTAAGCGTCTGCCTTCGGCTCAGGTCATGATTCCAGGGTCCTGGGATCCAGCCCCACATCGGGATCCCTGCTCAGCTGGAAGCCTGCTTCTCCCTCTCCCACTCCCCCCTGCTTGTGTCTCCTCTCTCGCTGTGTCTCTCTCTGTCAAATAAATAAATAAAATCTTTAAAAAAAATAAATGTATTCAAATCTTACTGCATCACTATGATCTGTAAGGTATCTGTCACCTCAAGAGTTCTATGATTTTATATTGTTGCTTCAAGTGCTGGGACTTGGAATTCCTTTGTTTACACAATGCTGAGACTCTTCTTGTATAATGTGTTTTGACTTTCATGATTTCTTGAGAGAAACTCAAGAGAATTGCTGCCTAGTGAGGAACAGGTAAAAAGTTTTCAGTGTTTCTTTGGGGAAATGTGCAAATGAGAGAGGAAAAAGAAAAAGTAACTTCAGATACAGAAAAAAATGAGATACCCAAAAATGTTCAGTGAACAGTTAATATGGTAGTTAACTATTACCAATTTTAAAAGGCCCATTTATTTCAAAAAATATATCTGAAGGAAATAAAAATTCTTAAAGCACTGTTTTGGTTTTTTTTTTTTTAATTGGGGTATAACTGGCATATAACGTATTAGTTTCAGGTGTACAGCATAATAATCCAACATTTGTATACACTGTGAAATATTCACCACAATAAGTCTAATGACCATCTGTTACCATACATAGTTATAAAATCTTTTTTCTTAGGATGAAAAGGAATGTTTTGAAAGATATTTTCACTCGGTATGGAACTCTAAGTTGATTACTTTTTCAATACAAGAGTCCCCCCCCCCCCCGCTTATCCATGGGGAGTATATTCCAAGACTCCCAGTAGATAACTGAAGCCATGCATAGTAGTGAACCCTAATATACCATGTTTTTTTCCCACACATGGATACCTATGACAAAGTTTAACTTATAAATTAGGCACAGTAAGAGAGTAACAACAATAACAAAATACAACAATAACAACATTCTGTGATAAAGGTTATGTGACTATGCTCTCTCTCTCATAATATTTTACTGCACTGTACTCACCTTTCTTCTTGTGATGATGTGAGTGTGGGCTGGAACTAATGGCTTGTTTTTAATGAATAAATTAAAGCAAAGGTGGTGGGATGTCTTCTCTAAGATTAGGTTATAAAAGACTGTGACTTCTGTCTTACCCTCACTCTGTCTTTCTGGCTCTTCTTGCTGGTTTACTCTGATGAAGCATGCTGCCATGTTGTGAGCTACCCTCTGGACAGGCCCACAAGGCAAGGAAATATGGGCGACATCAGACCAATAGCCATGGATGATCTGAGGCCATCGGTCCAACAACCAGTGAGGAATCATGTCCTGCCAGCAACCACATCAGAGAGTTTGGAAGCAGATCCTTTCCCAGTCAAGCCTTGAGATGACAGATCTAGAAACAGAGGACCCAGCTAAGGTGTACCTGGCTGTGTGATATATAAAAACTATGAAATTGGAAACATTTTTCAAGCTTCTAAATTTGGGGATGATTTGTTCTGCAACATTAGATAATGAATACAGATTTGACTATCAAGGAGTGACCACTGCTTATCGAATACATGAAAATATAAGAGTGGCTTTGGAACCTGGAAATAGGTAGAGACCTAAATTTCCTCGAGCAGCCCAGTGAAGAACATGTTTTGGAACCTGGAGGAAGGAAGATCCTTGTTACACAGTGGCAGAAAGCTTGGTGACATTGTTGTTTGCAATTACATGGAAAGCAGAACACATGTGTAATGAACCTGGTGATTTAGCTAAAGACATTTCCAAGCAAAGTTTTAAAGGTACTACTTGTTTTCTTCTTGCCACTTGAAGTAAAATGTGAGAGGAGAGAGGTAAATTGAGGACAGAACTGTTAAACAAAAGGGAGCCAGAAACTGGTGGTTTTGAAAATTTTCAGCCTCTCCAGAGAGCAAAAGATGCTAAAATTAAGATACTAGAAATTGGCCAAAGTTGAGGGGGAAATTGCCTTGTTGTGTGGGTTGTGGAAAAACTCAAGCATCATTCAAGTGGAGGCGATCTGTTGTTTATAGAGCCTGAATTAGGTGCCAGGGGATTTATATGTATTCTCTTTTTTAGTTCTCACAAGACTACCCCCATTTTACATATGAATGTAATGAGTCATGCTGTTACTGTATGGCATAACTGAGAGTCAGACCCAAGCATATCTAACCACAAAGGGCACTTGCCCTATCTTGCCCCTCCCACAACATAGTAGTTGGAAGTTTTGCCACTGGAATAAAGCAGAAGTAGAGATACCGAGACACCAAGACCAACCTAGCATAAATACAAGTTTTGTTCGATTTTATACTGAACCACCCCCAAAAAGGATCAGAATAGATAGGACAATAGTGGATAAAGAGGGGCCAACATAATATCTACATAGATGGGGGATAAAAATGTCTGGGCTTATTGCCTTAAAACAAAATCTGAGTTGACATACCCCCATCCAGGAAAATGGCTTAAAGGACTGAGCTGATCACTCTCTGTTCCCTGACTTATTATATGAACCAGATCACTTTAGAGAGGCGGGTGAACCAATCCATAATTAAGACCTGAACAAATTGATCATTGATTTGCCACGGGAAAGGATTCCCAGGTAAATAGTATAATCTGGTTTGAATGAAAATTGCAGGGGGTCAGAAGTCAACTGCAGGGGTGCCTGGGTGGCTCAGTCATTAAGCGTCTGCCTTCGGGCTCAGGTCATGACCCCAGAGTCCTGGGATTGAGCCCCACATCAGGCTCCCTGCTCAGCGGGAGCTTACTTCTTTTCCCACTCCCCCTGCTTGTGTTCCCTCTTCCGTTATCTCTCTCTGTCAAATAAATAAACAAAATCTTAAAAAAAAAGAAGTCAACTGCAAATCTACCAGACAAGAAAGAAGGGAGCTGAGAAAGAGAGGGAGGAAACACACACACACACACACACACATGCACGCACATGCACACCCACATGCGCACACACACACACACACACACACATGCACATATAAGCATTCAAGGGGAACCTACAACTAACATTCTAAAATCCAAGAATTAAAGAAAGACAACCAACAAATAAGCAATAAAAATGTATTTTCTCTAGAAGAAATTCAAGTGCAGTACAGATGCTATAAAATAAGTAAATTCAGAGTTCTCAAAGAGATAAAGTACATCATCCATACAAATAAGAAAATACGTAATTCTATTCAACAGATCTGGATTAATAAATGGAAATGCTAAATCATAGCAAATAAAAATATATGTAGTCATTTAACTCAATAGACACTATAATATCTAAGATACTCACTGTCAAATAGGGAATTGAGAACTAAAATAGAGAATATCACCTGGAATGTGGTATTTAAAAAAAGGAGAAATAAAATCATGAGTCATCAAAAGACATGAGAGTTGAGTTGACCAGCTCTAAGATATGTCTTAATGAGTTTCCAGAGGAAGAAATAAAGGAAGTGATGGAGAAACCCCCTTTTAGGAGGAAACATTAAGATTTTCCAGAAATATAATAGCAGGAGTACTCTGATTAAAGGTATACACTATGTGCTGAGAAGGTTAGTGAAGAAGAAGAAGAAGAAGAAGAAAAAAAGAAGAAGAAGAAGAAGAAGAAGGTGGGGGAGGAGGAAGAGGAGGAAGAGGAAGAAGAGGAAGGAGGAGGAAGGAAGAAGGAAGAGGAGGAAGAAGAAGAGGAGGAAGAAAAGGAGGAGAAGAGGAAGCAGGAGGAGAAGAAGGAGGAGGAGGAAAGAAAAGAAATGGTTCCTGGCACTCTCAGGAAAAGTGGTCTAAATGTGTGACTATGCAACCTTTTGTTAGGACCTTGGAAAGATCAAAGGAGTCAGAGTATTCTTCACTAACACCAAGGGCCCACTAAAGCAATTAAGTATATGTTTCACAGATTCTCTAATTGAACAATAGGACTCTAGGAAACTTGAGGACATTGTCCCTCAGTTGGCTCGGCAGAGTCCCAAGGTAAAGAAGGGATAATTTTAGAGATTTTTAATTATGTTTTTATCTAATAAGTAAACCCTGAAGAGATTCACAGAAGCCCCACAAACTTTTCAAGAAAATTCTGTCAGCAGAAACACTGTTGGCTTTGACTGAAAGAGAGAGAGAGATGGTACTAAATAAGGAGACAGCCCAGAATTCTACTGGCAATAAGGAGACTGACAAGACTACCTATTTGCAAACATGTGCCACCTTTCATGAAAAAAAGGACGACTCAGAGGTTGGATCCAAGAGCCCAGAGGGTGCAGCTAAGTGCCATGCAGAATTATTCCTGGGCCTCCAAATTTAATTATGTGCTAACATTTTCCTGGTAGATTTCAGAATTGCTATGGACCTCCTTCCATTTTGAAGAGAGGCATCTATAGCAGTTATTCTATGCCTGATCCATCATTGTCTGTTGGGTGTTTGTGTGGGAGTTAGGGAACAGAGAACTTGTCTCTTGTTTTACAGATCTTCAAATCAAGAAACACTGGTAGTTGTATATAAGGAAGTATATTTGAGGAGGATCAAGCACCCTGGATCTCATTTATTTATTTTTTAAAAATACTTTATTTATTTATTTATTTATTTATTTATTTGCCAGAGAGAGAGAGCACGAACAGGTGGAGCGGCAGGCAGAGGGAGAAGCAAACTCCCCACTGAGCAAGGAGCCTGATGTGGGACTTGATCCTAGGACCTGGGAACCATGACCTGAGCCAAAGGCAGACACTTAACTGAGTCATCCAGGTGTCCCCCTGGATCTCATTTAGATGAAAAGATTCTGGGCTTTGAGCTGATGGTACAATGAGATGAGTTTTTAAGGAATCTGAGTGGTGGGTGAATATACTTGGCCTATGAAAAGGACATGAATCACTGGGGGATAGAGGGCAAACTGTGCTAGATAGCTTCTGATAATGATTCCCACCTCCTGGTATTCATATCCTTGTGTTCTGATGAAATCTGCTGACAGGCTGACCTTCCATATGGAGAAACTTATGTGGCAAGAAACTGAGGGTGGCTTCTGGCCAACAGCCAGTGAGGAACTGAGGCCTTCAGTCCAATGGCCTGTGAGGAACTCAATTCTGACAATAACCAGTGAATGAACTTGGAAGTGAATCCTGCCCCACTTGAACCTTGAAATGACCAAGGCCCAAGCCCACAAATTGTTTGAAGTCTTGTGGGAGACCCTGAGCTGAATGAATCAGGTAGATTGTACCTAGATTTCAGATCCATAGAAACTGAGATAATACATAATATGCAGTTTCAAGCAGCTACATTTTGAGGTGATTTATTATGCAATAAATAGTTCACTATTTTTTTCCTTCTGCAATGTCTAATTAATCCCACTCTGTGTATTTTTTTTCATTTCCTCGCTTATTTCCTTCTATCAGTACGGACTCATAGTTCCCTATTTAATTCAATGTGCTACAATCAGATACTTTAATTGTTTATTTGAATGCGCTGAATGTCGCACTTTGGCCAATAGAAGCTTCCTGGCTTGTATTTCTTTTGACATGTCTCTGTTATTTTTTTGAATACTTCCTTGCTTTTTAAAAGTACAATAAGATTTTCCAAGTTCATCTTGTACTTTTCTTGCCACAGCTTTGGAATCAGCTCTTTCTTTCTCTCTCTCTCTTTTTATTTGGTAGGTATTCATTTATTTATCTGAGAGAGAGAGAGAGAGAGGAAGGGACAGAGGGAGAGGGAGAGAGTGTCTTTAGCAGATACCACACTGAACATGGAGCCTGATGTGGGGCTCAATCTCATGACCCTGAGATCACGACCTGAGCCCAAACCGAGAGCCAGACACTTAACCAACTGAGTGCCCCTCTATATTTATTTCTATACTTAGCCAAATATATATCTATACCACCTGAGGTGGGCTGAATAATGACCCCAGATCCTGTGGACATGTTCCTTTACATTGTAAAAGGAAATTTGCAGATGCGATTAAGTTAAGGATCTTGAAATGAGGGTATCTCCAGGATTACTTGGGTAGGCCTGATATAACCATAAGTGCCCTTACAAGAGGGAGGCAGAAGGAGACTTGACTACAGAAAAAAGAGATGTGATAATGGAAGCAGAGGTTGGAATGATGCACTTTGAAGACGGAGGAAAGACACCATGAATGAAGGAATGCAGGTGGCTTCTAGAAGCTGGAAAAAGCAAGCAAATGATTTTCTAGAAGCTTCCAGAAGGAATGCAGTCCTGCTGACACCTTGATTTTAGAATTTTGACCTCCGGAACTGTAAGAGAATAAATCATTTAAGGCACTAACTTTGTGGTAATTTGCTACAGCAAGAAACTCATACACCACAAGTTCATATCAATACCTCCAAGTCCAACCCAGTATTTCAAGGCTCATTTTAGTTTACCCTTTTCCTTATTTGCAACTCCCTTCTAGAACAGTGAGACACCTGACCCCCTTCATCCTTAATCTTCCTGTATGGAAACCGAACTCCCAACTCTGCTATCACCATTTCTGCCTACAGATTCCCTTCTCACTCCACACATAACAATGTGCATGAATCTCACAAATATTACATTGAGCAAAAGAAGTCAGATACAAAAGAATATAACTTCTTGATTCCATTTAAATGGATGTGGAGAAGAGGCCATAATAAGTAATGGCAACACCGATCAGAATAATGTTATGTGTGAGGCAGGCTTATAGACCAGAAAGGGGCATGAGGAATTACGAAAATGTTCCAAGTCTTAATCCAGGTAGGGATTACACAAGTATATATATACATAAAGCTTCATCGAGCTGTTCACTCATGATTAAGACTTTGGATTTACTTTAATGTATATGTCAGACATCTTAAAATATTTTTAATTTTTAATTTTTAAATTTTTTTTGAGAGAGAGAGCGTGGGAGGGAGGGGCAGAAGGCGAGGGAGAGAGAATCTTCGAGCAGATTCCCTGCTGAGCGTGGAGCCCAATGTGGGGCTCCATCCCAGGACCCTGAGATCATGACCTGAGCTGAAGCTAAGAGTCAGACGCTTAACTGACTGATCCACCCAGGTGCCCCTTAAAATATTTTTTAAAAAGACAACCACCGTGTTTCCTTTTGGAAAGATTTTCAGGGACACCTGGGTGGCTCAGTCAGTTAAGCGTCTGCCTTCAGTTCAGGTCATGATCCCTGGGATCAAGTGCCGAGTCGGGCTCCTTGCTCAGGAGGGAGTCTGCTTCTCCCTCTGCCTGCCACCCACCCCCCCACTTGTGCTCTCTCTCTCTCTGTTAAATAAATAAAAATTTTTAAAAAAATTTTAAAAAAAGGAAAAGAAAGATTTTCAGATTGCAGAAGGTGGTTGCCTTTTATTCCAGAGTCTTTATGAGGGTTTTGCAACATTTAAATCTCTAATAATTTAAGAATAATTCTGTGAAAGTCTAGAAGTGATCTCTGTTCACCAGGTAGGGTCACAGTCATGTGACAATGGTTAAGTACAGTTTAAATTCCCTCTACCCATCCTCCTTGAAATTATGTCTTCCCTGACAATTTTTAATTTGGGGATTGCATTACATCAAATTTTGCTGCCAAGGTGAGCCTTTATTAATACTTTCATATTTTGGGGACATCTGGGTGGCTCAGCCAGTTAAGCATCTGCCTTCAGCTCAGGTCATGATCTCAGGGTCCTGGGATTGAGGCCCCATCAGGCTCCCTGCTCAGTGGGAAGTCTGCTTGTCCCTCTGCCTCTGCCCATCCCCCTGCTCATGCTTTCTCTCTCTCAAATAAATAAAATCTTTAAAAAATACTTTCATATTTTGCCATCTCAAATTTGTATAATTCAGTTTTTTAAATGAGCAAAGGATTTGAATAAACATTTCTCCAAAGAAGATATGCAAACTGTTAATAAGCACATGAAAAGATGCTCAACATTACTAAATCATTAGAGGAATGCAAATCAAAACCGTAATGAGATAGCACTTCACATCCACTAGGATGGCTATAATCAAAAAGACAGATACTAACAAGTGTTAATGAGGATCTGGAGAAACTGGAACCTTTGTACATTGCTGGTGAGAATGTGTAGCCACTTTGGAAAACAATTTGGCAGTTCCTCAACAAGTTAAATACAGAGTTATCATATGATCCAACAAGTCCAGTCCTAGGTATATACCCAAGAGAATTGAAAATACATGTTCACGCAAAAACTTGTACATCAATGTTTATAGCAGCATTATTGAAAAGAGCCAAAAATTGGAAATAGGCCAGATGTCCGTCAATTAACAAATGGATGGACAAAATGTGGCATAACCATACAATAGAATGTTATTTGGTCATCAAATGAATGAAGTAGTGACACATGCTACAACATGGGTGAATCTTGAAAAACGTTATGTTAAGAAAAGAAGCCAGACATAAAGTACCACATGTTGCATGGCTACATTCATAAGAAATGTCCAGAATAGCTGAATCCATAAACACTCCTCTGTATTTTCTTTTTGTCAAGAAGAATATACATGTTTGAGATTTTCGATCAGCTTATACAGACATACATCCTACTTTCCAGACGTGAAGTGTCAATCCATCATACAGCTGCATGGTAATTTATACAATCAATTCTCTATTAAAGAACACATGGATTCTCTTTGTGCATGAGTATATACTTTTGTGTACTACTACAAATGCCAAGAGGTTAGTGAGCTGTCTGAACACAGGGGGACAAACATGAAATATTTTCTTCTCCAATTAATGTTTTAAATTAGCTCAAAGCTCCTTCCCTTCCCGTAAATAAGGTCATATGGGCAGCATTCCTGGTTTTCTAGCCAATTTTATATGATATGTTCAATCCATTTGTGTCCAACTTGAACTCTTCACTCTCATTTCTGTTTCGGGCTGTTTTCCTATGCCCCTCAGCTCAGGCATGCCCTGTGGCCTGAGGGACTTGAGCTCTGTCTTTTCTTCCATCCCTCTCCTCTAATGCTTCTTTTTTTTTTTTAAGATTTTATTTATTTGAGAGAGAGCAAGAGAGCATGAGCAGGGGTGGGGAGGGGCAGAAGGAGAGGGAGAAGCAGACTTCCTGCTGAGCAAGGAGCTGAGCAGGGAGCCTGACGCGGGGCTTGATTCCAGGACCCTGAGATCATGACCTGAGTGGAAGGCAGATGCTCAACCGACTGAGCCACCCAGGCGTCCCCCGCTAAAGCTTTTGATTACTCAAGAATGGGGGCAGCACAATGTTGTGATCAGAAGAAAGGAGTATGGTTATTTAGTGTAACTGGGTCAGATTGGTCAATTTTGTCCTCTGTCTAATAGGCACCCATGTGTCTCTCATGAGCTCTTAGGTGTGTCATCCTTCACAGGTGTGATATTTCCCAGCTGGCTTCATTCTGTTCTGACTCTGGCTCCTGACCCTGATGTGTCCCCCTCCCAATTATTATCATTTATTTTGGTTTTGGTCTCAAAGAATCGAATAGAAAATATTACAGTGAACTAGTATGTTGAAGTATTATTTTGTGCACGTTTTGTGTCAATTATATACATGTTGTACCTGTACAGGTTGCAGCGTACAAGGTGTTTGTGATCTAAGAAGCTGGGAAGCCACTCCTCTGAAAAGTTAATGTTGAGCTCAGGAGGCCTGGTTTCTGGTCTTAGCCCTGCTGTGTATGAGCTTGTTGGTGACCCGGAACAATTCCCTACTTCTCTCTGGACCTCATGCTCCTTTTCTGGAGGGGGGTTGAACTTGCATGTCTCTTCCGGCTCTTCCTCGTTGGAACAACAGTAACGACTAAGACCCACACTGATAGAGAGCTAACAATGTGCTAGGCACTGCTCTAGGCACTTACGTGCCTGGAGTGATTTATGTCACCGTAGTTCCGTGCTGTGGATGATTTGTATTACCATCCCAATCTACAGATAAGAAAACTGAGGCCCAGAGAAGTTAAGAGGCAGAGCTGGAATATGGAGCCATGCCTCTGCTCGGTGGGGCTACGCTGCCTTTCTCTGGTTCATTTTGAAGGGGAGATACCAGACCTCTCTTGGCTCAGTGACTACTCAGTGACTTTCCAGGACCCTGGGGCTTTAGTCACTCTTCTTTGGGAAAGTCACTTGGAGCGCACAGACTGGTGTGACATCATGGCCTTAAGTTCTGGCTCCCTCGGGTTCCTCCCACATTTCCTCTTATCTCATCAAGGGCATAGTTTTATAAATACCAGATTCCCACAAGTTGGTACAGCCACTTTGGAAAACAGTGTGGAGGTGCCTCAAAAATTTAAAAATAGAGCTACCCTATGACCCAGCAATTGCACTCCTGGGCATTTAGCCCAAAGACACAGATGTAGTGAAAAGAAGGGCCATATGCACCCCAATGTTCATAGCAGCAATGTCCGCAATAGCCAAACTGTGGAAAGAGCCGAGATGCCCTTCCACAGATGAATGGATAAAGAAGATGTGGTCCATATATACAATGGAATATTACTCAGCCATCAGAAAGGATGAATACCCAACTTTTACATCAACATGGATGGGACTGAAGGAGATTATGCTAAGTGAAATAAGTCAAGCAGAGAAAGTCAATTATCATACGGTTTCACTTATTTGTGGAACATAAGGAATAGCATGGAGGACATTAGGAGAAGGAAGGGAAAAATGGGGGGGGGGATTGGAGGGAGAGATGAACCATGAGAGACTATGGACTCTGAGAAACAAACATGGTTTTAGAGGGAAGGGGGGAGCGGGATGGGTTAGCCCGGTGATGGGTATTAAAGAGGGCACGTACTGCATGGAGCACTGGGTGTTATACGAAAACAATGGATCGTGGATCACCACGTCAAAAACCATTGATGTATTGTATGGTGACTAACATAACATAATAAAATTTAAAAAAAAATAAATACCAGATTCCCTTTGTCAATCTCTTCCATCAGTTCCCTCTCAACACAGCTCTCTGCTATCTCTTACTTTCCAATATTAGTTTAATATTCTTCATACCCAAGTGCTTTCTAGCCTGACAGATAAGAGAGAAATCAGTGTGTGTGTGTGTGTGTTTATTATCTCTGGCCAATAGTCAATATTAAATTTCCTCTTTTTGGACCATGCCATTCAAAACAAAGTCCAACACACTTCTTGCTGCCTCATGAGTTCCAAGAATTTCTGACAGGAGCAGTGTGGAATCTGCTGGGTTCCCTGTTCCCAAAGCCCTCCTGTCTCCATAGTGCCGCCTTGGAGCCACATAACCCCCAATCTACAGGCCTGGTGAGTTCTGCCCCATCTCTGGGATCAACCCTGCCCTCCAGCAATTTAAGGGCCTCTAATTCAATGCTCAGGTTCAAGGCAAGTCCTGCTATGACACAAACTGGGTATCTGTTCTGTTCTTGCCCGTTGTTTCCCTTCCCTGCCCCAGGAATCAGAATTCTCCAATGACTGTGGCCTTGCAAACTTGTGACTTCCATAATGTGCCTGTTATCTCTGAACACCAGCTGCTTCTAGAGTTCCCAGTGCACTGTTTAACACACCTGCCAGGAAATTCCAAGTCCTCGTCCCCTGAAACTTACTCCACCTGCTGAATTAGGTCCTTCTGTCTAGGATGTGTTACATGAAGGGACGGGGGGCAAATAGATGTTCCAATTTCCTTGGCATTGCAGTTTATACTAGGACATTGTTCAACGTGTGGTCTGTGGAGCTTTTTTAGAAATGCAGAAAATTGGGCCCCGCCCCCTAACCTAGTGGATGGGAATCTGCATTGTAAAAAGATCTGATCTAGAAGGAGCAGGCTGCCCACTATCAATGGATCAAGTCAGTGAAACAGCATTTAAGCATCTTCTGCTCATAGGATCACTTACTCCACTGAAGTTTAAGCTCCACAAAGGGCAGGAAATTCACGTGTCTTGTTCATTGCTGTATTTCCAGTGCCTAGAACGTGTTTGGCAGATGGTAAGGGCTCAATAAATATTCGTTGAAGAAATGAGCAAATGAAAGGATGAAGGGAGGAATTTTACCAACTAGATGGCCTTGGAAAAGTTGCTTGGATTCTCTGAGCTTCATCATTTTCTTCATCTGTGAAATAAAGCTTCATCTCTACTTCCAGGTATGAGGATTAGGCAAAAAGTAGGTGCAGAGTGGCTGAGGTCTTGTTCTATGTGATACTGTCTGTTTGGAAGAGTCTTATTTGATCCATCTATCCATTTATTCATTCATTTAGCAAGAATTAATTGGATATTATGTGCCAGGCACTATTCTAAGTGCTGGTGAGTAGAGCAATGAATAAAATGAAGTCCCTGTTCCCAAGAAGTTTACATTGGGAAGAGACAGACATTAATCAACTAAAATTATAATATAGCAGATGAGGATATTTCTCAAGGGAAACAATAAACTGAGTAAGGACTCTCTGTGGAGATAACATTTGAGCAGAGACCTGCAGAAAGCAAAGGGATAATCTATGTGGATATCCAGGGAGAGGGTTTTCCAGGCAGAGGTACAGCCAGTGCAATGGTCCAAAAGTGGGAACATGTGTGGTATGTTTAGGGAACATCAAGACTAGTGTGACCGGAGCAGAATGGTAAAATAGCAAGAATGAGAGGGGGGCCAAAATCATGTAGGGCTTCGCGGTCATTATATGGACTTTGGCTTTTACTCTGAGTGAAATGGGGAGCCATGGGAGAATATTCAGTGAGGAACGACATGATCAAAATTAAATTTTAAGTAAGTTGCTCCAGCTACTGGGTTGAGCGAGAATAGACTTTAAGAGATGAAGGGCAAAGGGCCGCCTAGGTGGCTCAGTTGGTTAAGTGTCTGACTCTTGGTTTTGGCTCAGGTCATGATCTTGTGGTTGTGGGATAGAGCCGTGTGCTGGGCTCTGTGCTCAGTGCAGAGTATGCTTCAGATTATTTCTCCCTCTCCCTCTTCCCCTCCCCCCCTAAAATGAATGAATAAAATCTTAAAAAAATGAAAGAGATTAAGGACAGAAGCAAGGAGCCCAGCTGGGAAGCTATTGCAGTAGTCAAGTAGGAGATGATGGTGACCAGGATCAGTGTGGTAGTGATTGAGATGGGGAGACCCAGTCAGAGGTGGGGAGACCCGGTTAGATTCTGACATTATTTTAAAGAAAAGTCTGATACATTTTGTGGATGTCTTGGAGATGGGGTGTGGGAAGAAATGGAGTCAAGGATGTCTCCAAGGTTTTTTGACTTCAACAATTGGAATGTTGGAGCTGCCATCAACAGAGATGGGAAGGATTGAAGGAGAACCAAGTTTGTGGAAGGGGAATCAGGAAATCTCAATGTGTCACATTAAATTTGACTATTAGATCTCCAAGAGGGAATGTTGAGTATAGAGTTGGAGAGATGCATGTGGAGTTGAGAGAAGTTAGAACCTCAGATACAAATTTGGAAATCTTCTGTGTATCCAGGGTAGTTAAAGCCACAGAACTGGATGTGACCACCTAGCGGAGAGTATCGAGAAAATAAATAGTCCAAGGTCTGAATTCTGGGGCAATGCAATGGTAGAGGTTGGAAATGAGAGGAGAAACCAAGAAAGAGCATGGAGTAGGAGCAGCCAGGGGGGCAACTGGTGACAGATTGTTGTCCTGGAAGCCATGGGGAGAAAGTGTTTCAAGGAGGAGTGTTTCTGTTTGGGATGCTGATGAAATGTCAAGCCGGATGAAGATTGAGAATGGACCATTTGATCTGACAACATGGAGGTTCATTTGTGACCTTGGGAAGAGCTACTTTGATGAAGTGAAAGAGACAGAAGGCTGATTGGAGATGATTCAAAGGAGAAGTGGAGAAAAACTAGAAACTGAATATAGACAGCTCTTCCGAGGAATTTTGCTGTAACAGGGAGACGAGAAATGGGACAGAAGCTGGGGGTGGGGGTGGGGATGTAGGGTCAATGGAGGACTTTATTTTTGAAATGGTAGATACCACAACATGTAAATAGGAAGAAATTATTGATGCAAGAGAGAAGTGAGAATTTCTGGAGCCATGTTCTTAAGCAGGTGGGAGGAGGTGAGATTAAGGGCACAAATGGAGTTAGTGAAAGAGCCAGGATATCCCTTCCTTCAAAGCCTCTTGCTCTCCACCACCATGCTACAGGGCTACCCAGAGAATACCCATCAGGCATCACCCGGAAGTTGGTTCTACTCTTTTCATGGTATACCCAGGCACCTGTACTTTGGATTCAGGCCACCATTACCACTTGGCTTTCATTGGGAGGAAGAATTAAATAGAGGAAACATTATTTCAGCTTATCTCCTGATTCCCTAAAAGTCCTTCCTTCCCCCTTCTGATTTCATTTGTCACACTGGGGGAAAAAAATGGACTCTATAAGAAAGGCCAGTGACTGTTCGGTCTTATTTGTAATACTGGCTTAATGGGCAAAGAGTACCAGTTGTCTCCCTTCTGTTTCTCCTCTTATCCTCCACAGAGCTCTAATGTTGCTCTTTCTGGTTATTATAGCAATCCAAGGAGCCATAGTCATTTCTGCAGGTGCTTTTTTCACCTGCCCAGAGGAATAGGCAAGAATCTTGGCAGATGGGAGTAAGAAGGAGGGTGGAAAGCAGGGAAATCTCAGAACCACCCTGTTGCAATCGTGCTTCTCTGTAGGGTTTGAGAATCACCAAGGAAATTCCCTTAGGAAAGGGCAAGTCATTTTTCCTACCTTCCCTCTGCTCGCCGCAAGGCAGCCAGATACAGATGTGCTTACTCTGTGGGCCATTTGGGGTGGCTGGGATGGCTCATCCCAGAGATGTGAGCCCACCTAGAGTAGGAAGGGCCAATTACAAGAGATTGACAAAAAAATACCAGCCAGGTTTCCCAGTCAGGTGGCACTATTTGAACATTTCAGGCTGTGTTTTTTTTTTTTTTTTAAGTTTTTTTTTTTTAAGATTTTATCCAGCCATTTGAGAGAGAGAATGAGGTAGAGAGAGAGCATGGGGGGGGGAGGGTCAGAGGAAGAAGCAGACTCCCTGCCGAGCAGGGAGCCCGATGTGGGACTCGATCCCGGGACTCCAGGATCATGACCTGAGCCGAAGGCAGTCGCCCAACCAACTGAGCCACCCAGGCGCCCTCAGGCTGTGTTTGAAAGTAAATATATACAGATGTAGTGAAAAGAAGGGGTACCTGCACCCCAATGTTCATAGCAGCAATGTCCACAATAGCCAAACTGTGGAAGGAGCCAAGATGTCCTTCAACAAATGAATGGATAAAGAAGATGTGGTTCATATATACAATGGAATATTACACAGCCATCAGAAAGGATGACTACTTACCATTTACATCGACATGGATGGAACTGGAGGGGATTATGCTAAGTGAAATAAGTTAAGCAGAGGAAGACAATTGTCATATGGTTTCACTCATATGTGGAACATAAGGAATAGTGTGGAGGACCACAGGGGAAGGGAGGGAAAACTGAATGGGAAGAAATCAGAGAGGGAGACAAACCATGAGAGACTCTTGACTCCGGGAAACAAACTGAGGGTTGTGGAAAGGGAGGTGGGTGGGGGGATGGGGTGATTGGGTGATGGCCATTAAGGAGGGCATGTGATGTGATGAGCACTTGGTGTTACAAACAACTGATGAATAACTTGAACGCTACCTATGAAACTAATGATGTACTATATGTTGGCTAATTAAATTTAAGTTAAAAAAAGAAAAAAAAGAAAGTATAATTTTCTGGGCCAAGGGAAAAGGAGAAGTGGAAAGAGACAGGGTAAGGAAGAGAAAAGATAGAAGCAAGAAGGAAGGAGCAGTGACAGACATTTGGAGAGATGGCAGAAGAACAGGAAGTGAAAACCCAGGCTGATCGTGCCTCATGCTAGTTATTTGGCCCCTTTAGCCCTGGGTGCTGGCTATAACAAGATAGCCACTTTTGCCCTACCCCCTCCAGCTTGCATAAACACACACACTTCCATGTGAAACTTAGGACTTCGAACATTTACATCAGGGCAAGAAGGAAAACCGGAAGTCATTTTTTTGCTCTAAATCTAAGTTATTCTTCTTTTCCTCTTCCTAGGTGTGCAGGGCCTTTTGACCAATATAGTACTCACCGTCTGCTCCTAAGAACCACCTTGGCTGGCATCCATTAAAAATGCCATATATTAGAGAGCTCGAATAATGCAATTGGAGCACAGTATTATGTTATTTATTTCTTAATCTAATCCTCTGCCTTTAGATGCTGGAAATGAGAATTAGTCAGAGTCTAATCTCTCCAGAGATGTTTTCTTTCCAGGCAAGCCTGGTCTGTCTCCTATAGAAAACAGAATGAAATCCAATCTTCAGATGATGTGATGAGAAAGGGGGAAAAAAGCAGACAGGGCTAGGAGGGGCCCAGAAAATGCAAATGGCCCTAGAGGGCAGATAAATCCTTTTTTTTTTTTTTTCCCCCCCAGAAGCAGCATTTTGGAAAGATCCCTTGATTTATGGTTGACATGACCATCTCAAACAGATGACGTGACTGGGTTAAAATAAGCTTCGGTTATTGCAGTAGACCCAACTGAGGGGGAGAAAAATCCTGTTAAGGGCAAAAAAAGAGAATAAACAACACCATGAGATAGATCTCTTTCTTTATATTTTTTGTGTCTGTTTTTTGTTTTTTTACTTCTTTCCTTCTTTTACCTCGAAAGAATTGAGGGGCTCCTGGGTGGCTCAGTCGGTTAAGTGGCCGACTCTTGATTTCAGCTCAGGTCATGATCTCAGGGTCATGGGATCGAGCCCTGCATCAGGCTGGGCTCTGTGCTGCGTGTAGAGCCTGCTTAAGATTCTCTCTCTCCCCCTCCTTCTGCCCCTCCCCACCCTGCTCATGCTGTCTCTCTCTCCCTCTCCAAAAGATAAATAAATTAAAATTAAAATTAAAATAATTGAATATTAATAGGGGAACGGCTTCTGCACTTAGAATTGGAGTTCCTTTGACCTGTGAGGGAAACAGAATTTTTGGACCCAATTATCCACTCATCCCTTTCCTTTGGAAACTCCGGACCAAATCCTGTATGTAAGAATTTTCTTTTTGCTTTTTAAAAATTAAACTCTTTATTTGAAGATAATTGTAGGTCCGTGTGCAGTTTCCCCTTACCCTCTTTATGATTTATGTGTGATAAAAACACTTCACCTAAGACCTACCCATTTAGCAAATGTTTAAGTATATAATACAGCATTGTTAATTACAGGCACGATGCTGCACTATATTTACTTTTTAAAGTCCAGTCACATTTTACTTTAGTGGATCCTGTCACTCTTCATCTTCATGACAAAGTTCATAAATATTCTGCCACACAACCTCTGAAAACGTAGGAAATGTCACGTCAGAGATGGCCCGTTCTGAAGCAGAAAAACAGAAAGATTCTGAGTCTTATGCCATCACAGCATCTTACAGGTCACCTGCCGTGATGATAAATTGTACCTTTCTTTACATGGAGTTCCTGCAAACTATCGTAAGCCAGAGTAAAGGAACCATCAGATATGGAAAGGAATGGAATCTGTAATTGTGCGGGGGACTAATAGTCTATCATGATCTCTACAGGTCAGAAAGAACGGATGGAGGGCTGATGAAGAGAATAGATGGAAGAAAACAGCAGGAAGTGGCCCCGAAGTTAAGGCTTTGCCACGAGTCTCGCCAAGCGGGGGAGGCTCTTGGCAAGAGGCTGGGGGTGAATGGAGATAAACCAAGAATCTGAGGATAAAATGCTCATTTTTTGAACTCTTGGTGTATATATGTGATTAGCATGCCAGAGGCCAATCCACGGGCAAAATGGGGACTCCTGTGTCTTATTCCTCTGTTCTTTCTGTCTCTGTTTCCTTAGAAACAAATCCATCAATATCTGGAGAACCCCATCCAAGAGGGAACCGCTCTGAAGATATTCAGTCCCCAAGGGTTTTGAAAGCAGATGTCAGCTACGCCAAATGAGTCCTTGAAAGAGCAAATCACTTCCTGATCTGAAGCAGCAAATAAAAAAGCATACCCATTTTGAAAGGTAGGAAGTATCACGCAGTGCTCAGATAATTAAAATACTGCGATCATGAGGCTGAGGTCCTGGGCACAAACCCTGTGTGGCTCATTTGTCTCTCAACTCCCTAGGTCCAAACAGTAGAGACTGTGCTCCTGTTCACAGATTAGTCCTCCACACCTAGTCAGTCCTTTTGCAAGAATAAGCCACAGGTCATATGAGATCCTCTGGGCAGGAGGCAGGGTGACGTGGGGGTCAGGCTCTGCGTTTGGATAGATCTGGCTTGGAAAGTCGCCCTTCCATTTATTACCACTGGGACCTTAAGATAATTACTTATTCTTTCTCTCTCTCTCTCTCTCTCTCTCTCCTTAAGCCTTGCCCCCCGCCCCGGGTGGAGATAATTTAGCACCTAACTACTCAATAAATGACAGTTGTTACTATTTTTTCATTATCGTTAATAATGTTGTAATTCTCAGGTGCGGATTGAGACACCAAGTGTAAATTTGGAAGCTGATTGCTACTGCCGTGCTTCCCCTCATGAATTCTCAGAAGAGATGCAAATTCACCTGGCCCTGGATACTCTTTAACCCACTCCAAGAGGGGGGTGTTATTATCAATACTCCTTCGTAATCTCAAGTCAAATGAAGTCTATCTCTTTTCCTCCACCTGACTCCGCCGCTGGAACAATGAATGAAAAAGCTCTTGGGCTCCCCACAAGCGGCCCAATCGCTTTATCTTCACTGTAACAGGGAGGAGATAGTGCCCTGAGTGCTTATCTTACAAATGGAGACCAGGTTAGGGTAGAGGACTTGCCTAGAGCTAGAATGGATGCGCTTACAGCTCTCAGAATCCTCCAGGGGTTCCCAAGCAAGCTTTCCAAAACTGCTTTCAGCATATTGATGTCCGACAGCGTTGTGATTCAGGAAAAGAGCAACTACAAACCGCCAGCTTGCCCATATCTCAAAATCAATTGCACATGTACCAGATGCTTGGTTTTCTTTCTTTCCTTCTTTTTCCCCTGCAGGAAAAGTGTGAGGTTCCTAATAACACCACTGCTATGTTGTGGCGGGACAGGATGTCAGTTCTACCTGAGGCTACAGCAGCGAAAGGGCATTCAGCAGAAAATTGGTCCACTTGACCCACTCAGGGTAGATTTGATTTCTGCTTTAGGATTAAAGCATGCATTTTTTGAAATTGAAAAGGGGGGAAAAATCCCTAAAGCAAACAGTTATGGAGTCCCTTACTTGCCAGGCAGGGTGCTAGCTACTTTCCATATATATTACCACATTGATCCTCACCACCACCCTGCAAGGTAAATACTGCAAATAACACATTACATAGGAGGGAAAAAAAGGCTCTGAGAGGTTAAGTCACTTGCCTGGGGATGCAAAAGCTCATTGTTGGCAAGGAATTGAGTCCATGTCTATCGGATTTCAGGGCCAGTTTGTTCATTTACTTTGTTATTCAAATATTGACACATAAAACAAAGTTGATACTTCCATGTTAATTTTGACATCGGGTCTTAAAATATTTCTTGCAACACTCAACTTCTGCCAAAAAAAGCGATGTGCCTTTATGCATTCTAATGCTCGAACGATGTTTTCTGTGAAATCTTAGCTATAAAATACCTGTTTGCACATCTTACCTGGCACACAGTGTCCCTTAATACATATTTATTAAAAAAAAAAAAAAACAAACAAAAAAAACAGTAACAAAGGATACGAGGAAAAACAGCCAGGAGAAATGAGCCTCCCTCAGGAAGATGCCGGGTCTGCCATTTCCATGCACTAACTTAGCTGGCAATGAATGAATGTATGTCTCTATTCAATGAAGCAATTCCTTCATTACCTCATCACGGTATAGACAAGAAAAGGGGTATCAGGGATTCCAAACTGCTGCCCAAATCTCTAAGGCCAGTTCTCCCACACTAACATGCCCCCATTATTTTCAGGGAATATTGAAGCCAGAAGGGAATTTAGAGGGACTGACTGAAATCCTTTCAGATTCCAAAAGAGAGAGCCAAGACCCAAAGAAAGGGAGTGACTGGCCCAAGCTAGTCAAATCCAACCCAGGTGTCCTGGCTCCCAGTCCCCTGTGCTTTCAACTATAAAACCGGACTGCCCAGCCAGGCTTGCGGAGGAAGCAGCCCAAGTCCTGAAGAGTGCCCTCCTTTGCCCAGTATGCCACAGCAAGCTTTTGGCTCTGCCTGAGCTCGTGACATTTAACCACAGACCTTTCTTGGAACCCCTGGACAAAAGACAACCGCCTGACTGCTTCATGACTTAAATAGCCAAATAATGCCAAACTGAATTTCTGATGACAGAGTGGTACCTTAGGGACCATAAGCCAAGAAAACATTTTTTCCACTGATGGTCAATGAATGGAATTAAGGGCAGGTTTACATTTGGAAGCTTGAGGACCGAATTTTCATCTTGAACTTTTTCTTCGACTTGGCTCGGGCTTTCTAGATTATAAATAAAAGGTTTAATAATGTCAGTTTCTGGTCAAAGTTAGTCTACCTCAAACCAAAGACCATTTTTTTGGGGGGGGGGTAGGGTGTGCTGTCACTGAAGTTTTTATTTCTTTTCTTAGTAGGGACGTGACACGTGTCCTTCTAAGTGTCTTCCCTCGTGAAAGCATGACTTTTCCATTACTTAAGATTTAAGGACGATAATCATCTTTTGGATTCTATATCAGCAAGATTACAAAGAGCCTCATGTGTATAATCTTCTTTGTCCCAGTCATATTCTTGTGAAATAGGGTGGGATTTGCACCTTTCGGCCAAATATGAGGACAGCAAGTCAAGGCAGCAGGTCAAGGACCCAAGGCAAAAAGAGATTCCTCTTGCAAATGTCTCTTACAAAAGAGTAACTTCTCAGTTTTCAGAGATTTTCCGGTGTCTGCTGTTTTTTAAATATAATCAGCCTAAACTACTCCTTATGCCAAAGGGGTGGGGTGACAAGTTCTGCTGCCCTTCACCACCATGAAGGTCCACCGTCACCCTCAGTACCCTGAAGCCGGGAGAGCTGATTTTCCCCCATGATCTCCCTGAAGGGAGCCTGGATTCCAGGTTGCCATTTCACCGTGCCCTGCAAGGCTCCACTTTAAAGTTCATTTGCTCTTGTGACTGGAGACAAGAAGCCTCTGGCCTGTGTCCCAGCAAGGAAACGATCAGGACCTTTGTCTGAGTCTTTTCGAGTTTCTAAAATTTGACCCACCATTTTGGTTCAATTATGGCTTGCCTTTTACCCAGGGGGACAAAAATCTCCTAGTGTCTGTCTCGTGCCTCCTGTATTTGCCACTCCGCTAGGTGCTGTGGGGGGAGGGGATTAGAAAAGATTAAGACCCATCCCCTGCTGTCAAAGATCTGAGTGTGGGAGACAGGAGTAACAATGAGAGAACAATGGGAGGCGGTATGTGATTCAGGATAAAATGAGTAGTGCAGGCAGTAACTGCTATAGAAGTTCAGAGGAGGGAGAAAGCTCTGGGAGCTGGGGCTGGGGGTTGGGGGAGACAGCAATGTCACGTGGGATCTGAAGGATGGGTAGGATTGTTTATGCAGATGTGGGGGAGGGCACTAAGCTCGAGGGTGTAGGCCTGCTTGTGCTCCAGTACACCCAGCTGCAGAACTGGGTGTCCATAATGGGGAGGGTTCATGGAGCACTTTCTCTGCACCCGATACCGCAGAGGGTTCCACAGAATTCAACTCCTTTACAAGTGCATCATCCTAGGAATTGGAGAATAACCAATAGTCCTCAGTTAATGGAAATTGAGGCACAGAGAGGTTGCGTTAAGTTGCCCAAGGTGACACAGCCAGTAAAGGGAATTACAGCCCGGGTCCTAGAACCGCTGGACTCTCCTATCTGTGAAAAAGAGGAATTTGGGACTCAGGTGTGGAAGTTGGCCTGGCTACAGTCATTAAAGAGGGTCATTTTGCAAACACAGGGCCCTCTAGGCCAAATTGCCAACCAAGGTTCAGCATGAAAACCGGAGGGATTAATGAAGCCATTTACTGAATTCTATAACCTCATTCTCACTTCCTCGGAGATAGGAACCCTGAGGTCTCCTGATGCTGCACGTCTCTGCCAGGAGCGCTGCAACCTGATCCTTAATGCTCCTTGGTTGTGTTGCAGAGGATTTAACAAAACACCTAAGGAGAATGAATGAGTGAGCCCTAGAATCAATTCCGGTTTGTTGCTGTTTGTTCTTTATTAATTAGCACTTGAAGAGCATCAGGCCTATGGTGGAGACCATACAAAGCTTGGAATTAGATAAAGCTACCTGGCTCTGAAGCTCTTTTTGTCGGGAAAGCCAGACTTGGAAAGGATGGGAGGACAATGGCCTGATAATACAGCAGATTGTATTTTAATGTTTTGAGTCTGGCTTGCAGCCAACACCCGAAAGTGTTTCCTAGGCAAAGTGCCTAACTGTGTTTTTCTGGATATTCTCCTAACTCACTGTGAGTCTTCAATAAATATTAAACCAACATGAGGTAGATGCTGAGGTCCTTTTCCTGCTTTCTTGTCCCAAGAAGAGCGAACTACAGTCTGAGGGTAGGAAACAGCAAGAGGGGACCTTGTTCCAATCAGAGGCTCTCATCCGATTCCTGGGCCCCTGCAACACCCCCCATTGTCCTGGCGGGCCTCCAGGGGCAGGGCACTCAGCCCCGTGCGGGTTGGGAAGCAGCAGCTCCCTTGCAGGGAGAAGGGAGGGAAGGAGGTCAGGGGAAGCTTTTCCTGCAGCAAGTCTACCACGGAGGGCACGGCAGGAGAAAAAGGGAGAAGGAGCGCCGGGAGAGGGAGTGCCTGCGGCCTGAGTAAAGAGAGAAAAATAACTGGAGCAGAGCAGGAGGCAAAGGGGCCTCCATCCCCAGGCGCTGAAGTGGGGGAGTGGGATCGTGGCTACGAAAGGGAAGGGAAGGGGACATCCTGGTCCCGCAGGAGTCTAGTTTCAGGGCGGAAAGGCGGAGACGCGCCGAGCAGAAGGTCATGCCCAGCAAACGCCCCGTGAAGCAAAGCCGGCACAGCAGCTCGGCGCTAGACAGGCTGATTCATTCCCCACGAGCTTGGTGAGGGCCCGCTGAGCGCCTACTATGTGCTCGGTGGACGCAGACGCGCCCGGGGAAACCGGGTCGCGGGAGCTGGAGGCGGCCGGGAAGGCTTCACGGAGGGGGCGAACTGTGTAGACGGCGGCGAAGGAAGGTAGAGGTGCACGCGTGCTGGCTCGAGGAGCGCCCAACGCGAGGCAGGCCGGGGAGGAGGGGAAGGAGGCGGGGACTGAGGCCGGAGGAGGGAGGAGGAGGGAGGCCGGGCGGAGGGACGGCCGGGAGGGAGGGGGGGAGGTGGGAACGGGGGGGGCGGGGGGGGGGGGGGGGGGGGGGAGCGGGGGGGGGGAGGAAGGAGGAAGCGAGCGCGGCCGCTGCAGGGGGAGGAAGACGGGGAGGAGGAGCCGCGCGCGGTGGCGGCGGCGGCGGCGGCGGCGGCGGCAGCTGCGGCCGCCGGGGGAGCCGAGCGCCGGGGCGCGGGGAGCGCGCGGAGCGCGGGAGCCGAGCGGCCGCCGACCCCGGGCCGCGGGCCGAGCTGCGGGTGAGTGGAGCCCCGAGGGGCGCGGCGGCCGGTTCCCGGGCCGGGCGGGAGGCGCGGGCAGATGCGGCGCCGGGGCGGAGGGAGGGGGCCGGCCGAAGCCCAGCCCCCGGCTGGCCCGGCCTCCCGCCCCCCCCCCCCCCCCCCCCCCCCCCCCGGCCTCCCCCCCCCCCCGCCCGCCGCCGGGGGGGGGGGCCCGGGGCCGGCCGGGGGGGGGGGGGGGGGGGGGAGGTGCTGCCCGAGGGCGGGCGTCTGGGGCCGGGGGTGGAGCTGGGGACTCGGGGGTGGACCCGGGGGCGGGCGGCCGGCCCGGGACGGCGCTAAATTGGCCGGAGGGGCCCGTCGGCGGCGAAGTTGCTAGCTGGGGGCAGAGACGGCCACGCGGTTGCAGGAGTAAGAGATCCCCCTGTGGCGAGTGCGTGAGACGAGGAGTCCGGCGTCCCTGCCATCCCCGTCGCCCTCCCCGCCTGCCCGGCCCCTCTAGCTCCTGGCCTCCGCGTGTTCCCTCGCTCTCACCCCCGCCGCTCCCCGGTTGGCTCCCGCGGCACTGCCGGGTCCCCTCGGCCCTCGCCCTGACCCTCCCGGCCTCCGGCTTCCCCTGACCCCTGCCTGCTTCGCCACTGCCCCTGTTCCCCTTTTCTGCCCTCGCTAGTTAGCCCGCCCCGCTTCGTAATTCCCGATGCAATTGCCTCTTTGAGACCTTTTTTTTTTTCTTCCTCTCCTTCCTTTTAGATTGGCCAACGGCTCCTTTCAACCCTGCCTCGTTGGTGGCCACTGGAGAAGCGCGGGGGGCTCCCCAGACAGCCGTGGGGACAAGTTAGAGCCAGCACTTGACCCCGGGCCTCGCGTGTAGCTTCCCTCCCCCCCCCCCCGCCCTAGGTGCCCCGGTGTCCGGGGGGGGGGGTGCGGGTGCGGGTGCGGGGGTGTGCCCTCCGTACACGTCCCAGCACCCGGGCAACCCTCGGGGCTCGTGTTCCATCTCGCTCTCGCTTCCTGCACGGTGGTCGAGGGGAACCACTTGGCATCATGTCCCGGTATAGCTACCAAAGTCTCCTGGACTGGCTCTATGGGGGCGTGGACCCCAGCTTTGCAGGCAATGGGGGCCCCGACTGTGCTGCCTTCCTCCCTTGGCAGCAGCGGCTGCTGGAAAGTGTGGTGGTCCTGACCCTGGCCCTGTTGGAGATCCTGGTGGCCCTGCGGCACATCCTGAGGCAGACGAAGGAGGACGGTAGGGGTGGCCGTGGCTGCCAGCCAGATAAGGTGACCCAGCGGCCAGAGGAAGGCAAGGAGAGCCTGAGCAAGAATCTGCTCTTAGTAGCCCTGTGCCTGACCTTCGGGGTGGAGGTGGGCTTTAAGTTCGCCACCAAGACCGTCATCTACCTGCTCAACCCCTGTCACCTGGTCACCATGATGCATGTGAGTCTGTTGACTTTTTCCCTGGCAGCCTTAGTGATAAGAGTCATTTTGTGTGCTCAGGACACTCGGAAGTGTAGGGCACTTCATCCGGCGGGAAGTGGGACCCTTAAAAATGATTTTCCAAGGGCTCTGCCACCATGTTCCTAGGAACCCACTGGCACTCTGGTGGGCTGTCCCTCCCCCCACCCCCAGCCCTGCCCTGGCCTTTCACAAGCCGGAAGTGCAGCCCCAGCCAGGTGCCCTTTCTGAGTCACATCTGGGGTCCACGGCCTGCCCCCATCCCCTCTGCTGCAGTTAATTTCCCAGAGGCCTGATGACACTCTTTCCTGGAGGTGGTCACATAAGGTTCCTTGTCCCCGCTGTGCTACTTTGGGGAAATACTTTTATGGGTTTCCCTTAATGACTCTTTCATTTGGGACTTTCATGCTTGAGCAAGGTCTGCCTTTGAACTCAGGTGCTGGAGCCAGCACCAAGCTCCTACTAAGTGCGCTCCGAAACAGGCTGACTCGTGAACTTTGGGCGGGTGATCTCTATCCATGGTGAGAGGGTTGTTTATTTTTTGCAGACCTCTCCATCTTCTTGCTCTTACTCTGTTCCCTGTGGTCATGGTCTGGGGTGCTCAGAGAGCTGATTTCTTTACCTCCCATTAGCGGTGCTAAGAAAAACAAATGGGACTGAAAAGGAAAGTTGCCAGATACATAAAAATAATCTGGGTGAGGACCAAGAGTGAGACTGTCTTTCTGTACTCAGCCTGTGTGGAGAGATGTTCTAAAACTATAAAATCATGGAGGAGGAGGAAGAGGAGAAAAGGGAAAAAAAAAAATCTTTTTTAGATTTCAGGCTGTGAGAAACCTGGTGTGTTTTATTCAGGGACAGTTTGGAAACCTGTCATTAGCATCTTTATTGCTTTTATATTTGTAGAAGGTTATTCTCAGGAGACTTGTGACAGCCCGGTGTGGGGCAGGAGGTTGAGATTATTATCTTGGTTTTACAGGCCTGGTGGGGCCCAGGGACGGGAGGTCGCTTGCCTGCAGCCCAAAGATGAATTAGCGTCTGGGTTGGAAAGCTAACCCACCCTCTTTGGGGTTGCAGGCTGTCAGTGGAATGACAGGGCTGTCTCAGGGGAGAAGCCGAGGCTGATCAGCATGGCGCTGCCTACTTGCTCGGTCTGTGTGCTAGGCACTCCTTTGATTGCAGGTTCTTGGCCTCAGTTTCCCAATCTGTAAAATGTGGTCAGTGGCCTCGAGCCCCTTCCCGTCTTTACAGACGTGGCAGGGAGGTGTGGATAGCTGTGGAATAAAGAGGGTGTTCTTGGTCGGGTGGCTGGCACCACCGAGCGGGGCTGGAGGGCAGCATTTTTTTCTTTTTTTAAGAGAGGGCTTCTTGGGATGTGATGCCATTCACAAGAAGCCCAGGGCTCTCCCAGCTAGACCTTCTGGGTAAATTTGAGCCAGTCCTCTTTCTTTCTTTTTTATGAATGGGCTTTTTGTTAATGAGAGGAAACAACGTATCTCAGCCGCTGCTATGTGAGGCTCTTGGGACAGGAGTGCTTTTTTTGGATGGCAGGTGGTGAGGGTCAGAGGGTGCCTCTTCTACAAAGGGGTCTTGAGGCCTCTGGCAGCCACATATCTAGAAGGTCAACAAAGGACTAAATTCAGCCTGACTGGGGCTGCTGCTGGTGTGATGACATCAAACCTGGCAGCACCAGGGTTTTCAGTGGAAAGGTTTTTAGAAGCTTTCAGAAGCCTCTGGAGACGCGGTTCTGGCATTAATTAGTTGTGTGACTTTGAGGAAAAAGACACTTGCTGGGCCTCAGTTTGCCCATCTGCAAAATGACACAGAGCTGCATTCCCAGCTCTGGGCAGTCAGCGTTCTCTGATTCTTTTCTCCTTAAGTAGTGGCCAGGGATGCAACAGAGAGCCATTCTGGAAATGCTTTTGGCCTCCTCATGTGGGAAAAGGGAAACTCGTTTCTTCTTTGCTGAGGTCAGGTGGCCTTGTTCATCTTCTGCTTCCTGTATCTCCCCAGTAAAGTCAGCCTGACCAGGCCACCCTTGGGCACACGTGTAGATGATGATGGCACTTGGGGCTGGCGGCTGCAGAGGGATGGATGCTTGGGCGGGAGGTGAGGGGGCTGTCTAGGGACTGATTCCTGTCACCTGTGCTTTTTCTTTTGTCCTGTGCTTCCCTTAAACTCTGAAGCCCTAGGGCCGAGGCAGAGAACAGAGTCATGTTGAGGAATTCTTGAGCCTGACCAGGGTTATTCTCCTTTGCTCTTTACTCCTGTCACTGCTTTGTGTCATTTAAATAGTCACCTCAGGCCTGCTGCGGGCCCCAGCCTTTGGTCAGTCCCACAGCCCATACCCTGCCTATGGCTCTTCCTGGGAAGCAGGGAAGTATGGATTTTTAAAAGTTGCTGTGAGTCCTTAAAGAAAACTTAACAACAGATGGTTGGAAGCAGTTTTCCGACTTGACTGCGGCAAGGACTAAAGATAGCAAGTCTGGTTAATAATACCTTACGCTTCTCTGGCCCTTTACTGTTTAGAAGGCACTTTCACGGACGTGATCTTGTTTAGGGTCATGATAGGTTAGCTGGGGCCTGGAAAAAGAGACGGTAAAATGGTTCCTGCGGCCGTGTATATTCCAGACAAGCGCTTTGGCAAGTGAACTTGCTGAATGAGGCTGCACGATGGCAGGACATTCTGTGGAGTTCAGAGGTCCTGAAAAGGCAAGGGACACATTGGCTGAAATGAAAGGGACAGCTTAGCAGAAACATTTCTGATGTGTTTCTCTCCACAGGATGACTCAATTTGGGCTTCATAGAAAGGCCTTGTTCCTCAGAGTCCACGTAAGTTTATAACAAGGACAGTATTGCTTTAGGCCAGGAAGTGGAAGAGTTGGAGGGAAATTGGTTAGTCTCCCCATCTCCCATTTTTCAGTCTGTAAAATATTTATTCCCAAGGCCTTTTTAAACAGCCCCTCATCATAGCCATGCTGCTCTTGGGTGACTGCCAGCTTTAGAAGCATAAGGAAGGGCCGTTTTTGTGGCTGAGTTCTGGTCTTGATTAATATTCCTGCTGTCCGGTTTCTTTTTGGTCTCATCTGCTTTCTCGAAGGCCCCGGGACTGTGGGTGATAGCGGTTTGTGTGATCCAAAGGCCAGTGTCTCCCATCTCCGCTTAAGCCAGAGACGTGGGAGGGTTCTCAGGGTCAGCAAGTGCCAAGCAAGAATCACACACCGTTGTTAAGCCCCTTGGTGAATATCAGGGGTGTTTCCCAATTACACCAATAAGTATTTCTTCAAACATGGCTACTTCCTTCGTGTGTATTATTTTGGCAGGTGGGAGTGACAGGGAATGAATTTACACAGCGATTATGCTATTTGCCAGAAATCACCCAGCAACGTCATGGCAGAGGTGGCTTTAACACTGAGCTGCCACTGTGGGAATCGAGGCCTTAGCAGAAAGCGATTCTCGTAGCCACTTAAATCCCCAAGTCTACCACTTCTCAGCAGGAGGGTTAAAAAGCCAGAACTTTGACTGGTTGTATCTGTAAAGACTGGTGTTCTTCAGCTAGTGGCCCTTTATCGCCCTTGCATCCTGCCACCTTGTCTCTGTCCTAGGAATGTAACAGAAAGATCCCATTTTGGATGTCTTTTCGAATTGTCCAATTCCCATTGGCTCTGAATGTGTCCGTGTTGACGTCTCCTGATCAGGCACCAAACTTAGTGGGGCACAACATAAGGCAGGCTGGAAACAAGCTGGATATTTGCCAAATTAACAGTCGATGCCATAGACCCCGGAGCCCCAAGCCACTGGTTTTCAGCAGTAATTCTGAGTGAGCCCCATCCTTTTTTCTTTTTTCTTTTTTCTTTTTTTTTTTTTTAGAGTTGCCTTTGCTGTCGGCGCCCTACCTCCTTTACACTCTATTCAAAGCCTAATTACCACCTAATGTGGCTGGCGTGCTTTTGCTTCACTGTTTGGTTTTCCTACTTCCTCCTTCCTTGCTGAAAGTGGAAGAATGGCACATATTCAAAACGGTCCTGAGCTTTTTGTGACCCCTTTTGGAACGACCTGAATAAACAGTGGTGTGTTCCGTTCGCCCCATGATGGATTTGTTCTAGAGAAGGACCTGATGGATTTGAGAACTAGGCTTTTTGTGAACCCGCCCCCCCCCCAACTTCTTGACTTGAGACCAGCCATACCTCCTCATCCCCATCTGTTGTCTGGAGCACTGATAACGGCTCCTGCTTGGAATTGACATCGGTGGGTAAATGGGTACAATGAGGGATCCTGCCATCTGCTGACAGCTCATCAGATGGACCGTGTCCTTTGTCATCAGTCCAGGGGGACACAAGAGGATGATGTTTATATGGGCCTCAGCAGTGAGGCATGACATTCCTTTTTAGTTTGTTTTATTTCTCTCCCAAGGAAATCTGCAGAGAATTTTTCCATCTTCCATTGTTACAGTCTTTTGGGGGCGTCCATTATAAAGAGAAGTGGTGTGGATTGGTGGATTAAACACCCCACAGACGGCCCTGGGGTTGAACCTTATGATGCCAGTTTTGCTCATGGCTTGCTATGGGAACCTGAGCAAATTATCTCATCTCTTCCTGTCTCCGTCTTCTTGGTGAAACCGGCCATGTAGAGGGGAGAGCATTTTAATCCTCTGAGTAACTACGTGGTCACTTAAACAGAGAAGCCGGGCACAGCTGATCAGATGACCAATATATATATTTTTTTTTTCTTTTTTTTTTTTTTTACCTCAAACTCAGAAACTGACAAGCCTCACCTCTTTTGCACCTTTCTTGATAGCTTTTGGAATTCATTCCTCTAAGCATTTCTGTTGCTTTTCTCTGGCTCCCAGCCCGCCCCTGCATACCCTTTTAGCGTACAGCCTCTGAAACCGGACGCTGTGCCTCCTACCAGTCCACGCCCAGCACCTGCTAATACAACCCGGCACGGTTCCTGCTTTCCAGGACCAGGGCGTCACTGGCTCCTACCCATGGGGTGATCCCCAGGCTCCCTGGGTTTTTGCCCCTTTGCCATAGACGTGCCACCTTCATCATCGGCGTCATCGGATTTGTCGTGCGTGTATGTTCCTCCCCGCTGTAGATCCTCGTGAAGATTTTCTTTCCAGATGACCGGGACCCAAGTCCAGTTATTCCGGTCATTCTGGTAACACCTTTTGTCTTCCTTTCTCAACCCTCCGAACATTCCTCAGACTATTTGGCTGGCTGACATATGCCTCTATATACTCTGAGGCAATTTTATGTTTGGCTTGTTTTTGCATGTTTGTTTGGTCTCCACTGTTCGCGCAAACAAATTTTTCTTTAATGGAAAGGAGTAGTTTTTTTTTTTTTTCCCTTTGTAACTCCCTGCAGAGTTTAATACAATACCGGACGTGTCCATTAGTTGTTTAATGTGTACCTGGATAATGCTGACTGACCGACTGACAGAGCTATCTTTTTTCCTTCCTTTTTTGTTTTGTTTTGTTTTGTTTTGTTTCCCTCCAGTGGTCCTGTCTCTGTTCCCTTGAGGTCTGATGGGCAGGACTCCTGTGTCTCTTGTGCCTGTTAGGAGAATCTCCTGTCTGTTTTTTGAAATAGCCAGAGGAGAGAGGTGGTTTCAGCTCCAGCTCACACAACTTTTTTTGTCGAATTTCCATCACAAAGAGCCAGTTATGAGAGCTACAGCCTGCTCTCTGCCCAAAGTATCTGCTCACTTTCATCCTAGTGAGGAAATTAGGCTGTTGGATTTTGGTCTTAATCCCTTGGCAGACATCTGGACGGGCCTACTTTCTTCTTTTCTTTCCTTAATATCCTATAAATTAAAGAAATGTTATTAGGCTAGTGATTCACTTTCCATCTCTTTCTGGATTTTTCTGTGGGTAGCTCATTGTCATCACGCCTCTTTGAAATACCCTCTGGAGGAAGAGCCAGGTTTGTCAACTTCTCCTGCTCTTTCAGATCTTTTTTTTTTTTTTTTGTACTTTCATATTTTTTTCAGCTTTATTGAGGTATTATTGACAAAGTCGTAAGGTACTTAAAGCGTACAACGTGATGATTTGATGTAGACACATACTGTAAAAAGGGCTCCCCCTCATCGAGTTAACGCATTCATGGTCTTACGTATCTTTTGTTAAATTGAGAACATCTCATCCTAGATGCCCCCTCTTCTGCCAGTGACTGGCAGAGTGGACGTGTAGAGACTATGCGTGGGGAGAGAAGTGATTCTGGAACTTTCTTTGTGAAAGATGCCCTTGGAAACTTGTTATAATGCAGATGCCTGGCTCTCTACGCCACCGAGTCTGAGTAGGTGGAGGGCGAGGATGGGAATCTGCATTTATTACAGGCTCCCTGGTAAGTCTGATGCCGGTGAGCCTTGGAGCCCACGTTGAGAGACATTATCTCGTAGCTAAAGTATTGGGTGGCAAGTTGGTTCAGAAGCTCATCCTGACTGGCGTGAATCTGGATGGCCTGTGGGCGGGGCATTTAGCCCTTGGGCAGCGCCTCAGTGTTTATGTAGGTGGTAAGCATTGTGGCTGCAATTAAAAGTGGAGGGCCCCAGGGGCGCCTGGGTGGCTCAGTCAGTTAAGCGGCTGCCTTCGGCTCAGGTCATGATCCCAGGGTCCTGGGATCGAGCTCCGCGTCGGGCTCCCTGCTCAGCGGGGAGCCTGCTTCTCCCTCTCCCTCTGCCTACTTCTCTGCCTACTTGTGCTTTCTCTCTCTCTGTCAAATAAATAAATAAAATCTTTAAAAAAAAAAAAAAAAAAAAAAAAGTGGAGGGCCCCAAGTTATTGTGAGGTCGATTTTAAGGTAGCTTTAGCATTCCAGTGGCTTGTTTGGTGACTGGAAGTTCTGTCACTGTGAAGTATTTCAGCCAGGCCACCATCACCTTCCAGTCCTTCTATATTCCCTCCCTCCCTCGCAGTCTCTAAGATCTTTGGGAACCAAGGGGAGGAGATATTGACAAATAGTTATTGCTTGCTAACTCTCTGTTTGC
Source organism: Phoca vitulina (assembly GCF_004348235.1). NCBI lineage: Eukaryota > Metazoa > Chordata > Mammalia > Carnivora > Phocidae > Phoca > Phoca vitulina. The sequence continues at coordinate 4,920,705 of NW_022589772.1, read as the reverse complement.
AGGACGCCTGTTTTATTTATTTATTTATTTATTTATTTATTTATTTATTTATTTATATTAAAGGGGGGGAGGGTGGGGCAGAGAGAAAATCTCAAATCCCAAGCAGGCTCCACACCCAGTGTGGAGCCCGACACGGGGCTCGATCTCACCACCCTGAGATTGTGACCTGGGCCGAAATAAAGGGTCGGTCGCTTAACCAACCCTGAGCACCCAGGCACTCCAGGACACTTGTTTTAAACGCTCATGGGAATTTATTCATTCTTGCATCCATTCAGGGACTATTTGTCAAATGCCTGTTGTGTGTGATACATTGTGCCAGCCGCTGGAGACTCAAAGATAAATAAGAAACATTCTTTCCCCTCATGTTGCTCAGTTTAGATGAGAAAGGAAGGAGTGCAACTAAATAACAATATTACCAGTACAGTAACAGATTTGAACAAAACACAGAGCACAGAGGGTCTGGGTTTTGTTTGTTTGTTTCTGTGTTTGTTTTTTTTACCTACTGCAATTAAGGAAGGCCTAGAAGAGGTGACATTTGAGCTGGCTCATGAAGAAGACACAGGTGTGTGAGAGCAGAGACTCTTGTTTGTCTTGTTTTCTATTCTAGGGCCTCTAATAGGGCCTGGCTCATGGTAGGTGCTCAGTAAACACGTGGGAATGAATGGCTAGGTGTTTGTTGGGTGTCACAGGAAGGAAGGGAGTTCTAGGCGTAGGAAATGATACATGCAAAGGACAGGAAAGCATCTCGACTGTAACCGGGAGTCATTCGCATGTGATTATCAGGGGCAGATCTCATCTTATTTCTCCCTTGGCAAACCAAATAAAACTCCAGAACTGCTCTGTCCTTTCTGCACCATTGATAAGACTACTGCAGTTGCTCATCGGTGCTCAGTTGGGGACTCATGAGCTGGAGCATTGTGTTCTTTGTGCTGTCCCAAGGAGGGCCTGCACTGTCAAGGACAGACACAAAGAACATTGATGAGAGCGAGCAGGCATTAAATACAGGAAATGAGCTAGCGGGCATCCCACCTGCGACCAGAAGATAATTTTTAGTGGCTCATGGGATGGTTGCTACCCCGACTAGGGTCCACAGCAGAACCAAACTGAAGCAATGTGATGCTATCCTGCTGCCTTTCTCTTTCCTATTCCTCCTGCCCTGCTTCCAGGTCTCTCCCCCAGCCCATCCCATCCAAGCTTGCCCTCTTCCAGAATAATCCAGGTTGCACAACAATCCCTTGTACAGTCCAAAAATGCCCGTTCCGTCAGAGGAGGTGATATCCACAGGGGAATGAAGAAGAAAGCAGTTCCATTGAAGAGATTCATACTGAAGCGTGAATGGCTCATAGACCCAACCGGGAGTGGGGGAGAGGATTTTTCTTTTTTTTTTTAAGATTTTATTTATTTATTAGAGAGAGAGAGATAGCGAGTGCACGAGCAGGAGGAGGAGCAGAGGGAGAGGGAGAAGCAGGCTCCCTGCTGAGCAAGGAGCCTGATGCGGGACTCAATCCCAGGACTGGGGCATCATGACCTGAGCCAAAGGTAGACACTTAACTGGCTGAGCCACCCACGCGCCCCAGGAGAGGATTTTTCAAAATGGCCTCATTACCCCAACCTGATCTCAAACTGGTGGGGTATGTCCTGGTGTTTTCGAGCAGGTGACCTTTCCCATGTTCCTTGCCCGGTTTTTGACCCCCCCTTCCCCAAGAACGGGGGTTGTCTTGCCACCCTACTGGCTGACCCCCCCCCCAGAGGAAGTGTCCCTGCAAGATGCTTGGATGTAGCAGTTCAGTCTGAAGGCTCGGGGAGGACTCCTCCTCTTCTGGGCCTCAGTCCCCTCTGTTTACTTAGCTCCTTCCCAGGGAAAGGGCTGCCAGCTAAACAGGGCATGGCTTGCACATCCGTCAGTGCCTGGTGTGTCAGGGGACCTGGACCCGTTGCCAGCTTGAGATCCTGAAGGGGAGGGTTTGGGGCATCTCTCAGTTGGCCGTGCTTCCTTTCCAGTAGCTGCTGGAGGAAATGCCAGAGGGAGGAAGGTAGGATGAGTCTTGTCCCGGGCCTGGAGGTTCTCAGGGCTGGGAATGGATGGTAGGAACCAGGAGGTTGGAGAGGTTTGGCCTGCTGGGCAAAAATGGTCCAAGCTCTGCCCTGTGGGCAGGTGTTTAGGTGGGTAGAAGAGGGAGAAGCAACATTGTCTGGAGGAGAAAGCAGGAAGCACGAGCCCGTTCTAATTCCGTCCCGATGCCTTCAGTCTCCCCGTCTCTATCACATATCGGTGGTGGTATAAACTCAGGGTGTATTTTGCCTGTGTGTTGAATCGCCTTTGCCAATCGACCAGCTGTGTTTGCAGAAAGACTCTGACTGACTGTGCTCTGGCTGTTGCTAGCCAAGAGACATTTCATTCAGGTGCTGATTAAATAAGGCACAGAGCCAGATTGCACAGTAAGGCCCTTAACTATGGCTCTGGGAGCCCTGGGTAAACACTTATTAGATGTTCTGGGCAGAGCAGTGGCCGAGGCTGCTGGATGTGAGGTGCTTTCTTCAGAAATTGGGTGGAGATGAAGATGGGGGTGAGGAGAGGCTTCTGGAAAGGGTCTTGATCCTCTTGTCCTAGCTGAATCCGATCCGAATTGACACGGAAGGGCTAGACAGGCTTCCTCATTGGCCTTTCCTTGCCACATTCTTGCTGGGACCCTGCAGGTTTGGAGTTGGGGCACAGCAGGGAGCCTGAGGAAGCAGGGCGCCTGAGGAAGCAGGGCGGTAGAGATGCTCCTTTTCCTCATGTAAGTTCAGCCAAGCAGCTCAAGCCTTTGGACCATATTTCCCGGGTTTGCATTTGAGCCGCTTCACCACGTGATGTGAGACGTATTACTTGACTGTGGCGAACCTCAGTTTCGCTCATCTGTAAAATGGGAATAATAGTACCTACCTCCTAGGGTTGTTGTGAGGATTTACCGAAATACATCCAGCATTTCGGGGAAGTTGGTGGCTCATTGTGAGCACGCAATAGATGCCAGCAAGTTTCTCATAGTAGCAGTATTACTACGACGTGTTTCAAGGCAGCTGGGGCATACTGGGTGAGAGCCCAGACTCTAGGGTGCTAAAGGCCCAGGTTCAAATCTTAACTGCCAGCCAACATCAGGCACCCAAGCTCACAGGGGATAAGACCATAAGGATTAGGTACAGGAAGGCAGTTTTAAGAAGCTCCTCTAAGAAAAGCTCTCCTGGCATCTTCGTTTCATGTCGTGGGCAAAAATACTGGTTCCATTATGTTAGCGCCCATGTAATCTCCTTGGGGCAGGGTGGCTTGGCTGCCTGAGGCCTAAGGACAGCTTCCTGGGCAATTTGAAAAGTTACTTGCAATCACCCAGTCCTGGCTGAAGAATTTGGAGGATGGCTTTCCCTGGTAGGAAGCTTGGCTTTCCAGGGACCTCTGGGCTGCTCTTCATCACTGGGCTGACTTCATGGGGCCAACTCTCTTGAGATTGGTAGCCTAGGAAACCAGTGAGTGTTTGATCCTCTTGTAGGGGAGGAGTGGTTTGGCGGGGTGGACAGAGACAGGTGTGTGGGTTTCTTTCTTTTTCTTTTATATTAATTCCTTTAGATTGAGGGGAGTGTAACTTTTTCAAGTGCCACTTGTTACTGGGGTTCGGTAATTATCAGAGGAGAGAGGGCTGCTCCCAGAGCTCCTGGGACGAAGGCGGGTTTAAAGTAGATCAGTGCCTTGCCTTACCTGTCAGCAAATGGACAGGAGAAAAAAAAAAGTAGACAATCATGATAACTCTCCAGGATATGGTTAACCTCTCGCATTTTCAAGACCGGCTAAACTCAGAACTGCCTTTGATCTGGGGGTTAAGCTGCCTTTAAGTGCAGCCTTCCAGGGCCAAGGCCATGGTCATATGACTTCACAGCCTTGGAGTGGGGGGTGGCCCCCCCTTGGACACCCCCCACCTCGAGGCCATTGGAAGGCCTCCGGGCATATTCCCAAGCATTGTTGGTAAATAGGCAGTTTCTTAGCTTTGGAGTTGAGAGAATTGGGAAGGCTAAGGTCATGTTTTCTGTAATAATCCTGGTTCCCTGGCTGGAGCTGGCTTGGAGGGCCTGTCTAAAACAAACAGCAATCTGAAGAAACAGCAGCTCTCAGAAATGGAAGGTCCCTCGTTCCAAGACCTAGGGGAGATGGCAACAAAGGGTCCTCTTCATATCCCCACTTGCTCCTCATCCTCTTGCATTTGTTAAGAGTTTCCTTTTTTAAGTTCCAGGCACTTGAGTGTGTGTGCGTGCCTGTCAGTGCCCTTTATTCTCAGAGCCCTGCAGGAATGTTGCTGAGGGTCATGTGCCTAAGTGCCTTATTATATTCAGCGTTTTTCCACTTGCTCCCCGGGGCTGCCGCGGCTGCTGGCTACAGCGTCGAGTGGGCATTTCTCCCTCCTTCCTGGGCTCCCGGGCCCACAAGGAAGAGCGGGGCGCCCCGAGGAGAGGGGCTGCTTTCACCTTCACGGCACCTCACTGGACTTTCCAGTTCAGCTCTCAGAAGAGCCCTGCAAGCTTAGCACCAAGCCAAGGTCATGTTCCTGTGTTTGCTTGAGAGGTTTCTGGCCGGTGAGGGAAGAGAACGGATTGTCCCCCCACCCCACAGCCCCGGGGCTGTCCTCCCCGGGCGGGGCTCTTTGGGGGTGGGGGGTGGGGTGGGGTTACTGGCTTGGGCCCAGGAGGTCAGGGGTGTCCTTTGGGCCAAGGCTGCAGTGGACTGTTGGAGAAGCATGTGAAGCCTGCCCCGTAGGGCCTCCTGACGCTGCAGGGTGTTTAGACATACCTCACAGCCGGTGGTGCTGTGTTTGCTCAGATGGACACACGTGGAAACCAGGCTGGGATCATCTGCCCAAGTTCCTTACTCCCCGCTTTGGGTCTGAACTGAAAAAACAATTTGCAGAGTACTCTGTGGTCTGCACCTGTTGTTGTTGTCTTTTTTTTTTTTGGTATCTCCCCCGCCTTCCACGGACAGTTCTCAGCGAACTGAGGATTAACCCTGGCCCCTCGCACTTACATTTTCTCTTTACCTTCCCCTTGGGCTTGGGCTCTTGCTCTCTAGTCACAACTGTCCATCACTATGAGGACAGTTGGCGCCTCAGCTCCGGTAGCCGCCCCTCCCCCACCCCCCGCCGCCCGCCCAGACCTTTTAAACACTATATAAATCCCGGACCAGCGTCAAGTGGGCAAAAGAGAGTCAAATTTAGGAGAGAGATCTCCCTGGAATTTTCCATCATCTCTGTACACTCTCTGAAAGTTAATAGCAGTAATAACCCTTGTAACATTTGTGAGCACAGGTTCCTCCCCAGGCAAGGTGCTAAGTGTACCTCATTTGCAGCCTTCTACAAAGGTCAGTTTTGTTTTATCTAATTCTTCCTTTGCCTCGGTTCTAACCGCTTTCCCCTTTGGTTGACGAAAGATAGCGTGTAATGTATTCTAGCAATCCTTCCTTGGGTTTGCCAAAATGGCAGAGCGGGTGCCAAGTCAGAGCCGAAGGAAACCCCAGGGACCCATCAGGTTCACCTCCTCCCTCATTGTTCTGCATGAGCAAGTCGAGATCCAGAGAGGTGAAGCGATTTGTACAAAGTCACCCAGCTGAAGAGAAGCGCAGCCGAGTCTCCCGGACTCCCCCGTTCACTAATGCCCCACACGGCCTCCTTCCACCCCTAACCCATCCAGCACGAAAGGGGCTGGACTTTCGTTCTCGCTCAGCAGTAGAGAAAGAGAAATCTTGTGTTGTTTGAGCAGGACTCAGAAACCTTGGCTAGCAGGGGTGATAAAGGGCAAAGAGGGAAAAGATCAAAGTAATCTGTCAGCTCAGTGGGAGAGGTCGGTAAACAACGAAGAGTCACAGAAGCCAGCCCTGGGCCTCCGTTACAGAATTCATCACTGACTGGCTCATGGAACCTAGCAGTGGCGGCTAGTCAGGGGGAACCTCTGTGCTTCAGTCTTCCTATGAGCCGTGGAGTGTGGTCGTTAAGAATGCAGGCTCTGGAGCCAGACTGGCCAGGTTCAAATCCCAGCTCTGTTGCTTTCCAGCTGTGTCAGGGCTTTGGGCAGGTTCAGCGACATTTCTGGGACTGTTTGTTTGTTTGTTTTTTTCTCTGTAAAATGGGGAGAACTATCTACTTTGTGGGGTTCTTGTGAGAATGAAATGCATGGCTACATGTAAAGTATTTATTTAAATTATTTATTCATTTGAGAGAGAGAGGGAGAGAGAGAGGGAGAAAGCGTGAGCAGGGGGAGGGGCAGAGGGAGATGCAGACTCCCCACTGAGCAGGGAGCCCTACGATGACGACGACGACGACGACGACGATGACGACGAGGAGGGACAGGATCCCAGGACCCCAGGATCATGACCTGAGCTGAAGGCAGACACTTAACCGACTGAGCCACCCAGGCGCGCCTACGTGTAAAGTATTTAGAACAGTGTCTGGTGCGCCGCAAGTGCTTCGTAAGTACGAGTAATGGCTGTTATCACCGTAGGATAGGGATGATTTCTGCCCTTCCTAATTCATAGGGTGAGCATGGGAAGCATGTGAAATAAGGTCTGTGAATCGAACGCGCTCGCTTAATGGGAGGAATTATCTTTTGAGAGCATGCACATTCAAAGGTTTATTCGCACATTGTCCCTAGGATCAGATAACTGATGGATATTTCTTTGGTGATCCAGTAGGCTTATATTTTATAAAAATGCTGAGGCCATCAAGCCACGAGTACTGTGCTTTTCCGCTCCCAGTGTACTCAAGGGTGCTTGAGAGTCGTGCACCTCAAGTAAAGTGGTTTGAGGACTTGAAATGAAAAGCAATTATACTCTTCCCTCAATGCTCCTATCTTAGTTGATGGCACTGCAGGCCGTCCTGAACCCCGGTTAACTCCCTTGAAACTGGGGCGCATTTCCATTCCTCCCTCTTCCTCCCTTCCATCATCACCGTGTCAGAGTGATCTTGGTTCTGTCTTTCATCATCTCTTCCATCTGTCTCTTCCTTCTTTGATTCCTCTGCCCTAATTCATTCGGTTGTTCATCACCATCACCATCGCCATCTGGCTTATTATGGCAGCCTCCTGACTGATTCCTGCTCTGTTTATCCTTTACACTGCTGCTGGAATGATACAGGTAACGCACATGCTGGGTCATGGCACTCCATTGCTCAAAAGCCTTCGAGAGCTCCCTATTACCTTACGTCTTATGCATATTCCTAATGGTGCCCTGAGCTGCCTTTGCCAATCATTCATAGGCATGCTTTTCCAATGAGTCGCCACGTAGGTCCCACATCCTTTTTAGCATAGCATTTTAGGCAGCGACTGTCAATCGTTTGGAGTTGGCACATAGACTAGGGCTGGCAAATAGATAAACTCTTTAGAGAAAGCCTGAACTCCTTATGATGATAGGATTCAGGCTCTCCTGTGGTCTTTCTCTCCAACCTTATCCTCTAGTACATTCTTTTTCCGTGTGTGCCTCTCTGAGTTTATACTCTGTTCATGCCATACCCTCAGCCAGAAATATTCTCTTTTCTCTTCCTGTTGAAATGCTAGTCATCATTCAAGGCTCAGCCCAAACACTGCCTCTTGTGAAGCTCTCTTCAAGCTTCCACCCCAGATTTAGCCGCTTTTGTCTATTTTAGCATTTAATTCTGCCTTGTATTACATAATTGTTTATGTATCTTCCCGTTCCTTAGAGTGTATGTTCCCTGAATGCAAAGCCTGTGTTTTTATGAATTGCTCTATCCCCCACAGCATCTAGTGCCTACTAGACTCCTAATTTGGAAAAAAATCCCTGCGTTTTTCAGATGAGGGAACTGAGGCTTAGAGGAAAAGGGTCATGAGTTCATTCTGGGACTTGTTCAGTTTCCGAGGCTTGAGACCTCGAGGCTGGAATGGCCAGCAGGCAGTTGAGTTGTGGTTAGGGCTAGAAATGTCGATTTAGGAAGCTGTCTGGAGGAGATAAAAGAGAAGACTGAGAACGTCGTGCCAGTCAGGGAAGAGAAGGAAGAGAAGTATTCCGTGGACTGCCTGCTTTGTGGGGCAGAGAGAAGACTCGGCGAAGGAGTCATCCAGGAAGTGGAAGGAGTTTCAGGCAGCAGGAGCAGGTCCCCTGTGCCATGTGACGCCAAGAGGGGGAGACCCGGGAGGCCTTGAGAAAGGGCAGTTGGAATTGGTGAGTACAGGCTGGTCCTGTGGCCAGCCACCCACCCACTTCTAAATAGTCACCTAGAAATGTTGGAGTGGGAGGCGTCGCATACAAGGACATTTATGGCATCAGTGTTGGTAAATAGAGAATGTGGGGAATCAGCCCACCCGTTGCAGAATGGCAAAACTGGCCAGTGGAGTATTGTGCAGCTTTTAAAAGGGAGGCCCAACCTCTGCATTCACTTTGAAAGATGTACATGATATATTGTTAAAAATTAAAAAAAACAAAATAAGTTGTAGGGGCATCTGGCTGGCTCAGTCGGTAGGGCACCGAATGGTGCTTACTCCTGAGTGATTAGGGAAAGGGGGGTACTCTCACTTTTTACTTAATACATTTGTGTCGTGTGGATTCAATGCAAGTACAAATTTCTTGTGCAGTTAAGAAAAAAAAAAAAAGACTTTTTAAAGAAAGAAAGGAGATGACCAGCAGCCTAGGAGAACTGTTTCACTAGAAGAGGTCCAGTGGATGAAGGAAGCCAGCTCACGAGAGAAGATTTGGCAACGTGGAAGACATCATGTGTTTGGGAGGCCGTGCCCGCAGAAGCCTTGCTGCCTGTGGGGCTGGGGCAAGCGAGGCAGGGGGCACGGAGAGATGACCGACCCCTGGAAGGTGGCAGCTACTCCATTGCCAGGAGGTTCAGCTGAAAGGGGGAGGAAGGAGGGGAAAAGAATAGTGGTGAAGTGGCAGAGAGTAGGCAGAGGCTGATTAAGAAGGAATTAAAAAAGCAAACCCCACCACATGGGGGGGGGGGAGGTGGGGAGGGAGAGAGAGATGGGCAAGAGGGAGAGGGAGAGAATGGGACAAGGGTGGGGGTGGAGGTGGGAGTGGGGTCTGGGAGAGACTGGGCGCTGAGCTGCAGAGGGAGTGAGAAGCATCAGTATGGGGCAGGGAGTAGGGCAGTCGAGAAGGGACAAATTAAGTATCAGAGGAGTAGAGAAGCTTCCAAAAAAAAAAAAAAAAGGATGAGATCTCAGGCCAATTAAGCCTCCAGTAAATGGAATGGTTGGGGCATGGACTGGACAAGCTAATTGCCTTCTCTGACTGAGGGTTGATCAAGAAAGCCTCCTTTCGGTTAAGTTTTGGTTGCCAGAAATGTTGCCACGTTGACTGAGTTCTCTTATGGCTCAGAGAACAGTCTGGCGAGTGAGGGAGGTAGAATTCTGGGGCCCCTTGCAGGCCTCGGAGTTAGCTATCTGCTGGACCTGTCACTGGGTTGGGGGCTAGAAGTGGACGCGGAGAAGGTGGAGGGAGACCAGGAGTCCATCCAGTCACTAAGGAAGTCACTTAGGCCATATAGTCACTAAGGAAGCGTTCGAAAAATTCCAGCGCCTGCTCCCTCCACCCCATTCTTATATAATTGTCTGGGCGGGGGCCTGGGCATCAGCCTTTTTTAAAAAGCTCCTCAAGTGATCCCCACGATGGGCAACCCGGGGGAGGCACGGCTAGCGTGGACGGCCGGATGCAATGCATTCGGAAGCTGAAGTGGGTGATCGCTAGTAAAGTGCTCATCCCATTGCATAGTTGCTAGCCTGCTGGGGAGAGATCGCTGGCCGCCCTAAGATTCAGGAGTTCCTTGGTAATAGCTGCTGTACTTACCAGACCTCACAGTGGGCTGGGTTAATTGCCTCGCCCTGACTCATACAGCTTGTAGGACGAGCGCCAGCCCCGGGGCCCCGGCCTTCCCCTTTTCCAGTATAGAGCAGGGCGCCTGGCACCTAGGTGTTTAATCATTGTCACGTGAAGTCACAAGGAGCTTTGTTTTCTTATGCAATGCTTCTTTTTATTAAAAGCCCAGGAATGGGAAAATCTGACCTCTTTGAAAAGTCTGGTGGGAGAGAGGCTGGAGGAGCGCTGCCCGGCATGGGAGAAGCTTTGCTTTGCCAGGCACTTTGCAGCGAACTGGTATCACTCACCATTTATTATGCAATTACTCTGGGCCTCGCATCATATCGGGGACCGTGAGATACACAAGGAATAGCCGATATGGTTTCTGCTCCCCAGGGAGCTTATTATCAAGGCTCATTTATAGTCTTAATTACTGCATTTTTAGGTGGCAGGATCGGTGCAGAACGGTGAGCAGGAAAATGCTGGAGGCCCTTCGGAATGCCTGTAGTTCAAGCCCTCCATTTTGCAGCTAGGGAAAGAAACCCAGCGCGGGAAGCTACTTGCCCAAGGTCACGCTGCTCGGGAATGGCCGCCTCCCTCCGTGCTCCTATTATACTGTTCTACGCATCGTTTGAAGGACAAGGGAACCTAATGGCCCATGTGCAAACTTGAATGGGATTTCCATTTTGTGCTTTATGCTTCCAAGGCTTCCTTACAGTCGAGGGGGGTGGGGGCTCTGACATTGAGTCTTTCCTAAAACCTTGCCTGGGGAGGGCCAGCACCGGTTACCCCTGGAATTCTAGCTCAGGCTCAAGAGGCCTAAAGATGGCCAATTTTCCCTTTACTGAAACAGCCAGTAACTCTATGACTCTATCTAAGCCTTCCCCTCCCACCCTGGGCCCCGTGTCTAATTATGGCACTTTTCTACTCTTTCTACGGGGTTTTCCCAAACTTAGTGTGTTTATGACTTTTCTGCCTCAGTTCTTTTTTTTTTAAGATTTTATTTATTCATTTGTCAGGGGGAGAGAGAGAGAGAGAGAGAGAGCACAAGCAGGGGGAGTGGCAGGCAGAGGGAGAAGCAGGCTCCCCGCTGAGCAAGGAGCCTGATGCGGGACTCGGGTTCATGACCCGAGCCGAAGGCAGATGCTTAACTGACTGAGCTACCCAGGTGTCCCTCTGTTGTTCTTTTTAAGGTAAACCGGTTGTGAAATGTACCTGAGGGGTAGGAGGTGCATGGTTTGATGTGTGCACCTGAGAATCAGTGCAGTGGGGTGGGCTCCCAGTGGTGCCAACATCAGGCTGGTTCTTTTAGCCCTGTTCCCCATCCGTTTCCAAATCAGAAATTCACTTCCAAGTCTGGGGCCTTCTCTGAAAAGTCAGGGGTAGGTAATTCAACATAGAGAGATACTGGGTTGCTCTTCCCAGCACCCTCTCCCAGCACTCACAGGATTAGGGCCGTCCCGTGGGCCAGGCTATAGTAATAGTCACAACTAATATTTATTGGACACTTAACGACGGGCCAGGTACTCTGTGTGATTGATGTTCTTACTGGCACACCTATGTTATGGGTGAGGATAATAAGATTCAGAGAAGTCAAGTGACGTACCTGAGGTAACACAGAAAGTGCCCAAGCTGGTGTGGACACCTAGGTCTGGCTGACTCCCAAGCTGGTGTTAACTAGTACGGTAAGAGAGCCTATCATTTAAAGAGGTTACCAGGTGTGTGTGTGTGTGTGTGTGTGTGTGTGTGTGTGTGTGTGAAGAATGATCTGCCAATTTTCTGCAAACCCATTTAAGAACTAACTAGTGAGAAGAGTCCTGCATGCAGTTCTGTTCCACTGTCGGGCACACTGTGTCAGGACACCTGCCACATCAGGTAAGTGACTTCCCTTCTGTCGAATTCATTCTCCGCATCTGTTAAACAGAGGGTTGGACCAGATACCTGAGCTCCCTTCCAGCTCTGACATTTCGTGACACTTTGGTTCATTTCTCACTTCCTGGCAGACTGGAGAAATCAGAGAACTGAATGAAGGACAAAATACATCATGGAGAGAAATGCAAAAGTGGGGAGAATCGAATGATGCTCCCAGGAGCTTCCTGGATGGATCAATTAACCTCATAAGGCTTTGCCATGCTTAGGCAGTAACACATTGGTTCTGTGTTCCCTTGGGAATTTATGAAGAAATAGTTTCTTTTCAGTTACCCACATTAAAAAGTACTAGCTTTCTTATAGTGGTTATTATTTAATTTCAGGCCTTGTAGTCTCTCAGAGTATTTCTGAAGATCAAATGAAGACTGAATGGTAATAGGGCACTTAAGTATGGGGTGCTCATATTTTATTGCTCTGTTAGAATTACTAGAATTTGTGTTCTATTTTGCAAGAGGGCTTTGGAAGAGAGTGTTTCTAGGAAAGAAGCAATCTAAATAACAGGTTGTATGCAACCCTATCTCCCTTCAGAGTTTAAAAGCAGATAGACAATAACTAGGTCTAGTGCAATTTACCTTTTATCTGTTTTGTTGTTAAAAAAAACCACCTTGTAGTCAAGAACACTTAAGGTTGATCTTTTTTTTTAAGATTTTATTTATTTGAGAGAGAGAGCACAAGCAGAGGGAGCAGTAGAGGGCAGAGGGGGAAGCAGACTCCCCGTGGAGCAGGGAGCCCGATGCGGGGCTCCATCCCAGGACCCTGGGACCATGACCTGAGCCGAAGGCAGATGCTTAACCGACTGAGCCACCCCAGGCACCCCTAAGGTTAATAATCTATAAGGCCTAGGTGATGCCATAGTTGGAATGGTAGCTTTGATCTTAAAAATATTTTTATGTTCTTTTTGGGGAGTGTGGTGTGAGTGTGTTCTCGAACCTGGAGGCCCTTATTTGGGATGGTGTGTGTATCCGCTTGGCTCGGGCAGGGCTCTGAAAGGCTGCCCCCAGAGCCAACCCCTTCCGTCCGTACGGATGAAGAGCCACCATTAGGAGGAACAAACTTGTTTACCTGGGGACAGACAGGGGAAGTCCTGACAGGTGGGCTATGATGGTGGTGGTGCTTGGTGCATGGTCAGAGCTGCACATACATGAGCCTTGTTCTTCCTGGCCCCAGGTTAAAGCGCTTGGGGTGCTCATCACCTGTGGGCAGTCAAGTACGTTAGCCCAGCAGGGTTGCCATTCGGAAGGAGCTAATGGCCCGGTGGCGTTCGAAACCGATTTTACTGATTTTACCTTCTTTGCACCCGGGTCTGGGTCAGCGCGTATGGGGTATATGTTCCAGCCATAATATCCTGGCTTTCAGAAACAGGTTTGGCAAAATGGCAGTCTTTCTGTGGGTTTTTAAAATATTGCTCAGTCATGCCATGAAATGGCACCAGCGTGTCATCCCAGCGACATCACAAACACTCACTTGGATACCCTGCTGGTTTGTTGATTTTTCAGCCTTCTCTCCTCATGATGATTGTTTGCACTCCCATTCTAATTTTGGCCTCTGTTTTCAGAAGGAGAGTCGAAATCCATAGCTTCATATATACAGTGCCACTTCCCTCATCCATTTCAGGAATTAGTTTCTGTTCTTTCTTTTCTTCGAGCTTGGCAGAGGGCTTTGGAGTCAGACAGATCTGGGTTTGAAGCTGATTTCTATCACTCATGAGCTCTGTGCCTTTTAGTAAGTCACATCCCTGTCACCCTGTTTCTCACTAATAACATGGGGCTAAGAATTCCATCTACCTCACCAGGTTATGGAGAAAATTAAATGAGTTTTTACTTGTGAAGCCCAGAGAAAAGTGTGTGGTACATAGTAGGTGTTCAAAATATTTGGTTCTGTCTTCCTCCTTCCCCCCAAGAAATGGAGCCGGTAGCCAAAAGCTTTTCTTCTTAAAACCTCACAAAGGCTTTCTGGCATTAGTCTGAACTAAGAGGCTGAGGTTTGCCTTTTTCTTTTGATGATGAAAGTGGCCATCAAGAACTCTGGATTGCGTCCTCACAGGAAGCCTGAAGTTGTTGACTTGTGCTGCCAGTGACAGAGTCGGTAAGATTGGGGCAGAAGCCTCCAGAGAAAGGGCATGTGCTTCTGCTGATTGCCCTGTAGACCGCAGGGTGTGTGGGTAATGAGCTGTGCGTTGGGTGTGGGAGTTCGGGAATTCAGTGCCCAGCCTTAGGGAAAACGTGGGTGAGTGTCATTTGCTCCTGTGACAGGGGGCTCCCTGACATTTTACCCCTGAGATGGCTTGGAGTCCAATGGTTAGAAGCTTTGAGCTCTTGGTAATAGGCCTATTAACTACTTCTTCACATTAATAATATCAGCTTGCATTTATTTAGCACTGCCTTTGTGCCAGGCTCGTCTAAGTGCCTTACATGTATTGACTCATTTAATCCTCTCTAGAATTCTAACAGGTAGGGTACAGAACAACTGAATAGCTTGCCCAAGGTCACACAGCTCGTGGTGGAGCTGGATTTAGACACCAGACCCAGGGGCCTCACCAACTACCCTGAACAGGCTGTAGTCATTTTTCTTTCTTTTTTTAACTTCCATGTTGTAATCGTCGGTTGCTGGTGTCTAGGAATGCAGTGGATTTTTGTTCATTATTTTTGTGTACAGCAACCTTGCCAAATGCCTTTAAATTAATGGTCATTAATTTATCTGAGGATTCTTTTGGGTTCTCTATGTTGGTAATCATAATCCCCAAATAGTGAGACCCTTGTCTCTTTCTTTGCAGCCATTGTCTTTTTCAAAATATCTTTCTTTTGCCTTACTGTTCTGGTTAAGGCCTTTAGTATAATGTTTAAAAGAAGTGGCAATGGTGGGTGCTCTTATCTTGATCCCTGTGCTAAAGGATATGCTTTCGGTGTTTCCCCATTAAGTATGATGTTTGCTGTAGATTTTTTTGTTGGTGTCTCCTTTATCAGACTATAGATGTTCCTTTCTATTCTGAGTTTGCTAAGTTGTTACATTTTTTTAGTCATGAGTGGATGTTGCATTTTATCAAAGGCTTTTTTCTTCATCTATTGAGATGACTTTTGTTCTTTAATCTTTCAATGTAGCGAATTACACTGATTGATTCATTAAACAAGCTTTGCATTTCTGGAATCAAATCACCGTGGTCATGATATATTAAGTTTTTTGCTCCTGAATATGGGTTGCTAGTATTTGCTTTGATGTTTTTATAACTATGTGAATCAGTCTGGCTCTCGTTTTCCTTTTTTATATTGTCCTCATCAGGTTTTGGTATTAAGTTTATGCTAGCTTCATAAAAAGGATTGGGTAGTGCTTTCTCTCTTTCTTAACTTTGGAATAGTTCATTTGAGACTGGAGTTATTCGTTTCTTGAATGCTTGCTAGAACTTGCCAGTAGAACTATCTGGGCTTTGATGTCTTCTTTGTGGGAAGATTGTGGACTACTGATTCAGTTCTTCTCATGACAATAGGAATTTTCAAGTATTCCATTTCTTCTTTAGTTAGTGTTGGTGGTTTGTTTTTCTATGCACATAGTAACCATCGTGTCTACATTTTTCAAATCAATTGGTTTAAAATTATTAATAAAAGCCTCTTAACTGTAGAAACTGCAGATATTAAAAAGATATCCCTGTTCCATTCATAATATTACTAACTTTTTATTTTTTTTATTTTTTTTATATTACTAACTTTTTAAAAAGTTGTATTTATTTTTTTTTAATTCCAGTATAATTAACGTATAGTTTTATAATAGTTCCAGCTGTACAATGTAGTAATTCAACAATTCTATACGTTACTCAGTGCTCATCACATACGTGTACTCTTTTTTTAAAGATTTATTTATAGAGAGAGAGAGCGGGGGAGGGTGGGGGGCAGTGGACAGAGGGACAGAAACTCAAGCAGGCTGCGCTCTGAGCACGGAGCCCGATGTGGGGCTCAATCCCACGACCCTGAGATCATGATCTGAGCCAAAACCAAGAGTCACACGCTTAAGCAACTGCACCACCCAGGCACTCCACATATGTGTACTCTTAATCCCCTTCACCTATTTCCTCCTCCCCCCTCGCCCCCACCTCCCGTCTGGCAACCATCAGTGTATTCTCTATAGTTAAGAGTCTGGTTTTCTGTCTCTTTTTTTCTTTGTTCATTTGTTTTGTTTCTTAAATTCTACATATGAGGGAAATCACATGGTATTTGTCTTTCTCTGACTGACTTACTATTTTTCAAAAGATCAATCTCACCGGAAGCTTTTACGTTTTATTTATCTTTTATAGGAAGTAATTTGGGCTTTGTTAATCCTCTCTGTAGTACATTAGTCTTCTATTTTGTTCATTTTTGCTCATTTTTAGAATTGTTTTATCCTTCATATTGTCTTTGAGTTTTTATCTCCTGTTCTTTTTCTAACTGAAGTTGGATGCTTAGCTAATTTATTTTCAGACTTTCTTATTTGACTGTAAGTATGAAAGGCTAATAATTTTGTGCTCCCTACTGCTTCAGCTAGATCCCACAAATTTCAATACGTAGTATTTTGTTATGTTGATCGGTTTCTAAGTATTTCATAATTTTCAATGTGATTTCTTAACCCTTGGTGTTCAGAAGGACTAAAACAATTTTTTTCCTAAGCATTTGTTTAGAAATGTTTGGTGTGTTGATTCCTATCTTAATAATATTGTGATCAGAGAATGTAGTCTGCGTGGTCTGTTTCTTTGAAATTTGTCGAGACTTGCCTTGTGCCCTGGCATGAGGCCAATGTCCGCTAGATCAACCTTGTTAATTTTGCTGCTCTTGGACAGCCTTACCCCCCCCCCCCTTTTTTTTTTGGTCTGCTTCCTCTGTCAGTGGTTGGGAGAGTTGTTAAAATTTCCCACCACAAAGGTGGATTTATCTATTTCTTCCTTTAGTACTATCAGCATTACTTTGTATTTTTTGAAGCTAGGTTATTAGGTGTAGTAGGTTACTTTTTACATTTCTTTGTTACATCCATTGATCAGATGTTCAATATAGGGGTTCCCATTGCAACTTAGCCTGTAGATAGATTAATAAGGATGACTTGGTGAAAGCAAAAGCATCCCTCTAGGTGGGCTGGTAAATTGGATTTTGAGCTCCAGGGAGGAAACACATTTAAAATCAGAATTGCACCTTCCCAGTTATAGAATTAAATTCTTAAAGCAATTTGACTTTGCCAAACAAAATTAACACTCTCATACCCTCTAGTGCCAGAGGCTTTTGTCATCATTGAAACAGTTTTGAAAGCCTTATTCCTTTTGGGTTGGGCAAGAGGTTGGGAAGGAGAGCTTTCTTTCTCTTGGGCCTTATAGGCATTACAGTTGGCTGGTCAGACAGGTTTCAGACCCTTAGGCATTTTTCTTCCTACTGCCTAGCATTTTCTGTGGGACCTGGCCCAAATCCCGTTACCTCTGCCTTTTTTAGGCTCAGTGCCTGTAATTATGTGGGTAGTCCTCATTTCCCTTCCACCTGACAGAGGTGAGATGTGCAGGAATTGAAATAATAGTTGCATAGGGGTTCTAAATAATTCATCAGCTCCTCTGCTCATTCTGCAGGAGGAAAAAAAAATAAAGTCTGTGGGAGACAAGTGCTCACAAGGACCAAGCAACAGGAATGATGGCAACGACTACACCTTTTATTAGATTTTCGAAGGGAATCAGACTACATGAAGCTGGAAGTCATACAGAGGCACAAATTACATTTGGTCACATTTGGGTGGGAATGGAACTTTTCAGCTCCAGCTCTGGAGCCTACATGGTTCTGTGAAATCTCATTTTCAGGCTCTGTTAGGGCAACCCCTGATTCTGATTCCATTTCCTAACTGAGCACTCTGAACTGGTCCTTCTCCACTAGGGCCTCCTTCCCTCCCAGAGAATTTCAAAGAAGGGGGAGCAGGTGAGCCATTTAGGACCCCCTGTTTCTGGCTGTCCTTTCATTTAAATGCAACTATGCTGCTCTTTTCCTCCTCTTCATTTTTGAAAACAAGCTTGTATTTTTTTTTTTTTGAAATACAGAAGTAACACGTGATCATGAATGTAAAAACTTAAAAAAAATACAGGAATGTCTTTAAAAAAGTGAAAGTTTCTGGGAATCCATCTTCCCACCTTCCTTCTCTTTCTTTTTAAAGACCTTGGCTCATGTCAAAGAATCTCCCCTCCCTACCTTCTGATTCTTCAAATTTGCTTTTCTCACAAGAGCGTAGTGCAAAAGAAATTCCAATCTAATGATGGGGGGGGATGGTGGGGGGGGAGGCGAGGGCGGAGGTCTAGATTCCACAGAATATGGCTGCATGAAATAAAGGTCAAGGCTGGAAGGAACTGGATTTGGAAACACCAGTGATTCACCTTTATTTTAAAAATGGATAAATTTTTTTTTTTAAAGGTTTTATTTATTTATTTGAGAGAGAGAGAATGAGAGCACATGAGAGGGGGGAGGTTCAGAGGGAGGAGCAGACTCCCTGCAGAGCAGGGAGCCCGATGCGGGACTCGATCCCAGGACTCCAGGATCATGACCTGAGCCGAAGGCAGTCGCTTAACCAACTGAGCCACCCAGTCGCCCAAAAATGGATAAATTTTTGTAAGCGCTGGAATAAGATCCAGCTGTGTTTATATGTGTTGCGGGGATGGGTAGAGAAGTCCAAATTAGATCCTCTTTGTGACATTGCTCTGTAAACTCTAACGTGCCCTACAAATCTGAGATTAGCGTTAATATTGGTCCTGGCTCTGGCGTGTGGGCTTGGGTGTTTGTTAGAACAGCTAATAAATATCTCTCAGGGGGCCTTTGCACAGGAACTGACAAAATGGTATCCACTGACATTTCCAAAAGCTTCTTTAATTGCCCTCATTATCTTACTATGTACCACATCAGTGGGGTAGAAAAGCAGAACTCAAGCTTCGAGAAGAAAGACCGAGAACAAGCGTAGTTTCCTGCTGATGCGCACGCACAGTGAAATTACCCACCTGATGTCAGGAATTGAAGAAACGTGGAAGCATCACAATACAATGAAGTGGGTGACAACACTCTCTAAACTGTAAAGCTGGGTAATAATGCAAAGGATCGTTGTCATCATGACTAGTGAGATTGGCTGTCATCCAGCTACTTAACTGTAATATGCTTCCAGGCAGTTCTGTGAGTGCCTTTCCCGTCCAGGTGCGAGAAAATGCCACAGAAATGCAGCCTCCTGAGAACTGTAAAAGCAGGCAGCTAAATTTAATAAGGCATTTGTCAAGAAGAGAGAAGATAATGACCAATTTTTGGTAGATAGATAGTTGCCTGCTGAAACAAAGCCTGTATTGAACTATTTTGGAGTGGGATGAAGCATTGCTATGACAACAAATTACTTATATTTGATTTAGAAGAAGGAGAGCAGTGCAGCTTAATGTTTCAGAAAGCTCGTGAGAACAATTGTTGGCGGTGGGTATATGTTAAAATATAAAATGTTAAGGATGATCTGTTAAATAATTGAGCACCTCGGTGCGTTTCGTATCTCCTCTCTCCTGAACCAATAACACAATATAAATAGATTTTTGAAAACCAGCTAGCGGATTTACATGTGAATGGTTCTGTTTTCAGAGGTGCCGCAAATGAAATTCACAGCGTTAATTTGCTGCAATCCCCCAAAATGTCATGTATTTAAAATTAAAAATAAAACAACAACAAACACCACATCCTGGGGCGCCTGGGTGGCTCAGTTGGTTAAGCGACTGCCTTCGGCTCAGGTCATGATCCTGGAGTCCCGGGATCGAGTCCCACATCAGGCTCCCTGCTGAGCAGGGAGTCTGCTTCTCCCTCTTCCCTCCCCCCCCTTCATGTGCTCTCTTTCTCTTTCTCTCTCTCATTCTCTCTTTCTCAAATAAATAAATAAAATCTTAAAAAAAAAACAAAAAACAAAAAACACCACATCCTGAGACCTATTTCCTTTGGTTTTATTCCATCCAGACCTGAAATTACGGTAGTTTGGAGTTTTTCATTCTGTAGATGATTAATCATCCTGGTGATTGGGAGTGTGTTTATTTGAAAGGAAACTACTCTTAAGACTTTTTCCATGCTTTCACTGTGTTCATGCCTGAGAGAATGAGTAAACAATAGTTTGTATGAAAGGGTTATTTGCAGTGCGTCCAGGGAAGTAGGACTGGGGCAGGTGGTCAAGGCATAGAGAACCCGCAGAAAGCCTGTGAGTGTAGAGACTTCCTGTTAGCTCCTATTCCTTGGAAGCAGGTTTTAGGGTCTTGACCAGGTTCTATGGGTGGGTAGATCCTAGGGGCTCCTTGAGGGCTCTTGAGATGGAAACTTCAGACACTTCCTATTCTTTTCTTTTTGTGCCTTTCTCCGTCCCTCCTTCCCCTTTACCCATTGTCACATCTATCTTCCCGTGTCCTTTTAGAACAGGAAAGAAAAGTAGGAGAAAGGAAAAAGCTTGGAAAATGGAGGACTGACTTCAAGAAGCCAGGAATACCGCCCTAAACCTTCAAAGGTCTCTCCAGGCAAAAGTCACAGATTTGCATATGGCCTCCCCCTTTCTTTGGAGGGAACAATTTGATTGGTCATTACGACAGGGAGGAGGCCATTTCATAGGGCTTAGTAAGAGGAGGAAGTTGGAAAACAATAACAAGCCAAATCTTAAGTTAACCTTCCCCTTTAAATGAGGAGTGGCCCAGAATCACAGCTGTTGATGAATCACAGACTCTGCCTGGCATGCTGTTTAAATTCCAACCTTTTAAAAGATTTGATGTTCTGTGTTTTACTAGTGGGCATCATGTCAGATCATGTTCCACCCTCAGAAACTTCTAGTGCTCCCAGTTACAAGATAAAATGTGACGTTGTTCGCCTGCTCCTTGTGGCCCTTCGCAGTGCGGAAATAGGCCTTTTAGAAAAAAGATTGCCAAAGTAACACATACTCATTATGGCAAATTTGGAAAGTAGAAGGGTTGGCAACTTTTTTCTGTAAAGGGCCAGATAGGAAATACTTTTGTGTCTGTCACAACTACTCAACTCTGCCTTTTGTAGCACAAAATCAGCCATGGGCAATGGCAACATGGAAGGGAATGTGCGTATTTATTTTCCAATAAAACTTTATAGACAAATCAGTGAGATTTGGTGTGTGGGGCATTGTTTGCCGAACCCTGGTATAGGGAATAAAAGTCACTTGTAATCTTGCTACCAAAATGTAAACATTTTTGCTTATTTTTCTCCTTTTATTCATATTGTTTTACATGGTTGTGACTATGTATTCTATACTACCAGTTTTGTGCCCAGATTTTTTTTCACTTAACATTCCTGTAACATTTTCCATGTCATTTAAAACTTGTCAGAAGCATAATTCTTTTTTTTTAAGATTTTATTTATTTATTTGAGAGAGAGAGAGAGAGAGAGACAGAGACTGTATGTGCGGGGGAGGGGAGAGAGGGACAAGCAGACTCCCTGCTGAGCGAGGAGCCCGACTCTATCCCAGGCTCGATCCCAGGACCCTGAGATCATGACCTGAGCCGAAGTCAGATGCCCAACCGACTGAGCCACCCAGGCGTCCCAAACTTGTCAGAAGCATAATTCTTAATGGCTATATAATACTTCATCCTATAACTAGGTCATAATTTACCTAATCATTTCCTATGATTTTCTCAATTATAAATGACGTTGCAAAAAAACTGCCTTGTGCATAAATCTTTGTATTTCAGATAATTTTGTACACCATTTTCCTTGAAGTGGAATGATCAGGTCAGGGGTCTGAATGCTTTTAAGGAGCTTAATATTGGCTTTTCAAAAAGGTAGTGCCCATTTATATTCCCACCACAGTGCGGAAGACACTCTGTTCTACCTCATCCTTGCCAACAGATAACTCTCACAAAAGCCAAGTCTTTTTCAAAATGGCATCTAAATTAATATGTAATTCTTTGATTATTAGGTTGGAAAAATTTCAAGTGATGGTTGATGAGCTGCCACATTTCTTCTTTGGCTCGCTTGTCTGTAAACACACCTTGGGCCCTAATGCACTCCCCCTTTTGCTAATGCAGTTTTCCCTTTCATCCCCTGAGCTCGTGCATCAAAATTGTACTCATCCTTTGGGGCCCGAGCCAGATCTGAATTCATCTCCCTGTCCATGCACTCCTCTCTCGTTCTTCTTACTCATTTGCTCTCTTTGCTCCCCATAGTACTTCTTAGGACCTTTATATAACTTCCTGCCTCCTGCAGTTTTCTGTGTATGGGCTTTCTCCCCAGAGCAGGGACTGGGCCATGTTATTTGTGTTGGTTCCCAGAACCTAGCAGAGAGCTTAGTATCCAGGGGCCTGACTAATCTGCTAGTACTTTGTTGAGAGGTTCCTGATATCTGCTGCTTGTGACTTTTTGGAAAAAAAAAAAAAGAAAAGAGCGATCTTGCAATCACCTGCAATGTTTACAGAACTAGTTGGGAATTGCTGATAAGAATGCTTTTCTGGTTACCTCAGAAGGGCTGTATCCCCAAGTCCTGTGCATTCCTTTTTGTGAAATGTGGGTCCTCAAGTTTTCCAAGTGATGATACACAACAATTTTATCTTTGTTTTTTTAAAGATATTATTTATTTATTTGACAGAGAGCACGAGCGTGCACAAGCAGGGGGAGCGGCAGGCAGAGGGAGAAGGAGAAGCAGACTCCCTGCGGGGCTCGATCCCAGGACCCCGGGCTCATGACCCGAGCTGAAGGCAGACACTTAACGGCTGAGCCACCCAGGCGCCCCTGACACACAAGAGTTTTAGCACAGATCAGGCTACTCCTCTCTTGCATATGTAGTATAGTTAGAAGTGTCTGTGATGATGGAAATGTTTCATGGTTGCGTTTTCCGATACGGTAGCCACTAGCCTCATGTAGTGACTGTGCACTTGATATGTGCTTATTGTAACTGAAGGACTGATTTTTTTTTCATTTTATTTAATTTCAAATACTTGAAATGGAAATAGCCACGTGTAGTAGTGGCTACCATATTGGACAGTGCAGGATCATGTAGAATATTTAAAGGTATGGTCTCTTTTATGGCTAAGAGCTTGGGATTTGTAGTAATCTGCAGTAACGTTGAGTTCGTGGCTGCCTGGACATCTGAAGAGGCATCCCAGATCCTGGTAGAACCCTGGAGAAGAGGGGAAGCTGTGAGTTTGGTTCACAGTGGCAACTGCCTCCAGTGGGAGGGAGATAGCGCTAGATTGGTAGGTTTGGAGGCAGAGCGTGACAAGCTGGAATGCCAGGAGCAAACATTTGGACTTGATATGGTTGGTAATACGGAGCCGTTAAACATTCATGAGACGGGGAGTGACAGATGAGGGTGGTGTCGCAAGGTCAGCTCTGCCAGGGGCGGGCAGGCTGCTGGGAGAGGATGTGAGTTATTGGCCCCTCCTTTATTGGGCAGTAGTGATTCACCAACTCCATCAAACCCAGCCACATCAGAAAACACAAGTGATTTATTTTTGCATTAGCTTCCAGTTATTGTGTGCCTTCCTGTGGCTCAGATACACACTAGCAAGGAGCGCCGCGGGCTTGTTGCTGGGAGGTGGGAGAGAATGGCTGTCCTTCTGAGGGGAGGCAGGCCAGGGTCACCGCTGCTTCGCCAGGGGCAGGATTGCCCTCTGTGGCCCTGGCGCCTTGAAGGGCTCTCTGATCTTTCAGAAACAACCTGGGAGCCCAGCCATTCCGTCCTCCCTTGTCTGCTTTCTTGAAGGGCCCATTGTAAATTGCTGATGTTTTTCGTTTTCACTTATGTCGACCAGTTATGTTTCTTTGTTCTGTCTGCTCCTTACTTGTTACCTTGCTTATATTTCCATAACTCTGGCGTGACCCTTTAGGACGTGGGCTTAATAATTAGCTGTCACTGTTCTACAGATCTGCCCCTGGGCTCATTTTTAAGAAAAAGAAAGACGTCATCGAAGGGACCGTCCCTCTGCTCACCCTCTCCAGCGCGCCCAGTGAATGCAGCTGCGCCCATCGTCCACCCTGCCTGGATGCCCATCCTCTGGGTCCAGCTTGGCTCAGGGAGACAGCCCAGCTCAGAAGCAACCTCCTTTTTGGGAAAACACAGGTTCTGCTTAAGTCCTACCTAGAAGGAAGTCTTCCAAAAGCACTGACTGGGGCAGGGCCTTGACTGTCCCATCTCCATGTGCCAGCAGGGCTCTGCACTTGAGAACGGAGTGCCCCCTCCACTTCACTCAAATTGACGGGCCAGTTGCTGAGAGAGCAGGTGGCCCTGTGTGGGCCTCCCCTGCACCTCCCGCTCTTGAGACACAGCTAGAGGGAGTGAATAGCACTTCCCTCTCCTGTTCCTCCCTACCGCGTTGCCCCATGGGAGGAAACTGAACACTTCTTGTCTTAAGTTGCCGTGGGCGGTAAGGGGGAGATTTCAAAGAAAAAAGCGACCTGGAGCTGCACACTTCAGATTTCTGCAAAAATAAACGACCTCTTATGGTTTCTTTCCCGATCACGGAGGTGGTATAGTTGAAGGGTCAAGAGCGTGGATTCTTGCAGCATGTCCTTACTGAGCGCATACTATCTGCTAGTAATTCTGCTAGACGTTAGGATCAGACCCTAGTGGATTCAACTTTGGGTTCTGCCAGTTGTTAGGTCTTGGAGTTTGGGTGAGTTTCCTGACGTCTTTGAACTTCAGTTTATCTGTCCATAAAATGGGAGTAAGGATGCTCCCCTTGCATGGTGGTGTAAGAATTAGAGAGGGTCTGTAGAGTACAGTTCCTGGGACCTAATAAGGACTCAGTAAGAGGTAGTTATTATTATGTTTGTAATGACTTCAAGGTCAAGCCCGTTGACCCAGTGTCCTTTTTCCCTCATTCCTCAGGATGCTTGCTTTTGCCTTCCTGGAGCTACATATCCTCAGAATGGGAAGCATTGGGTATGACAGATTTAATAAGAAAGATTTTCTTGACAGAAAGAGGGTCCCTAGGTACTGGATGACTGAGGAAAACTCTAGAGCCACCTTTGCTGAGGAAACCTGAGGTAATTGCCACCAGTCTGAAAGGTTTCTGCCCTGAGAGCCTGGGTGGGGTGTGGTTGATGACCATGCCTCCTCCTGGCCCTTTTGAGAGTCAGGTTCAGGGAAAATGGCCTCTACTTTCTGCAGTTGATGGAGTGGTGGGTGGGGGATATTGTTTTTGAGTTGGGGTGTCCTGGTTGCCCCACCTTGGGATGCTCTGTTGGCCTGGCTCTAAGGAAAGCTTTCAAGTTGATCTCTTAATCTTCAGAAATAACACTGGAAATCAGTTAAATGCTATCATCTCCCTTAGAACACTAACTAGACTTTACTTAGCAGAGTCATGTTCTTGGGATTCTGTGAGTCTAGATTTTGATTTTCTGTACTACCGGGACCAGAATTTCTTTTGTAATAATGAGAAGAAATGTACTCTTGAAAGATTGCTTGTGGTACAAATCTATATGTTAAAATCCTACTTTTAAGTCCAGAGGGGCAGCAAGCAAACGTAAGGAATTCCATGGAAAGCCTCTTAGGGGAAAGAAAAATCCTTTGGTAATGTGAATTATAGCCTTCAGATTTCTTGGTTGTTAAATCTTGATTTTAATGTGTCGGGTTTGCTTCAAGCAAGTCTGCCTAATTTTTAGGCTACAACTTCCTTTTCATGAAACGAGCGGGTATGTTCCTTTTATTTTATCTTTTTTTTTATTATTATGTTATGTTAATCACCATACATGACATCATTAGTTTTTGATGTAGTGTTCCATGATTCATTGTTTGCGTATAACACCCAGTGCTCCATGCAGAACATGCCCTCCTTAATACCCATCACCAGGCTAACCCATCCCTCTCCCCCCTCCCCTCTAGAACCCTCAGTTTGTTTTCAGAGTCCATCGTCTCTCATGGTTCGTCTCCCCCTCCGATTCCCCCCCTTCATTCTTCCCCTCCTGCTATCTTCTTCCTTTTTTTTTTTTTTTAAACATATAATGTATTACTTGTTTCAGAGGTACAGGTCTGTGATCCAACAGTCCTACACAATTCACAGCGCTCACCACAGCACATACCCTCCCCAATGTCCATCACCCAGCCACCCCATCCCTCCCACCCCCCACCACTCCAGCAACCCTCAGTTTGTTTCCTGAGATCAAGAATTCCTCATATCAGTGAGGTCATATGATACATGTCTTTCTCTGATTGACTTATTTCGCTCAGCATAATACCCTCCAGTTCCATCCACGTCGTTGCAAATGGCAAGATTTCATTCCTTTTATAAAATACTCACAGCACCGGAACCAGTATCATGGTTTCACTTGATCTAGGTCCCTGGAGACTAAGACCTTCGAGCTATAGCAGTAAGTCGGTTAGTTCAGTTAGAATGGGGTTCCTGGCTGCTCTTCCCTGCTTTTATTTTAAGGAGTTGTATGTAGTCACTTTTCATGATGACAGAACACAGAGTGATATGATTAAAAAAGGAAAAAAAAAGAACTGAGTGATCTCTTTGCTTACTTCCTTCTATTGGTCTTTGCCTTCTCTTGTTTAGCTGAATTTCCTGCCCCCTATGTTCACCCACCATCTGAGGTTACCTGCTGCTTGGGCTCAGGTGCTAAGGCCATGTTGCTTCTGAGGCTAAGAGGACACACCTGAAAACTGACACTTGGGTCCTGACTTTTAGCTGAATTTAGGGAGATGCCGCTGCTAAATATCCTCTTTTGTTCCTGGATCCATATTGTGAATTTTGGCTCGGACTCTTTGGATAAAACACCTCTGCAAACAACAGATCAAATGGGAAATCTTTCCATGAAACAAATCCATTTAACAGTATGACCTTGTAAACAAGTAACAAACATGAAAAATGCACATTCCCTCATCCCTGTTCACCATACAGCCAGAACGTGAAAGTAGACCATTTTTGTACATTTCTTTGGTTTGATTTTGCCTGAAGTGAATTTTCAGATCAGACACATTCCTGTTTGTACAGAAGTCTCAACAATTTTTGATGCAAATGGATCTGAAAAGCCAGTTTGGTTGTCTGTAGTTTCTAGGTTCTATTTTGGTGGGTATCATTGATCTCCAGTAGTTAAGGGGTAGGTGAGAGCTATAGGTCTCTTCCACACAACCAGTGTATTACAGTGAAAGCAATTCAGATCTAATTCTGCCCCACAAACATTAACAGTCTGATCTGTATGCCCAGAGACATTCTATCTCTTCTTATTTCCAACCACTATCTTGGGTGAAAGGTTCCCTGGAGGTAGACATGACAATATTCTATTAGTAGGATTCAGCTTACCTTCTTATTAAAAGGCATATTAAGTGTCAGAACATGAGAGTTGTTGAATCTCCTGAGCCCAAGGTGTCATTCCGAAGGGGTGAAGGACATTGGGCCAACCAGAGTCTTCTACCAATTCACACAAGGGTGGGAGTTACCTGAATGATATTTCTAACTGGTCTACCTATCTCAAACACCAAGACATTCCCCAATAAAATATAATTTCTAATATCCCTTGTTCTAATTAACAAGCCATCTGCAGGATTTCGGAGCTGAAGCATTTGAGTGTGGCTTTTCTTCCATTAAAAAAAAATCAAGGCATATTTTACATTCTTTTTAGGATACAGTTCTGTGAGTTTTGGCAAAGGCATACACCATAATCAAGATCGAGAATTGATTCCATCACCCCCCCTTCCCCCACATTCCCCATTACTTGCTTGTGGGCTTTTCAAAATAAACAGCTTTATTGTGATATAATTCATCTACCATACAATTCACCCATTTACAGTATACAATTCAATGTTTTTTGGAGTAGTATTCATTTTTAAAAATCGTAGTAAAATATATCTGACATAAAATGTGCCATTTTAACCATTCATAAGTGCATCATTCGGTGGCACCAATTATATTCAGTGTTCTGCAACCATCACCACTATTTCCAAAACTTTTTCATCACCCCAAACAGAAACTCTGTACCCATTAAGCAGTGACTCCCCATTGTTTCCTCCCACAGCCCCTGATAACCACTGTTGCACTTTTTGTCTGTAAGACTATATTTAACTAGGTACCCTATAGAAGTGGAACCATACAGCATTTGTTCTTCCGGGTCTGGTTTATTTCACTTCACATAATGTTTTCAAGGCTTACTCATGTGGCGTATATCCGTACTTCATTCCTTGTTAAGGCTGAGTGATACTCTGCTCTGTGAATATACCACGTTTGGTTTATCCACTCATCCATCCATGGACACTTGGCTTGTTTTTCTTTGGCTATTGTGAATACTGCTCTGCAGTGAACACTGGCTTACAAGTGTCTTGTTCGAGTCCCTGTTTTCAATTTTTGGGGGGATGTATACCTAGGAGTGGAATTGTTGGGTCATATGGCAATTCTGTGTTTAGCTTGTTGAGCAGCTGCACGATAGTTTCACAACACCTGAGCCATTTGCTACTCCCACCAGTGATGCACAAGGATTCTGAGTTCTTCCATCCTCTCCAGCACTTATTTTCCATTTTTCAAATTCTTGCCATCCTGGTAGGTGTGAAGTGGTATCTCATGGCGGTTTTGTTTTGCATTTCTCCAATGACTAATGATGTTGAGCACCTTTTTCTGTGCCCATTGGCCATTTGCATCTTCTTTGGAGAAATGTCTGTTTGTGTCCTTTGCCCATTTTTTAAAAACTGAATTGTTTGTCTCTTTATTGTTGAGTTCACGATTCTGGGCTTTGATTAGAGATTTCAGTTATTAACTAATCACCCCTGGAGTGTGTCTTCTCAATTAGGGTTTTTTAGATGTTAACTGCAGTGTTCTGGTAAATGTTTTAAAGCACAGATTTAGAGCATTTACCAATTTCCATGGTCCATTTCAAGTTACCAATCTGTCGTTATTAAAGTAACAAAGGAGGGGCACCTGGGTGGCTCAGTTGGTTAAGCGTCTGCCTTCTGCTCAGGTCATGATCTCAGGGTCCCCCCCCCCCCCCCCCGTGTCGGGCTCTCTTCCCAGCGGGGAGCCTGCTCCCTCTCCCTCTCCCTCTGCCTGCCGCTCTCCCTGCTGTGCTCGCTCTCTCTGTCAAATAAATAAATAAAATCTTAAAAATAATAAAGGAGTGGGAAGAGATGCACATAATCAACTCTTGCTAGCAAGTGCTATTGGGCCTCCAGCACACCACTGAATGTTAACCAACCACCTTACAGTGTAGAATGAAACCAATAGACACACATACACACACACACACCTGTGTCACAGTGTCTATGTTGAACGTATTTTAAATGAATTTGCAGATGTTACAAGTAAAAGTAAATGAGAATGATTTTCAACTACAATACTTGAGCTCCCTCACTGAAAGTCAGAATAGCTACCATTTGTTGAGCATGTCATATGCTAGGCATGTTCCAAGTGTTTAATACATGGGTCACTGCCTTCTGTCCCACTCTAAGGCTTTACTCACTGAGTGCCGACTACCATAAACAGAGCGAATGACTGTCTTCTTTTTTTTTTTTAAGATTTATTTATTTATTTATTTATTTGAGAGAGCGGGAATGAGAGAGTACATGAGAGGGGGGAGGGTCAGAGGGAGAAACAGACCCCAGGATCATGACCTGAGCCGAAGGCAGTCGCTTAACCAACTGAGCCACCCAGGTGCCCCGCGAATGACTGTCTTCTAACCCCAGAGACATTCCTTTGTTACTTTGTACTCTCTACCCTTCCTAAAAATCTATTCAAATTGGAAGTAAAAGCTAAAGCTGCAGTGATACCACCTGTCCATGAACTGTGGGAGTTCAAAAATATTCCTGTGTGGATCGCAAAAAAACACAAACAAACAACCCCCCCCCCCAAAAAAAACCGCACATGTTTTATAAGGAAAATGTAAGCAAGTCAGAAATGGCCAAAAATAGAAAGTGAAAATCCTCCATAATCCCACCCACCAGAAATAATCATTAACAGCTAGCATTTATGATGTCAGAGCTTTTTCTTTGCATCTTTATTGTTTTACAAAAAGGGGATGATGCTTTACGATCGGAAACTTCCTTCACATGATGACATAGCCAGACAGCGGTGCATGTAGCCCTACTTCGTTCCTTTTACCAGCTACATAATATCCGTCATGTGACAGAAGTGTAAAGGATCATGAAGGGTTGTTTTGAAGAAGGGGTGATAGGTAGCACAAGGCACAAAAAGGTTGATAACCACTGTTGGGAACCCCAAACAGCATCATTCTGTCTGCCCGCCCCCCCAGAGCTACCATCACTTACCTGGAATGATAAGATGAAAATCAATGTCAAGAGTTACAGGAAATCTCTTAATCCCCATAGGGATAGTCATGAGATAAGGGTACACATCAAATTCTTTCACATGTCTTCAGGGCTTTGCAGCTCTGGTCTTTTTTGTTTGTTTGTTTTAATTTTAGTTCCAGTATAGCTAACATACAGTGTTATATTAGTTTCGGGTGGAAAATACAGTGATTCCACCACAGCTCTGGTCTTTTGAAACCCTATTTAGAATCTCTTCAACTCCAGGGGCGCCTGGGTGGCTCAGTCGTTAAGCGTCTGCCTTCGGCTCAGGTCATGATCCCAGGGTCCTGGGATCGAGTCCTGCATTGGGCTCCCTGCTCGGCGGGAAGCCTGCTTCTCCCTCTGCCCCCCCCCCCCCACTCATGGGCTCGCTTTCTTTCTCTCAAATAAATAAATAAAATCTTAAAAAAAAAAAAAAAATCTCTTCAACTCCAGTTCAAGAAACATTGTCTTCAAGGCAGCACAGCCTTTTTAAATTCCTCTTCATCCGAAGAACCTGTTGGTTCTCAGTGTTCTCAGTGTTTGTCAGTGTTTCTTCGTTTTCTCCTCTGTCCAGGCACCTGTCACTAGCAAAGCTCCTGTTGCCTTTATCCGGCGAGGCATTTATCATTGTTGCAACTGGGGATTGATAGGAGAGAAGAAGGTTATGTAGGGGAAGGGTACAAGCAGTAGAAGTGTCTGCCAGCCATTCCTGGTGGCTGTCAAAATAACGTGCTTTACTCTCCGGCATGTCCCCACTCCAGGGAATGAAATAATCCAAGAATGATAAGCTCCCAATTGCCATCTGTCAGTTTGTGATGCTGCCTGACTTGTTCTAGTTAACATTGAATGCTGACCTCACGTGGCACTCGGAGAAACTGAGAGGAAGATAAGATGATCATGGGGCATAAAGCAAACTGACTGAGGGCCTGCCCAGAGATGGGCCAAAGGCCAGTGGTATCAGTTGATCGACGTTTGTCTATCTCGTGCTCTCTTCCCCGTTCTTGTTTACCTCAGAGAGTTGGCAGCGTGGCGTTTCCTCCTGTAATACAACACATTCGCCTTCTTTTACCAGCTTGGAGAAGTTAGTTTAGTAGGGGTGGGGGAGAGGGGGTGCTAAGAGGTTTGGTTGGGGTCAGATGCTATCATTGTTCCTAACTAAGAAGGTAAGAATATGGGTGTCTGAAGCTCATGAATGGATGTGCCATGATCTTTCAAATTACATGCTAAGCATCAGGCTTGTACATATATATTTTACTGTGTCTTCTGGCCCATTTTACTGTGTCTTCTGGCCCATATCCCCTTCAAAGGCAAACCGCTCTGGGCCGGCTATGCCGGCAGGCAGCGGCCATGATCTGTGCCTTCCTGGCCTGGGTTGATTAGACCAAGAGTTGGCCACCTGTCCCCAAAACAGCCCATCCATCACCTGGCAAGCAACATGGGTTTGACAGGATGAGCTGGGCCAATCATATCCCTCTCCTAGGAAGTTAGAATCGGGAAGCCGACTGACTAAGACAGTTCACAGCAGGGACAAGAGCCAAAAGATGATGGGGAGGGGCGCGTCATGTCAGGCCACAACCACGCTGGAGTTGGAAGGAGACAGAAGCCATGAGTAAAGAGAAGAAGCTAATAAGAGGAATAGAGATGCCCTGAGAGACAGAGCAGCTGTTCCCCACAACCACCTTGAACCCAGAACCACCTTCCAGTTCTCCTGAGGCCAAGCTTTATCCTGCACTAGGATTCTCATGGGATACATTTTCATTGTAAACCCCCCTTTTCTTGAGCCAGCTTCAGTGGGACTCTGTTTTCTTGCAATAAAAATTGCCAGACCAACACTTGTTGTCTTCTGTGGTTTTGATAATAGTGGAGAAAAAAGATAACTAGGGTTGGTAAGGATGTAGAGAAATTGGGACCCTCATACACTGTTGGTGGGAAGACAAAATGGTGCAGCCGCTCTGGAAAACAGCATGGAGGTGTCTCCAAAAATTAAAAATAGACCTGTCATATGATCCAGCAGTCCCAATTCTAGCTATTTCTCTAAAAGAATTGAGATCGAGATCTCAGGTATTAGCCCGCAGTGTTCACTGCAGCACTGTTCATAATAGGCAAGATGTGGGAAACAACCTAAATGTCCATTGATGGATGAATGGATAAAGAAAATGTATTTAAATACAATGGAATATTATTCAGCCTTCAAAAAGGAGGAAATCTTGGCATATGCTAGGACATGGATGAACCTTGAGGATCATATGCTAATGAAACAAGCCAGTCACAGAAGGATAAATACTGGATGAGTCCACTTATAGGAGGTGTTTGGAGAGTCAAACTCATTGAATCAAAGAGTAGAATGGTGGCTACCAGGCATTATGGAGGGCTGGGAAATTGCTAATCAATGGGCATAAAGTTTCGATTATGCAAGACGAACAAGTTCTACAGATCTGCTGTACAACATAGTGCCCGTAGTTAACACTACTGTATTGTGCACTTTGTTAAAAGAGTTGATCTTACGTTGAATGTTCTTACCGCAATAAAATAAAATAAATCGTCAGGCCAGGTCTAGGCCTCGACCCTTACGACTGTAGACTTTGCAGGTGAACCGACAACAGTTGGTTAACTTTTTTTTTTTTAAAGATTTATTTATTTATTTATTTGAGAGAAAGAGAGAGAGACAGAGAAACAGCATGAGAGGGGAGAGGGTCAGAGGGAGAAGCAGGCTCTCCGCTGAGCCGGGAGCCCGATGTGGGACTCGATCCCAGGACTCCGGGATCATGACCTGAGCCGAAGGCAGTTGCTTAACCAACTGAGCCACCCAGGCGCCCAACAGTTGGTTAACTTTTAGGGTTAACATTAAGTGCCAAAGTCTATCCTAGGTGTTATGGGGAGCAGTGGAAAAACACAGATACCTCATTATTTCTCTCAAGCTCAGTGCTGACGTATGAGCTTTAAATCTGTGTTCCTGGCAAATGGTGAGAATGGAAAGAGGCAGGGATCCTGACTGTTCACTTATCACCTCACAGCTCTCAACCAACAGGGGGCCTTCGTTATCCTATTTAACCTCTCAGTGGAATATTTGCCTTTGATTTATTCCTATTTCCATTCAACTCTTGATTATTCATGTAATAGAGGAAAGCATTAATGTGAATAATAGCAGACTGCCCCACCTTGGCCTCTCTTCCCTGCCACAGCGGTGCTGAGTTCCAGAAATGGAAACCAACTAGCAGGAGAGGTAAGGAGGCTCAGAAAAGCTGGGGCAGGGCCAAGCACATTAACATTGTTTCTTCTCCCACTTCTATACCTTCCTTCTAAATGGTCCCTCTTGAGTTCCTTTTCTGGTGCCTATAGGAGATTGCCGGGAAGGCGATGCCATCTGTTTGATTGAAGTAAAAATATGGGATTTTTAAAGACTAAAATGTAGTTGGGGGCAAGTTGACGGGGATGCTGGTTTTTCCTCTCCCATCTATTCTACCCTCCGTTGGCGTTCCGTGTCAGAGCCAGGCAGCTTTCTGACTGGCAACCGTTATTCTCAGTTCAGGATTTCGGACTCAGCTAGCTAAGATATCTTCAGTGGGGTTTCTCGAAGTTTGGTCCTTGAGCCACTTACATCCTTGCTGTGTGTGTGTGTGTGTGTGTGTGTGTGTGTGTGTGTGTGGCGTGGGGGGGGGTGCTTATTAAAAATGCTGATTCCTGGGCCTTACCTCAGACCTATTGAGCCCAGATCTGGGGAGGGGAATCGGCCTGGGAATTTGAGTTGTAACCCACCCCTCTCCAGGTGATTTTTAGGCACACCCAACTTTGCAAATGACCACGCTGTAAAATGACCTGTGGGGACTTGGGAAATTGCCAACACTTCTGGGAAATTGCCAACACTTCTGTTCCCCTCACTGCTAGTAGACCAAGTGAGGGGGTGGGGGAAGTGGGGCATGGCAGGTGTCATGGGGTGTTTTTCTGAGTACAAATAGGTAAGGATTCTCCGTTGAAAGGAACGCCAAGAAGAATGGGGGGGGGGGTGCCGCCACCATGCAAAATTTGATGGTACTTAACCCTTAATTATTTGTCGAATTACTGTCTCGAGGATTGAGAGTTGGTTAAGCAGGGACGCAGGATGATGTGTGTGTACGCTACCGGCTCGGTTTGCATGTTTCCTTCTAAAGAGACCACCCTCTTCTCTGTTTCTGCATTGTCTGTATTTAGAGTAAGGACAGCTAGTCATCGCCAACATATTTGGGGTTTTGTGGTAATTTAAATATATAAATAGGAACTGCATGATGCCATTCAGTGATTGTACCTAAATATAACCCTCCTAATCAAAATGAGGATATTGTGTTTATTTTAAGACCGTGGTTAGAGTGTTCAGTCTTTTTTTTTTTTTCTTCCAAACACTGGCTCTGTGGAGTAAAGCAAGGTCCTGTGTTTTTAGTTGCTTTCCAGGCATTCCCAAACAACTGTTGAATGGGTTTTGTTCCAGAAGTTTCTTTGGAAGTCTGTTTAGAATTCAGATTGCATTTTCCCATGGACACAGTATACTTGGGGGTCAGGTTCCCAGACCAGCTGGCAAAAGTCTATTTAATGTGAAGTAGAATGGAAGAACAGTCCCCCAGCCCCTAACGAGGGCTCCTGACAGTGTTTTTTTTTTATGGAAAAAAGCACCAGGCTATCAGGCCTGTGATGCTAGACACACATCCTAGCTTCAGTCTATGAGTAGACTCCTAGGGATTTAGGGTGGGAGGAAACAGTTCAGACTCCTCTACCTGGCTTCCTAGACCTTGTATGATCTGGCTTCTGTTCACCTCTACAGTATCCGTCCATCCTTCCTCCCTCCCTCCGTCCCTGCCTTCCTTCCTTTCCTCGTTTTCAAGTAAGCTCTGTGCCCATTGTGGGGCTTGAACTCATGATCCCAACATCAAGAGTTGCATGCTCTACCTACTAAGCCAGCCAGGCACCCCTAGAGCATCATTTCTTACCATGTTTCCCCTGGCACTATATGATCCAGGCAAAAGGAGCTCCCTTGAGTTCCCTAAACTTGTCTGGGTAACGTCTGGGCCATTGAAGCTTTTACCCATGCTTTTCCCACTGCCTGGAACCCCCTCCCCTTGCCTGCTGCCCAGTTGATGGCTCTGTTACAGGCTCTCAGGACTCTGATCGCAGATTTTACTTTAGAGTATGATTTGCGTGTTTTATGTCATTTCTCTTCCGTCCTGCCAGCCTGAATACTCCACAAAAGCAACAACTGTGTCTGTTAATTGCTTTGGTAGCCCCAGCACTTAGCCTAGTATCTGGCAGGTTCTTAATCACTATATGGCAAGTGAATGAATCATTTAGTCCAGGGGTTCTCAACCCTTTTGTGGCTCCTGCGCACATAATGGATGGTCTTCATGTGCTCAACAGACTCAGCTAAGGGCCACATCAACAAGAAGGTAATACTTAGGTTGTGCAGAATTCCCACCTGCTGTCTCTGTAACTTACCTTTGCTCTCCGACCCAAGAGAGCATTACAAGAATGCAAGTGAGAAAGTGAACTATCAGAGGGAGAACATGCAGAGGAATATATATGCAAGTGATTTGCGGACTTCAGTGTTTTAACTATTATTCATAACAAATCACTTGCGCCACCTCTCTCACCTGATGAGACATCCCCGTGGCTGCTGAGCTAGGCTAAGAAAAGCCCCAGTATAGTCCAACTCTCTCACAGATGTGGGCTCTGAGATTTAGGAAGGGCAAGTCTTTGGCCCGGTTTAGTTAGCAGCTGTTCTGGGATTACGGCCTGGGGTTCTAACTCTCAGGCCATTGCATTTTCTTCTAGAAGTAGACATTCTCGAAATAAAGTCTGCCAGCTCTGAAACAACTTGTCTGTGTATATTGGAGGTGGTCTCAAATCACTTGACCAGGGTCACTGCTGGGCTGGGTTGGGGGCAGAAATAGGAGAGTGAAGTAATTTGGGAAGTACATTCTGTACTTTAGGTCGGGCTCATTAATGCTGGGCCTGGAGGAGAGCTAAGTGAGTACAGCTTACCCAAGGCATTGCTTGCGGAGTTGAGACATAACAGATGGCTTTTCGTTATTCCAGAATTCCACATCTGTAGAGAGTGGAGAACATGACTGAATGCTCTGTGGGTATTTCTTGATTATGCGATCGGCTGAAATCACTCTGCTGGTGTGATGATAGTACCATTTAGAGTTTGTTGTTTTGTTTTGTTTTTATATACCACTGAGCATTCAATTGGTCAGCATGAAGTTTGCTAAATGTTGTTTCTGTCGTGAGTTTTATGTAGTTCTGCAGAGCTAGGAGGGGCCTTCAGGCCATTTGGTTTGGGGCCCTGCTTCAACTATTAAAAATTATATAGTGCCTTAAATACCTGTTGCTAAATGTTATTTGCACTTCTCGTTAGGACTCCTGTGGGTTTCTTCTGCTCAGAATAGAAGCTACCGTAGGACTTAATGAAAGGACACAGCCTAATGGGTCACAGAGGTAAAGTTCAAAAGCATTTAGGAGACAGGCCCATCTGTAGGTCCCTGGAGAGGAAAGGAAAGCGGTGCTTTTCCAGGTGTAGGCCTGTGACTCAGGGTTGGATTCTCGCAGAAGGTACGCGGCTGGACGGTGTAGCTCATTTCTCTACCTGCCTTCCAGTAGGACACACTCTGGGAGTCCCCCCATCAGGCTGGTTTTTTCTCCCCATGGCGAAGGAAAATTAAATTTTAAAAAAAATTTAAAAATTAATTAATTAAATAATTTAATTAATTAATTTTAAAAAAAGATTATAAGCCCAGAAGCCAAAAAGCTCAAAGGCTCGTGAGAGCCAAGCATCCTTCCATGGGGCCACCCCAAATCCCCCAGAGATGGGTGGGTCCATATCCTAAGGAATAATAAAGGAAAGCACCATTCGCAGAGTCCCTTTAAGACAAGGTAACGTCTGGCTTTGCATTCCCTCTAGCCACCAATAGTTTGCTTCCCCTGGCAGTTTTGCCTGCCAACCCTTCCTTCACATCACTCTGAATAAGCGTTCATCTGTCCCTCTGGACCGAGGGAAACAGAATGTGCTAGAGGGCTACTCCCGAAGTCCTGCATTTCCCTCCCCCCCTTGTGGCTCCCAAACCACGAAATTCTGGGCCATTTGCATCTGCCTCAATTCCTCCTCCACGTGGCCAAGAGCGGTTTGGTTCTAGGTACCATGCAAAGCTTCCTGGAGTGCACCGAATGTGGAAAGCACTGTAATTTGAGGCAGTTTTCAGAAAAGAGCCCCTTCTGGTAAAGAAAAGCCCTTTTTCCTCTTTCTCTTTTCTTTCTTTCTTTTCTCCCCCCCCCCTACCTCCACTTAGGCCTCATCACATTTTGTCCAATTTCAGCTCATCGCAGGCTGAATTTTCCTTTTGATGTCTGCTTTCCAGAATAGCCCCTGCCTGAAAAGGAGAACAAAAGGCCAACTCTGTGCCTTTCAATTTGCAGCTGCCGCAACCCTTTTATCCATCTCCCTGCTTCCCTTCTTGGGAACAAAACCTGAGCTCCAGGGTCAGAGCGCAGCCGGAGGAAGAGCGCTTTTTTTTTTTCCCCCCCACCAACCTGAGCACATGTGGATTTCATGTTTCATTGTCGTCCTGCTCTGCGATCGGGTCAGGGCAGGTAGGGAGGGGAGGGAGGGAGGGATTGGGGGGGAAAAAAGAAAGAAAAGTGGTTTGTAACCTCCACCAAAGCAGACGTTCCTGTCCCACTCCCCCACCCCCCCTCAGAAGTCCGATTCAGAAGAAAGCATTTTTTTTTTTAAGGGTGTAGTTTGCTAATTCAGGGTTGCTTTCCAGCTTGAGGGCCTCTGTTCAAGATACCCAGTTCCGATGATGGAGCGGGAGTCTGAGGTTTCGGCATTTGGGCGCTCGCTCAGACACCATGCTTTTGTTAAACTTTAGCTTCCTGTCTGTTACTCAGTGTCTGTGGTTTCAAATCACAGAAGACCTATCTATTTGTGCTCCCAGCTTGTTGTCTTGGTTACAGACTTCTTCGGCCTGCCTTTTTTTTTTTTTTTTTTGGAGGGGGAACATACTGCTGGAAGTTTTAAAAAATAGTGAGTAAGGATGCTCTTCAAGAACGCGGGGCTGTTCAGCAGTGGGGAGAACTGTGGTTTGCAAATGTGGTTATACGTTGAAAATCACCTGCGACACTCCAAAATAGGACTGCCCCGGCCCCAGGCCTGACCAGGTGAGTCAGGGTCTTGAGGAGCGGGGCCCCAAGAATTGGGATTTTTATTTTCAGTGAACTGCCCGGATGAGTCCAAGGCGCCTTCAGCATTTAGAACCATTGCGTTTTAACAGCAAAGCCAAATACCTGGGTTCTGGGCAGTTGAAACAGGACCAACTTTTCTGTACTTTAGTGTTTCCTTCTTGGGATGGGACCAGGAAAGCTTGAGGAGTTACAAGCCCACTGTGAGGGCCCTGTCATTACTGTCACAGACAAAAGAGCGACACCTTCCCTTCAAAAAAAAAATCCAATTATCTAGCTGGCTTGGTGTCTGGGCTGTTAACAGTGGCTTGAGGCTGTCTCGGGGATTAAAATAAATCTTTCCAGTTGCTTGAAGAAGGAGCTTATCTGTGGGGAGGCACAGCAGTTTCCCTCCCTCAGTGCCATTTGGACAAAGCTTTCTGGGTTTTTGAACCCACCTCAACTTCTAGCTGCCTCCCTTTTTATACCCCAAGTGGTTAGCAGAGCTAGGCACCGTATCTTTGTTCTTTGCAAAATTGCCTTTTTGTCATGTGATTCTATCATAAAAGCAGCGCGCGCTCCCGATCCAAGCCTGCAACATTACAAGAACAGGACACATGACAAATAAAAAGCCCCTGAGAAGTCTATCTCCTAGAGATTAACCACTGTAAGCATGTGTTCCCTGCAGGCTTCATGTTCAATTAGTTGTTATTTAAAAATTCAAACAATTTGAAAGGAACAGAATAGGATGTAGGATTCCTTCCAACCCCTGACTTCCCAACTATTTCTTCCCCCTGGAAACAAACCACCATTACCAGTTGCTTAGAAATCTTGAGAGGCATTCTATACATAAGCAAGGCTTGAGCATTTTAGAGTGACCAAGTCTATCCCATGTACCATAGGGACGTCTATGTGCTCGTTTCATTTATTCACTCAACAAGTATTTGTTGAGCGTCTCGTATGTTCCAGGCACTGTGTTAGCTTCTGGATCTACAGTTAAGGACCAGCACACAGCCAGTTAAGGACCA
Organism: Phoca vitulina; assembly: GCF_004348235.1. Taxonomy (NCBI): domain Eukaryota; kingdom Metazoa; phylum Chordata; class Mammalia; order Carnivora; family Phocidae; genus Phoca; species Phoca vitulina. The sequence goes on along the minus strand of NW_022589772.1, from coordinate 4,881,537 downwards.
GCACACAGCCACTGCCCTCCAAGAGTTGACAGTCTAGCAGGGAAGATGGACATTAAAAAAAAACAACAACACTAGCTGCTATAAAGTGAGAAACAGTAGCAAGTGTCGTGAAGGAAAAGAACAGGGTTTACACCCATCCCTTTCCAAATAATGATCATGAGTCCCCTTTCCCAGTCTCCTAATACAGAGGTGTAGATGGGAGATTGGCAGCAAAGACGTAACTTCCCCAGCCTTGATCTTTGCCAGCAATTTTCTTCTTTCCCACCAAAATTTTCATCTGACAAAATGGCCTGGCTGGGAGTTAGGGTAATCCACCAGCCCCTTGATCACTGGTTGGTGGAGCGCTAGCAGTACTGTAGATCAGAAGACTTTTGCAGACGTACGGTGAACTTCTTGTAGCCAGGAACTCTGTCCTTCATCTCCTTGTGAGCCCAGAATCCCCGGCAAGAACAAACTGACGTAGGCATCAGGCCCCAGGTACTTGGCCTACATTCCTTTTTTTTACTTTGGCTGCACTGCACGTGGTAGGTATTCTTCTTCCTATTTTTAAAGATGCCAAAAAACCGGGGCCCAAGGAAGTTGGAAAAACCTTCCTTCTTTAAAAATTAATGCTCCTATTTCTCCTCCCACCCCAAAGATCCTTGACCACAGTCAGATAGCTTCTCGGTGGCAGGGCTCTGCAAACATTTGCTGGCCCCCATGGCTGTGACCCTGACATAGTTGGTCTCCTTCCTGTGGGGAACTGGATACTCTCCATCCCTCCCATGGGTTGGCCTAGGCTCTGTTCCCTCCGAGTTGTCTGGAAGGGTTTTAAGACAACCAGGTCATTCTATTTTAAATATTTTTCTGGGATTGAGGTCAAGTCAGCAGCATGATCCTCTCTTAAATGGGTCAGCGGAGGCAGACTCCCGTGGCTCCTTCAAAGGTCAAGCCTCTCTGGACACACTACCCCTCTTCCCTTCTCGTCCAGCTGGTGTCCTCAGCTGGGTTCTGGCCAGGGAGCAGAGTCGCGCTCGCACGTGTTTCCTTGGGGAACTTTTATGCGTCTGACACCGTGTTATGCACTTTGAGGAGTAGAGGCAGAGACAACTCTTTAAAAGCCAAACTATCGTATAGGGGAGACAGAAGGTAGTATTGGCTACAAACACGATCTTTGGAGTCAGACAGTCCCGGGTTCAAAGCCCGACTCTTCCACTTACTTAGTAGTTGTGTGACCTTAGGCAAGTCACTTTCGTTATTAGCTCGTTTTCCTCCTATGTAAACAGGGGCGGGGTGGAGGATAGCCCTTATCTCCTAAGATGGTTGTGAGGACTACATGAAACAATATGCGGAAGGTGCTGAATGTAGGGCCAGGCACAGGCACTGCCGTTGCTGTAATTATTATTATTATTATTCCTCCTGCTGCTGCTGTCATTATCATTATTAACAACAGTGGGAGACTAATGGAGTGATAAGTGTATAGCACCAGTAAGCACCAGTGTAGTGCAGAAAAGGAATGATCACTTTTGGTGGGTGATCCAGGAAGTCTCTGGAGGAGGTAGGAGAAGTGGAATGAAATGTGGGAGGCTGAACTGAGTTGGAGCGGGGACCCAAAAGAAGGAACCTAGTCAGCGTTGGGCATATTCAGTCTCGACCACCAGCTCACCTGTCTTTACAGCTAATATCTCCAACCCTAAACGACTCCCTTTTTGGAGGGTCCTGCGTTACTACTTGCAGTTTAGAGGGGGGCCTTGTTGGCTGGGTGCTCTGGCTGAGCTTTAGAGGGTATCTGTGCCTCGGTGGAGTTGATGTGGGTGCTGACTCTGCAACTTGGTTTGTGGGTTTAAGGCCTAATTTTTTTTTTTTTTTTAAAGATTTTATTTATTTGACAGAGAGAGACACAGTGAGAGAGGGAACACAAGCAGGGGGAGTGGGAGAAGGAGAAGCAGGCTTCCCGCTGAGCAGGGAGTAAGGCCTAATTTTTATCAGCTCATCCAGGGAGGTTGGTTTCACACTCCACAGCCTTATAGGAGACTTTGCGATAGACCACAAGGTGGATGAATGGATTGATGATGGGGGAGGGACCCGTGTAGAGACATAACACTTATGTCTATCAGTCGGGTCATATCCTTCCTGATAGCCAGGTTCTGAAGCCAAATTAATCGGGGACTTGTTTGGTAACCTAAAATCAGAACCATCAGGGGTTGAAGGGTTTTGAGAGAGACAATGTAGGTACTTCATACCATTGTAGTGACCAGAACGTGTATCCTTTTTTCTCTCCACTCCTGGGAAAACATTAATGATGATTTTTCTCGTGGGTGTTTCTGTTTTCTAACTCTATGCAAATACTGTGTGCATGCCATGACCATGTTCTTTTTCTGCGTTTTTTAATCTTCTTAATAAGATTTGGAGAATATCCACTTCTCAATAGCAATATAGATGCAGTGGTTCTCTCACTGAGTGTTCTTTTTGGCTTTCTTCCTAAATTGTACTGATGTTTCTAAGCAGGGCTGCCACGAATGGCTTTGCACTGCACAACCCTAGGAGAGGGTGCCATTCACATAGACTATAATTGAATGGCGCCACTAGGGTTGTGCAGTGCACAACCTACACAACTGTACTCGGCGGCCCTGGCGTAATGTCAGTGCTTTTTTCAATGAGGGCGGGGTTTTGGGGAAAGGTAGAGAGTAGCAGTTTGGAACGTTCTCGGAGACTTGGTAAGGGGGCTGAAGCAGTGAGCTGCCACCGTGATTCGGAAAGGAAGAGAGAAGTGCAGTTGTGGCTTTGAGGAGATTATCCTCTGGCAGTATCTCCAGCCTTTGGAGAGTCCTGCATTACTGCTTGCAGTTTAGAGGTGGAAGTCCTTCCTCCTATGGGAGGACTACTGACCTTCATTCTTTCAGTAAATCATTTTTTGAGGGCCTCCTATATGAGGGTTGAAGAACAGGGAAAGATTTGCCCAGGAGGGAGCATTTGAACTGGGCTTTATGAAAGAAGCAGGAAATAAACACGTGGAAATGGGTTGTGAGAACAGAGTTCTAGGGGAAAGGGAAGAGCAAGAGGGAAGACAGATGGGAAACTGCATGGTGGGGTTGATGGGGAATGGCGAACAATTCTTTTGGTTTTATGGAAAGGCACATGAAGAAGAGTAGTGAGCAGTAATACTGGTTGGGGGGGTTGTCAAGTGATGATCGGGGAGGGGAGGAACTTGGATGCCAAATTAAGGAGTTTGGACTTCATTTAACAAGCATTAAAGAGCCATCCTAAATTTGTTGTTGTTGTTGTTTTTTAAACAGTTTATTGAGCTATAATTCACTTACTGTACAGTTCACCCATTTAAAGTGTTCAGGCAGTGGTTTTTAGTATATTCACAGGTACGTGCAGCCATCACCACAATTTGGAACATTTTCATCCCCTCAAAAAGAAGTTGCGTACCATTAAGCTGTCACTCCCCTACCCGTCCTTCCTCCCTCCCCCTGCTCTAAGCAATGACTGATCTGCTTCCTGTCTCTACAGATGTGCCTGGTCTGGACATTTCATAGCAATGGGGTCACATAATACACAGTCTTCTCGGACTGGTTTCTTTCACTTAGTATGTGTTTAAGGTTCGTCCGTGTTGTAGCATGGATCAGAAATTCACACCTTTTAATGGCCCGATAGTAGTCCATTGCGAGGATACACCACACTTTGTGTATCCATTCATTCACTGAGGAGTGTTTGGGTTGTGTCCACCTTCTGGCTGTTATGAATATGGCTGCTATGAACATCCGTGTATGAGTTTTGGCGTGGACATGTCTCTTGGACGTGTACATGGAAATGGAGTTGCTGGGTCCCATGATAACTGTGTTTAGCCTTTTGAGGAACTGCCAGACTATTTTCCAGGGCTGTGGCGCCATTTTACAGTGTACAGGCATACCTCAGAGTACTGTGGGTTCCATTCCAGACCACCGCAACGAGGCAAATATCACAATAATACGAGTTAAATGAATTCGTTGGTTTCCTCATACATATAAAAGTTATATTTGCACTATGCCGTGGTCCGTTAAGTGTGCAATACCATTATGTCTAAGCATACTATGTATGTACCTTAATTAAAAAAATACTTTATTGCAAAAAATGCTAACCATCTAAGCTTTCAGCGAGTCACAGTCTTTCCGCTGGTGGAGAGTCTTGCTTCAATGTTGATGGCCGCTGCCTGATGAGGGTGGTGGTTGCGGAAGACTGGGGTGGCCGGGGCAGTTTCTTAAAAATGAGACAATGCTGAGGTTTGCCGCACCGACGGACTCTTCCTTTCACAAACGATTTCTCTGTAGCATGTGATGCTGTGTGGTAGCATTTTACCACAGTAGAGCTACAAAAATTGGACTCAATCCTCTCAAACCCTGCTGCTGCTTTATCAACTAAGTTGATGTCATATTTTAAGTCCTGTGTTGTCCTCTCAACGCTCTTCACAGCGTCTTCACCGGGGGTACATTCCATCTCAAGAAACCACTTTCTTTGCTCAGCCATAAGAAGCAACTCCTCAGCCATTCAAGTTCCATCATGAGACGGCAGCAGTTCAGTCCCATCTTCAGGCTCCACTTCGGATTCTAGTTCTCTTGCTCTTCCCTTTGCACCTGCAGTTCCTTCCTCCACGGAAGTCTTGGCCCCCTCAAAGTCATCCACGAGGGTTGGGATCAACTTTTTCCAAACTCCTGTTCGTGTTGGTATTTGGAGCTCTTCCCACGAATCATGAATGTTCTTAATGGCATCTGGGATGGTGAATCCTTTCCAGAAGGTTTTCAATTCACTTTGCCCAGATCCATCAGAGGAATCACTTTCTACGGCAGCTATATAGCCTTATGAAATGTATTTCTTCAGTAATAAGACTGGAAATTCAAAATGACTCCTTGATCCACAGGCTGCAGAATGGATGTTGCGTTAGCAGGCATGAAAACAACATTATTTGCGCGCATTTCCATCAGAGCTCTTGGGTGACCAGGTGCATTGTCAGTGAGCAGGAAGATTTTGAAAGGAGTCTTTTTTTTTTTTTTTTTCTGAGCAGTAGGTCTCGACAGTAGGCTTAAAATATTCAGCAAACCATGTTATGAGCAGATGTGCTGTCACCCAGGCTGGCGTTGTTCCATTTATAGAGCACAGGCAGAGGAAATTTAACATAATTCTTAAGTGCCCTAAGATTTCTGGAATGGTAAATGAGCATTGGCTTCAACTTAAAGCATTGGTTTCAACCATCCGTAACCAGCTGCTTTAGCACTCAATAAGAGAGTCAGCCTGTTCTTCGAAGCTTTGAAGTCAGGCATTGACTTTTCCTCTCTAGCTATGATAGTCCTAGATGGCATCTTCTTCCAATAAAAGTCTGTTTGATCTGCACTGACAGTCTGTTGTTTAGTGTGGCCACCTTCATTAACTATCTTAGCTAGACCTTCTGGAGAACCTGCTGCAGCTTCTACATCAGCACTTGCTGATTCACCTGGCGCTTTTATGTTAAGGAGACAACTTCTTTCCTTAAACCTCGTGAACCAACCTCTGCTAGCTTCAAATTTTTCTTCTGCAGCTTCCTCACCTCCCTCGGCCTTCATGGAATTAAAGAGAGTCAGGGCTTTGCTCTGGATTAGGCTTTGGCTTAGGCGAATGTGGTGGCTGGTTTGATCTTCTATCCAGACCACTCAGACTTTCTCCATAGCCTCCAAAAGCTGTTTCACTTTCTTACCATTCATGTGTTCACTGGAGTAGCACTTTTAATTTCCTTTAAGAACTTTTCCTTTGCAATCACAGCTTGGCTAACTGTTGGCTCAAGAGGCCCCGCTTTCGGCCTATTGGCTTTCAACATGCCTTTCTCACTAAGTTTAATCGTTCCTAGCTTTTGATTTAAAGTGAGAGACTTGTGACTCTTCCTTTCACTTGACCACTTAGATGCCATTGTAGGGTTAATAAATGGCCTAACTTCAGTATTGTTGTGTCTCAGGGAATAGGGAGGCCCAAGAAGATGGTGAGAGATGGGGGACCAGCCAGTCAGTGGAGTAGTTGGAACACATACAACATTTATTGATTAAGTTCGCTGTCTTATGTGGATGCAGTTTGTGACATCCGAAAACAATTACAGTATAACAGTAAAGATCACTGATCACAGATTACCTTAACAAATAATGAAAAAGTTTGAAATATTGCAAGAACTACCGAAATGTGACACAGAGATACAAAGTGGGCAAATGCCGTTGAAGAATGGCACAGATAGACTTGTTCAAGGCAAGTTTGTCACTAACCTTCCATTTGTTAAAAAAAAAACAACAAAAAACAGTATCTGCAAAGTGCAATAAAGTAAAGCACATCAAAATGAGGTGTGCCTGTATGAGGTTTGAGTTTTTTCTCATCATCACAAACACTTGTGATTGTCTTTTATCTAAGCCTTGCCTATGGGTGTGAAGTGGTATGTCCTTGTGAATTTGATTTTCATTTCTCTAATGGCTAATGATATTGAGCATCTTTTCATGAGCGTATTGGCCATTTGGATGTCTTCTTTGGATAAATGTCTATTCAAATCTTGAGCCCGCTTTTAATTGGGTTGTTTGTCATTTTATTATTGTGTTTCAAGAGTTTTGTGTATTCTGGATACTAGACGCTTGTCAGAGATAGGATTTGCAAAAATTTTCTCATTCTTTGTGTTGTCTCTTTTCTTTCTTAGTAGTGTCCTTTGAATCACAGAAGATTTTAATTTTCATGAAGTCCCATTTAGCTGTTTTTATCTTTTGTTGCTTAGCTTTCTGTGTCACATCTAACAATCCATTGCCAAATCTGGGGTCGTGAAGATTGACTATTATGCTTACCTTTTTTTTTTTGAAGATTTTATTTATTTATTTGACAGAATGAGAGAGCAGGAGAGCACAAGCAGTGGGAGCAGCAGTGGGAGAGGGAGAAGCAGGCCCCCCACCGAGCAGGGAGCCTGATGTGGGGCTCCATCCCACGACCCTGGGATCATGACCCAAGCCAAAGGCAGCCGCTTAATTGACTGAGCCACCCAGGGGCCCCTATTATGTTTACTTTTAAAGAGTTTTATAGTTTTTGCTTTTACATTTAGGTCTTTGATTGAATTTGAGTTAATTTTTGCATATGGTTGTGAGGTAGTAGTTCACACGTTCTTATGCATATGGAAATCCACTTTTCTTAGCACCATTTGTTGAAGAGACTATTTCCCCATTGAATGGTCTTGGCACCCTTGTTGAAAATCAGTTGTGTTTATTTTTGGACTTTCAACTCCATTCCACTAGCCTGTGTGTCTATCCTTATGCCAGCACCACACTGTCTTTATTATTGCTTTGTAGTGAGTTTTGAAATCAAGTCATGTGGGTCCTTCTACTTGTTCTTTTCAACTTGTTTTGGCTATTTGGAGTCCCTTACAGTTCCCTCAGAATTTTAGAATTAGCTTTTCAGTTTCTATAAAGAAGTCAGCTGAGATTCTGATAGTGATTGTGTCGAATTGGTCATCTGAAAATTTTAATGAGGAACATAACGTGATGAGGGCTCTGTTTTAAGAATAAGAACCTGACAATAATGTATGAACTCTAGAGTGAAGGAGGGGAGACGCTGGAGACCTGGAGATCAGATAGGAAATTGTTATAGTAGTTCAAGAAAATGAGAGGGACTAAACTAGGAAAAGATAGTGGGGATAAATGTGAGATATATTGAAAAGGTTGAAATGTCAACATGACAGGACTTGGGGACTGACTACCTGTGGGGGCTGAGGAAGAGGGGTACCATCAAAGATAGCTCCAAAGTTTGAAAATAGGCTAACCGATTAGATGACAGTACTTTTTAGAGCTGTGTTTTATTCTTTTATTTATTTATTTTTTTTGAGAGAGAGAGCATGCGCATGCACGTGCATGTTGGGTGGGGGGGAGGGCAGAGGGAGAGGGAGAGAGAAAATCTTAAGCAATCTCCATACTTGGCACAGAGCCCAATGCGGGGCTTGATCTGATGACCTGGAAATCATGACCTGAGCTGGAATCGAGAGTCGGACGCTTAACTGACTGAGCCACCCAGGTGCCCCTAAAATTATTTTTGATTTACAGAAGATTTGTAAAGATATTACAGAAAATTTGTGTATGCCCTTCACTTAGCTTCCTTAATGTTAACATCTTGCATAATCATGGTAAAATTATTAACACTGAGAAATTGTTACCAGTGCTCTGAACTGAACTATAGATTTTATTTCAATTTCACCAGTTTTTTCACAAACATCCCTTTACTGTTCCAGGATCCAGTCCAGGATCCCACATTATATTTAGTTGTCATGTCTTCTTAGTCTTTTCCGTCCACGACAGCTTCCCATTCTGTCTTTCATTACCTTGACAGTTTGAAGAGCACTGGTAAGTTACTTTGCAAAATTTCCCTAATTTAGATTTACCTAATTTTTTTTCTTGCTTAGATTTGGGCAGTTTGGACAAAACCAGCACAGAAATGATGCTGTACCCTTCTTGTGTGTCATATCAGGGGGTACACGATGATATGTCTTATTACTGGTGATGCTAACCATGGTCACTTGATCAAGACAGCGTCTGCCAGATTTCTACCCTATGAAGTTCCTGTTTTTCCTTTGTAATGAACACGTAGCTTGCATGCAAAAGTAATACTTGCGTGACTAATCAGAGTAGCTATCCATGGTTTCTGCCTGGAACAGTGATTACTACCGTGTTTGCCTCATGTTGACTTCCTGCTTCCCTCATTCCTTCTGCCTTTGTCAGTTGGAATTCTGCTAGAAGAGTTGTCTCTTCTCTCCCATTCTTTGAGCAGGCAGTTAGAGAGGGAAGAGGTTAGGAAAAGAAGATGACACGTCCACATTTAGACATTGTTAGGTCTGAGGTACTGTGTGACATCTAGACGGAAATATCCAGAAAGCATTTGGTATCTGCATAGAAGCGACAGTTTGAGGTTAAGTGTTGGAGGCAAACACTATTATGCTTTTCCATTTTAGAATTTAGAACCCAGGGTTCAGGGTGGAAACCCGAGGCATAGTGGGAAATAAAACTGGCAAGGCAGTGTGTTGTTGGGGGGGGGCATTGCTGAGGGCCTTCATTACCCTACAAACAGCCTTTGGACTTTGTTCAGCATCTCATCCAAATGCCAATTTAAGATTTATCAGGAGGGAAAGATTGATAATCAGGTCCTCGTTCAAAATCTGTAGCACTGTGTGCAGCAATTGAGAGCTATTTAATACCCCAAATTAAATAAAATCTAAGTGCCTAAAGAGTTCTACAGGCTACTGGAAAAAAAAAAAAAAAGAGAGAGGCATTATCTGGAGTGATTGGCGAGGGCTTTGTGGAGGAAATAGAACTTGCCATGGGCTTGGATGGAATTCGGAGTGAGAAGAGAAAGGGCATCCAAGAAGGATGCTATCAATAGCTCGTGCGTATTTTATTCCTTACAGTGTGCCAGGCACTGAACTAAGTGCTTCAAGTGTTCAGTCCTCACCTCTACTGTATGACGTCGTCCCGTTGTAACCCCCATTTGACAGATGAGGAAACTGAGTCTAGGGGGGTTAAGTATCCTCCCCTTTTTGGCAGCTGGAGAAGGGAAGCCAAATAATACAGCAGCACATTGTTATGCAAGCATGGAGTTAGCACAAGCAAAGTTAGATGAACTGGAAACTTAACATGAGCTGTTGCTGATGTAGCTCACAGTAGGGATGGATTTTCTACTGAGATCAGAATAATTATAGCTCTTAGGTATTGAGTGCTAGCTATGCGCTAGGCGTTGTGCCAAGAGCTTTGCTTGCTCTATCGCATTTGATCCTCTCCAAAACCTCGTGAGACATAGATACTATTTTTGTCCCTATTTTAGAAACGGGAATTCCTCCAGTTTCTTGCCCAAGCTCACTGTGCTGGTGAGTGGCAAAGCCAGCCTGTGAACCCAAGTTTGTTTTGACTCTAAAGCCCATAATCTGAACCACTTAGCAATGCTACCTGTCTTGCTTCCATTCTCTTAATAGGGATGAATTTGCCAGTGGGACCAGAAAGCTTGGTGTTTATGAGCTAAGCTTCTCTGGCTCCTGGCTAGTGCTTGAGTGTGGACGCTACAAAATACACCTCTCTGTGACTCTCCTTATTCAGTACCTCAGTGGTTGACCAACCCCATTCATTCTCTTCTAAGGTATAATTCAAGCAGGTTACAATCTGGTCTTTGAAGTCTGGGAACCATTCTGGTTTTAAGATGACCTTATAACCTTTTAAATCCATTTTATGTTGATTCTAAAACCCAACTCTTTATGACCCTTATTTCCCTTTTTTCTAAACTCTTGAGAGAAGGCTCTCTTTTTGTAACTTCTTTACACTGACAAAAGTGGTAATTTCTCAGAAAGAGGTAAGCAGAAGGAGTTAATGGAAGGACAGAGGGTGGGCATTTAACCAAAGGCTTCTTGGAGAAAAATATGCTTAATTTTGTATTTGAAGGGTAAATAGGGATTGGCCAGAAAATTTAAGGTGAGAAGGCCATTCTGGAAGAGTGAATCATATTAGCACTAGGGATTGAAATTTTAAAAATAAAATCACGAAAATATTAGGAAAATAGTAGGTGACTCTTCTATAATTCCAGGGTTGTAAGATTTTTAAACATGACATCAAAGACAGAAGCCATAAAGGAAATGACAATTATGCCTGATTACATAAAGATAAAGAAGCTTCTGTACATCAAAAAACTAACATAAGCAAAGCTACAACAGTGACATCCTGGGGAAAATATTTACAATAAATATCAAATAATCTGTATTAAATGTCATTAAAGCATAAATGGTTCTTACAACCCAGTAAGAAAAAGAACATACCAATTGTAAAATAGGCAAAGGCCACAGATGGTCACATCCCCAAAGAAGAAATACAGCTGTCCAAAAAACAAGTTAGAAAATAGTCAAACATTTTTGGTCATTTGAAACATGCCAAATGAAGGAATAGTTGTATGTTTGTGTTATTGGGGTGGAAAATAATTTTCTTTCCACTCTTCTTTCTTGGCAGAGACCCTGCCCCCCCCCCCCCCCCCCCCGTAATAAAAGACCAATTAGCAGGAGAGAAAAACAAATGGAAGTTTGGTAGCATGTGCACCTCCTGCAGACATGGGAGGGACCCAGGAAAATTGAGTAACTCCCCAAAATGGCCTAAGCCACCACCTTAAATACCATCTCTAGCCTAGAGACAAAAGGAAGACATTGGGTGGTAGGGGTAGGGTAGGGCAGAAGGCCAGTTATGGGAGGGGACCAGGAAAAGCATGGTAATCAAGGGTAAGGTCATTATGAAGGTTGAGGTCAGTGTCTTCTCCATTGATAAGAGTGTCTAGAGTTTGAGTCATCCTTCTTTTCCTGGTATGGGGGGAGGGGCATTCTCACAAATGGAGATTTCCCTTAGGATTGTAAATGTCTCCTACAAAAGGGTAACTTCTACTCACTTTTCAGAGCTTCTCCCATGTCTGCTGGTGTGTGTGTGTGTGTGTGTGTGTGTGTGTGTGTGTGTGTGTGTGTTTTAAATAACGAGCCTAAAATAATCCTTATGCCAAAGAGACATATTTCAGGGTGGCAAATTCTGCTCCCATTCCGTGTTTTGCCTTTTAAACAGGTTGTAGCAGAAACACATTATCATATGTTGCTGGTGGGAGTATAAATTCAAAGAAATTTTCTCGAAGGCAGTTTAGAATTATAGGTTAAAAGCCTTAAAATGTATATTCCCTTTGAAGACCTAGAAATTCTCCTTGTATAAATGTAGACTAAGGAAATAGTAAAGGATCTGAAAATTTAGACATAACAACATGTGCAGTAGGAGGAGATTGGTTGAGTAATTGTTGCATATCTATATAATTGAATGAAATTGAGCAATTAGAAAATGAGGTTGTAGAAGTGTGTTTATCAACATGGAGTGTGTTCAAGGTACAATTTGGCACAAAGCATGAGGCTTCCAGGCTGAAGGACATAGACAGGGTCTGGAGCAGTCAAAGCCTTGCCTGCCATGCTTAAGGAGCTTGGGCTTTTTCCACAGATACTGACAAGTCATTGTAGGATTTTAAATGGCAGATCAGAATGGTGTTTTAGGTAGATCTTTCTTCCAGCAGTGTGCATGGAGGTGGGAGACCAGTGAAGAGATTATCTCAGTGGTCCAGGGAGAGAGGATGTGGGTCCAAGGGTATGATCATTAGTGAATAGAGCCTAGAACAGACTTTGGGCAGTCCAAGGAATGGATCTTCTCTATGGTTGGTAATGGTTATAAGCCCTCGGGAATCCCCAAATCGCTGTGTACCATCATAGGAGGTAGGACCAGGAGAACTAGAGCTGGAGGACTGGGCCCGAGAAGACTGTGTACCAGGCCAAACACCACTCCCCTGGTCCTCTCTCATGGTTTTCGTTTCATTTAGTTTTCCCACCCTCTTCACTGATTTACCTGGCTAGTCCCTCATTTAGGATGGTCTTGGCAACTGGCCCTTCTTCCAGATTACATTGCCATAGTACCAACACTTCCTCCTGTGAACAAAAATTAATCTTACTTAGGTGTCATGAAGATGGGGGTTTATCAGATCTAATGTTGGGGTGAAACAGTTGATGGGAGACTGGACAGTGATGCCAATGAACTTGGAGCTGATGTAACTGTGGGAACAGGAAGGAGGACAAGTGATGTCGGAGAGGCATTTGGAAAGAGCTGAATTTACAAATTGCCAGTGTTAAAGAACAAAATTCAACAGGGTAAATTTGAAGATCTAATTGGCTTTATTAAGAGATTCATGAGTCAGGAAGCATCCCATCTAGCAAGGAGAGGGGGGAGTTGTACAAAACGGTTGGTTTTCATAGGAAGTAGGGTGGGGCAAGGAAGTTATTAGCAAAGGAGAAAAAAAGAAAAGAAAAGATTGTTTCAGGCAAGGTCACCTTCCCTTAGGGGGAAGGGCAGAGGTTCTTATTAGGTGGATTACATCATCTTCCTTTGGGGAATGGAGTGCTTAGTTGGTGCTGACCAGAAAATTCCAGATTGATTGGCTTAAAATTCTACTGGGGGAGTTGAAACTGCAATTAAGTCTTGGTTTGTTATCTTGGGGGTGAGTGACTCCACCTTGGGCCTCTGGCTTTCTTTTAGCAAGGAGAACCTTGAAGTAGTACAGGGAGCTTTCCTGGGGAATCTGAGAGGGTATGGTTTTGAACAGAACCTGTGCGTTTTTTCCCCTCCATTTTTAAGGATCCGAGGAGTATCAGAACCCAGCAGACCCGGTTTTGAATGAGGTGGGTTGGAGCTAAGATGAGTACGTCTTCAGGGAATGCTAGACTCTGCAACCCATCTATGTAAACTTAATTTGCTGCCCAGTTTGGTTGCGTTTGGAGAGGTCTTGCATTGTAGTGACTAGATCCTGTGAGCTGTGTGGTGGTATAGGTGTGGGGCCATTGGGTCAAGGGGCAGGGCTAGAGTCTAAAGAAGAGAAGCCATCATGAGGTGTGGACCATGTCAGGTGTGAGGTGGAAAGTGTGTTGAACTGGGAGTTTAACGGATCTGGGTTCTTGTTGGAACCTTTTCCCTTAGGTTCCTTCATCTGCAAAGTGGAATTTAATAGCAAGGCCCCGCTCATCTCCCAAACGACTGGAGAGTAGAAGTGCTTTGTAGCACATCTCTCTATTACCACCTGTCCTTGTACTTTTCTTCAGGTGCTGAACTGGGCAGATTTCAGCATGAATACAGAAGCGCCAACTTGGTGCTGGGATATGCTCAGATACATTCCCCTCTTCCTACTGTCCTTGTTTGCACTTCTAAGTGTCCTTTCTTCCCACCCTATTTGCAACTGAAGGGATGGTTTAGCTTTCCATCTGCTGGTCTAAAACATGCTACCAAAATTTGGAGGTGGATGGCATCCCAGCAAGGAAGAAAGCAGGGATGTTCAAGCCAAGGCTAGAGGCCGTCGGGCCTCTGAATTAAAATGTTATTTTCGCATGGCTTCTTTGGTTAACAGTGATTATGGATATGGCTCCAGCATGCTAGGGCAGAGAGGTTCAATGTCATAAATCTTTGAAGTTCCTGAGGGAGACCATGAGTTTACCGGAAATGGAATATGATGAACTTGAGGTCTTTTTTCAGATCTGCTGATTCGATATGTCTACATGTATCTGATTTAAAGGTTGCTCAAAGAAGATACCCTCTATCTTGGTGATGGGAATAGACACGCCAGATGAGAAAGGCCAAAGTGTTGATTAGAGTGGCTTGGCCACGTGAAACTAACTGTTGGAAAACTCAGTTAGGGTCAAAACTAGATTGATTAACTGCCTCAAAAGAAATTAGACCCATCATTGGTTGGGGCTGGAGGATTCGCTCCCTTTAGTAGGTTTCTGGGTTTTTGGCATAGGGCTGTCATGAATCAGAGCCAGCCAAATGGAGCAGTTATAGGGGAATCGGCCCCAAGAATCTGCTCATCTCTCCTTGGCTGTGGGAAAAGTAAGAATTAACTGTGGGGCTCAGTGTTGTATTTTTGCTTCTCTGTTTAGCATGTTAGCATGAAGTATCTTGGCTATTCCAGAATCTCAGGAAGGCTGCTGTCATGGCTCTTAGGTGACTCCAGAAATATTGAGGACCTTCCCAAGGTGGTTGGGGGCCCCTGTCCGCTCTCTGTAGACTGTAGCTGGTGAGTGTAGCCTTTGAGGGGCCTGATGCTGGGTAACTGAGTGCACCTCCAACTTGATCCCTTGCTTAAGGTGAGTAACTTCACTGCTGGGTCAGTGGTAGAGAATACCAGCTTTGTTTCTTTCCTTCTTGGATTGCTCCTGAGGGCTGGGGTGGGGAGTAGGGATAAATTAATGTTTGGATGATTGAGATTCCAAATTGACAGTCCTTGTCCCAAGCCATTCAGGTCAGATGTATTTCAGAAGTCAGAAATTTTTGGATTTCAGAAAGGTAATACAGGGGCACCTGGATGGCTCAGTCGGTAGAGCACTTGACTCTTGATCTCGTGGTTATGAATTCAAGCCCCATGTTGGGTGTAGAGCTTACTTAAAAAAATCAGAAAGTAATACAGTGAATGTGGAATATTTTATATATACTCCCAGTGGGATCTGGGGTAACATCCTATAATCAAAAGATTATTATTATCATTATTATTATTATTCTTTTAAAGATTGATTTATTTTAGAGAGAGAGATTGAGAAAGAGAGCATGAGCAGGGGGAGGGGCAAGGGGAGAGGGAGAGATAGAATCTCCAGCACACTCCCTGCTGAGCGAGGAGCCTGACGTGGAGCTCAATCTCACGACCCCCGAGATCATGACCTGAGCCGAAATCAAGAGTCAGATGCTCAACTGACTGAGCCACACAGGTGCCCCCAAAAGATATTATTTTTTATGGAAGCCATATGAATACTCATCATAAGTGGAATAAATAAGTCCATAAATAGTCTCAGCTCAGTTCAAGTCATACTTGCTACCAAATTAGCTTTGAAAAAAACCCAACTTCCGGTTTTTAGAGCTTTTTAGATTTGGTGATTACCAGTGAAGGATTATGGGCCTGTAATTGTCATTGATTTTGCACTATTAATCAAATTGATCCACAGGGGGAAAGGCTTGTTCTTGGTGGATATTTCCTTGGCTGGGTTCTCTAATCAGGTATTTTGCGGGTAATGGACTCCTGGCCACATTCCTTTCAAGACCCTTTCTCTTTTCCATTCTTCTTTCTCTTCCTCTTGGTAGGGATTCAAGCAGGTGTCTTTCTTTGTAATGATTTTCCTTATAGTGCCCTTTATTTCTAAATGTAGATTTTGAGAGAACCGAAGAGCCAAATGCTAAAGAATATACACATGACAGAGCCAAACAAGTGCGTAATGCAGATTACTTATTTTTTTAAAGATTTTATTTATTTATTTGATAGGGAGATAGAGAGCACAAGTAGGCAGAGCGGCAGGCAGAGGGAGAGGGAGAAGCAGGCTCTCCGCTGAGCAGGGAGCCCGACGGGGGGCTGGATCCCGGGACCCTGGAATCATGACCTGAGCTGAAGGCAGCCAACTTAACTAACTGAGCCACCCAGGCGCCCCAGAGCAGATAACCTATTTTAATAAATGCTCACAGCAAGATAGGGACACACATCAATGACTTTGTAAACCACACCATTAAATCACTGTAGAGGAAGGAACTCCACAAATATGAGTTTCATTCTTTCATTAATCCTTAGTCCTGTTGAATGTCTCTGACTCCTATAGTAGTCCAGGCCAAGGTCAAGCAGTCATCATATCTGGCTGCCAGGAGTGGTTGAATCTCCTGGGGCATTTGTTAAACATGCAGATTCCTGGAGTCCCAGACTTTTGAGGTCAGCATTCCTAATGGGGGAGCCCAGGAATCTGCATGTTCAACCAGTTGCTCTGAAGGGCTTTCTTTGTCTCTCTTGAGAACCAGTGCTTTGATGAAGGTCATACAGATGCAGTTTTTCTATAACCTAGGCCTAGGTCAAACCAAGTAGCATGGAACTGATTTGACTCTTAGAAGGACAAGGTTCTTCTTGTTTGGTTTGCCCTGGGGAGGAGAATAGAAGAGTAGAACTACCTGGTCATGGTCAAGCCAATCAAATGTCGGGGAGGAAAAATAATTTTCCCTCTACCCTTCTAGGTTCTTTTTTTTTTTTTTTTTTGGAAAGAAAGATTCCATTTATAGGTTTATTTTTTTTTTTAAAGATTTTATTTATTTAATTGAGAAAGAGAGAATGAGAGAGAGCACGAGAGGGAAGAGGGTCAGAGGGAGAAGCAGACTCCCCGCCGAGCAGGGAGCCTGATGTGGGACTCAATCCCGGGACTCCAGGATCATGGCCCGGGCCGAAGGCAGTCGCTTAACCAACTGAGCCACCCAGGTGCCCCCTTCTAGGTTCTTGACTGAGACCTCCCCGCCTCCCGACAATGTAATAAAAGACCAGTTAACAGGAGAAAAACAAATGGAGGTTTAATAGTATGTATACCTCCTGCAGACATGGGAGGGACCCAGGAAAATTGAGTAACTCCCTGAAGGCCCAAGCCACCACCTTAAATACCATCTCTAGCCTAGAGACAAAAGGAAGACATTGGGTGGTAGGGGTAGGGTAGGGCAGAAGGCCAGTTATGGGAGGGGACCAGGAAAAGCATGGTAATCAAGGGTAAGGTTATTATGCAGGTTGAGGTCAGTGTCTTCTCCATTGATAAGAGTGTCTAGAGTTTGAGTTATCCTTCTTTTCCTGGTTTGGGGGGGGGGGGCATTCTCACAAATGGAGATTTCCCTTAGGATTGTAAATGTCTCCTACAAAAGGGTAACTTCTCACTTTTCAGTGCTTTTCCTATGTCTATTGTTTCTTAAAAAAAATAATCAGCCTAAAATAACCCTTATGCCAAAGAGACATATTTCAGGGTGGCAAATTCTGCTCCCCTTCAAAATCAAAGGGAGGCTTGGAGCCTGGGCATGGCAATATTGGTAGGGTTGCTAGATAGAACGCAGGAGGCCCAGTTAAATTTGAATTTCAGATAAACAATGAATAATGTTTTTATATAAGTATATCCTAAATATTGCATGGAACATACTTACACAAAAACATTATTCGCTGTTTATCTGAAATTCAAATTTAACTGGGCCTCCTGTGTTTTTATTTACTAAATCTGGCAGTGCTGGGTATTGATTAACCCACCCTTCCCCGTGGGAGGCAAACCAGATGGCATTTATGTACTTGGTCCCATTCATGGAATACATTTTTGTTTGTCTTGGGTTAAAAGCTTCTCAGACTGGCTACTATATCATATTGATGTTGAAGAGTTGAAAAATTGAGTCTTGTTCTAGAGGTTAAGAGGAAATGTTCTAGAGGCCAAAAAAAGGCCTAAGAAAGGCTTTTTCCATCTTGCCCGCAAACACTCCCTCACTCTCTATCCCTCTCCCTCTCCCCCACTGTATCTCTCTCTCTCTCTCTCTCTCTCTCACACACACACACACACACACACACACACACAAATGTCCACACACCTAGATGCCTGTGCAAACAGAAACAGGTTTGGAAAACCACCTGCTTGCCTTTTTAAGTTTTTATATTGCATTTTTCATATTAGAGTTTGGTTATTTATTATTACTATTATCATTTTACTGTTGTTATTGAAGTAACATTGTCTAACCGTGTCCAGTACTGCTCTTGATAACCATACTTAACTCTTTTTTAATTGCAGATCTTTCTCCTGGCCTGCCCTCCATGTCCTGGGGCTATCGTCGTCTTCAAGTAAGGGAAAATTGGTTTTTGCTCTGTTGCCATTGCTATTCCGAATGTTCTGTCTTTGTGATAACCAAGGGTGATGAGCACATTGATGTGAACATCTTGGGCCTGCCCCCGCTTTGTCTCTGGGCTTCCCAAGGAACAAAAGTCTATGAGGCCCAGTGAAACATGGGGATATTATATGCAGAGATTTGGCTTTGGTCAAGCCCTGACAAGTCCTTTTTAGTGAGTGTTTGTGGTGGTGGTTTATGGCCAAGTCCTGCTCCCTTGGAAGGTTGCTGGCTTCCTGCAGTTTCTCTCGAGAGCATGCTGGGGGCCACACGGCTTCCCTCCTCTCAAGAATCATTGCCCTGTGGTCCCGCTTCCCTGAGGAGCTGATTCTTCACTTTGAAGACCTTTGTTCTTATGTTTCCGTGGTTTTTTTTTTTTTCTCTTAAAGTGCAAATTAAAGTGAGGGGAAGAAAAAATCACCTTTACAAGTCCTGACTTTCTTAAAAATAGCAAGCATCAAATCCATTAAAGTGTACTGCAGGCAAATCACGTTTATCTGAAGGCAAGTTTGCTTAAAGGAAATTCTCGAGAGTCCCAGAACCCTCCTTTTAACCACAAGTTGTGACCCTCTCGCTTATCAAGCCTTTTTATTGGAGTTGCTAATGAGCAGCTAAATTGACCAAATTAATTCCATCTCTTTGCCCCTTCCCCGGCCCCCATTTTGGAGCTGTTCCTGAGCAGAGGAGACAGGAAGTAAGGGGCCCAGCAGATCCTTGGGTAATCGAAGAGTGGTGTAAATGGCTTTCTGATTTACTTAAGTCATTAAAGTGTTAGATAGGGGGAAATATACCCCATTTGCTGCTTCGAACAGCTCCTTGGAATAGCCACTTAGTCTCTTGCCTTAGGTGAGTAACTTTCTGCTGGATGAGGGCAAATGGATCCTGATTTCACATATCTTGTACTTGAAAAGCTCCTAAGTGGAAGGCTATTTAACCCTGTTTCCCTCCCTTCATTTCCCAAAATGAGCTCTATTTTTCAGTGTAATGTTTTAAAGTAACATTTATTGGTTTTATTTCATAATTATTAAAGTAACAATTCTCATTAGAGGAAATACAGAGACACACAAAAAAGAAAATAAACATCACCCTTAATCTACCACCAAGAAATAATTTTGGTTACTGCTTTTTTTTTTTTTTTTTTAAGAAGCAGAGATCATATTTAGGATTCTTACTGTATCTTTTCTAAATTTAACTCAATTTGTATATATGTGTATGCATATGAAAATACATAAACATGACTGCTAAATTTCTTTTTTTTTTTAGAGTGGTTCTATTTTTTTTCTTTTGTCCTTGTTTTGTTTGACTCCTACCTCTGCCTTTCCACACCTGCAGGTTACCAAACCAGTATGTATCCTTCCAGATTTTTCTCCACGCTCATTAGGTGTACACACACGCACAGGGATTTTGGAATGTTTTACTGTTGTTGTTCACTGCTTGTTTTACAAAAATAGAATCTTATATATACTGCAATACATCTTGCTTTTTCACTCAACAATATCTCACGGGGATCTATCAAAGTTTATTGGTATACCTTATTCCTTTACAAAGCTGCAAAATATTTCATGGATGCACAACTTAGCCATTCTTCTCATTCCTTTTTAAGATTTTATTTTTAAGTAATCTCTCTGCTCAACATGGGGCCCGAACCTCCAACCCTGAGATCAAGAGTCCTGTGGTCCACTGGCTGAGCCAGCCAGGTTTTCCTAGCTCTTCTATTCGTGAATGTTTATATTCATGCTCTCCATATTGCTGCCACTATAATCAATGCTGAAATCAACATCATTGGGTATATGCCCTTAAATACTGGTGCTTTCAATTTATACATACACACACACACACGAATGTTTACATATAAATATACATATTTATGTTAATAGATATTTCCATACTGATATACAAAAATAGGCTGTTACAATTCACTTTCCCCATTTGTATGTAATATATGAGATTATTCTTTTCTTCATATCCATACCAGCATAAGGTGTTACGATTCTTTTATAATTTTTGACAACTTAATGGATACATTTCCTTGGCTACTAATGAATTTCAGTATTTTTTTATCCAATTAAATTTGTTTTTTGAATTGTCTGTTCATACCATCTGCCCCTTTCTTATGGGTTGCTTAGGTTTTCTTAATTTGTAAGACTTCTTTGTATATTTTGGATATTGGCCCTTTGTCTATCGGCATTATTATAGATATTTTTCCCAAATCTGTATGTGCTGACTTGGCTGATGGTATATTTTTCTATGTGTTTTTTTTTACATTTTTTCATATTCAAATATGATTACTTTCTTACAGCTTCTGGGTTCCCAGTTTTAGTTAAGATGATTTTCTTAAAGATGGCTAACTAGTTGTAGTAGCATGATATATTACATAATCCCTACTTTCCCCTGTGAACTGAACTACCATTTTTGTCACCTATTAAACTTTTTATATATGAGGATCCATGCAAGGATTCTCTATTCTGTTCCATCTGTTTGTCTGTTTGTGCACTCAAATCATGTTGATTTGATTACATTAGCTTAAAAAATATTTTTCTTGTCTATTCATCGGCATTTTTTTTCTTACATGTAAATTTGAAGATCACTTTTATTCAACCCTCCCCACCAGCCCTATTTGGATTCTAATTAGAATTGCATTAAATGTATATTTCAGTTTTGTGAGAACTGATGTTTTAAAATTATGTAGCTCTTTTAATCCAAGAAATGGTATTTTTTTCCATCTGTTCAGATCTCGTTTTATGCCTTTCTTGATACATTTATTCCTGAAGAATTAATAGCTTTTCTGTCCATTATGAGTTGAATATTGCTCACCTTTCCATTCCTAAGTGCTTCTTGCTAGACTAGAAAAAGGTTATTGATTTTAACAGTAGTCCTCATATCTAGCCATCTTCTCTTGTTAGTTTTGGTAAAATTTATTTTTATTTTATTCCATCTTTCTGATGGTTACACCAGTAATTTTCTTCGGTTTTTTTCTTTTGCTTGAAACTCAGAGTGAAATAAAAATGGAGCGGTGGGCCACTGTGTCTAAACGGATTTTAAATGGAGATTGTTTCTCCATATTTGCTGTTGGTGTTGGTTAAATAGCCCTATTACATGTGAAGAGTTTCCACATGTACTTAGAGATATTTTCAAAGAAAATGGTTCCTGCATTTTATCAAATGCTTTTTCATGTCTGTTGAGTATGGGTTTTTTTTTTTTTTCTGTTTAAGTTTTTGGTACAGTGAGTTATGTGGATAAATTTTCTGGTTTCGAATTACTCTTATATACTGACGTAAGTCCTGCTGGTCACAGTATATTATTTTGATGCATTGCTGGATTCCATTTGTCAATCCTTTGTTTAGAACCCTTGCTTCAAAATTCATATGTGAGATGGGAGTCATTTTTTGGGATTCTTTTCATCAGGTGTAAGGATTAAAATGGAATTGCAGAGCACTTCTCTTTCTCTGGCCTGGAATAATTTAATTACCCTTAGAAATTACATGTTAATTTTTTTTACCTTTTTAAAAATTATTTTTCTTTCCTTTCTTTTGTTGTTGTTGTTTTTAGAAATTATGTGTGTGTGTGTGTTTTTTTTTAAAGGTCAGGTAAAACTCAACTGTGAAGCTCCTCTGGTCCTAGTGCCTTTTTCAGTTGGTATACCCTTAACCACCTTTCCAGTGTCTTCTATGGTAATTCATCTATTCAGATCCTTGGGTCAATTTTGGTCATTTATCATTTACTGGGGAGTTACCTGTTTCTTCTGAGTTTTCAGATTTGTTGCCATGAATTCAGTGGAACATGTAGTAGTCTCTTATTTTATAATTTTAAAAACTCTCTCCTCATCTGTAGTCATGTCTTCTTTCTTGGGTTTAATCTTGTCTGTTTTTGTGTTTTCATTATTTATAGTTTTAGTCAGGTTAGTAAGTACTTGATCTATTTTTGGTTGCTTTATAGAACCTGGTTTTGGATATATATATATCTTATATATATATAGTTATATATCTACACGGTCAAAAGGTGTGTATTTATTCCTTTCCCTTTTGCCTTCTTTAATCCTCATTTTCTATTCTGCTTTATTTACTTAATATCATGTTTTCCCCCATTTTATTACAAACTCATCATCCACATCATTTTAAAATTAAACTTTCTATATTTTGAGATAATTATATAATATAATGAATATGATATCATAATACAGATGCAGTTGTAAGAAGACTACAGAGAGATCCTATGTACCCTTCACTTAGTTTCCTCCAGTAGTAACTTTTGCAAAACTGTACTAAAATGTGACAACCGGGATATTGACATTGGCACTGTCAAGGTAGAGAACAGTTCCATCACCATGAGGGTCTTCCCTGTTGCCCTTTTATTTTTTTTAAAAAAAATTTTTAAAGATTTATTTATGAGAGAGAGAGAGAGAGTGAGCATGAGCAGGAGGGGCAGAGGGAGAGAGAATCTTAAGCAGACTCTGTTCTGAGTGTGGAGCCCAACGTGGGGCTCGATCTCATGACCCTGAGATCACGACCTGAGCTGAAACCAAGAGTTGCATGTTTAACTGACTGCGCCACCCAGGCGCCCCTCCTGTTGCCCTTTTAGAGCCACTCTCATTACTCTCCCACCTGTATCCTGTCCCTGACCCCTGGCAACTCATCTGTTCTCCATGTTTGAACCTTTGTTATTTCAAGAATGCTATATAAATGGAATCATACAGTATGTTACCTTTGGGATTGGCCTTTTTTTTAACTTATAATTCCTTGCAGATCCATCCAAGTTTTTAATCATACACCTAATTTTTCATGGGTGCGTACTATTCCACTGTGTTGAATTACGACAGGCAGTGTGAAGTTAAAAATCAGTATTTTAGAAAATAGTTCTCAAGATAATAACTCCACCTTACTTTAGTATAGGTCCTTACTGTTTTCAAAGTACTTTGTCTTAAATGAGCTCATCTAATCCTTCAAATAATGCTGTGAGATAGGGACTATGTTATTCATACTACAAATCAAGCAGTTGGGGCCAAGAGGTATTGGATAGCTTGCCTAACATTACAGAGTGGCAGAACCAGGATTCCCTTCTTCCTTTTTTTTTTTTTTTTTTTTTAAAGATTTTATTTATTTATTTGACAGAGAGAGACACATTGAGAGAGGGAACACAAGCAGGGGGAGTGGGAGAGGGAGAAGCAGGCTTCCCGCGGAGCAGGGAGCCTGATGCGGGGCTCGATCCCAGGACCCTGGGATCATGACCTGAGCCGAAGGCAGACGCTTAACGACTGAGCCACCCAGGCGCCCCAGGATTCCCTTCTTCCTTTCCTGCTAATGCTCATAATCAGGTTTACTGTGTGCCTAGGCATGGGGGGAAATACTTAACATGGATTATCACATTTAATTCTTCCAACAAACCTATGTGGGTGGCAGAAATTGTATCCCCAGTTACATCAAGAAAACGGAGGCTCGGGAAGTTGAAGTGACCTCGGTGTTTTCTGCTATTTTGCTGTTCTATTATTATTTTAGGAGGTAGAACCATGAAGCATCCTATTGAACACTGCACCAATCTCAGTGTACACAGATGGGCACCATTGTGGTCTTTATGCCAGTATGTTCTGGAGGTTGCATTGACTAGCACTGTATCCCCATCTCTTGTTTTTTCTATTGGCCCTTTGCTGTGCCAGCCAAGCATGAGTTTGTCTGCTTCCCAGCTAAGCAGGGGCTGGCGTGTTCTTCTTGGAGGCGTGCCCAGACGCCGCAGGAAAGGGGTATGGTGTGCCCAGGAGGCCGCATGCCCCATGCTGGGCACGGGCTGGCAATTCTTTTTGGGGTGGGGAGGGGGCGGGATTCTCCACAGGGTTCCCATGGTGCACTTGACAAGAGGGAATGGCAGCTCCCCAGTGTTCTGGCTGGGTCCCAGAGTGCTTCATTTATGTGCCCCTCAGTTGACATGCGACTGGCTAAGTCTGCAGCTAAAAAAGGCTTTCTCAGCAGCAAGCATGGATGCAGAGGACGGAGCTGAGGTCAGCAGGGGTTGCTACCTGGCCCACCATCACAGCAACCTTGGGCATGGTGCTCTTTTGATCGCCAGTATCTCTAACTCCTAGAATTCCAGCCTGGCAAGCTTTTGGCTTCTGAAGGTTTCTACTCCCTTCTCTTCTTGGCTCCTCATCTCTGTGGATGCTCGTATAGCAGCACCCGAATTGCTTGTTGTGTTGTGTGTGGACTTGCAGCACTGTTCTCTGTCTCTTTGAATCTGAGCCATTTTCTTTTTACTCATTTTGGCTGTTTTGAGTGGTTCTTCCCTGAAGAACCATATCCCGGTACCTTCGATATCCAGGCCACAGAATTCTTCCTCTCACTCAGGTTTGATCAAAACCTGTATATTCTTAGAGACCCTTCTGTGTGTACTATCCTGCTACGAACTTCAAAAAAAGTTACCTGTCTCAATCACCTTGATCGCACATACCCAGTCCCATAATATGAACCAGCCTGCCTCGCAGGTTTGTAATTAATTAATTAATTGATTAATTGAAGTATCGTTGACATATTATATTGGTTTCAGGTATATAACATAGTGACGCAACAATTATGTAAATTACAAATGCTCACCGGGGTTAAGTGTAGTTACCATCTGTCACCATACAGAGTTATTACAATAGTATTGACTATGTTCCCTATGCTGTACTTTTCATCCCTGTGACTTTTTTATTTTGTAACTTCAAGTCTCTACCTCTTCATCTCCTTCACCTCTAGTGCCTATCCCCCTACCCTCCTCCACTCTGGCAACCGCCAGTTTATTCTCTGAATTTATGAGTCTGCTTCTGATTTTTTTTTTTTTTTGGTTTGTTTCTTTGTTTCGCTTTTTAGATTCTACATATAAGTGCAGTCATATGATATTTGTCTTTTTCTGACTGGCTTATTTCACTTAGCATAATACCCTCTAGGTCCATCCGAGTTGTTGCAAGGGGCACGATTTCATTCTTTTTGATGGCCGAGTAATATTCCGTTGTCTATATAGACTGTATCTTCTCTATCCATTCATCTATTCCATTCATCTTATGTATCAAGAACGATCACAGGTTCTTGATACATAAGACACCCATTTTCAAACCTAAGGGAGTGGAGGGGGGGCCTTGTTACAGCGTAGCCAGGTACTCCACGGCTCACCCCACCCATCTTACTCGTGGGTTCTCCTTGCCATTTTCCTCAGTTTTCTTCCCTTCAAATTTCATTATAGAAAATCCCAAACCTATATATATTATGCCAGTTACTCATTGTATATTTTCCTCTCTGAATTGTCACTTCATGTTCTCTGCCCAGTTATTACATAGGGGTATTTCTCTTCTTGTTGATCTGCATGAATCATCCATATATAGAGTATTAATCCTTTATCAACTTTGCAGGAAGTGTTTTCCCCCGATTGTATTCTAACTTGTTGATCATGCTTCTGATATACAGTTGACATTTTTGTTGGACAAATTGATTGGTTTCCAAGCTGCCTTCAGACCATGGTAATTTCTTCTGGTGTTTTTACGCCTGAGAAGTTTTCCCCTTCAAAGATCAGGTAGACAACCTGGTTTTTTTGTTTTTTTGTTTTTTTCATTTATTTTTAGAGTGAGAAAGAGAGAAAGAGCAGGGGGAGGGGCAGAGGGAGAGGGAGAGAAAGAATTTCAAGCAGACTGCACGCTGAGTGTGGAGCCAACACGGGGCTCGATCTCACAAGCCCGAGTTCATGACCTGAGCCGAAATCAAGAGTCAGACCCTTAACCAACTGAGCCACCCAGGCGCCCCGACAATCTGGTTTTTTAATTATTAAAAAAAAATATTTAGCTATTCATTTTGTGAGTAGTATGAGGTAGGGATAATACTTTATATTTTTTTCCTCAAATTGTCATTTTTTGGAACACTGTTTATTGAATAATCATTCCCTGTGATTATTGCTGTTGTGTACTTAAATTCTTATGTATGCTAGGATTTATTTTGGGGGCTTGTACTATTCTGTTGATGTCTCTGTTGGGTCCCTCACCAGTTTCATACTCTCATCTTTGCAACAGCTAGCAGGCCAGATTTCTCTTTGCCATTGTTCGTAGCCTGTTACTTTACCCCCACGTTTTTCTTAGCTAGTCTGAACCACTATTTCCTTCCAAAGGAACTTAGAATCTTTTTGTCAGATTCTTCTTCAAATTCTATTAGTTTTGGGGCACCTGGGTGGCTCAGTCATTAAGCATTTGCCTTCAGCTCAGGTCATGATCCCAGGGTCCTGGGATCGAGCCCCTCATCAGGCTCCCTGCTCAGCGGGAAGCCTGCTTCTCCCTCTCCCCTCCCCCTGCACGTGTTCCCTCTCTCACTGTCTCTGTCAAATAAATAAATAAATAAATAAATAAAAATCTCAAATTCTATTAGTTTTGATGGGAATGACTTTAAACCTAAAATGTCATTAACATCATTATAATACAGTCTGTACATATAAGAAAAGATGTGGTAAATTTCTTAATGTATCCAAGTTTTCTTTTATGTTCTTTAAGGGTGGGCGCATGCATGTGTGAATCCCACATATTTCTCATCAGGGTCATTCCTGGACAGTTTGTAGTTTATGGTATAATTTATTTATTATTTATTATATTTTCAAAGTAGTTATTACTGGTACATAGGAAAGATTTTGATTATACATGTTCATTTTATATTTGGCCACCATGCTTAACTATTTTAATAGTTTTTCAGTTGCTTCACTTGGATTATTTTGGAAATTAATGGTATCAACAACCATATGGTAATCTTATCTCCTTATAAAGAGTGAAACTTCCCCCTACCCCCCATTGCAAGCCTGATTGTATTGGCTAGAACTTCTAGGACAATGTTAAATAATAGTGATACTGGCAGGAATTGTTTCCCTGCTTCTGATTTTAATGAAAATGTTTCTAGTGTTTTGCTGTTGATTCTGATGAAGGTTGTTGGTTTAGATTGGATGTCCTTTATAATGTTAAGGAATTCTCTTATTCTTAAATTACTAAATTTTTTTTTTAAATCAGAAATGGTTGTCAAATGTAGCTAATTTAGCTAATGGTTTTTAAGAATCTGTTGAGAGGTTCATTTGGGTTTTCTCCTTTGACCTCCCCATTTGGTATGTTAAATTAATAGATTTCCTAATAACAACCTTTGTGGATTTCTAGGGTCAGCTTTCCTTTTCCTCTGCATGCTTGGGAGAGATTCAGGATTGGCTTCTGTACTACGAATTTGATTGATTTTGCTCTTTGCCATCTCCAATGTGATATTTATTTCTGCTGCTGCAGTCTTCATTTCTTTCTGATTCTTTCTTGCTTTGCTGCTCTATCTTTTCTCCCCAGTTTGGTGTCTTTCCTTCTCAGTATTTTTTTTTAAGTAATCTCTGCACCCAACGTGGGGCTCGAACTCACGATCCCGAGATCAAGAGTCACGTGCATCACCGACTGAGCCAGCTAGGCACCCCTCCTTCTCAATATGCTTTATTCTGATGGCATTCTATACCTGTTTCAGCGAGTCCATGTTTTCTCAGATTCTACTGAGGATGCAGTTTTGTAAAATACTTCTTCTGGTTCAGACACTAAATTCAGACTTTTGCGCTTCCTCCAAGTCTTCAGAATGATACGCACTTCTGCTCCCAGAGGCTCTTGTAGGAACCATGCTGTTTTTTGGGTATGTTTATACATATTCAAAGGAGGATTTATTTATTATTTGTCCAAGGTAGGGTCTCTGGATTGCCTTTGAGTATTATCATGTTCTCTTTGGTATTGGTTAGAAGCCCTTCTCAGCTCCTCTCTTGGTGGCAGGTCCATGGCTTCTAGCCTGTTTGCCAGTGCTTAGCAGCTTCATCAAGTGGGTTCTTGCCGGACCTGGGCGGAATCCCTTACCCCTACCACTAGGTTCTTTGATACTCTGAGCAGATATGGTATGTGAAAGACTACAACCTCCCACACACACTGCTACCTGAGTTCTACTTGGGCGGACTCCCACTCCCAGGACACAGTGCGCCAGCCCCAAAGCCATCACTTCCGGCCTTTTGATTTGGGGGAATAAGGGTCAGTCTCCAGATGCATATCGAGCAGTTTGATTTCCTTTGCGAGCTGTAGTCCTGGAGTGGAGGCATGACTGTCCAGCGTGCTGGTTACCGGATTTCTAAGCCACGAGGCCGACAGTGACAGGATGGACTCAGTGTCTTCCTGTCTTGTTTCAGGTTTCTGCTGCGTGTGTTGGCCACAGATTTTTTTTTTTTCTCCTCATTTCAGCATTAGCCTTATTGGTAGTGGAGATTTCTTCCAGAGTCTCGTAATAGGATGACCATCAGTCTAAGTTTTCAGTGATCTGGGGTTTTTTATTTTTTAATTTTTTATCTTTTTACCTTTTTCTGTCTTTTTGTAGGAATTTTAGTAGGAAGCTGGAGGGGCTGTGTTATTGGATGTTAGCCAAGTGCTATTTTTTAAAAAGATTTTGTTTATTTATTTGTCAGAGAGAGAGAGTGTACAAGCAGGAGGAGTGGCAGGCAGAGGGAGAAGCAGGCTCCCTGCTGAGCAAGGAGCCCCATGCGGGACTCGATCCCAGGGCCCTGGGATCATGACCCAAGCCGAAGGCAGACGCTTAACTGACTGAGCCACCTAGGCGTCCCAGCCAAGTGCTATTTTAAACAAGAAATTCAGTGCACATTTTAGTTTAGAGCAGAGGTCGGCAATCTTTTTCTGTAAAGGGCCAGATAGTAAACTTTCTGAATGTTGTGGGCCATATGATCTCTGTTTTAACGATGTAACTTTTTTGTAGTGTGAAAGCGCCATAGACAGTACCTAAGTGAATGGGCTTGGCTGTGTTCCAATAAAACTTTATTTACAAACACAGGACGACCAGATGAAAAAGTTCTGGAGCTGAATGATGGTGATGGTTGTATAACAATGTGAATGGACTTAATGCCGCTGAACTGTCTACTTAAAAACGGTTATGATGGTAAATTTTGTGATATGTGTATTTTACCACACCAAAAAAAAAAAAAAATCCAGAACATAACAGGGTGACCGTATTTTGCTGACCCTGAGTTTAGAGCAATTAAATCTAGTACACGGAAAGAGAGGGAGTGAGGAAGAAATTAAATGTATCCAGCAGGACAGTGCCACTGTTGAAGCATACCTTAGTGAGAATGGGGCAGGGTTCTGGAAAACTGTGGTTCATTGTGGTGACATCATCCCATGGTCTTTAGGGATGGAGAGACACAGAGTTCATAGTCACACTTTTTGGCGTAAGGATCAGATCAGGGATTTTGCACTCCCAAGGCCTTCCTTCTTGGTGACTGGCAGGACCTCCTGTAGATGCAGGGCTCTCTTCTTGGGGCTAGAAAATCCTAGCTTTTTAGGGCGCCTGGGTGGCTCAGTTGATTAAGCGACTGCCTTCGGCTCAGGTCATGATCCTGGAGTCCCTGGATCGAGTCCCGCATCAGGCTCCCTGCTCGGCAGGGAGTCTGCTTCTCCCTCTGACCCTCCCCCCTCTCATGTGCTCTCTCTCATTCTCTCTCTCTCAAATAAATAAATAAAATCTTTAAAAAAAAAAAAAAAGAAAATCCTAGCTTTTTAGTTATTAACTCTGCATAGCAGACTCACTGGATAAAAAAGAGGAGCCACTAGTCAGAGTCCGCTGGTTCTGCACCCCTCCTTGCCACGATTCCTGAGCCATCAGGATTCACCTGTCAGCTGGAGACCTGGGCCCTCGGCATCGGGAACAATGCCGTTCTGGGGACCCCACGCCACTTTTCTCTCAGCGGTGTGGAGAGGATGCTCCTGCTTCCTGGCTCCAGCCTTGGCCTCCCTCAGCTTGACCAAGACCTTGAAAGAGCTCCAAGTCCAACCGGGGTCTTCCATCTGCTCAAGGGAGCAGGTCTCTGGTGTGTTTAATGCTGTTCTTGGAGCAGAGTTAGCAAATCGAGGTCCATGTATATTACTCTCCCCCCTCTCCCAGCATGCGGTGGTTTGGACTTTCCTGGTCTCTGCTGGGTCTGTTATCCTGGCTGAAGGAGGGTGTTGTCACCACGTGGTGGCACGCACTCACTCCCCCTTCCCAGTCTCCATGGATCCCAGCACCACAGAGCACTCTGAGTGCAGTCAGCCTCTTAGTTTTCAGCTTACTCGTTGGCACCCTGGCTGCTGGCTTTTTTGTTTTTTTTTTTTTTTTTTGAAGAGGGTGAAATTCTTGGTTTCACAAGGGACTGGGAAGCCAGCCTTTTGGAACTCTCCTCTGTCTGAGCTAGGGTATTTCGAAGGACCAAATGAAGGAAAAGGGAGTGGCTGTTAAGATTTCCCTGGCTTTGGGTTGTGATCAGACAGTTCAGCTGCCTTGTGAGCATCCACGGCTTAACGTGCCTGGTTATCCAAGTGTGTGCCGCAAGGGTCGGGGGGGACTCGGAGAGTGAGTCACTGAGCGGTGCCGACTGAATGGCAGGGAGCTCTTCCCCTACCCTGCCCCGTAAGAAAAGTGCATAGCAGAGAGCTAGCACACATCTTCCGCCTCGGGAAGTGTACCGTGGCCCTTCCCCCATGAGCAAGTGGAAACCCTTAAATCTGCTCATTTTCATGTCCACAAGGAGAAGAGTGGATCTGTGATGCAAGTGGGATTATTTGGTCATGAGTATCTGCTGACTCAGTCTGGAGAGGATTTTGAAGGAGATGAGATGAAATTTCATCTGTGCTGCAGAGAGCAGGGGGCGCGTTGCTGGCTGGAGAGAGGACTGTAGGCCGGGTGTGAGCCAAGGTAGGTGAGGGAAGCATGGGGCTGGGTGAGGGGAATGAGGGCAGCCTGACATGTAATCTTGGTGTTACAAGATTGATGCCCTGTTGGCCTTTGGGCCACATGATATTACGAGAGTTCAGGAGCCCCACGACCTTCTCTTTTTCTAGATCCCACTTACTGTACTTTCAAATTTTTAAACAGCGGGACTTGGAGCTGGGAGCCTTCCTCTTACCGGGACCGTCCTGAGTTCAGGAGGGGGGCGCAGGTTGGACCTCCTGTGTCTTAATGTCTCGGAATGGCTTGACCATCGCAGCACCCCCTTTTCTAGTGCTCGACACATCAGCTGCCCTGGGACCTCCAAAAGAGCAGCCTTTTGGCACCTTCACCTGGGAGGTAGCTGCTTTTGGGCTTAGCTTTGGACTCACTGCACAGGGTGTTTGGGAGAATGTCTCTGACCCGAGCAGCTTTATTAAGACTGTGATCTTGGCAAGGGAGAGAAAACCCTACGTATGAATGCTGCAGGTTAAAAGGGAGAGACACCTAGAAATCCATCGTAAGTAAGTAGCAATGCAAGGAGACCAGTTTCTTGTCTTATGCAGAATGCTGTTCTGGTGCCTGCTTTCCTAGGAGCCATTAACCATCAGGTTGCTGCCTTGCATCCATACATATTCTTTCTTAATGCTTAGAAGGGGGAAGATGCTTTCAGGTTGTTCATGGGCCTCCTGTCCTTCCGTACACACCAGAAGCTGCCTTTCTTCCCACGTGTACATATTCAATTTTGTTCTCTTTTGGGAGCTTTGGCTGCTCCAGTCCTGGCCCATATTTTCTGACTGAGTATTCTCAGTGCCCCAACCAAATCCTCTCCAGGAAATCTCTCTGAAGGTTTCTGGAGCAGGGACTGCTTTTCTTTCTTTTCTTTTCTTTTCTTTTTTTTTCTTCCTCTCGGGCTGCTCGGCTTTAAACACGTGTTTGGATGTTTATCATCTCCTGGTAAAGGGAATGCTGGGGATACAGGTAACTTTTCCCATCCGGGAAAGCATGGAAGGCAGTATTCAGCAGAAGAATGGGGACTGATCATTTGGGGCCTCTTTTTACTTTGTCAGCCCACCCAGTCCTTACGGAAGCTAAGTGGCATATCTACGATGCTATATTATCAGGCAAAAGCAATTCCAGAAAAAAAAAAAAAAAAAAAAAGCAGTACAGCATAATAGATGAGGTTTGGGCAAGATCCGTAGGTGCTGTGCGGTGGGTAATGAAGAGATAGAAATATTTTGTTTTTATAAAAGTCATCTGCCATTACTGGAAGAAAAACATTAAACGTTACAGAAAGCAACCATGTGGAAAATGAGAGTACCTGATAATTCCTCTGGTAATCATGTGAGTATAATGTCCTCCCAGGCTTCTGCATGTACATACCCATTTTTTATTTATTTTTATTTTTTTTAAGATTTTATTTATTTATTTGAGACAGAGAGAGAGTGAGAGAGAGAGAGCACAAGCAGGGGAGAGGGAGAAACAGGCTCCCCACTGAGCAGGGAGACCGATGCGGGGCTCCATCCCAAGACCCTGGGATCATGACCTGAGCCGAAGGCAGACGCTTAACCAACCGAGCCACCCAGGTGCCCCCGTACCCATTTTTTAAAAACCAAATTTGGGATTATTCTAGGCATCTCCAAAGATACGATTTATAATCTCTCCAAAGTTAATATACCATGATTGTTTCCCCAGGTCATTAAGTATTCTTCTGCACATGATTTCTTTTTTGTTGTTGTTGTTAATTTAAAATCAATTAATTAACATAGAGTATATTATTAGTTTCAGAGCTAGAGTGTAGTGACTCATCAGTTACATCTCACACCCAGTGCTCATTCCATCAAGTGCCCTCCGTAAGGCACATGATTTCTAATGACAGCATAGTATTTGATAGTTGATCATTCAAATGAATAGAATATGACGTATTTACACAGCACCCTGTTATTCCACCTGTGGTTTGATGGACAAATACTGTTTTAAAGGAACCTTACGTGGTGCTGTGAAAGTAGATGACTTAGGTTATATAGTTGTGGTTTGGCCACCTCTTAAGTCTTCTGAGCAAGGCTGACAGTGTCAGCCTCCATTTCCTCATTGGTAAAAGAATGTTATGAATAGTAACTGCTTCCTCAAGTGGTGGTAACAATTAGATGAGCTGCTCCATGTTCATTTCTTAGCATGGATCCTAACAGACTAATCAGTAAATGTTAAAAATACATAACCTGAGTTTTGTCTTGACGCTTCACCATCTTACGTACTCACCTCGCTGTTAGAATTAGGGTCCCAGGGAATGAAAACTGTTTTCATTCAAACAAGCAGAATTTCAGAATGTAGACTGCTTTCAGATAAGGAGCCCCATTTATTCATTGAGTGCCTTGCACATCGGGGCTTTGGCCAACTGTCTGGACTTCACAGGAAAAGAAAGTTCTGCGGCCTCTGCAGTTGTGTGCCCCATTTTGGTCTAGAGCAAAGCAGGTGGGAAACCACCAGTTACAATCAGTCCTGTATTCTATCTTTAATAGTCTAAAGTCTTCTATCTTCGTGCGTGCAGGCAAAACCAGTCAAACTTTCTTGTTATACTTGTTTGTTTCTTTTCTTGTTTGTTTTTTTTTTTTTTTTCTTTTCCAGCTCTTATCCTGAACAAATTTCAAACATCCAGAAAGGATCAGGGCAGCACACCAAACACTTACATGATCTCTACCTAGGTTCAGCAGTTTTTGTCCTGGTTTCTGATATGTGAGTTAAAAAATGTGAGATCCTGACTGCATTTCCTGCTGTCTAACAGGATTGTGCTGCAGAGCCTCACACGGTGGGCAGAAAGTGCACGCTCAGGGCGCCTGGGTGGCTTGGTCGGTTGAGTGTCTGCCTTCGGCTCGGGTCATGATCCCAGGGTCCTGGGATGGAGCCCTGCATCAGGCTCCCTGCTCGGCGGGAAGCCTGCTTCTGCCTCTCCCACTCCCCCTGCTTCTGATCTGTCTCTTTCTCTGTCAAATGGATAAATAAAATCTTTAAAAAAAAAAAAAAACAGTGCACACTCTCACTCAGGCCAATGGCTGATGGAAAAGAGGTCAGAGTGGAAGGACCCTGGTTAGTGGCAACAGATTGATTGTTTGTATAATACAAGTTATGGAAAATAAATCTCAACGTAGCTTCTGGCTGAAGGGAAAGAGCGTAGATCCTGGTGTCTATCAACATGACAAGCTGTGTCGAGTGAAAAATGTAATTTGCAGAAGGATAGAGAGTATATCATTTATTTCATGGGATAATCAGGAAGCAACAATGTATATGGTTTGTGGATACATACAAATGTGATAAATCTATATAATCATAGGAAGGAATCCCACTATTTCTGAATAAAGGTTTCCTCTGGTTAGGGAGTGGAGGGGATGGATAGCATTCAGGAGGGGTCCACAGGGCTTCAGCTGAATCCGTAATGTTCAAATTGACCAAAGTAGGATGGTGGGCACAGAGGTTCTTACTCTTTTTATACTTTTCTGTATGTAAGAAAATTTTAATTTAGAGAACTAGAGTGAAGAAACATTGTTTAAAAGGCTTCTTAGAATCTCAGGCCATTTATTTTGTGGTTGTCAAAGTGGAAACCGGGGGAGTTCAGTGTTTTGTTTTTCATACATATTTTTAAATTTAATTACCGTACTATAAAATTGACGTTTTGGTATACAGTTCTATGAGTTGCTTGCACTTCTTCACTGTTGTGAATGATGCTGCTATGAAATGGGTGTACAAATGTTCCTTAGAGACCCTGCTTTCAATTCTTTTGGGTATATACCCAGAAGTGGAATGGCTGGATCATATGGTAATTTCATTTTTAATTTTTTGAAGAACTGCCAAACTGTTTTACACAGCTCCTGTACCGTTTTACATTCCCACCAAGAGTGTATAAGAGTTCCAATTTCTCCACATCTTTGCCAATATTTGTTATTTTCTGTGGGGTTTTTTTTTTTTTTTTTTTGGTAGTAGCCATTCTAATAGTGTCAGATAGTATCTAATTGGGATTTTGATTTGCATTTCATTTTCTAATGTCCCATGTGATTCCTTCTTTGATCCATGGGTTTTTTAAGAGTGTGTTATTTAATTTTCACAAATTTGTGAATTTTCCCATTTTACTTCCATTATTGATTTTTAACCTCATCATGTTGTGGTTAGAGCAGATACTTTGTATGATATCTACCTTTTCTAAATTAAAAAAAAAAAGATTTTATTTATTTGAGAGAGAGAGAGAGCATGAGCAGGGGGAGGGATAGAGGGAGTGGGAGAAGCAGGCTCCCTGCTGAGCCCAGAGCCCGACATGGGGCTCGATCCCAGGACCCTGAGATCATGACCTGAGCTGAAGGCAGACGCTTAACCGACAGAGCCACCCAGGTGCCTGGTATCTACCTTTTTAAATCTATTGAGACTTAACTTATGGCCTAACATGTGATCTATCCCAGAAAATGTCCCATGGGCACTTGAGAGGAATGAATTCTGTTGTTGCTGGTTAAAGGCCCTTTATTTCCTTGCTTTTCTTCTCTCTGCTGTTCTATTTATTATTGAGAGTGGGATGTTGAAGTCTCTAGCTATTACTGTAGAGCTGTCTATTTCTCCCTTTGAATCTGCCCATTTTTGCTTTATATATGCTGATGGTCTGTTGTTAAGTATATAAATGTTTATAATTGTTACATCTTTTTGTGGTATTGAATGTTTTATTAATAAATAATATCTTCTGTCTCTTGTAAACTGTTCTGATTTATAGTCTATTTTGCCTAATATTAGTATAGCTGCCCCTGCTCTTTATTTGGTTACCATTTGCATGGAATATCTTTTTCCATCCTTTCACTTTCAACCTGTTTGTGTCTTTGAATCTAAAGTGAGTCCCTTTAGAAAAAACTGTTAGACAGTTTTAATCTGTTTACATCTAAAGTAATTACTGAGAAGGAGGGGCTTCTGTAATTTTGCTAATTGTTTTCCATATGCTGTATAATTTTTTTTGTCCCTCATTTCCTGCATTACTGTCTTCTTTTGTGTTTGGTTGATTTTTCGGTAGTCTAACAATTTAATTCCCTTATCATTTCTGTTTGTGTATATTCTTTAACTGTTTTCTTTGTGGTTATCATGGGGATTACATTTAATATCCTAAAGTTATAGCATTTTACTTTGAGTTTATATGAGCTCAATTTAAATAACACACAAAAAGCTGCTCCTTTATAGTTTCATCCCCACCCCTTTCAGGTATCGATGGCACAAAATTACGTCTTTATGCAATGTGTGCCCCAAAACATAAAGTAATTATTTTCAAATGCATTAGTCTCTTAAATTATGCAGAAAACAAAATGTGGAGTTACAAACCCAAATTATAATAGTAGTTTTTACACACTGTGGTTTTTTTAAACATATTAATCTCTTAAATTATGTAGAAAACAGAAAGTTGGAGTTATAAACTATTTAGATAATACTAGCTTTTATAATTGCCCATGTATTTACCTTTACCACGATCTTTATTTCTTTATATGGCTTCGGGTGATGGTTTGGTGTCCTTTTATTTCAACCTACAGGCCTCTTTTAGCATATCCCTAAACCCCAGCAACCACTGATTAGTTCTCCTTCACATAGGTTTATTGTTTAGGGAATGTCATCAAAATGGAATCCTGTAGTATGTAACCTTTTGAGACTGGCTTTATTCACACAGCTTTAAGAGTCATCCAAGTTCTTGTATATATGAGTTCATTCATATTTTTGTTGCTGAGTATATATATATACCACATTTTATTGGTATGTCTATACCACAATTTGTTCATCCATTCACCCCTTGAAGGGCATCTGGGCTGATTGCAGATTTTGGCTAGAGGTGCTGTGAACAGCTGTGTAAAGGTTTTTGTGTAAACAAGCTTTCACTAAACTAGGGTAAATAGGTAGCAGCAGGATAATTGGGTCAAATGATAAGAGTATTTTTAACTTTTAAAGCTTTTTATAAACTTTAGAAGAAGCTCCCAAACTGTTTTCCAAATTGTTTTTACATTTCCACCAGCAATATATTATGAGAGTTCCCATTTCTCTACAGTCTCTCTAACATTTGCTATTGTTAGTATTTCTATTTTAGTGATTCTTACAGGTGAGGAGTTGTATGTTATTGTGGTTTAAGTTTGCATTTCCCTAATGATATGAAACATCTTTCACTGTGCTTATTTGCCATCCATATATCCTTTTTGGTGAAATGTCTGTTCAAATTTTCTAGCCCATTTTTTAATTGGGTTGTTTGTTTTCTTATTATTGAGTATGAATATTCTTTATATACTCTGGGTAAAAGTCCTTTGTTGGGTATGTTATTTGCATATGTTTTCTCCCATTCTATAGTTTGTGTGGTCATTTTTGTCAAAGTGTCTGACACAGCGAAATTTTAAATTTTGACTAAGTTCAGTTTATCATTTTTTGAACGTCTTGTGTTTTTGGTGTCATGTTTAAGAACTACTTGCCTAACTAAAGGTCATGGAGATTTTCTGCTATGTTTTCTTATAAAACTTTTATAATTTTACATTTTCTTTGAAGATTTTTTTAAAGGTTGTATTTATTTATTTGAGAGGGAGCATGAGCAGGGGGAGAAGCAGAAGGAGAGGGAGAGGGAAAAGCAGACTCCCCACTGAGCAGGGAGCCTGATGCAGGGCTCTATTCTGGGACTCTGGGATCGTGACCTGAGCTGAAGGCAGGCACTTAACTGACTGAGCCACCCGGGAGCCCCTACATTTTCTGTTTAGATTTATGATGTAGCTTTTATGTAAGTTGTGAGGTTTAGGTTCAATGCATTATTTTATATATTATGTCAAATTACTGTGATACCATTTATTGAAAAGGCTATGGCTTTTCTTCACTGAATTGCTTTTGCACTACTGCGAAAAATCAAATTACTATATCACTCTGGGTCCATTTCTGGACTATTCTGTTTCACTGATTGTTGTCTTTTCTTGGCCAGTATTGTACTATTTTGGTTGCTATAGCTTTATAGTAAGCCTTAAAATCTGGTAATGTGATTCCTTCATCTTTCTTCTCCTTTTACAAAATTACTTTAGCTATTCTACTTTCTTTACCCTTCCATATACATTTTAGAGTCAGCTTATCTGTATGCAAAATATCCTGTTGGGATTTTGGTCAGAAGTATATTGAATTTATAGATAATTTTGGTGAGAATTGACATCTTTGCTATGTTAAGCCTTTCAGTCTTTGAACATGGTATGTCTATTTCTTTAGGTCCTCTTTCATTTCTTTTGTGAACTTTTTACAGTTCTCAGTATATAGATTCTGTACATATTTTCTTAGACTTATACTTAAGTATTTTGGTTTTGGGGGGAGATATTATAAATAGTATTTTTTAAAAAAAATTGGTTTCCAGGGGTGTCTGAGTGGCTCAGTCAGTTAAGCGTCCGACTCTTGGTTTCGGCTCAGGTCATGATCTCGGGGTCCTGGGATTGAGCCCTGTGTCAGGCTCTCCACTCAGTGCGGAGTCTGCTGGAGATTATCTCTCTCTCCCTCTGCCCTCCCCCTGCTTGCTCGCTCTCTCTTTCTCTCTCTCTCAAATAAATAAAATATTTTTAAAAATTGGTTTCTAATTTTGTACTGTTATTATGTAGAAATATTACTGATGTTTATGTGTTGACCTTACAACCTTGCTAAATTCATGCATCAGTTCTGGGAGTTTTTTTGTAGACTCTTTGAGATTTTCTACATGTATAATCATGTTCGTTGCAAATAGGGACAGTTTTATTTCTTCCTTTCCAGTCTTTATTATTTTTGGTGCCTTATTGATTTTGAGAGTGGGCACTCTTGTTCCTGATGTTAGTAGGGGGAGCATTCAGGTTTTCACCAGTAATTATGATGTTGGGTGTAGTATTATTTGAGAAGTCCTTTATCAGGTTGAGGAAGTTCCCTACTTTTCCTAATTTGTTGGTATTTTTTATCATAAATAGATGTTGATTTGTGGCAAATGTCTTTTCTGTATCAGTTGATATGATCATGTACTTTGTATTCTTTACACTGTTAATCTGGTGG
Organism: Phoca vitulina; assembly: GCF_004348235.1. Classification (NCBI taxonomy): domain Eukaryota; kingdom Metazoa; phylum Chordata; class Mammalia; order Carnivora; family Phocidae; genus Phoca; species Phoca vitulina. The sequence continues at coordinate 4,842,542 of NW_022589772.1, read as the reverse complement.
AATTTATTAACTGAATTTCAAACACTGAATCAACTTTTCATTACCAGGACAAAAAACACTTGGTCACAGAATATTATTCATTTTTTTCTTTTTTTTTTAATTAGGCTCCACATGTGTGGAGCCCAGTTCAGGGCTTGAACTCATGACCCTGAGATCAAGACCTGAGCTGAGATCAAGACTTGGATGTTTAATCAACTGAGCCACCCAGGCGCCCCCAGAGTCTTATTCTTTTTATATTGCTGCATTAGATTTGCTAAAATTTTTTTTGAGAGTTTTGTGTCTGTGTTCATGAGGGATATTCATTTAGTTTTAGTTTTCTTTCTTTTTTTTGTACTGTATTTGTCTGGTTTGTTATCTGCATGATAATAGCCTCATAAAATGAGTTGAGAAATGTTTCCTTCTGTTTTATTTTCTGGACAAGATTGTATAAATATTTGGTAGACTTAGTCACGGAAACCATTTGAGTCTGGAGATTTCTTATTCAGAAGATTTGAACTACAAATTCAGTTTTTTAAAATGGCATGTTTGACATGTAACATATTAGTTTCAGGTGTATAACATTATGATTTGATATTTATATTCTGAAACATTCATCATAATAAATCTAGTTAATATCCATCACCACACAGTTACAATTTTTTTGTGATGATAACTTTTAAGATCTGCTCTCTTAGCAACTTTCAAATATACAATGCAGTATTATTAACAATAGTGACCATGCTGTATGTTACACCCCCATCACTTATTTATTGTATAACTGGAAGTTTGTGCCTTTTGACCACCTTCACCCATTTCGCCTACCCTGACTCTCCACTTCTGGGGACCACCAATCTGTTCTCTGTATCTGTGAGCTCAGTTTTTGTTTGTTTGTTTTTGTTTTTTATATTCCACATATAAGCGAAATTGTATGGCATTTGTCTTTCTCCATCTGACTTATTTCCCTTAGCGTAATTTCTCAAGGGCCATCGATGTTGTTGCAAATGGCAAGATTTCCTTTTTTATGGCTGAATAATAGTCTGTTTTATATTTCTTTAATAGGACTGTTCAGGTTATCAATTTCATCTTGGGGGAGTTTTGGCAATTCGTGGTTTTAGGGGAAATTCTCCATTTTATCTAAGTTGTCAAATTTCTGTGCGTAGAATTGTTCCTAGTTTCTCCTTATTATCTTTTAGTTCCTGGGGGGCGTGTGTGTGTGGGGGGGCTCTGTAGTGATATCCCTGCTTTCCTTCCTGATGTTGGTAAGTCCTGTTTTCTCTCTTTTTGTCCATGTCATTCTTCCTGGAAGTTTATCAATGGTATTGACTTTTTCAAAGGCAAGCTTTCAGTTTCATTGATTTTTCTCTGTTGTTTTTGTTTTTACTTCTAATGATTATTGCTCCTATTATTGTTTCATTCCTTCTGCTTGCTTTTGGTTTATCTTGCTCTTGTTTTCTGGATTTTTATGGCAGAAGCTTGGATGACTGAGTTGAGATGATTCTTTTTTTTTCTAATATCTAAATTTTATGTTATAAGCATCTGACACATTTTGATATGTTGGATTTTTATTTTTGTCCAGTTCAAAGTATTTTATAATTCCCTTTGAGAATTCCTCTCTATGAATTGGCCTTTCCAGTCACTTATAGAACTTGCCATCTGTTCCATACTTTTAGGTTCTTGGTTGTAATCAAGTGCATTAAATTGAAATATAAGTCATCTCACGAAGATTTTTCGTAGCTTCATTTGTTGTTATTGAATAGTAATGTGATATTCATTTACATTGCTTTATTAAGAATAATAGTAGCTGCCATGTATTGAGTGCTTACTATGTCCTAAGCATTATGTTGATCGGTTTACATGGTCTCATTAAATTCTCTCAACAAACTTTTCAGCGAGGTACTGTTACTAGCCCCATTTTATGATTCAGGAAACTGACACACGTATTTTAAGTCACTTGTCCAGAGTCACTCAGCCACAATGTGGTAGATCTGGAATTTGAGTGTAGGTTTGTGCCAAACCCTGAATTCTTCACCATTATACTACATTTCCTTTCATTATTTCATTTCTTGCCTTGTCAGTAAGATGTTATTTTCTTGAAGGCAGATACTATGTCTTATACTGATCACCTTTTCCCTACAGCACCTGGAACCATGTTAGACACATAGTAATGGATTGATTTATGTTTGTGGAACTCAATTTAATGGCATGAACTGACCCGGAAGAGAATTAAACCCGTGACATTTGCCATATTGCACCAGTTTCTTACCAACTAAGCTAATTTAGCTCGGTCTCCTACACAAAAACAAAAAAAGCTGACAAAATATTTGTGACAATAGTAATGGCCAAGGCTTTGAGCTGTCAAGGAGATTTATAAGTATGACTAACTGAGCAGGAGTCCATCTCCAAGTTGTGCTGTTCAGTCCTGACCTTCAGTCTTGTCCTTTTGCTCTCTATGGAACTCCTTTTCTTACTTCGAATTTGTTTCACCGTTCAACTCTCTCACATGATTTCCTTTCTCCCCCTCCCCGCCCTTTACATCTTGAAGCTTTAGGCGAACTCTTCACCATTTGTTTATGAAACACATATGTGAGTCTTACTATATACCGTGTGCTCTTCTAAGCACTTTATACATATTAACTCCGTGTAACAATCCTACAAATTGGGTACTGTTGTTCCCCTTGTACAGATGAGGGAACTCTCACAGGACTTTCTAGGGGCTCATTATCCATTTCCCATACACAATAGAAATCTGAGCGGTAGGCTGGAGGTGGATATAAGGTGAAAACAAAAGCCTTTGGCTTTCATATGGCCAGTCACTTACCTGTTGGGCTGTGCTCAGGGTCTATAGAGGGCAGTGCAGGTACATAATTGGGGGACAGCTTTGCCACAAAACACCCAGGGGGTTCTGTTGCCCTTAGGCGTGGCCCTCTCTCCCAATGGGCAGCCCAGAATCTTTTCCTACCTGGCCTACACTCTAACTGACTCTCTCTCTCTCTCTCTCTCTCTCATACACACACACTCACAGAACATGTATAATGTTCGTGGTTCATGTTTTGGATTTAAAGCAGGGTACAGTGGCAAAAGCACGGTCTCAAAACTTGGCGAGACCTGAGTGTGACTTCTCCCTCCGACTCTTGCTAGCTCTGTGATTTGTGGCAAGTCATGTAGTCACTCAGTGTTTTGATGTTCTCAACTGTGAAATTAAAGAAGATGATAAAGATTATAATAAAAACTGAGGGATAAATCAGATGAGGCATTTGACTACTTAACCCAGTGATTGGCATGTAGAAATGCTCTATACATGTTTAAATGCTTTTGTAATTATTGATGTGTAAGACCTTTTTATATATTAGGGATAATCCACGCTTTGGCATATATGTAGCTTGTAGAACTGAATTTTGAGGACCCAGAACAGGCTTGTCTTTATGTGGGAATTTCTTCGTTGTTTTGAATCTTGACATTGGTTTTATCTTCTCTATTTCTGACCTTTCATGGGCCCTTGGGATCAATTCCATCATCCTCACGATTTAACTTTTGGCGCCCAGAGAGCTAATTGGCTTTGTATAAATGCCAGCATTCTTTTAGGGCCAGTGGCAAAGCCTGGCACTGGAGTCCAGCTTTACCTGGACTATTAATGTGATGTTTCCCTCTCCCAGGGTGAATGTTTAGGCTGTGGCTAAACAAGACTGTGTATGCCCAGGGCCTCCCTTAGGCAGGCCCAGGGATAGAGTTAGGCCGGGCCTGGAATGGCCACTAATGACCCCTGCTCTAGGCACTTGAGGCTTGAGTGAGAGTCTTCAGCAATCAGTTCTCAGAGCACGGAGTGCCCCCTGGAATGACCCTGTTGTAAAAGCATGGTAACCTGGCCAGCCCTGGGAGGCCGGAGTGACATCACATTGGTGCTGGAGGACCGTGATTGCTTGACGTGGCCTCAGAGCATTCTCCCCTTGGTCACCCCCCTGAAAGCGTATTACGCCTAGGCCAGGGGATGGATAAGATGGTAGAAAGACCTCTGAAACCCAAAGGGAGGAAACAGGAGCCTCTCTGACTCTCCACCTGAGGTCACATTTGTGAGGGAGGGTGGCGGGGTGGGGGGGGGGGCTCTGGTATCAGGCAGCGAGAGGGATATAAGAGTTTGGGGTCTCAAGTTAGATAAACCTGGGCTTGAATCTTGGCTCTTCTATCTTATGTGTGACATGAACCAGGCCACTTTGCTTCTCTGGACTTGGTTTCCTCGTCAACAAATGGGAAAAGTAATTGTACCTGTCTCAGAAGATGGCTGTAAAAATTAAGCGAGAGAATTTATGTAAAGCAGTTAATTAGATAACTTGCCCAGATTATGTTAAGTGCACGTTATCATCATCCTTGTGGCATTGGTAGAAACGAGCAACAGTAATAAACAGACTGCGGGAAATGAAAACCATCCTTGGGGCTTCTGTGCTGTTCTCGTGGGTCTCCTTGTAATGTCTCTCTGTCTTAGGCACGCATCTGTGAGCTTTGAGAGAATACCTAGAGTTCTTGAGGGCCTTCAAAGGGCGCCTGGGTAGCTCGGTCGGTTAAGTGTCTGCCTTGGCTTCAGGTCATGATCCCAGGGTCCTGGGATCGAGTTCCACATTGGGCTTCCAGTGGCGAGTCTGCTTCTCCCTCTCCCTCTGCCCCTCCCCCCTGCTTGTGCGTGCACACTCTCTCTCCCTCTCTCTTTCTCTCAAATAAGTAAATAAAATCTTAAAAAAAAACAAAAACAAAAACAAAAAGTATGGGCTGCTTTCCCCTTCCGAGCATGGGAAAAATCCTGGTATCTCAGGGGTGCTGTGTGAGTGTGTGTGAGTGTGTGCATGAGAGAGAGAGAGAGAGAGAGGGGGAGACAGAGTCGACTCAGCACTGGTTGTACCTGACCCATCAAATCCGCTTTTCTTCACGAGGAAGTCCGTGTGTCATTCTTTTCTTCTCCCTCAGTTGTAAAGGACCATTTGCCTCGAATGATGAAAGAAGCTGCTGAAGTCCACCCTCAGCGCTCTCTCAGGCAGAGTTGGTTCCTGACCTGGTTGTTCTTGACTGACAAAGGGTTTCTAGCATATGCTTCAACAAGTCTGGTGTTAGGAAATGATTATTACCCGATGCTGGAGACCAGTGGTTTTCTTCTTCTCCTTCCTCCCCCCGCCCTTTTCCTTTTTTGTTTTGCCTTTAAGTCACAAAACCCAATCTGGAAAATCGATCAAAGCAAGCCTGGAAGGCTGCCACCTCTGCCATCCGCACCTCCTACAGCAGCCCTGAAGACTTTTCTAAGAAAGTCGGGGAACGCAGTTGACAAAACACTGCAGTCGGCTGGCTGGTTTGACTCGCCTTTTCACGCCTAGGCCGCTCTTTGGGCAAAAGGATCAGACATGGGTGTGTAAATAAACAGCCATGTCACACGAAACAGGTACCCCAGTGCTCTCATCACAGGGCACTCGCTTGGCGGAGCCCCTCTTTTCAACTGTCGCCTGAGCTGTGGCGGCCGACGCTGCTGATGGGGACCGACTGGACGTTTAGGGAGCACGGAGCTCATTATGTAATCAAGTGGCATAGCCAAAGTGTGTTCAGGGAGCATCTGGGGGATTTTTGAGGCAGCGGTCAGAACATTTCATTAGTGCGGAATATGCCGCTTTAAATGGACTCTGCGTGCGCGCCAACTCCAGTGCCATTTTACACAGAGAGCCACTTGTTTACGTGGCCTCCCGTAGGGCAGGGCATGACTTGACACATTTTTGCCTGCCCGTGCAACAGAGTCTGAGTGTGACCTGGACTTTATCTTTTTTTTTTTTTTTTTCTTTTTCCTTTTCTCCCCCTCCAGGCTCCAGATGCACATGCTGAATGGAGCGCTTCTAGCTCTGCTGTTTCCTGTGGTAAATACCCGGCTGGTAAGTTGCCTCTTGTAAGAACGTGTTGCCAACGTACAAACCAGTTATTTGCTCACTCCTTCAGTATCCAGCGCTTGCCCTCATCCTGCGCTCACGTAGCCATGTGAGCTTTAAAATATGTACATATTTCATATTGCGGTTTGACATCGCCCTTCTTGGATGCAGGGGAGCTTGATGGGTAAGGGTGGGAGTATCTGATGGAACTCTGGGGCTGCATTAAGAGTTCAGGCCAGAACCAGGAGAGACCAAAAACGCCTAAAGGAGCTCTTGAGAGGTTTGGTGGAGAGAAGGGGGGGCAGGGAGCCCCATTTATTAGAGGTTTCCAGGTGTTCTGAGGGGCTCTCGTTTGGATTCAGCCTCATTGGCCCAGAATAATCTGATGGGGAGCCTCAAAGCCTGTCTGCTGTGCCAAGGGTCCCATTGAGCAAGAATTAGTTTCTTTCCCCCATTTACCCAAACCCATAGGGCGGTCTGAGCCACCCCATACCCAGTGGCTAGCCAGTAGAATCCCACTGTAGCAGGGGGCTGGGTGTTAAACGAGCATAGACAGAAGAAGGAGCTATAGGGCTGAGGTGGCAGGGCCCTGTCCTCAGACTCCCTCATGTGGCACTGTGGAGGGATTAGCCGGCCATGTTAGAAAGCACAGGAAAAGAAATCACCTGTAAAATCCTTCCTACTGCTTTCTATTTTCATGACTTAAATTTGCCTCATGCATTCAAGATCATAGTTTAAATCTCAAAATGATAATCCTTCCTCTTTGGATAGCATTTTATAGTTTACAAGGTCTTTTCACATGACAGCTGTGTGACGTAGATAAGGGCAAGCATTATGGCCTCTCGTGACAGAGGAAGACACTGACGTTCAGGGAGTCACACGAGGTCCAAGTGGCAGAGTTAGGAATGGAGAAGCCTCTAGATCCTATACGTGCAGCAATACTTCACTCTCTCCAAGGATTTAGTCACACCCTCCCCACAAGTACTCATGTATACCCCTATGATCATTATATGTTTCTCGGTGCCTATTGTACATCAATAGAAATTAAAAGAAAATGCATTCATCTAAAGCAGTGATTTTGAACCCAGGCTTAAAATTTTGCTCCAGCCTCACCTAGAGGTACTTAAAAAAACAAAACAAAACAAAACAAAAAACGATGAACAACAACAATGGAAAACCAACCAACCAAAATGACTGACGCCCCGGCCCCTCCCTTGGAGTGTCTGAACTCTTGATCTGTGACACAGCCCAGGTGGGCATAGTGTTTTTAAAAAGTGTTTCTAATGTGGAGCTGCAGTTGAGGACCACCGATTTTGTGCAGTGGCTCTGACTTAATGTCTGTCCATAGCAGTTCACCCGAGGAAATGGCTAAGAAATGAGGCTTGCTGGACCTCATCCCCAGAAGGTCAGATTAAGAGGATCTGGGATGATACCAGGAAATGAGCATTGGTAATAAGTCCCCAAGTAATGTTGACTGCTGGGGTCCTCGGACCCCTCTTGGAGAATCAGCATCCTGGGTGATCGTAATTCCAAGTTACTCCAAGTGTGGGACTCCAGGTGAGGTCTGAGGACCAGCATCACGCGGGTGCTGCCTGTTAGAAAGGCAGAATTTGAGGCCCCGGCAGAACCCCTGAACCAAGTGTGCCCGGCCTCTCGTGACCGGGACAATACTGCCTGCCCTCTCCCACCCTGGCATTCCCCCCACCTCCCAGGAGGTCCGACGGTCTATCTACAAGCGTATGAATAAGCGTATGAATAAATACACCACAGCAGCATTTCTGCACTAGGCCTGCTGACACTTCCGGAGTATTTACTGTGCGCCCGGTACCGTTCTAAGTGCTCTATGTGGGCTCATGTATTTGATCCTCACAATAAACTTCTGAGGCAAGGCACTGATAATTATCCCCAAGATCAAAGTGCCGGCAGGGTTGGTTTTCTCTGAAGCCTCTCTCCTTGGCTTGCGGATGGCCGCCATCTTGATGTCTTTTCACATGGTCTTTTCTCTCTGCATGCACATCCCTAGTGCCTCTCTGTGTGTCCACATTTCCTCTTGTAAGGACACTGGTCAGATTGGATTAGGGCCCACCTAATGGCCTCCTTTTAACTTAGTTCTTTAAAGGAGGTATTTCCAAATATAGTCACATTCTGAGATCAGGCCTTCAACATATGAATTTTGGTGGGGACATAATTCAGCCCCTAACAGCTTTCTACTCTGTACAAAAAACAATGTTTCTCTCTCCTTCCCTCTCTCTCTCCCTCCCTCCCTCCCTCCCTCCCTCCCTCCCTCCCTTCTTTCCTTCTCTTTCTTCCTCTCCCCTTCTTCCCCTTTCTCACGGCAGATTTGCTATTATAGTTGCTATAACACCTAATACTTTCTGAATACATATCAAGTTGTAGCCAGCCAGCTCATCAGGAATGTTCAAGAAACTTTCCTTAACACTGAAACTTCCTTGATGAGCTTAATGAGTGATTCCAATCAGTCTGGTAAATAATCTTGGTGCCCTTTTTTCTAAAATGAAGCTGAGACAAGCTCAGGGTGATGGCTCCATTTGCATGTGTCTTGTCAACTGGGTTTGGCTTGGTTATTTTAAATGGTTGGGACCCCTCCTGGGCTACCTCTGGCATTAGGACTTTTTGCTTTGCAACCCCTTAGTTGAGCTCAGACTGACTTAAAACAAGACACAGGAAGGGGTGCCTGGGTGGCTCAGTCGTTGGGCAGCTGCCTTTGGCTTGGGTCATGATCCCAGGGTCGTGGGATTGAGCCCCGCATCGGGTTCCCTGCTCGGCGGGAAGCCTGCTTCTCCCTCTCCCACTCCCCCTGCTTGTGTTCCCTGTCTCGCTGTGTCTCTCTCTGTCAAATAAATAAATAAAATCTTTTTATATAAAAAAAAACAAGACACAGGAAGACAGGCAACTGTATCTTAAGCCTGATGATCCAATTAGGTTGGAACTTAGCTTTTGACTTCTCTGTGCTCTTTCTTCTCGACCCTTTATATTTTTAATCTTCTTTTGTTGTTTTTCTGAGTAGTAATATGGAAGCAAGGAAAAGAAAATGAGCTGGTGTGTATGTCAGTAACACAGTCACACGTACACTCACATGTACAAGGACAGAGAAGGAGGGAGTTTCAGGAAATTGCCACTGTCAGCTAAAGGATTTGGGGTCATCAGTGCATTTCCATTTGCTGTGCTCTGTCCTGTGACTTACTGGCCCTGGGATTTGCAGACCAGCTAGGGAATGCCCGGGTCCCAGTTTCTCCTGGCTCTCCATCCTAGCAGCTGATACCTTGGAGGAAGGAACATGTATTCCAATGGCTCATATTACAAGGAAATGGTCTTTGCTGCCAGGATTATGGAGAAGGTCTGTTTCTGGCTTCAGATGAAGTGTCTTAAGGGCGATTTTTCTTTTGCTCCTTGGAGGGAAGGAGAGAAAATGCATCATGGAACTATTGATTATTAGATTAGCAGGGAGCTAAAAGCTTGTCTGATCTCATCTCATCTTCTAGATGGGGTCCTTAGAAGCCAAGGTGGGTGCCCCTAAAATCCAGCTCTCCTGACTCAGACTTCAGAGCTCTTTTCCTATTCTATGACTGGCGTTCAGGGCGAGTTTGAAAGCTGGTGAATCCAGATGCTGGAGATGCTTCTTAGCTTCTGTCCATCTAAAAGAGTTGGGTCATAGGTTTCTTTGAGAAGCTGAAGAAGACTGTAGAGCCTCTTCCCAGATAAATGCACAAACACAGTTTTGCAGATAATTCCAGGAGACTGTCACCTGCTGTCTCCCCCCCCCCCCTGCCGCCACTGACCCCTAGCCCATCCATGGAGCCCATGTTAAGATCCCTCACCCAAGCTGACAGTAGCCCATGGCTTGACGAATCAATATGCTGCCTAGTTTATGAGCTCCTTGTTATAGCCATTGGCTTTGGGGCTGGTGGTGAGGCTGGGTTCCTTATCCATTGCCTGTGACTTAGCAAAATATATCTCTTCCAGGCCAAAACACCTTCTGGAAAGTAAAAGCCAAGATGTGGGAGCTAAGTAGGTTGCCCATGGAACCTGGGTTACATATTAGATTTTCAGTTCCATCTCTTACCTTGCCAGGTTGATCTGGTCCTCAAGACTGAGGCCCTGGGCATAAGCTGCATCCCCAGCCCTGTACCTTTTCTCCTCAAATGCCAATGAGAGTTCCTTCTGAATGCAGAGTGTTCTGAGCAAGGGAGAGTGGAGACAGAAAACAAACTTAAAACACCATATCAGCCCCCTTCCCAGACTGAAGACTCTAGCCCGGCCTATATTTGCGGTTGCAGCCATCTGTCTTCTATGAGAATAACAAGAAGAAGAATGGTAATGATTCTTTTCATCAAGCTCCTTTCTTCTTCAAGGCCCAAAGCCTCGTGTTTATTATTATCTCATTATCAAAATTGCCCATTATTGTGCAACCCTGTTGATCTCTCATGTTAGTTCTTTCCCCCCTCCTTTCCCATTCTTGCCCGTTTGCTCGGCTCCTGTACTGTTAGATGGTTCTCTTGGATGTCCCTAACCCTGAGACCGAGCGGAAGGGGTTAGTAATGATATTTTCATTACTGGGGCGGCTCCCCAGCTTTCACAGTCGTTATCTTAATGTTCTCGAGGTGCACCTCGTCCCCATGTGTGCCTCTTGGAAAACTTTGCTTTCACCAAGGCAAATAGGCTTGAGAAACTTACTCTTTGCTAACTGGCACATTGAAATGTGCTAATTGACCTAGAAAAGTTATTTCTGTGACTGGCAAATTGAGCTATTTAAAAAACTTATAGTTTGGATTTTGGACCTCAGCTAGGGACAGAATATCCCTTTGCTTTCCTGAGAGTACTTAAATTATGAAAAGCTTGGTTTCAGAAGAGGCCTTTGCTTTCTGGAGAATCGATGTGGGCAAAATTGTGCCTCGGATGTGGAGAAGAGTCTGGTGTTCCTGGACCAAACTAAACCAAATGCTAGGGACTATTCTAGAATATGTCTAATCACCACCTTTATTTTAAGGTTAATCTTGGAGAATCTTCCATCCTCCATGAATCTATCCCAATCAAACAGTCCACCCAGACTTTTATTGAGCATGCTTTGGTATGACATATTGTGCTGTGTGCTGCAGAAACAGCCAGGGTGTATTCCTGGCTCTCTAGGAACTTGCAGTTTAGTTAGAAAGATAAGGCATAAATTATGGCAGCATTAGAATTGAATCATGAAAAATGTATATCGCAAGGCAATTCAGGCTTAATTGCTAAATTGCAGTCGTTCCAAGTACTGAGATGGGAAGAGGATTAATGTTAGCATTTATCAGGAGCCTACTGTGTATCAGGTAATTTACATATGTTATCATTTAACTTGCACAAGAACCCCATTTTACCTATGATGAAATTGGGGTTTAGAGAGGTTGAATGATTTGCTCAGCGTCACATGGTTTCTTTTTCTTTTTTTTTTTAAGATTTTATTTATTTATTTGAGAGAGAGAGAATGAGAGAGAGAGAGAGAGCATGAGAGGGGGGAGGGTCAGAGGGAGAAACAGACCCCAGGATCATGACCTGAGCCGAAGGCAGTCGCTTAACCAACTGAGCCACCCAGGCGCCCGAGTTACATGGTTTCTAAAATGCTACAGCTAAACTCATGCACCCTGCACTCTAATACACTGTCTCCTGGAGAGACCAGTAGATTAAGTGGTCCAAAAAGTCTTCAGAGAGAAATAAAGCTCCAGCTGAGCCTCGAAGGGTGATTAGACTATGCCTGCAGTCATAGTGTTTTTCAATAGTCCCTTTGAAGCAAAGCTGTTCAACTAAGGGAGTGCCATGGCCGGGGCACGGGGGTAGGATCCCGCACATTCATCACCGCACACTCATCACTGAGATTCTGAGGAGCAGGATGGAGAATCATAATTCTGGTGGTATGTGTAGACATTGTCACTTATTTGAAGGCCATCAGAAGATATCCACAACCCTGCTTCTGTTACATCTTTTCACCCTTTATCATCGTGTTTAGATTCCTGTGCATTTCTTATCCTTCCCACCTCTACTGATAAGAATTCGTTACAGGTGGGGACGCCTGGGTGGCTCAGTTAAGCGTCTGCCTTTGGCTCAGGTCATGATCCCAGGACGAGTCCCGCATTGGGCTCCTTGCTCAGCAGGGAGCCTGCATCTCCCTCTGCCTGCCTCTCTCTCTCACTCTCTCTCTCTGACAAATAAATAAAATCTTAAAAAAAAAAAAAGAATTCGTTACAGGTGGATGTGACTTCACGACCAGAAAAGCTCTTGCACAAATATCTCACCGTACTGTATTAAGAATATGGCTGTCTGGGGGCGGGGCGCCTGGGTGGCTCAGTCAGTTAGGCATCTGCCTCCGGCTCAGGCCATGATCCCAGGGTCCTGGGATCGAGTCCTACATCGGGCTCCTTGCTCAGTGGGGAGCCTGCTTTTCCCCCCTCTTTCTGCCACTCCACCTGCTTGTGTGCTCTCTCTGAAAAATAAGTAAATTTTAAAATCTTAAAAAAAAAAAAAGAATATGGATGTCAGGAGCAAGGGTATGGATGCAGGTTCATATCCTGGCTGTGCTACTCCTGTGTGTGTGTGCACGCACATGTGAAAAAGAGAGAGGGAACGAGAGAGGGAGAGGGAGGGAACTTGGCCAAGTTACTTAACTTCCGTGGACCACAGTTCTCCCATCTATAAAATGAAGGTGATAGTAGTGCTTACCTCTTAAAGCTATCCTGAGGATTAAGTCATTAATATGGGTAAAGCATGCAGCCCAGCACCTGGCAAACAGGAAGCGCTCAATCAGTGTTAGCTGTTAGTTATTAGTCTGGGATCCTCACAAAAATCCTGTGAGGTGGAATTGGCATAACCGTTTTATAGATTGAGCCCTCCGAAGTTTTTTTTTCTTTTAAAGATTTTATTCATTCCCTTGAGAGAGAGAGACAGAGAGCACACAAGCAGGGGGAGAGGCAGAGGGAGAGGGAGAAGCAGTCTCCCCGCTGAGCCAGCCTGGAGCCCAATGTGGGGCTCGATCCCAGGACCCGGAGATCACGACCCAAGCCGAAGGCAGACGCCCAACCATCCGAGCCACCCAGGTGCCCGGAGCCCTCCCAAGTTTTAAGTAGCTTGTATAGGGACACAGAGACAGACCTGGCCTGAGAGCTTTGGTCCTTCTGATACAAAGCTCATGGACTTCCTCCTCTCTCCTAATTACTTAAATTGATTTTCAAGTATTGAGCCAAATCAACTCTTTGTGGTAAATTTTATACAATACCCATTAGAGATTTGGGGGATTGATTATACTTTTAGGATTTTTTTAAAATAAAAATAGGATATGCTCATTGAAAAACCAGTAGGAATATAAAGAGAAAGCTAATTATTTTACCCACCAATGTTCAGTCCTGCCCCCCCCCAGGGGTAAGTTGTGATAAAGGCTTGTGTATATCTCTACATTTTTCCTTTGCTCATAATAGGCATTACACTGTAAACATTGCTCCAGTATATTTTCCTTTAACCTAACAGTAGGTAATCAGTAATCTTTGCAGATAATGGACGTAACCCATTCTTTTTTTTTTTTTAAGATTTTATTTATTTATTCATGAGAGACAGAGAGAGAGACAGAGGCAGAGGGAGAAGCAGGCTCCCCGCGGAGCAGGGAGCCCGATGCGGGACTCGATCCCAGGACCCTGGGATCATGACCTGAGCCGAAGGCAGACGCCCAACCGACTGAGCCACCCAGGCGTCCCCCCATTCTTTTTTAATGGCTGCTTAGCACTGCGTAGTTCAGTGGGACTGTATATTCAGCCAGTCCTCTGGGTTCCCAGCACTACATCATAACTAGTCTTTGTGGGCAAGGATCGAGTCTTTTGTGGTGTCTATCCCCTGTAAGACCTTGTACCTAGTATATGGTAAGTATCCACAGATAGAATAAATGAATTAGTCAGCAATCTAAACCTGTCTTGCTCAGGGAAATCCCAGGGATCCCTCTCACACATGTCCTGAGATCTTGAGAGTGAAGACAGAGGGATGATAGATGACATTTTTCCCAGGTGAATTATTTTTTAAACCACGTAAAATAATGATGTTTTCCTGATTACAACAAAAGACATGTTTATGGGTGAAAATTTGTGAAATACAGAAAAGTATAAGTGAAAAATAAAAATCACCACCAATGCAAAGGTGGTTATATTTCAATACATTTTATTTTAAGATTTTATTTACTTATTTGAGAGAAAGAGTGAGAGAATGAGCAGGGGGAGGAGCAGAGAGAGAGAGAGAAGCAGACTCTCCGCTGAGCAGGGAGCCAGACACGGGGTTCAATCCCAGGACCTTGAGATCATGACCTGAGCCAAAGACAGACGCCTAACCGACTGAGCCACCCAGGCGCCCCTTTTCAATACATTTAAAAAACAACAACAACAAAAAGCATGAGATTTTTGTGCCTTTGTCTTTACAAATGTATAAATGTTTTATTTACAAAAGTAATACCCGTTCATAATGAAAAAAATAGAGAATACAGAGAAACACCAGAATAAAGCACATCATTGAGCAGTAACAACTGTTAAACATCGTTTGCTGCGTATTTTCAAAGTCTTCTGTCTCTGCGTGGATGTTAAGAGTTAGGCGCCCCTAGTCTGGTGTAGGGGTTACAAGTGCCGACCCTGGAGCCACCCCGTCTGGGGTTTTGTGGCAGGCTCCTCTGCCTTTAGCCGTGTGGCTTTGCAAGAGTTCACTCACTTCTGTGAACTCATTTTCTTATCTATAAAATGGTGCCCAGGTGAATGGAGATAATGTGTGGTAAGCACTTCGAGGAGTGCCTGGCACATAGCGTCAAATGCTGTTGCTGTTACTGCTGTTTCCAGTATTATCTTAGAAATCGAGGGGCGTTCCTATGGGCATGTGCTTTTTGTGATGTTCCTCCATAGTACTTTGCCCCCCGCCCCTTAAGCTGTTGGGTGATGGTGAAGTAAAGGGGGCTTTGTTTCTGAATTAGCCATGCTGAGCAAGATTAAAATTCCCTGGCAGGCTTCCTTTTCCACACTAACAGCACCTTTGTTTGTTGCATTTGTTTCAAAGACAGCCTGTTTGCTTTGAGAACTGGCCAGCTCGCTCTCCTCCATTCTGACAGGTGAATTAGGCCCCCTCCTGGTTTTTCTTCTCATTTGAAGAAAATGTCCGGACCTTTGGGTTTGCGGGTGAGGCCCAAGCCCTTCAGCCCATGGAGGGAGGGGCAGCAGTGAGCGAGAATACCAGGCAGTAGCCTTTTTGCCTCCAGAGCTTGTTGGTTCTCTGCCTTTGTTTCATTTTCTTAAAATGAGATTAGAAGGGCCAGCCTCCAGCAGTTGTAACCGATGCTTTTCATCCAACCTTGAGCCATTAACCCCAAGCAGTATATCTTTATGCAATAAAAGCCTTATCTGGTGGGTGATATCACTCTCTCCAGTCTGTGGACCAGTTGTTCTTATGTTTTTAAATTTTATTTATTTGAGAGGGAGAGTGAGCGAGGCCACAAGTTGGGGGGAGGGGTAGAGGAAGAGGGAGAAGCAGACCCCCTGCTGAGCAGGGAGCCTGATGCGGGGCTCAATCCCAGGACCCCGGGATCATGACCTGAGTCGAAGGCAGACACTTAAGCGACTGAGCCACCCAGGTGCTCCTGTGGACCAGTTGTTCTTAACCCCGGCTGCATAGTTAGAAACACCAGAGCCAATTTAAAAACACACCCATTTTCAAAAAGCACCCCAGGTAATTCCGATGTGCAGCTCTGCTGTGCATCCTGTTCCAGTCCCAACCTGCTGCTGAGTGGCACTTGGCGCTTTGAACGAGGTAATGTCACTTCATCGAGCTTCCCATTTCCTCATTTGTCAAATGGGATTAGTAATATCTGCTCTCTCTACCTCACAGATAAGTTATAAAGAAGAGATAACCGATAACAAAAGATAACAAAGAGATAGCAAAGAGCTTTGGAAAGTTAAAAGCACTACACAAATGAGTACTTGCCTTGTTAGCTCTCCCTTCAGTCACTTTTTTTAGGGGGGTTTACTGAGGATGTAATTCACATACCATAAATCTATCCTTTTAAAATGTACAATTCAATGTTTTTAGTGTATCCTCAGAGTTGTGCAATCATCACCACTATATTTAATTTTAGAACATTGTCATCATCCCCAAAAGCAGCATTGTATACCTGTTAATAAGGAAACATTTTCCTCTACCCTTCAATATTCTTCTGGCTGGTCTAAGAATTAAATTGACACAGGACGATTAACGGGAGAAAAAAATTCCTTTGTACATAGAGAGGTCCCATAAATATGGGACCTAAGAAGTGACCAAGAGGCAGCTTTTATACTTTTTAGACAAAGAAACAATAAATTTAAGAGGAACTGACAAGACAAAGAAAACTTAAGTTTGAGAGCTTTAATTTGTAAGGAATTCTAAACAGAATTTGGGCTGGGGTAGTAAATTACTAAAAGTAATAAGATGTGTTTATATAGGCTTCTTTGGCCCTGGATTCATTGCCTTTGCTGATAAGGAAGTCTCTCTACTTTCTGGTGCCGGGAAGGTAGCTTTCACATGGAAACTGTATTTTCTGCTTTCTGGAGACAAAAGGCGGAACATCAGTGTTTTCTTGCACTGGCTGTTTCTTAAGTAACTTTAACTTAAAATAATCATGCCACCGTGGCATATCTTGGGGCAGCTGCCCTGGGCCCCCAGTACCCATTCGTGGTGTCTCTCTATTCTCCCCTCTCCAGGATCTTGCCACTGTTAATCAACTTTCTGTCTGTGGATTTGCCTATTCTGGACATTTCATTTAATTGAAATCATATAATATGTGGCCTTTTCTGAATGACTTCTTTCGTTCAACATAAAGTTTCAAGTTCATCCATTGTTGTTGTTGCATGTATCAGTACTTTATTCTTTTTTTATGGGTGAATAATATTCCTTTGTATGATATACCACATTTTGTTTATTCATTTATCCACTGATGGCCATTTAGGTTGTTTCCATCTTTTGGCCATTGTGAATAATGCCACAGTGAACATTCTTGTAAAAGTATCTGTTTGAATGTTAACTTTTGGGTAGATATCTAGAAGTGGAATTGCTGGATTATATGGTAACTCTGTTTTTTAACCTTTTGAGGAGCTGCCAGATTGTTCTCCAAAGTGGCTATACAGTTTTAAATTCCTACCAGCAGTGTACGAGGGTTCCAGTTTCTCTGCATTCTCACCAACACTTTGTATTGTTGGACCTTTTTTATTATAACCATCCTAGTGGGTGTGAAGTGATGTGTCACTGTAGATTTGATTTGCATTTCCCTGATGATGAATGATGTTGAACACCTTATCATGTACTTATTGGCCACTTGTATGTCTTCTCTCAGGAAATGTCTCTTCAAATTCTTTCCCTTTTTTTGTTGGGTTATTTGTTTTTTATTGTTTTGACAGTTTTTATATATTTTGGATACTAGACTCTTATCAGATATGCGATTTGAAATATATTCTTCCATTCTGTGGGTTGTCTTTGCATTTTATTTATGGTAATCCTTCGAAGCACAGAATCTTTAAACTCTGATGAAGTCAAATCTCTAATTTTTCCTTGGCTGCTTGCGATTTTGGTATCCTAAGAAACTATTGCCTAGTCCACAGCCATGAAGTTTTATGACTGTTTTCTCATCAGAGTTTCATGGCATTAGCTCTTACATTTAGGTCTATGATCCATTTCAAGTTAATTTTTATATGTAGTGTGAGGAAGGGGTCCAAATTCATTCTTTCACATATGGATATCTAGTTGTCCTGGCACCATTTGTTGAAATGTCTTGGAACCCTTGTCAAAACTCATTCAAAAATAAAAGTAAGGGTTTATTTCTGGGCCATCAATTCTATCCCATTGATGTTATGTCTCTCCTTATGCCAGCACCACACTGTCTTGATTATTGTAGCTTTGTAGAAAGCTTTGAAACTGGAAAGTGTGAGTCCTCCAGATTTGTTCGTCTTTTTCAAGATTATTTTGGCCATTCTGGTGCCCTGCATTTCCATATGAATTTCAGGATCATTTTGTCAATTTCTGCAAAGCAGTCAGAGGGGTAGCATTGAATGTAGATCAGTTTGAAGAATATTGCTCTCTTAACAATATTAAGCCCTCCAGTCTGTGAACACAGAATGTGTTCTATCTATGTATTTCGGTCTTCGATGATGTTTTGTAGTTTCTAGAGTATAGGTTTTACCCTTCTTTTGTTATGTCTATTCTTATGTATTTTCTTCCTCTTTTTTAAAAAAAGATTTTATTTATTTGGGAGAGAGAGAACAAGAGAGAGCATGAGCAGGGCAGAGGGAGAGGGAGAAGTAGGTTCCCTGCTGAGTAGGGAGCCTGACACGGGGCTCCATCCCAGGGCCCTAAGATCATGACCTGAGCCCAAGGCAGATGCTGAATCGCGTGAGCCACCCAGGCGCCCCTGTGTTTTATTCTTTTTAATGGTATTGCAAATGAAATTGTTAATTTCATTTTCAGATTGCTCTTTGCTACTCTAGAAATACAGTTCATCTTTTCTGAATTGATCTTGTATCCTGCAACCTTTTGGAACTCATTTATTACTGCTAATATTTTTGTCTGTGTGTGGATTTTTCAAGTTTTGGTTTTTTTTTTAATAGATAAGATCATGTCATCTGCAAATAGAGATAGTTTTACTACTCCTTTCCCATCTGGATGCCTTGTATTTGTTCTTCTTGCCCAGTTGCCCTGGCTGGAACCTTTAGTACAGTGTTTGTTTTTTGTTTTGTTTTTGTTTTCAAAAGATTTTATGTATTTCTTTGACAGAGAGAGGCACAATGAGAGAGGGAACACAAGCAGGGGGAGTGGGAGAGGGAGAAGCCAGCTTCCCGTGGAGCAGGGAGCCCGATGCGGGGCTCGATGCGGGGCTCAATCCCAGGACCCTGGGATCATGACCTGAGCCAAAGGCAGACACTTAACGACTGAGCCACACAGGCGCCCCTAGTACAGTGTTGAATAGAAGTGGCAAGAGTGGACATCCTTGTCTTTTCTCATCTTAGGGGGAAAGCATCAGTCTTTCATCATCGAGTATGATTTTAGCTGTGGGTTTTTCACAGATGCCCTTATCAGGTTGATGAGGTTTCCTCAGTGACCTTTAATAAATGTTTACTATTGGAGAACTGTGGGTGGTAGGATATTGCTTATTGTGGAGTTACTTAGTCATTCAAAGTTTGGAATTGCTTTGGGTGAGAAAATGTCACTTAGTCCCAGGGGAGGCATTGCAGTACTTCAGGGGCTCAGAGTCATCTACATTCAAATTAAAATATGGAAGCTTAAGCATATTTGAAAGAACAGATAAAGCTAATAGAGTTTCTCTTAAATTACAGTGATACTGCATTGCCCTGAGAGAATTAAAGGCAAATAAAAGGATACTTCAGTGCTGGCATATAGTAGCTTATGGAATAGTAGCTGGTTATGGAATAGCTCATATGCTTAGGGTAGATATATTAGTCAGTTCAGACCGCCATAACAAATGTAAATGTCTCTTACAAAGTGTAACTTACTCCATTTTCAGAGTTGCTTTTGTGTCTGCAGGTTTCTTCAAAATAACCGGCTTAGAATAACCAGTTTGCCAAAGAGGCATATCTTGGGGTGGCAAAATTTGTTCCCCTAACAGAAACAAAGAGATTAAGCAATGCACCTAAAGGCACTGAGCTAGTGAGTGGCCAGCTTGCAAGTTAGAACCCATGTTTCTGTTTCCAAAGCCCATTCTCTTTCCACTACACCACCCCACCTTCCATATGGTATCCCAAGTCCTTGACACTCAAAGTGTGGTCCACCGGCGGCAGAATTGGCCTCCCCTGGGAACTTACTAGAAATTCAGTCTTGGGACCCATCCTAGACCTATAGTCTATGTTTTAGCAAGATCTCCTGGGGATTGGTGTACACGGGAAATTTTCAGAAGGCCTGGGAAGCAAGATTGAGAGGAAGCAAGTGATCGATATAGTGTACAAAGGGGCAAAGGCAGCTCAGTCCTACTCGGCTCTCGTTCTGCTACTGTTCTGTCCTTTAAGGAGACCTATCTTCCAGCAGGGGTGGGTGGGGCATATATGGTAAAAATGATCAGGGACCCAGCTGTTACAACTGAGGCCTGAACTATAGGGCTTGGCAAAAATTGAGGTATTTTGCACTTTACAGTATGGAAGTTATACCTCAACAAAAAAGAAAGTAGAAAATTAGGACCTGAAATCCTAAAATCCACTGCAGGTGAATTTTATAATTCATAGAGCATAAATAGGTGAGGAAAGTAAAGTCGAAATCGCCATTTTGATTTTTGAAAGGAGCAAAGGTTAAATACTGGGAGTTCTAGATCTAAGAGATACCCGTTTGGAAGAGCCTCCAGCCAAATTGAGGAACATTGTATGAGGCAGTTGGTCTCTGACCACATGGAACAGGACCAGGAGCCAGCGCAGGCTCCCCAAAATACATTATTGTGAAACTTACTGCGTTTTGTTTTGATAGGATTATTCCAATGTTAATTAGGGGAAGCCAGAGTATAATCTGGATGTTGGTAAGTCATTTTCCCAAGAACTAAGCTAGACAAGCTAGGGAGAACGAAGGTCTCGGTAATGGCCAGTGTGTAGTTAGCTGGCTTCATGGTTTGTTGAACTAATTTAAGGGGTTGATGGCAACTCAGATCAAGGCACAGATGTCTCCCCAAAGGGTCAGATTTGCTTGTGTCCCAAAGCTGGGAAGGATGGCTATGTTGGGCAACAGTTTCAATATTCCAAAACATCCTGAGGAACAGAGAGGAAATTTTTTAGGAGTCAAGGTACAACTCAAATATTTGCTTCAAAAAATCAACTGGATCCTAGCACTTTCAAGCTTGGGAGGCCCTGAGAAACTCAAGTAATCTAACTACGTCATATTGCAGATGATAGAGCCCAGAAATCGTATGGCCAGTGAGCGACAGCTTTATGACCGGAACTCAGGTCTCCTGACTCCCGGACCAGTGCTCTTTCTGCCTCCCCTGTTGCAGAAGTACTGAATGGGATGCTCAGTGTGTGTGTGGGGGGAGGGGGGACAGCTGGGTGGACAGCTGTGGGCACCAGCTGGGTATCCTACCATTTAACTCATTCTGACACTGCCTGGAGGTAGTATCAGATCGCACAGGTTAAGGGCTCAGTCCTGTGAGACTGCTCCCCATTTCTGATGCCAATCACAAGTCCAGCTTGTCACCTGTGCTTCCAACTGACTGGCTGTAAATTGGAGGTTCCCATGACCCCCCCCCCCCCAGGTTCGATGAACTTGATAGAGCGGCTCACGGAAGTCAGAAACATTGACTGATGTTTATCAGTTTATTAGAAAGGATCTTTGAAGGGCAGCCAGATGAAGAGGTATATAGGGTAGAGTTCAGAAGGGTCCGAAGCAGGTGTGCCATTCACCTGGCATGTGAACGTATTCACCAGCTGGGAAGCTCATCAACTCTTGTTGTTCAAGAGTTTTTATTACAGAGCCCGATGCGTAGCCACCCTTTCCCAGAGGTCAGTGGGCATGGCTGAACATCCCCCCCCCCCCCATCGCTTTCTGGTGACTGGCCCCATCCTGAGGCCCTGGTTCCTTTGGCGGTCATAGGCTTAAAGCTCCACCTTGTGGGGACTGGCCAGCCACCCTGCAGCTGGGCATGAGGTCTGGGGCACAAGGCAGGTGTGTCCTGTGGTGGTGTTGTCCTTTGAATTATCACCCACCCCACCCCCGTCTTCTGAGGCGGCATTGCTCTGTGGGGCCTGTTCCAGGCATCAGCTGAAAGCGTTTTAATAAAAATGGAACCCAAAGGAGGAGTGATAAGGTATCTGATTTTAACCCGAAGTGAGAGAACACCAGATGTTTCATTCTGTCTGAAGGTTCGAGGGAGGAAAAGCAATTAGCAGCTGCTACTGATTTAGCAACAGACACCTGCTAAATGAAAATCTGTAAAACCGGCCAGGCTTTGGCACCAGAAGTGCGTACGCCGCTTCTCAGACATTTCTGGGAATTGTAAATTATGTTGGCCTAAAATAGGTTGTGGGTGGCAGGGGGGCGAGTGGGCTCTAGAGAAGCGAAACATGTCTGTATAGACCAGGATCGTGTTATTCTGAGATGACAGCAACTTAAAATGGCTCCTTGGTGGGCAAATGGAAAGGAAGGGAAGAGAAGGAATCTTTCAGAAGCTGCCTGGTTACTCCCTGCTTCTCACCTGACTCATAGGCTGTCCCCTGGGGTCCGTTCCGTAGGGGCAGAGTGCGGGCTGACAGAAGGGTCGGGGGAGTCCTGCTTCGCTTCTTCTTGCTGATCCGGAGCACACCTCTCCCCTCTACCAAGGACAGTGAGTTTCCAAACACAAGGAACTTTCAACTGTGGGCTCCCAGCAGCTCCTGCCCTGTGACGGTGACAGACTGTTGGCTCGGGGAGCCATCTGGACATCTTCTGCTGAGCTTGGGCTTTGCTTTGGCTTGGAAAGAGGCCTATCTATGGCTTTCTGCTTTCCAGAATTCTCTTCCCAGTAGACATTAACTACCGTTCTCCCCCATCATGTTCCCGAGGCCCACACTGAGACACAAACAGTGGGAACAGGAATTCATGGAGGGGGCTTTGGGGAATCTGTGTATGTGTTGGAGGGCTGGGAGGACACGAGGTTCTATATGGGGGGTCGGTGTTCAAGATGTGACTGATTATGAAGAGGCCGGTTTGTCATTGGTCTAGATGGTTTCGAAAGAATCGGGCCACTTCCATTTGGGCCTCATGCTACATTCACTGCATGCAACTGTTATTTCTCAGTTTCCAAACTAGGCCAGAGGTCAGTTGCAACTTGGGCCAGAGGGAATGGGCCCTGTCTGGGGAGGAGTGATGGCCGCTTTCCCGTGGAACAAGGGCCAGGGGGTGCTGATGGCACATGCGTGGCCAGAGCTGTCCTGAGAAAATATCACCTCGAACTTGATCCTGGAAGGGTGTTTAAGTGTCCCTCAAGGCCCAACTCCTAGTGCCAAAGGTGGGAACCAAGAGAAGATTCTTTTTTTTCTTGAACCGAGTAGGCCGTTAGGCAAGAATTGTCATTCCAGATACGTTTGAATTTGGAAAGGAACTGTGAGAGAAGGGTGGTGGGAGATCTGAGATCCCTACTCTCCAGCCAGGATTGGGGGAGCTCCACCTTTTCTGGTCTGTTCCCCTGATAGACCTCATTCGCATCAATCAGTGTCAGTAAGTAGAATTAACCACAGCACAACGCTGTATCCTGTGACATATCCTGTGACAACAGGCTCCCCTAGAGAGAGATCTCCAGGGACCCTGTCTATGACCCGAGTGCCCAAGGGGCGCTTATGGCTATATTCTATCTTCCATTGAGTATTGCCAGGAATAGAAGTCTGGGTCTTGTTTTCCAGCCTTCCGCGGTAGTGTCCTTATTGTTGGGAGCAGTCAGGAGGACGTTCTAATTCTCTTCATGGGTTTGGCCATCTGTCTGTTCTCGGTGTTCTCCTGCCATATCTCTGAATAAGTTGATAAATACCTACTAATCTGTCTGTTTGGTATTGTGCCAAGTTCTGTGAGGTATCAGGAAGCCCATTTAACCCTTCATGTGGCCAACATAAGCCCTTGGAATACAGATTTCAACCATCTTTGGATTCATGAGTACTTCAGAATACTAGAAATCAGCATTTAGAGTGTGAATTGGGTGTAAGACCATAAAATTCATATCTTGTTCGTAATAGTTGATACATAGCAGGTGCTCAATAAATATTTGTTGATTGAATGAATGAATGAATGGGTCGGTGTCTGGGGGATCATGAAGGTAGATTCCAGTGTTGATTAGTCCCCATGGCAGTATAATTAGAATCTTCCAGGTCTGGGCTCACATGGTGGGGGTGGAAGACAGGACATTTCAATAGCAGGGGATCAAACCATCATGGACGTGAGTCATTTGTAAGTCAAGTTTCAAAGTCAAGGGCTGCCTCTATACTATAAGGGGCCTCAGCACACATCAAGGTAAGGTAGGTCAGAGGTTAAGAACGTGAACTCTGGAGTTAAGACTGCCTGCCTTATATCCCGGCTCTGTAACTAACCTTGGGGCAGTCGCTTCATCTCTATGCTTCAGTGACCTCTTCTGAAAAGGGGGGATTATAACAATGATCTGATATAGTTGTTATAAGTATTTGTTAATACATATCAAGTACTTAGGACAATGCCTGGCAGAGAAGTACTACGTACCATTAATTATTAATTACGATTATTGTTCTCGTTATCTTTATTGTTGTTTTGAACATTAGTCATATCTCTATCCCTATCAGTATGTTATCCAGGGAATTACCAGTCATTTCTATGAGAAACTATTCTGAGTTTCCCACCTACCACTTAGACTTTTGGAGCCTGGCCTACTAGTATTTCTCCAAGGATAGGTTAAACGCTCTGGATAGGTAATCCAGATTACCTTAGGGAGCTTTATTAAAGTATAGAATGCTGGGCCTCATCCAGGTCCAACGAAGATTCTTCGTCTACAAATCTGATGAAAATAAAGAATCTGCGTGTTCTCTGTGTGTTGGATTAGCCAGGAGCTGCTGCGAGTCAAAGTTTATTATCCTTCAGTGCTAGTAGAAAACCTAGCAGGCGTGGAGCCTGGAAAGAGCTAGAGAAACAGAAGAGAAGACCAGAAGTAGGGAGAGAAGTGAGCAGAGTCTACTCATGTCAGGAGGTGGTCAAGTACCATCTCTGGTGGCCTCCAGGGGACCTGTGACATTCACCTTTCTTTGATTTAGAGATTCATGAACCTGGCTCATGCTTGTAGCAGAGGTGACAAGCCTGGTCAGGGGGAGATGTGAGAGACAGCAGGGCAGAGAGGCCTGTCTTCCAAATGGCTGTCTGGCCCACTGGCTACCTTCAAGCAAGGGCCCCCAAAGAGTAGAATACTAAGCACACTCCCTGCTCAGTTGGCGGGGGGTGGTGGGCTGGGTGCTGAGTGCCCTTGAGCAGTTTTGACTGGGCTGAGAACCAAGTCTCAGATGCCTTTGTCCTCTTCTCTGCTCTCGTGCTAATGTGGGGTTGGTCTTATTTCAAGCCGTCTTATGCTCAAGTCCTTTGAAGGCACTAAAATATAGACAGATGGAACCACAGGCTACCTGGGCCGATGAGGGACCGGAAGTTAGCGCCTGTCCTCACGTACCTCCCGCTCTACGTGGCTTACATATTCTGGGTGGAATCTGTAACCCAAGTCAGGGGAGATGATGCCTTGGTCCTGTCAGGGGTACAGAAGGCCCTCGTGGAGCCCCTTGTCACACCACCGAAGCCAAGAAGGCCCAGCCCTGGGTAAGGCATTCTGCAGGCACAGTTTGGCCTCCACACACAGCTGGTTGTCTTTTGACTTGCGGCCACCCTGGCTCCTCTGCAGGCCTTTTGAACAATCTCTCTCCTTAGCCTTTCCTTGGAGTTCTCTGGAGAGAGCTGCACAAATATTTACTTTACCTCCTTGAGTAAAAAGTCAAGTAATGTGTTCAGGGCTGGACTTGCAGGTCCCAAAGTACCTTCTTGTGTACTGAAAGCTTCTCTCCTTTTTCCACATGAAATTCCGGCTTTGGCTCAGTCTGAAGAAGGAGTTAAGTGTGGATTTAGTGACTTCAGGGCCCCCTGGGTCCTCTTTAATGCCTAGTGCCTGTTTCACGGTAACTCAGTAGGGTAAGGCCTTCAGGCTGCGTAGTAGACCCCATTTCTTTTCTGTCAGGGGAACCTCCTGGAGTATAGAAAGACAACCGTGGTCAAGATCATGCATTCGGGAGCAAGGTGTCCTGGATTCCCATCCTGGCTTGGCCATTTAATGAGCCTTGAGACCTGGGGCAAGTTATTTGATTTAACCCCCACCCCCTTTTCTTTCTAAACCCACCTGGGGTGCCCACAATTGCGGTAATCATATTTATAATCCTTAACTCCTAGCAGACTCCGCCATTGGTCCATGCATGGCCTGCTTTAATTTTCTTCATGGGTGCATTTATTTATTTATGCATAACGTAATAAGCAGTTGCTATGCACCCAACCCAAGAACCAGCCACATTGATAATACAGACATAAGCTGTATGTGCTTCCTCCATCCTGCTCCCTACCTCCTTACCTACCTTGACAGAACCACTAACCTGAAGTTTGGTTATTATTCCTTTGCTGTTTTTGAAAAGTTTTATCTTTCTCTCTCATATGTACATAGGAACATTATATATATATATATATATAACATTATATATAGGAACATATATATATATAACATATTATATATATAATATACATATATGTTCCTACATAAGATATTATTTCATTTTAGTTGTTCTTTACCCTGATAAAAATGATATTATGTTGTATATTTTAGTGTTTTTTTTTTGAACCTCATGAAAATGTTATTATGTTGTATATAGTCTTCTGGGATTTGCTTGTTTTCTTCAACATTATATTACTAAGATTCATCCCTGTTACTTAGTATAACTCTAGTTACATTTTCACTGCGGCGTAGCATTCTGTCCTATGAATAGACCACGATGTCTTTCTCTGTTCTCCTTGAGATGGGCATTTGGTCGTTCCTAGTACCTTGCTATTATAAGAAAACCTCTCTGCACCTCAATTTCCTCCTCTTAAAACTGGAGAATAGCAATAGGAACTACGTCATAAGTGTGTTAGGAAGATGGAAGGAGTTCACAGTTGTGAAGTGCTTTAGTACAGGGCCTGGCTCAATAGTATATGGTGGATCAGGGTCTTCATTTGCTTTCGCTTGGGCTGCCATGACGGATACCGTAGACTGGGTGGCTTAAACAATAGAAACTTATTTCCTCATAGTTTGGGGGGCTAGAAGTCTAAGATCAAGGTGCCAGTAGTGTCCGTTTCTTCTGAGGGCCTCTCTCTTTGGCTTGTAGATGGCGGTCTTCTTCGGCTGTCTTCCCACGGTCTTTTCTCTGCGTCTCTGTGTCTTAATTTCCTCTTTTTGTGAGGACAGCAGGCATTAAGCTAGACCCCACCCATTGGACCTCATTTTATCTTAATTTCCTCTTGAAAGGCCCTGTCTCCAAAGACAGTCTCCTTCCGAGGTACTGGGGGTTAGGACTTCAGCATATGAATTTGGTTGCGGTGGGGTGGGGGGACGGGACGGAGGGAGGACACAATTCAGCCCATAAAAGTTAGTAAGTATACACCATTATGAGCATCATTATCTTCCTCCTCCACCTTGTCCTCCTAATTCCTAAGTCCTAACTCCCCTCCTAAGTAATTCCTGAGCCTGTTAGAGGTAGGAGAAGAAGAGCTAGTGGGTATCATTTTCATCTTGGATAAAGGGAATAGCTAAGTGAGGCCTTGCAGCATGCGTGATGGCTGACTGACCCCAGATTGCCACTTCATATAAGTTCTGTTATGGGCTTGCCTGGCCGAGGCAGGCAGCTCTGGGTTGCTGTATCTCATACCCCAAAAGGCACTTCCTCAAGTAGCTGGGCCACCAGAGCAGACAGCATCTTTCATGTGTCGAAAATCTTCTGTTCTGACATTAGGGAACTGGCTGGGGGCAGTTGGCTGACAACCACATCCCTGTTCTGCTCTCCTGAGGGCTCTGAGCACCAAGGAGGAAGTCAGGAGCAGCACTGATGGGGTTTGGACTCCAAAACGAAGGACCGGTCTCCACCCCCCCCCCAAGCTGTCACTCACCAGTCCCTCTCTCCACAGCAGACCATGAGAATAAGATGGAATACCCTGTACCTGGTAGGGCTATGGGCAGCTGTCTTTACTGGGGCCAGGGGTGGGCTCACAGGGGAAGATACAGTGAGAACAAAGGATTTTGGCAGGGATGGTGGTGGTCTATAGACCCTCCCCCCACTCCCGTTAGGTTACGTGTTATTTTCTTTACATGCGTAGATACTCTGAGAGAGGGGGTTCGTAGAAACTAGAAAAATTCACACTAATCATCCCTAATAGCTGAACGCATCATTCTGGTTAACAATTCCTGCAGTGTAGAGATAAGGAGACTATAACATGAAAGTTCTCCCCTCCCATTCCACAGAGGTGATTGCTGCTAACAGTTCAGTACATTCCTCTTTTGACCTTTTCTTTGACTTTTAAAAACTTTTAGCTTCATGCTTAATGAATGAATACGTTCATTTGTTACAACGCTCCAACTATACAAGTCTAGCGGATCCAAAGTCAAGGTCTCCCCTAGCCCAACCGTCCTTCCCCAACCCCGTCCCCCTGTCCAGTTTGCTAAATATCTTCCCAGTCCTTTCACTATGTATTTTACATACACCTAAAAACACAAATACTCATTTGTCCTTTTTCTTCCACAAAAAAGGATCATGCTTTGTACAATGTAGATTTGCTCAGGTTTTTTTTAAAGATTTATTTATTGATTTGAGAGAGAGAGAGAGTGAGCGAGGGGAGGGGCGGCGGGAGAGGGAGAGAGTCTTTTTTTTTTTTTTTTAACGATTTTATTTATTTATTTGACAGAGACAGACACAGTGAGAGAGGGAACACAAGCAGTGGGAGTGAGAGAGGGAGAAGCAGGCTTCCTGCGGAGCATGGAGCCCGATGTGGGGCTCGATCCCAGGACCCTGGGATCATGACCTGAGCTGAAGGCAGACGCTTAACGACTGAGCCACCCAGGCGCCCCGAGGGAGAGAGTCTTAAGCCGACTCTGCACTGAGCGTGGAGCCTGACATGGGGCTTGATCTCAAGACCCTGAGATCATAACCTGAGCCGAAACCAAGTCAGGCGCTCAATGACTGCATCACCCAGGTGCCCCTAGATTTGCTCAGTTTCACCGACAAATGGTTGTACCTCCCTTTTTTGTAAATGGTTGCATAGTTTGTCCTCCAGAGTATTTTTTGATGACTTTCCCCCTAATGGACAGTTTACTTTTTTGTTATTATGTACTTTTTGTTACTACAAATGACGTTGCATTGAGCATCTTTACACATACAGCTCTGTGTGTGAATACAAGCATCTCTGTTAGTATAAATTCCTAAAAGAGAGTCAAAGTGAATGCGTATTTAAAAATTTGGGTAAATATTGACCAGTTGTTTTCCGAAATGAATGCACCTAGTTTTTCCTTCCCGTTCCTATATCTTAGGACTTGCTCCATATAAGGTTGTACAAATTTACCTCATTTAAATTTATTTAAATTTTTAAAATTTCCCGACTTCTTATTGTTGAAATTTTCATAGCAAAGAGTTGAAATGATAGTATAGTGAACAATGACACGTGCCCTCCAGCTAGATTTAACAACTAACATTTTTCCGTATTCTGTTTCCACCACAACCTCTTCTTTTTCAAAGCAAAGTTGCAGACATCCTGGCACTTCAGTTCTAAGTACTTGAGCCTGCAGCTCCCAAGAGTAAAGATAAAGAAGGGCTCTTGTACAACCACAATACTGTGATCACACTCAAGAAAATTATCCACAATTCTATAATACTATCTACTTTATCTGATAATCAGTTTATATTGAAATTTCCCCAATCGTTCCAAGAATGTCTTTAATTTTTTTTTTTTTTTATATATAATCAGGATTCAGTCGGGTTTCAAGATTGCTTTTGACTGTTCTATCTCTTCAGTTTTTGTTTGTTTATTTTTTTAAAATCTATGAAGAGTCTCCTGCCTTCTTTATGCATGGCACTGAAATTTTGATGAATCCGGGCCAGTCTTTTTACAGATTCTTCCACGTTCCGGATTTGCCAGGCTATTTTCTCATGGCATGTTGTTGATTTTAATGGCGGCATGGTATTCTGTTCCATGAGTATATTGTGGTTTATTTTAGGTTGTGGGTATTCCTTTTGTGGCTCCTCTAACAAGTGGTATTTAGTCCCAAGGAGTTTGTGGCACCTGTAGGCCACAGTAAAAGTCTGTGGTCAGTTAATGAAGACAAAGTGTTCCAAAGCCAAACTCGGTTGGCAGGAACATTACCAAAGGCCTCAGTTAAGAGTGAGTTGCATCCTTTACCCTTCCTTTTCCCCACTAAAGGAGATGGATTATTGTTTTGGTCTGTTCAGGTTGCCATAACAAAATACCACAGGCTGAGTAGCTTCTACAATGGAGATGCATCTCTCACTGTTCTGGAGGCTGGAAGTTTGAGACCGGGGTGCCAAAGTGATTGGGTGACGGCCCTCTTCTGGACCGCAGGCTTCTTGCTGTCTCTTCACAGGGTGGAAGGGGGCGAGGGAGCTCTCTGGGACCTCTTACATGGGCACTGATCCCATTCACAGGGGCTCCACCCTCATGACCTAATCACCTCCTAAAGCCCCACCTCCTAATACCATCACATCAGGGCATGAACTTGCGGGGAGGGACACAAACATTCAGACCGTAAGCAATTATCCTTTCTGATTCTCTGATTTCTTTTGGGATTCTGCAGTCTGGGGCTGAGCTTAGACCAGGGTCCGCCCTTTGTAACCACCTGTTCTTAACTCTGCACCTCATCATCAGCCACGGACTCTTCTGGTAAGGCCAAATCTCTTGCCATGTAGCACGAGCTCTGAGGCTGTGAGCTCCCTGGACTTCTTTCATGCCCCTCTCTCATACAGTGATTCTCACTTCGGCTCATCCTTCCCTCTTCATCTCCCGGAGCCCAAGCTAATCCTTCTCTGGTGCTCCGGGTCCCAGCCCATGCCTGTGTAGGACCTGTCACCATCCAGTGCCTCCTGCCTGTCCCGCTCCTCCAGCTTGTCCCTTCCACTGGCTCCTTCCCTCACCCCATCGATATGTCCAAGTCTGTCCCATTCTTCACAGTTATTTCTCTGTTGATACTAGCCTGGAGTTATGACTTCTGTCTCTCTCCACCCACACATTCTTGTTGAGAGGACCACAGCCCAGAGGTCTGCAAAGTGGAGTGCGTAGATGTTCTGGGGGGTGCTTAAGGAAAACACTAGCACTTCTCTGCATCTTAGAGTTTCATCTTCTTACTTTTCCATGCTAGCGTTTTATAATGTACATGTATAGATCATAACGTACAGTTACACACGTATATCATTTGCCTTTCAACTTTCCAGCTTCCTTGAGATGTAGCCCCACATTCCCACTGACATAGGCCTCCCAAACTCAGCACGGGACTAGCTGCTTTTCTTATACGCTGTCTCCTTCAATCTGCTTCCTTGACCGTAGGCCCCAACATAAGGAGAAGCCCCAACATCCCAACAGCCACCTAGACCCTCAGTCCCAGGGTCATCTTTGGCTTCTTTCCTCCTCCTATCCATTCAATCCAAGTCCTGGTGATTCCACTCCCTTACCTTCTCTCACAGCTGCCCAGCCTCGCTTCTCTTGCTGCCTCTGCCTTAAGTTTGATTTAGACATTCCTGTTGCCGGTCCCTAACCGGTCTCCCTGCCTCCATTCGCGTCCCCTGCACACAGCCACCAGCAGGAGCCCCTCACAACTACACATCATACATGACTCTCCTTCACTTTCTTTTTTAAAAAAAATATTTTAAAGATTTATTTATTTATGAGAGAAAGAGAGAGAGAGAGAGAGCATGGTGGGGGTGGGGAGGGTCAGAGGGAGAGGGAGAGAGAGAATCCCAAGCAGATTCCCTGCTGAGCATGGAGCCCGATGCGGGGCTCGATCTCAGGACCCCAAGATCATGACCTGAGCCGAAATCAAGACTCGGGCACTCAACCAACTGAGCCACCCAGGCGCCCCTCTCCCTCACTTTCAAAGAAAACTCAAACCAGATCCCATGCTTGATCTATAGGTTTTTCCATGATCATTTGCTACACTGACCTCATCCCTTTATCCATTCGCCTCGATTAGACTATGAACTCTTATAGGGCGGGGACTGTGTCTTTATCATTGCTGTATATCCGGAGCCAGGCATATTCCCTGCCACCTAGTAGTGTCTCAGTAAGTGGTTTTTTTCTTTCTATTGATTGGATGAAAGTAAGAATAGGACTGTCATGGGTAAGAAGATGAGAGTGGTATTGACATTCCTTTGAGAAATAAATAAGTCTCCAGGGAGAAACTTTCACCTAGAGATGGGCCCAAAGAATGAATCACATTGGGAAGCTAAAAGTTATCCTGGTCGTCACCTGATAAATACACTGATGTGTGACTTAGGGCTATGGGGAAGGCCCAAACTCCACCATCTCTTGCTGGAGGCTCTTGCTAACACAGGAGACGAGGTAAAAAGAGCTCCAGCTTTTGACCCAGAGAGGCCTGGCATTAAGTCTTATTGGCTGGAGGGGCGCCTGGGTGGCTCAGTCGGTTAAGTGTCTGCCTTCAGCTCAGGTCACGATCTTAGGATCCTGGGATCGAGTCCCACATCGGGCTCCCTGCTCGGCGGGGAGTCTGCTTCTCCCTTTGCCCCTCCCCCTGCTCCTTCTCTCTCTCTTGCTCACTCTCTCACACTGTCAAATAAATAAAATCTTAAAAAAAAAAAAGTCTTATTGGCTGGAATTGAAATCTTGCCTTTACCACTTACTGGCTGGATAAATGCTGAAGAGGAGGACGGTGCCAACCACTAATGTGTACATAGCATATGCCAGCACCGGGCCAAGAACCCTGCATGCATTACCTCACCTAATTTCACCGCAACTTGATGCAATAGCATCATTATCATTCCCGCTTTACAAATGAGCCAGGTGGAGCTCAGCAAGACCAAGGGATTGGCCCAAAAGTACAGTGTAACCAAACGATGGAGCTAGAATTTCAATCTTAGCAGCCTGACTCTAGGCTGGACATATTTGGAAGTCATCAGTATCCAGATGGCATTTAGAGCCAGGAGCCTGGATAAGATGATCTAGTGAGTGAGAGTAGCTAGAAAAGAGAGCCAAGGACTTGGTTCTGGGCCCCTCCAATAGGAGGGACAGAAGGAAGGTCCAGTAAAGGGGGTTGAGAAGGGGAGTCACTGAGGTCGGGGAAGAACAGAGAGTGGCATTCTAGAAGCCGAGTGCAGAAGGCATTTTAAAGATTTTTTATTTATTTATTTGAGAGAGAGAATGAGAGAGAGCAAGCACATGAGAGGGGGGAGGGTCAGAGGGAGAAGCAGACTCCCCGCCGAGCAGGGAGCCCGATGCGGGACTCGATCCCGGGACTCCAGGATCATGACCTGAGCCGAAGGCAGTCGCCCAACCAACTGAGCCACCCAGGCGCCCGCAGAAGGCATTTTAAGGACAAGAGAATGATCACCTGCATCAAAAGCTGCTGAGGGGGCAAGGAAGATGAGGCCCGAAAACTGGTCAGGACCAGCATGTTGCTGACTGCACAAGGTGCCGAAGGTCTTCCTGACACCCTGGCACGGGGATGAAGAAGGGGTGGCTATTTAAAGTTCGTACAAAGAAGTCACATGGGCTAGGGGGAAGGAGGGCAAGAGTGTTTCTCTTTTCCGATGAGAGATACTATAACTTTTTGTTTTCTGAGGGGAATGATCCAGTGAAGAAAAGGGACGGCTGCTGGTGTGACATCCTTGAGTCGGCAAGAAAGGACAGAATCTAGCGCACAGATGAGGGGACTAGCCTGGGCCTGCAGTGTGGTGGTTCCTGAAGAGCAGCAGAAGAAAAGGCAGCTGTGGGGACGGGTGCAGAGAGGAGGGAAATGTGGAGGTGGTAGCTTGTGGATGTTCTTTTCCTGTCGCTCCTCCCCCCCCCCCCAAAATGGAATAGGAAGCCGTATCATCAGCCTGGGGAGGATGGGGGAAGGTTTGAGGAAAGCGGGATCAGTTGTGAAATAGTTGTCTGGGAGAGAGGAGAGTGAATGGATTTGGGAATGTAGACGGATGGTAGGGTAGCATTAAGGACCAGCTCCCAATCTGCTGTCATGAATTTAAAGGGTCAACCGCATAGCTTCGTATTTTTCTCTGGCCACGCTCACTTGACCCGGGGGTAGGGACATGAGGGCAGAGAGTCAGATTTTACCAGCAATGTGGCTTTGCAAGGCAAGTAGGATGGAGGGGGGGAGAGTGTTCGGAGGGTTGAGAATATGGCAGAGGGACTGACGGGCAAGTATGGAAGCGAGGATGGCAGGTCAGTGAGGGGCAGTAAAAAGGTGGCAGGATCAGTGGGCCGGAGGTGCCAGTGAAGTTGGAAGACGGATAGGAGGCGGGTGAGTTGGCCAGGTAGGAGGAGGCGGTTGGAGAGTGGGGTGCATGACAGGCTAGCACTAACTATTGAGAACACACGAATTTTGACATGGGAGTGTTGGAAAGAAATGGCAAGGGAGGCAGGAGGCACCGTCTTTAAGGACAAAGGGGAATGCCCGGGGAGAGGGTCTGTAGGTGCCTGCGGCAGGAAGAGTGGCGGGTGGCGGAGGCCAAGGGCAGGAGATTGAAATCGGGGGAGTGGTGAGGAAGGAAGCAGAGAGAATGGTCATGGAAGCGCCAGCAATGTAGAAGCAGCAGAGGGGAGCAGACAGGACCCCTCCTGGCCCCGTGGCACAAGGCAACATGGCAGGCAAACCACGCAGCACCTGAGAGGGCTGTAGGGATGGCAGCATCCTCAGAGGGGAAGGGAACCAGGTTTTCGTTAAAGCAAGAAGGTGAAGGGATCATTCAGAGGACAGTTTGAGGATACAGGGGATTTCGCTAATGAAGAGTCAGTGGGTTCCAGAGGGTAGGCTACCCAAGTTTCTAGAATTGAGGGAAGGTGGCAGATGAGGTCAGATTAGGGGGGATTAGAATTCAGGTGTTGGGTGGCGACCTGGGAGTTTAGGACTTCTTTTTTTTTTTTAAGATTTTATTGATTTATTTAGAGCACAGCAAGTGCACACACAAGGCAGGGGGAGGGACAGAGGGGGAGGGGAGGGAGAGAATCCCAAGCAGACTCCATGCTGAGCATGGAGTCAGACTCGGGGCCCGATCCCACGATCCCGAGATCACAACTTGAGCCGAAACCATGAGTCGGGTGTTTAACCAACTGAGCCACCCAGGTGCCCCAGAGTTTGGGGCTTCTTATAGTGACTGAGGTGACCAGGGATGGAGGGCACAATGGGATTGCTTGTCTCCATGGCAAAGCATGGTGGTGCGGCTGGCAGGGTTGCGCACTGGGACAAAGGAGGTCATACTCTGGCCATGGACAGAGTCCATGCCCGTCATGTTTTAGGCAGTCTGAGCCTGGAGGCCTGCTGGGGTTTATCAGTCTACTCTTCGGATAAAAAAAAAAAAAAAAAAAAAAAAAAGGATGTTGATTTGGGTGTGAGAAGGAAGCTAATGACCTGTGTAGTTTAAAACATTTTTAGTGATTTTTGTTTTTCAATTGCTGTGATGGTAGGACTTTTGGTCTAAAGCCTCAGGAATCTTCCAGCTAAAAAGGCACCAGAATAGGTACGTTGGAGTAGCATTCTAGATGTGAGCTCTGTAGGGCAGAAATGAATCAGCGAAGCAGAACTCCTGGGGCAAGTATGGCACTTTCCAGACCGTGTTTGTGAAAATGGGGAAAAGAGGGTGGCGGAGGCTCTGTGAGAAAGTTTTGGGGACTCAGGACAGATCCAGTGCTCAGTAAAGAAAACTACCCGTTCTCTTCTTCAATGCTGAATGTCCTTTACCCCCGTCCTTGCCCCGTCTCTTCATTTTTTTTTAAAGATTTTATTTATTTGAGACAGAGAGTGTGCTCTAGTGGGAGGAGGGGCAGAGGGAGAGGGAGAGAGAATTTGAAGCAGACCCCATGCTGAGCATGGAGCCTGCCGTGGGGCTCGATCCCACCACCCTGAGATGACCTGAGCTGAAACCAAGAGCCAGACATTCAACTGACTGGGCTGCCCAGGCGCCCTGCCCCGTCTCTTATTTGGATGTCATTTCACAGCTCTGTGGCTCAGTTTCCTTATCTGTCAAAGGGGGATGACCATTGTTCTTGCTTCACAGCGACTTGTAATGGTTAAATGTGATAGTACCTGTAAAAGTGTGTAACCCAGCGCATGACACATAAGTACTTAGTAAGCATTGTTACGAAATGACAAGGGGTTGATTCTTGCTCCCATTCCACTCCCTTCTTCCTGCCACTTGGGTGTTTTTTTTTTCTCTTACGCTGCCCTCTTCTCTTTCATCTCCTCCCTCCTTTCCTCTCCCAGTTGCCCCCCCCCCCAACACACACACTTCCTCCTTTGCCTCTATCCCCTTTCTCCTCTCTGGCTGGGGCTGTCGGCGGTGCCCACACCTAGTTTTACACTCTCCATGGCCCTTCTGAGGTAGGGAACTCTTGAAATAGGGGGTGAGGCAGCCCTCCGAGGAAGGAAAATGTTTCTGGGGGGGGCAGCCTCCCAGCCACCCTAAGATTTGTGACCAGGGTGCCTAGAAAGTCACAGAGGGCTAGTGCCAAGAGCCTCAGGAGTTGAGAGGCCTGTGTTGTCGGCCAGGTCTGGCCACTGCATGGTATGGGGCCTGGGCTCACAGTGGACCAGAGCAGGCCGCGAAGGTGAGGAGTGTGTGAACAGGGAAGAGCTGGGCCCAGTTCCCATGTGGAGGGTTACCATACACCCACTGAGCACAGCCGTGTCATGCTTCTTTAGGAGAGGGGGAACAGGAGGGTAGTGTAGGGTACCGGCTGATACTATAAACTCTAGAGCCAGACTGCCTGGGGTTGGATTCTGGCTCTGTTACCACATGAGCTGCGTGTACTTAGTCAGCAAACCTCTCTGTGCCTCAGTTTCTCATATCTGGAGATAATTGGAACAGCACAGTTGTTATGAGGACTGGGTGAATTGATAGTGAAGAAAGTGCTTACTAGTTCTAGGCATATAAGTACTGTATGCATGTGTGTTACATTAAAAATTAAAAAAAAATTGAGACACCTGGGTGGCTCAGTCGGTTAAGCATCTGGTTTCCGCTCAGGTCATGATCCCAGGGTCCTGCGATCGAGTCCCGCATCTGTCTCTCTGCTCAGCGGGGAGCCTGCTTCTCCCTCTGCCTGCCACTCGCCCTGCTTGTGCTCACTCTCTCTCTGACACATAAAGTCTTAAAAAAAGACCTCTAAAAATTAAAAAAAAAAAATACAACAATCTTAGAACAGTGTAATTCTTTTCATTTTACTGGTGCTGAAATAGGTGGAGAGGTTAAGTGACTTGCTGGAGTCCACAGGGCTATTAAGGGCATAATGAAATCTAGAAACACAGATTTGACAGACTCCCAAATTGTGGCTCATAGCCGCAGTGCTAAACTGCCTCCCTGGACATGCAGGTGAAGAGTGTGATTTCCAGGAGGCCAGGAGGCCAGGAGGCCAGGAGACCTGGAATGGAGGGAGAAGCAAGCAGGCGCTGAGAGTCCAGGGGATGAACAGCAGCTAGGGTCCAGGAGGTGAGCAGAGGTCCTGCTTGAGGACATGGCTGGC
This sequence comes from Phoca vitulina, assembly GCF_004348235.1. Classification (NCBI taxonomy): domain Eukaryota; kingdom Metazoa; phylum Chordata; class Mammalia; order Carnivora; family Phocidae; genus Phoca; species Phoca vitulina. Next base: position 4,805,424 of record NW_022589772.1, on the reverse strand, counting down.
TCCGTGCTGGGGGACAGCTGCCTGGCTCCCCAGGCCTGTTCCAGGGAGAGGTCAAGTCCCTTAGGTAGCCAAAGATTTGGATTACAGCCAGAGGGCTGAACCTTCTTCCTGGGACCTTTTCCTCCTTGCCTGTTTTCTGGGTGACCACAGTCAAGCTAGTTAACCCTTTTGCACCTCAGTTTCCTCATCTGTCAAAGAAGGATAAGGATATGTGGCCTGCCTACCTCACGGGGTTTTTGAGAGGCATCAGTGGCTCACGGATCTGGAAACAGTTGAAAAAGCATGAAGCAGTCCCCAATTCCAGATGAGAGGGTGAGTCCAGATCCTCTTACTGTGAGGCTCCAATACGGGCCTCTGAGGCCTCCAAAGCTCATGCTAGTGATGTCCACTGTCAAAGCCTTTTCCATCAATTCCAGCATGGTCTATGGAGCCATGAAGAACCTCGTCTCTTTTGGGGGGATTTTACGTCCCTCTGTGAGCGTAAAATAGTAGTTGAGCCCCGTCTGGGTCCATGGGAAATTTTCCTTCTGTGTGGGCTTTTATTTTCAAGGGCCAGAACCAGCGTCTCTTTCCAGGGTCCACAGTCATCCCAGCCCCCATTCTGGGCACTCTGCCATCTTTTGGTTCCAGCCCTTGGCACAAGGCAGACTTGGGCTGTTGTTAGCACACAGTCTTGGTTCTGTGCTTGCCTTGTAGGGAACAGGGAGGCAGCTGACCCTTCCCCCGGGTGTCCTTGTCTCTCTGGGCTTCCCTTTAGGGGTGTGTGTGTGTGTGTGTGTGTGTGTGTGTGTGTGTGTGTTGGGGGCCGTGGAAGCCCCAGAGCCCAGGCCTTGTGCCAGTTGCTGAAGTTTTTTTTTTTTCTCTAGAATTGAGTTGGCCATCCAGCTGTTTCCATTCCTTGCCCTCTGCCAAACTCTGTGGCACAGTCCACCGTGCCAGGTGGAAACCACGCTCTGCTTCAGGAATCCGGAGCTTCCATTTTGAGAGAGTCAGAAAGCCGCAGCGAGTGAGCCCGAGTGTCAGAGGGAGAGTGAGGGTGGGGCTGCTCTCTTTGGCAAGCCTTTGTCAGAATTGGCCCAGCTGCTTGGTCTTTACCCAGAAGTAGGGCTAACTCTGGACTGACCCCAAATATCTAGCGGAGAAACTATTCTTGGATCGAGACCAAGCCAGACCTAGAAACTACTTTTTTTTTTTTAAATCCAGAAAATGGGAATAAGAAATCCTACTACACATGTTCTTCATGTCAGCTGAGAAATAAGCTTTTAGACCGCCCACCGCCTCCTCAACAGGAGGAAAAAGTGACATCAGGTTGTGTTTCTTCAAGTATATCCCATAGACTACTGAGGGTTATGTGAACAAAAAAGAAGGGGCGCCTGGGTGGCTCAGTCGTTGGGCATCTGCCTTCAGCTGAGGCCATGATTCCAGGGTCCTGGGATCGAGCCCCACATCGGGCTCCCTGCTTGGCGGGAAGCCTGCTTCTCCCTCTCCCACTCCCCCTGCTTGTGTTCCCTCTCTCGCTGTCTCTCTCTGTCAAATAAATAAATAAATAAATAAATCTTTAAAAAAAAAAAAAGGCACTGGCTCACTAAGTTTGGGAAACACTAGATAAACCATTTTAAGCAGGTTTTGTAGTTGCAGAGACCACCCAGATCCTCACTATACCACCAGGATACATGATGACTCTCCAGGGGATCTAGTCTGTGTGACATTTCTTCCATTGTAACTAGCTTTCTTCGTGGAACATTCTTTAAGCACCATCCCTGCTTTGGAAGCTGCCAGCCTAGGTCCTAAGTGTCTGTCCCTTCCATTCTTTTTCTCCCTTATTGTGAAGGGAGGTGAGCCCCGGAAACACATGGGAGGGGGTTACGATGTGGGTCCCAAAGAACAAGGGCGTTTCGCTTCAGAAGCTATTGACATGAGTGCTTCCTGCTCTGAAACACCTCTCCCTCTCCTGTCCTTACAGCTCCCCTTCGAACTGGAGATTTACTACATTCAGCATGTTATGCTCTACGTGGTGCCCATCTACCTGCTTTGGAAAGGAGGTAAGGCAAGTGGACCATACCTTTGTGCCCCTGCCACACCTCGCCGTGCCCTTCTGTTTGGGGGGATGGCAGTCTGTTAGGTGTCTATCAGGATCTTGGGCTCCTGCCTGGCTGGCTGTCTGCAGGATGTCTTATGCCACACGCCAGGGGTGGGGAGATGGGCACTGATAAGGCCTGCAAAGAATCTGGGGGGCTTTTCAGAACCATCCTTTTTGGGCGAGCACGGTGCCACTAACTCTGTGTCCTAGGGCCTAGGCCCTGGGCTCATTGTCTGTGGTGGCATTGGGTTTGCATGGAGCCCCCCCCACACACACACACACACTGTCACTCGCTCGTGCTGAGCCTTCCCCCTGCCTCAGTGTGCAGCATAGGGTAGAAGGAGAGATGGAAGCCCCCAGCCCTCTTAAGAGAGGGACCTTGTGCCCTTGCTCATTATATCCATCCTCTCAGAACCAAAGAAGATATTGAGATGGGCAAGAAGTTCAGGGACTATGGGGTTATAGGATGGAAGGAAGAAGCAGGTAAGAGAACAGCGATCACCTTGTAAAATAAACCATTGATGACCTTGATTTTGTCACAAGGGAGAGACCACCAACTTGGTAGAGACAGCCTAGGAAGGAAACTGACTGAACTCTTTGTGACCTCACAGTGACCCTTAAAGTATCCCCTCCCTCCTCTATTATATGGTAGATAAAAGGGGAGTTCCCATCCCTTCTAGAAGAGTTGTCAGAGGCCTCCCTCTCAGGGCTCTAACCTTCCTGAAAGGCCTGTACCTGGAAGGCCTCCCCTTCTAGTCTCAGCTACTAGCCTCTCTATGTTGGTTGCTGGGACTTTTCAGGGAGACCGCCCCCCACCTCAATTCAAGCAGCAAGGGCTTCATTTCTATGCATTAAAAATGACATGAGGCCACATGGGCCCTTGAAGCCACCAGAAGATGGTTTCGAAGTTGTGCTTCCTCTAACTCAGGAATCCTGGCAAATCTCGAGAACTTCTGGCCTAAGCCAGCCTCAAGGACCAGTCAACCTGGAGACATGTTGGAGGATGGGCACAGTTGCTCTCCATGGAGGCTCCTGCCAGTGGAGAGATTGGCCCCCTGTGCCCTGGTTTCTGTCAGCGTTCTTAGGATTTGTCTCAGTATTCTTTGAGGCTGTTTTTACCCTGTGCAGCCACTTGGGGTCTCACCAAGTCAGAGAACACTTCCTTTTAATTTGCTCTAAAGGCACTATTCCCCCGTCTAAGCTTTAAGGAACGTCTCAATATCCAGGAGCCGTGGGCCAGTTTTCAGGTCTGTCTCCTGTGGCGCAGGAAACAGCTTCTAATAATATCCAAGTCTGGGGGATACATGCTTTCTGAATAGAACCGGGCAGGCCGCTGTCTCGAGCTCCAGCCAGCCCCCTCCCCCCTTGCTGAGGCAAGTTCTGGACAAAGGTGCGTGGCTCTTAGTTAAACCTATCTGTGCTCTGAGTTGCCCATAAAAATCTGTTAGGTAGCCGAGCTGGACTATTCTGACATGGGAAATACCAAGTAGCCATCCCCACTGCCCCCTCCATCCCCCCCACAAAACCCCACAATCTGGGAAGCTGCAGCTTCCAGAAGTGACAGAGGCCACTGCGGCCTTGTGTTGGATCTATTGCTGCACCGTTTGGGGGGAACCGAGCGGAGGAAGTAGAGATTCCAAGGTTTCATTCCAATTTATTTCTCACTGTTAGTGATTCTTTCCTCTCTCCTCTGGTACGTCTGTAAAAACTCTAACAGTAATTATAACCACAGTAAACACCAACTTTGTCTTGAGTGTTGCCTGTGTGCGAGATACTTTGCTAGGCCTGTTCTGTGCGTCTTCTCATCATAACCAACCCTGGTGGCAAATGCCCCTTCTACAGAGGAGAAAACCAGGGCTCAGAAATGTGAGGCACCTCAAGCTCCCAGCCTTAAGAAGCAGAGCCAGGATTCAAAGCCTTCCCTCTCAGACCAGCGCTTTTCCCCACACACCTTGTTGTCCTAAAAGGCAGGTGCCTGTCTCCTAACCACATCTGGTTGGGAGTCTCCCCTCCAGCCAGCCGCCCCCACGGTGTCTTTTTTGAACCCCTACTACGTGTCCAGCATTCGCACCAGGGGATCAGAGATTCCCTGCCACAGGGAGTCCCTGTCTAGGGGGGACGGGAGCGTTGTACTTGTAATACAGCCGGGATTAAGTGCGACAGAGGGCACTAGGGGAACATAATCCGGTTTATTTCTTACCATTTCTGGGCCCTTGTAAAGCCTCCGCTTCCTTTGTGGCTCTTTGCTGTCATCTGCTGTTCGCTTGGGGGAAATTACGCACGCTTCGAGAAAAGGCTAGATTTCCTAAGGCGGGTTTCACCTTTGGCCCCGAACCTCGGACCTGGGCCTTGCAGAGGGCGAATCCATCCAGAGTGAGCAGTGGGGAGATGACTCCCCGTAAATCAAAACAGCTAAGGGGTTGGGAGATTCTCTTTCCTAGAAGTCTTGTAATTTTCCAGACATAACTGACGTTGGAGTGTTTGCCCAAAGCAAGACAGCTCTCCTGTAGATACCTCCCACGGCCAGGAGCCCTGTTCTCCTGAAAGGCAAGGTCCCGCTGCTTTCTGTGGCTTGGGGGTGACTGGGTGGTGCTCAGCGGGATCCCATTCCTCCTTGGTTTCTGTGGTTTTCTGGCACCGCCGTAGGAAACAAGACATCCTTTTTACCCCCCACTGTTCTGTTCTTCCTCCAGCCTGTCTTTTAATTTCTGTTTCCTCTCCTCCCAGCTCCTTGCCTTTGGCTGTCTGGAACTACAGTTGATCCTTGAACAATGCGAAGGTTAGGGATGCCCCCCCCCCAATTTAAATCCTAACAGCCTCCTCTTGACCGGAAGCCTTACTGGTAAGAGAAACTGTCAATTAGCACCTAGTGTGTATGCCATATGTATTATGTACTGTATTCCTACAGTAAAATAAGCTGGAGAAAAGAAAATGTTATGAAGAAAATCATAAGGAAGAGAAAACACATTTCTGGTACTGTTCTGCATTTGTCAGGAAAAAATCCACATCTAAGTAGACCTGCACGGTTCAAACCCATGGTGTTCAAGGGTCAACCATATAGTTTTTAGAACCCCATCCCCACTGACATAACCAGCTCTCCATAGAATACCTAGTCCTCCTATCTCTTGCCTGAAGCTCCCTCTAATGGACGCTGCTCTCCCTATTCAGCCACATAGGCTGTCGGCCCCTCTCCCCCCGCCATCTCTTCCAGACCAGTATTTCATTTCTCCCTTCAATGAAAATGCTTTCTCCTTTACCATTCTCCCCACCTTTTTTTTTTTTTCATCACTACTACCACCCTTGGCTGCTTCCCCCATATTCCTAAATGCCTTTGGCCCCTGGCACTCGATCGTTTCTATTACAACTCCCACCAGTATCCATGAAGGTTTCCAGTGAAGACCACTCGTCCCACTCCAGCTTCTCGGAGTTTGGGCTTCTCCACTGCAGTGACTTCTGTGTCCTTTTGTCTTCAGCCAACCGACCTTGCCCTCTCCCTGCCCCTAAAACTCCTCTATCTGAGATCCTTGGCCCCTATGTCCCTTTCTGTGACCTGAATCTCTACTCCTGAAATCAGGACTCCTCTCCTTCCCAATCAGCTCGTCCCACTATAACCAATTACTGGAGCTTTCCTTTCACCAGTTCCCAAAAGTGCTTCAGCCCTTCGTCCTTTCCACGGGGATCAGCGTCCAGTCCCAGTGCCCAGCCTTGGCCTACTGGGGGAAATCTCTCGAGTCATTCAGATTTGGGGCCCCTAAAATTTCATGGTCTGTTATAATTGTGCTCTCAACACCATTGCTCTTGTGTTCTGTCTTTGGTCAGCTGTGCTACACATTGCCCTGAGAAGTCATGTGCTGAACCTTTACCACCCACCTCAAACTTCCCGTCCTCCCCACTGTCAACCAAGGACTGAGAAAACAGAGATTTCCAGGCGGGAATCCCCTCCGTTATTTCCCTCTGCTCTAAAAGCTGCTTCACCCACTCCCATCCTTACCTGTCGTCTTGGAGGAAGTAGTGTTGTGGTTATCTTGCCTCCCTTCCCATCCTCTGGAACTCCGTGCCATCAAGTATCACTCGTGTACTTGAGTTTTCTTTTCTTTTCCTTTTGTTTCATTTACCTAGATTTTCAACTCTTTCTTTCACTCCTGGCTTTTCAGCCAGGAAGGATGCTGAAGTCTTCCCATTCTAAAAAAGAAAGTTTCTCTCGACCCTACACCGTCTCTTCTCACCTTCCCTTCCCAGCTAACTGTCTTCATAGATTATTAGCCAAACAAGATTTCCTAAACTTCAGTTCTTTGGGCATGACAGCTTGTGCCTTATCCACAGAGCCATCTGTATTATTATGTATATAATATATGTCCTTAAGTCTACTGATTTTTCTTTTTCCTAAAATATATTTGTTTGCGGGGCTCCTGGGTGGCTCAGTCGGTTAAGCATCTGCCTTTGGCTCAGGTCAAGATAGTGGAGAGTCTACTTCTCCCTCTCTCTCTCTGGCCCCCTCCCCCCGCTCTCTCTCAAATAAATAAAAATCTTAAAAAAATATTTTTATATATTTATAAATAAGTATTTATACATTTATATATTTATAACTATATATATATATGAATTTATAAATATACATATATATGTTTTTCTAAAATATGTTTGTGCTCAATAAAATCCCGGATTCAGTGCACTGGTGATGTATTTTTAATACATTTTAAATGCATAGCTATTAAAAATGAAATGTTTACCTGTTTACCACCTGGAATCACCCCAGGAACAGAACATAACTGTGGGTGGCACTTGCCTGTATTTGATGACCCTGTCTACTCAGTTATCTCCCATCCCTCAGAACACTGACATGGGATATCTCTCCCCGCTGCCCACCTCTTCACAGAAATAACACTGCTGACCATTACTAACAACGCCTACCTGACCAAATCTAATGGCTCCCTCTCAGACTTTATCCTGCCGGAGCTCTCTGCTGCAATGGACATTGTTGATCCCTCCTCTTTGGAATGCTCCGCTCTTGAGGGCCTGCCTCACTGACCATGCCTCCCCACGCCTCCATCAGTTATTTTGCCTCTGTCCCTGACATGTTCGTTTCCCCAGAGTTCTGTTCCGGGCTTGCCTCTTGCTCTGCTGCTCCCCAGATGGTCACATGCTTACACAGTTCGGCCACCAGTCGGAGTAGTCATGGCTGCCGCATTGCTGTCGGCAGCCCAGGCTTACGAGATTTTCATGTCGTTTACCCAGCATCTCCACCTGAATGCCCCAAGCTCACCTCAAACTCAGCCTGTCTGTGCTGTACTCATTTTTTCCCCCTCAGCCCTGCTGCTCTCCTTGTGGTCCTTGCCAGATGGCACCACCCTGTCACCCCAGCTAGAACCTGGGAATCATCCCCCTACCCCCGCATCTATTTTACTCATTCATCTGACACATATGTCTTATTCCTTTCTGGCTGCTATAAGAAAATACCACCAACTGGGTAGCTTATAAACAGCATCAATTTCTTGTTCTCAGCTCCAGAGGCTGGGAAGTCCAAGATCAAGTCGCCAGCATGGTTGCCTTCTTGGGAGGACCCTCTTCCTGATTCCTAGCTGGCCCATTCTTGCTGCGTCCTCACATGGTGGACGGGGCAAGGGAGCTCTCTGGGGCCCCTTTTATAAGGGCACTAATCCCATTCGTGGAGGCTCCACCCTCATGACCTAAGACACCTTACAAAGGCCCCACCCCCTAATACAATCCATCTTTGGTGGTTAGGATTTCATCATATGAATTTGGAGGGACACAGACATTCAAACCATAGCAACTTATTTGCACACTCTTTCTGCCAGGCTCTATGCTGGCCTTTGGGATGCCCCGATCGGTGAAAACCAGATACCATCCCTTCCCTCATAGAGTTTATAATGTAGTGAGAGGAGACATGTATGAATCAAATAATCACACAAATAAATATATAGTTATAACTGAGGTAAGTACTCTGAAGGAAAGGAACATGCTTTAGTGAGAGCTAAGAATAAAACTAACACATACTTCGGAGGTTTGGGGGAGAGTTCCCTGAGGAAGTGACATTTCAACTGAGGTCTGAAGGATATGTAGGGGGTTCACTAGGCAAGAGTAGGATTGGGGGGGTGCACCCTTATAACCTCACAAAACTACACGTACGACAGCACTGTGGCAGGAGGGAAGGGAGATCCAGGGGGGAGGACGGATGACCCGGCCTGAGGGGCAGGCAGGGGTCAGATACGGAGGGCTTTGTCAGCTGTGGTCAGGGATTTGGCCTTTATTCTAAGACCTATGGAGAGCCAGTGAAAGTTTTAAGAAGGGGCATAACACCAGCTTGCTCTCCTGTTGATTCCTCTCCTGTGTAAATCCTTTATAGAGTTCAAACTTTAAAATACAGAAAACCATTCTGTAACAGATCACCTTCCCACCCTTCCCCACGTCCACGTGGTGCCTCCTACAACTCCATAGGTAACTGCCATTTTGGATTTTTGCATCTCCTCCCAGAGTTTCTTCTCACACATATAAGTAAATTCAGAAACTATTTTATTTCCCTCCTCTGTAAGACACACATCCCCAAATAGCATACTGCGTGACTGTTTTGTTGCCGTTACTGTTTTGCTTTAGCAGCATTTCTCTCCCTGTAAGCCCATAGGAAGCTTCCTCATTCTTTTGCACAACAGCTCGTGCATTCCATCGTGTGGATGATAAAATACAGTCTAGTAGAAATGGCAAGACTTTATAGAGCACTAGGAGGTGCCAGACATTGCTTCAAGCTCTTCGCACATGTGAACTCATTTCATCCCCACCACAGTCCTCTTAGGCAGGGTTGCTGTTATGTCCCTTTTGCACATGGGGAAACTGAGGCTCCGCTAGTAAGGGGACGCACACGGGATTTGAACCCACTGGTATGGCTCTGGGGTTCTTGCTGTTAAACGTAACACAAGGCTACGATAGTACATCGTAATTTATTTATTCTGTCTCTGTTGGTAGACATTTAGGTTGTTTTGAATCTTGGGCTAATATAAATAACACTGTGCCATGCGACCTTGTACCCACGCTGATTTGCATGTGTGTGCATGTATCTAGTATGATAAATCCCCCCTAAGTAGAATTGCTGAATCAAAAGAGTATGTGTGTTCATAATTTGGATGGATGTTTCCCAATTCATAAAAGTCATACCAATGTAAATGCCCGCGGCAGTGGGTAAGAGTGCCTGTTTCCACACGCCCTCCCCGAAAGAGTGTATTCCCGGTGTTTTTCGATTTTTGCCCATCTGATGGGTAAAAATAATGGTGTAGCAAATCAGACTTAATTTGAATTTCTCTTACTTTGGGTGAAGGGGAGCATCTATTTACATGTTTGAATTGGCATTCGATTTCCTCTTCCTTGAACTCTGTGTTCCTGTCATGTGCTTATCTTTCCCTTGCGTTGTTAGCCTTTTTAACAAAATTTAATCTTAGGAGGGGCGCCTGGGTGGCTTAGTCGGTTAAGTGTCTGCCTTCGGCTCAGGTCCTGATCTCATGGTCCTTCTCAGCAGGGAGCCTGCTTCTCCCTCTCCCCCTGCCCCTCCCACTGTTCATGCTCTCTCTCGCTCTCAAATAAATAAATAAATAAAATCTTTAAAAAATTGTATCTTAGGAGCTCTTTATAATATATATATTTGTTTATATTTCTGTATATTCATATGCAATAGAAATATATTTCTAGATTTATGTATATTTCTATATACATTTCTATTTCAATATAATCGAAATATATTTCTATATATTTGTATATAAATATTAGGGGAGTTCACCCTTTGTGATCTGAGCTGTGGATATTTTTCCCCGTTTTCTCACTCGTCTTTTAACTTTGCTTATGATTTCTTTAGGTAGACTGTTTACATTTCTGTGTAATTTATCTGGCTCTTACCCGTAGAGCTTCTGAATTTGGAGTCATGGTTAGGAAGTCCTTCTCCACTACCAGGCTACAAAAAAATATATCCTGCATTTTTTTTCCCCTCCTGTGTTAATAGTTCCATTTTTCTTTTAGAGCTTTAAATCTTTCATCCACTTGGAATTTATCCCAGTAGACAATGTGAGATAAGGACCCGACTTTATTTCCAGATGGTTTCTCATTTGTCCCAAGACTGTTAAGCAGACAGTCTGGCATGATCAGGCGTGCTTGTTGGAAAGATCATTCTGGCCACTGTGCGGAGAGCTCGCCATGTCCTCCTGCTTTGCCCTCCCCAATTTTTCTCAAGTCCATCACTCTTCCTACCTTGGCTTAGGCCTTACTCCTCTCTCACCTCAACCATGACAGCTGACTCTGTGTGATCTCCCTACCTCCAGCCTCCCCGTCTCCCCCCAACAACCTGTCCCTGTAGCTTCCAAAGCTGGGCCGAAAGCCCAAATAGGATCATGGCACTTCCCTATTTGGAAACTTCCAGTGGCTCCCCCTTGTCCCCAGAGCACAGTGCATTTTCCAGGGGGCACAAAAGGCCCAGCGTGCCCTGGCCCTAGCCCTTTTCCCCCAGCCTCTTCTCTTTATGCTCCTTCCATCTTTGTACCCTGCACTCAGGGGATACCAAAATCCATAGGGTCCCCTGTATTTCCCGTGCAACTTTCATGCCTCCGCGCCCTGAACACGGCAAGACTTCTGCTGGGAATGCCCTTCTCCAACTTGGTGGCCCGGAACACGTTCTGTCTTCAAAACTCAGCCTTGTCAGTTAGCTCCTCCAGGCAGCCCCCGGAAGTGTTCTGCGACTGTCCCTCTCACACTGCACTCCAGGTATCTGCCTTTCTGCCTGAGGACAGGAAGGCTTCTTTTGTTCTTGGTCTTTCGGGGCTGAATGAATGAAGGACTCTAGAGCCACACACTATACATTTCACATATCTTACAAGCTAACGTTTATTGTGCACTTTCCACCAACTAGGCACTGGCTAAGTGTTTTACTTTGCCTGATCTTGATCCTATTTAATCCTCATAAGTCCACGAGACTTAGGGGGCCCATGACCTTGGATGAGAAAAAAAAAGATCACGTCTTCATTTGTATTAACTCCTACTGACGTCCAGCGTTTCCTTCAGTGTCGAATCGTAGACAACTGTCCGCAGTTGCTTTAGCAGGACTCGGGATGTTGTTGTCAATGTAAATTGTTCTCCTATTACGGCTGCTATAGGGATTTCACAAAACCCTTTGCACTTCTTCATTACCTGAGCATTTCAAAGCCTTAATTTTTAAAAGTATTTTGCTAACTATTTCAGTATTACTGTTTTCTAATGCGGTGTCTTTTGTCTACATAAAAACTTTATCCTGCGGGGCGCCTGGGTGGCTCAGTCGGTTAAGCATCTGCCTTCAGCTCAGGTCATGATCCCAGGGTCCTGGGATCGAGCCCTGCGTCGGGCTCCTTGCTCAGCGGGGAGCCGGCTTCTCCCTCTCCCTCTGCTGCTCCCCCTGCTTGTGCTCTCTGTCAAACAAATAAATAAAATCTTTAAACAGAACAAACAAACAAAAACTTTATCCTGAGAGAGGAGGCCCCAAACCACCCAAGGGATCCATGGCACCACAAAGGTTAGGAGCCCCTGCACGAGAGTTTCACCTGGCACTGGAAACCAGGCAGGCGAGCTTCACCACCACACAGCACTGCTTCTCCATGTCGTCGCTGAGTTCGGACGGACTGTGGGTTCGAATCCTGAGTCTGGCGCTTAGGCTAGTGCCTTAAACCTCTCTGCATCTGTTTGCTCATTTGTAAAAGGAGGACAGGAATAGTACCTATCTCACAGGGGTGCCGTGAGGGTTCGATGAGCTCGTATATGTAAATCCACAGAACGATGCCTGGCACATGGTGTTGTATACTTTTATTATTAACCACCGTAATACTGCCTCTTGTTAATTACACGTCTGTCTTCCATCTAGACTGTGGGCTCTTGAGGTCAGGATGGTTCCTTGCTCAATTCTGAACTGACAGAGCCTTGCACCTATGGAGTGCGTGTTTGTCAGCAGGTTTAATGTTGCTGGCATCCCTTAGATGCCTGCTTCTCCGTCGAGCTGCATCTTGCCCCTGTCTACTGGTTCTCCTCCTCTGGCGGGCGGTCGTTGGGCTCCTTTGCTCTGCGTGCTCCAGAGATCCTGGTGTTCTCCATCCCTAGATCGCACTGCAGGCTCGAGAAACACCACAGGTTCTTCAAAGGAAACTTGTCTACGGTCAGGCTTTTCGATCCCATGCCCCTTCTTCCCACCTGCTCTTTTTCCTCCTCTTCTCTTTCCTGTATTACTGGCCCCACCATCCACCCAGGGCCAAAGCCAAAAACCTGGCCAGAAACTTTCTGGATCCCTTCCTGCCTCATCCCTGATGCCAATCAGTTCAGAAGTATTCTGATGATCCAGATTCTCAAAATGCTTGCAAATTCAGCTCTTCCTCTCTGTTTCCATCCCCTCTGCCTGAGTCTAGGCTCTCAGCCTCTGTTGCCAGGGACTACTTCATTTTCTCATGTCCCTGCCCCCCGATTGCCCCCTACGTCTCCCCCAGTCTGTCCTCCATCCAGTCTCCAGAATGACCTAAGGAAAGAACAAATCTGATCAGATTTTGCTCCCCCGCTTAAAAATCCTGTCTGGGAGGCAGACCAAACTCCTTTACGTGGCATTCAAGATGGTTACAGTCCTACCCTTATCCATCTCTTTGACCTCATTTCCCATCGCTGAGATTTCAACTCCCATTACTTTACCCTCTAAGCGAACAAATCTGCTGACAGATTTGGCCCACCTGCCCCCAACACCGTGTCTGTGTACACGACAGCTTGTCTGTCTGGAACCTGGCAAACTCCATGTCCTCCTTGAACGTTAGCTCAGTGATGCTGCCCCCAACCCCAGCGCTGTGTCTGACTTCCCTAGGCAGCCTAAAGCACTCTTTCCTGAACATTCTCTTTATATTTTCTATTTGCCTTGAGCGTTGCAACGGCCTCATCCGAGTGTTTATCAGCGTTTTGCCACAAGGTGGCAGTAGTCTCATCTTTTTGTCTTTTCAGGATCTACAATTAAGATCACTGTTATGTTAATTTAAATTAATAATCCTAAATAATTAAACTGGTAGTATTTATTATAATTAAGATGCTATGGGAGCGAGGGAGAGGGCAAAATCTGTGAGGCCCCAGGATTTCCGCCTGGGGGACTGGGGGAGATAGAGTGCCACTCACAGAAAGGGCCACAGAAGGAAAGGAACATGTTTTAGGAAGGAAGATTTTTTTTCTACACTTGAGTTTGAGACACTTCTAGGCTATCAGGCTGAGATGTCCAGGAGGCAGTCGGATGGAATGTTCTGGAGGCGTTCAGGGGAGTCTGGGCTGGAGGCTGACTTCCATGTCATTGGTATAAAGAAGGTGCACACACACGGGGGTGAATGAGATGGTCCAGGGTAGCTATGTCGGTGGGGTGGGAGAAGAAATAGAATTTGGAGAAAAGGCCTCGGGGAACATCAACTGTGAATAGGAGATAAAACAAAAGGAGCCTTATGCGATTGTAGGACCGGGCAGAGCAGTAGCACCATGTAGGTTCAGAGAGTTCTGGCAAAGTATGGCCATTGGAGAAGAGGGGGTGGGAGGGAAAGAGTAGGGTGTTAAGGAAGGAGGGGTTAAGGGTGTTGCAGAGCTAAGGGAGGGATTTCTCCCCCATCCCCGCACCCTGCCTTTTTCCTACCTTTCCTTTCCCCCTCCTCCCCTGGCCTCTCTGCCCAAGGCTGGGCAACTTCAGGTGCTAAGGCGAAGGCCACTAGTGAGAGGGAGTGTTTTGAAGGTACTAGGGAGGCAGGGGAGTGGAGGAACCGTGGGTGCCGGCCCCTGCTGAGAAGGAAGGGGCTTTGCAGTGGATGGAGATGGGTCCTGACAGGAGGAGTGAGCGTGGCGGGAGATGGGAGAAGGAGAGAAGTCTGGACTGTTTGCGTGCTGTCCAGTAGAATTCTTGGTGACGGCGGAGATGGTCTAGATCTGCTCTGCTCAGTATGGTAGCCGCTCACTCCATGTGGCTCCCGAGCAGAGGACATGGGACTAGTACAAACCCAGGAGCTAGGACCGAGAAATTTTTTTGCTTGATTTCAGTTTAATGAATTTGCATTGACATTGAATTGGCTGCAGGTCCTTAGTAGCTGTAGCTACCATATTGGACAGTGTAGCTCCAGAAGTGTGGTGACTAGCGCAGAGGGGGCCCTCCTGAAACAGATTTCCTTGCAGTTTCCCGGCACTGGTCTGTACAGTGACCCCGTCTTCTCCGGGGGGCTCAGCAGTCTGCGCAGAGGGGCAGGACATCTGCCTTGAGGTATCCATCCAAGTTTGGATCAATGGTGTTGAAGATCCAGAAAGCGAGGGGTGCTTGGGGTTTGGGACAGAGTTTTGGTAACCCTGCCACCCACTTTCGTCCTTTCGGGTTTCCAGCCAAGGGCAGGTCACCCAAGGAACAGTAACAGAATGGCGAACAGAGTGCTTCCTTTATTATGAGCTGAGCGGGCACACCCAGCACGGGAAGGCTGCTCGGGCAGGCGGGGCCGGAGCCCGCAGCTTTGCTCTGGACACCTGCGTGAGCCTTCTGCTCTGGACCCTGACTACCTGCAGTGGCCAGATTTGTACACCGGGCCTGAACTTCTTTCCCACCCAGTCAAAGGAACCGAGGAGCTCGAGAGGGAATTTGAACAGGCCTGGCTGCCGGCCGATGGATGAGACGGTTCTGAGATGTGCCCGTGTCAAAGCGGGACTAACCTCCTTTCAAACCCCGTTCTGTCGCTTACGAGCTGTGTGACCTTGGCAAAGTTCCTTAACTTCTCTGGGCTTCCGTTTCTTCATCTGTAAAATAGGAATAGTGCCCATCACTTAGTTCACACTATGTAAATTTGCTCTCTGTATGGTTTCTGTTTGCTAAGGTACCATGACTCTGCCTACCAGTCTCCTAAAATGTGGTCTGAGCTATTTCTTAGGTTCTCACCCTTAGCAGGCCACCCCTTGGGGATGAGGTAGTGAGGGGTAGGGAGAAGTGTGGAGCGGCAGGGAGGAAGAGGGCTGTCTGCCCGCCTGGGAGTTGAGGGGGCTAGTTCAAGTGATCAGTCATGGGGTCCCAGATGGTATGGACGGAAGAACGAGGAGGAGGTCCATGGGGGTGGGGTGTGGGGAATCAGGGGATCAGAGGTCACCAGGAGGTGTGCGGGCTCGTGCCCAGTAGAAAAGAGGATATGGAATCTGAAACAATGGGGAGGCTGTGGTAGAGGAATAGAACTGAGGCGGGGTGGCTGGGGGTGCTCCCTGAAGCCGGTTGTGGGTAGGAAGGTGGCGTGGAGGTGCGGATGTGTGGAGTTGAAGAGGTTGCAGAGGCCAGGAGGTTAGGATGTTAGAAGTGGCCCCCGCACGGATGGTGAAATCACCCAGAGCAATGACTGTAAGCTCAGCGAGATTGATCCGGGAGGAGTCTGATAGTGACCTGGAGGACGAGGGGAGGGGGGTGGACCATGGTGACAAAGAGAAGGTGAAGCTTGCAAGAAGGAGACAAGAGTAAGCATCCAGAAGCAGTAACGGGAGGGGGGATCTTCAACTCCCCTTCTCCCCACACAAGCTTGCTGCGAGCACAGGAGGAGGAAGAAGAGCCTCCGCTCGGAGCAGCCCAAGGGAGAAGCAGTGTCCTGGGGGAGAGCCAGGGCTCCGCAGGGTGAGGAAGTACCAGGGCCATGCTGTGCGGGTGGCAGGTATGGAAGGATTTGCCGATGGTGGGATCAGGTTTCCAGGGGGTCCAGTGGGATGGGTTGGAGGGAGGCCAGCTGCAGGAGGGGTGGAGGAGAGCTCCCACACTACTTTTGGACCCACGGGGCTCGTGACCCAATTCCCTGCTCTGGGAACTTTTTCCCCTTTTCTTCATCCCTGTGGGTTGTTTTGGTTGGGTGGGTGCGGTGGTTCTATTTAGGCAGGGGATCTTAACGTGGAGTCCACGAATAGGAATAAGGGGTCCATTAACCTGGGTGGGAAAAGTTGATGCTCACCACTGCCTTGAAATCATGGTAGCGGTTCCACTCACTGCTGGAGCTCATTAAATGCATTAGTAAAGAAATATGCAAGGACTGTGTTATAGATCTGTTTTTCCTCTCTTGATGACTCCGTTTTAATAACACTGGCTTTTCCTGTAATGCTTTGCCTTTTATGCATTCAAAACCCTGTTCTGGGGAGGGCTTCACTGGTGTCCCCCGCTTCCAGGGGATCTGTGCCCCGCTCCCGGAGGGTGAAGGAGCCCTGCCTCGAGGCTACTTGGAAACCCCTTTCTACTTCACTAGAGGGAGCTCTTGTTTCAGAATTGGGGAGCCGGGGACTCCCAGGCTTGACATGGGGTAAGAAAGGTATTTTGAAGCACAGGCAGATCAGATGTCCTTTGGAGACATTTCAGGAAACTGGGGTGTAAGAACCCCAAGGTTGATGTGGGCAAGCCACGTGTCTCTGGAGATAAGCTTTAAGCTTACCTCCTGGAGGATGAGGGTTAGCACACAGCCGGTGTGTTGGTTTCTAGGACAGTTAAAGCAAGAGTACTGTGGCCAGTGAGGGCTTGAAAACTGGCCCCAAGGTCATACTGACCTCAGTCTACCTGTTTCTTCCCCACCCCGCCCATTAGCCCATCCCCCCTCTTGTCTAACTAGCCTTAGGGTGCTGGGAAAGTTCTCTCTCTCTGGCTTCCCACTTCCACTTTGAAGGCCAGGCTAAGGGCAGGAGAAAGGCTTGGGGGCTCGGGCAGATTCTGAAGGCTCCTGCAGTGTCCGTGGGGTGAGGGAAGAGCTGGAGAAATTGAAAAACTGGCCAGGGGCTGAGGCTTATGCGGGGGGATGGATTGGAGAGCTTCCGATGACCGTGGGATTTTTCCCCACAGAAGAGGAAGGAATTGGGGCTCAGGCGTGCTTTGTAGGAGCACAGGATTAAGTCAAGTACTCCCCACTGTAATTGTAGCCGCTTCCAGGAGGCACTGCTTCTCACAGGGGGCCAGATTGGGGCCCCTCTCCTGGATTCAGGTCTCTGGGGCGGGGCGCAGCCATCTGATTTTCTACAAGTTCTCGAGGACAGGGGTTCTCACAGCGCGGTCCCCAGACCAGCAGCAGCAGCTGCCTAACTGGGGAACTTGTTAGGAATACAGATTCTCAGGCTCCTGGCTCTAGGTCCCATCCCCAGACCCACCGAATCAGAAACTCTGGGGTGGCGCCCAGCAAGCTCCCTTGTACCAAGCCCTCCAAGGGGGTTCTGATGGCAGCTGAAGTCTGAGCACCGCTCCCCTTAGGGATTCCGATACAGGCTGAAGGTTAGGCCTCATTGCCTCAAATGATCCAAGAGGCGCCCCCCACTTGCTGACACTAACGGCATAAGGTGTGCGAGGCACCAGGGCATGTTATGGGTTTAAATACCACTTTTCTGTAGAGTATCTCCATGTTCCTTTGGCTTTTCTATTCCTCCAATGCTCCTGCAAGGTAGAGGGGACCTGAAATTTCCCTGCAAGTGGGGCAGTGCTGCTTAGAGGGGTTTCGATCCACACACATAGATGAGAGTGGACGCTGGGACCTGGGTCTCTGGACTCCAGTGCTGAAGCTGCTAGGGCCAGGTCTACCTGTTAGATTTGTTGCCAGCTCAGAGCCCTCACTCCGTGGGCTGTTGGCAGTGGGCTGGCTGGGATCCTCAGAAGTGAAGGGGGAGGTCTTTATGTTGCCTTTAGCCAGAGGCGGCATGGCCCAGTCAGCCCCCACTTAGGCACTTTGAAGGTGAAGCCTGGCCTGAGTGGGCTCTCTGGCCCCTCAGGATAGGAGGTCGACAAGATGGACCTTCCACCTGGACATCTACCTCAGGACAGCTTCTTGTACATTAAACAGACTAGAAGGCACAGTTCATTTGGTCAGATGCCTGGATGAAGGGGAACCTGACTTGGGCCTGTGCCCAGTGGCGAGAATGGGAAATCCCACATCCGTGGTCATCTTGGGATCGTGCCCTGGGCGGCAAAGGCTTGCAAAAGCTCGAAATGGAGGTGCCTCATGTAGAGGGCACATAAAGGTTCGGGATGGCATTGTTGTTGGGAACTAAACTAGTCGTTCTCTTCCCTGTTCCCAAGCCTGCACCTTCTCTCACGTTCCCTATCCCATTGAGTGGTACCACCATCCACTCATCACCCGGCCAGAAATCTGCAGATATATAATCATTGGCCCTTCACTTCCCTTCTCCTCCACATCCAGTCGGTGACCAAATCCTGTCAGTTTGACCTCCTGATCATTTCTCAAATTCATTCCCTGTACTCCTCCTTTGGTTCAGGCTGGATCATCCCTGACTTGTTCAGTTTGCAACAGCCTCAACACTGGTGTCCCTGCCTCTAGCCTTGCTCTTCTTCAGTCAGCAGCCGGACTGCAAGCTCTGTCCCTTGCTTCAAAGTTTGGTCTGCGGGCCAGCGGCACCTGGGAGCCAATTAGAAATGCAGACTCTAGGTCCCCACCCCAGACGTACTGCACCTACCCTTTACCAAGATCTCCAGGTGATTTGTAAAGTCCAAAACATCTCACGTGGCAAACAGAATTCACAAACTGACTCCCATCTCGTTTATCCCTCCCTCCTACATGATAGTCCGATGATACTGAACTGCAAAAAGTTCTCGAACATACTGGGCTGCTCACTTCATTCTTTCTGCAAATACTTATCGAACCCCTACTTTGCATCAGGCACTTGCTGGGGATAAAGCAGTGAGCAAAACAGATACATATTATCCTTGCTTTCCCGGAGTTTACATTCTTATGGAAAGAGACAGTAAAGAAACAAGTGAAGTGTATAGTAAGTCAGATAATGTTGAGTGCCACAGAGGAAGAGGTAAAGCAGAGTAAGGGGTACAGGGATGCTGAATGGTTGGGGAGGCTGCAGTTTTAAATGAGGTAGCCTCATTTAAAGGGAAGGTCTCACTGAGAATGTGACATTTGAGTAAAGGCTTGTAGGTGAGGGACTGAGCCATTGGATACCTGGAGGAGGAATATGCCACGAAGAGCAAAGAAGTGTACAGGCCCCAACACAGGAGTGTTTCTCGAATATTCCAGCAACAGCAAGTAGGTCACTGTGTCTAGAGCCATGTGAAGGAAGGGGTTACCTTGTAGGAGATGAGGTCAGGGAGGTGCTGTAGATGAGGGGTCAGATCATATAGAAAGCCTCACAGACCATAGGAAGGACTTGGCATTTTAGTCTTAGGGAGATGGGCGGTCATTGGATGGTTTTGAGCCAAGGACTCACATGATCCGAATGAATTTTAAAGGGGTCACCCAGTTGCTATGCTGAAATTAGACCACAGGGGGACAGGGATAGAAGCAGGGAGACCTGTAAGTGATGTGTGTAATAACTCAGGCAGGAGAAGCTAGTGGCTGGGGTACTGACAGGAGAGCCAGAGAAGAGTCGTTGGATTCTGGGTACACGCTGAAGGTGCAGCCAGCAGGATTTGCTGATGGATCAGATGTAGGGTGTGAGAGAAGGAGGGGTCAAGGATGACTCTCGAAGGCTTATGACCTGAGTAACTTAGATGGAAGACCATTAATTGAGATCAGAAAGACTAGGAGGAAGGATTTGTGCTTGTTTATTGCTTTTTTTTTTGCGGGGGGGCGGGGAGGGGGCTACAGGGTGGAAGTAACAAACATCCCCAAACGTAGGGGCTTAAAGCAAAGACTTATTGGACTACACCAAACTAAAAAGCTACTGCACACTGAAGGCTACCATCAACAAAATGAAAAGGCGGCCTACTGAGTGGGAGCAGGGATTTGCAAATGACACATCTGCTAAGGGCTTAGTATCCAAGATGTATAAAGAACTTACACAGCTAACCACCAAAAGACCAAATAATCCAATTAAAAATGGGCAGAAGACCTGAATAGACATTTTTTCCAAAGAAGACTCCAGATGGCCAACAGACACGTGAAAAGGTGCTCAGTATCACCCATCATCAGGGAAATGCAAATCTAAACCACAGTGAGATACCACCTCGCACCTGTCAGAATGGCTAGGATCAAAAAGACAAGAAACAGCAAGTGTTGGCGAGGATGTGGAGGAAGGGTGACCCTCCTACACTGTTGGTGGGAATGCAAGCTGGTGCAGCCACTCTGGAAAACAGTACGGGGGTTCCTCAAAACAGTAAATAGAAATACTGTACAATCCAGTAATTCTGCTACTGGGTATCTGTCTGTCTGAGGAAACTGAAAACACTAATTGGAAAAGTTCTGTGCACTCCTATGTTTATTGCGGCATTGTTGACAATAGCCAAGGTATGGAAGTGACCCGAGTGTCCATCAGTAGATGAATAGATAAAGGAGATGTCTCACACACACACACACACACACACACACACACACACACACAGAGTGGAATATTACTCAGCCATAAGAAAAGGAGACCTTGCCACTTATGACAACATGGATGGACCTAGAGGGTATTTTGCTAAGTGAAGTAAGCAAAAAAAAAACAACAAAAAAAAGATAAATACCATATGATTTCATTTATATGTAGAATCTAAAAAACAAAGCAGTTGAACAAACAAACAAAAACAGAAACAGACTCCTAGATACAGAGAACAGACTGGTGGTTGCCAGAGGGAAGGGGGTTTGGGGGGATGGGCAAAATTGGTGAAGGGGATTAAGAGGTACCCCAAAAAACCCCAGTGATGTCCTATTTTTCACAACTGTGTGGGATGACTGGGTCCTTCGTTGTTACGGACCGAATGTTTGTACCCCTGCCCCCGCAAGTTCTTATGTTGAAATCCTAACTCCCAGTGTGATTGTATTTGGATGTAGAGCCTTTGGGTGGTAATTGGGGTTCAATTAGGTCGTGAGGATGGGGCCCTCATGAATGGGATTGGCGCTCTTAGAGGAAGAGGCCAGAGAGCTCCTTAGCCCCTCCTACCTTGTGAGGCTACAGCAAAAAGATGGCTGTCCTGCGAATCAGGAAGTGGGCTCTCCCCAGACAGGAATCTGCCTGCACACTTGATCTTAGACTTTATAGCTTTCAGAACTGTGAAAAAAGAAACATCTGTTGTTTAAGCCACCCAGTCTATGGTTTTTTGTTATGGCGGCCCTAGCTGACTAAGATCGTTTTCTACTGGTCTTGCCTGGGCTCACCCGGAGCAGTTGGGACAGCTGGGCCTCTCTATCCGCATGGGCCTTTCGTGGCGTGGGGGTCTCAGGGCAGCAGTCCAAGAGGGCACGCTCCAAGGCACAGGTGCTTATCAAGCCTCTGATGGCATCTTTTTTGATGATATCCCGTGGGTCGAAGCAAGTTGCATGGCTGAGCCACGTGGGTCACGTGGCCCGATCAGTGTGGGAGAGGAATACATAAGGATGTGGATACTGGGAGCCAGTATGGTAATCACCTGCCATAGGAGCCAAGGTCCAAAGTTGGGTTTAAGAACATGAGATGCCCATTTAGGGATCCCAGTGCAGCTATTGCGCAGGCTATGAGATGTGTGAGCCTGGAGTTCGAGGCAGAGGTCGAGGCTGAGATGTGCATGTTGGAGTCATCGGCACATAGGTAGTATTCAAGCCATGAGATTGGTTGAAACCACCCAGGGAATGAAAGTGTATAGGGAAGAGAAAACCTCCGAGTTCTGCAGCCTGACCTGTCCTTTAGAGGTCAGGGAGAGGGGATGGAGAAGAAGCAGGCCCGTGGAGCAGGAGGAGACCAAAGAGAGAACGGTATCCCGGAAGCCAGGCAAAGAATGTTTCCAGAAAGGTGCAGAAGATGAAGCCTGAGAATTGACGATTGGATTCAGCAGTGGAAAAGTTATTTGTGACCCTGCAGGGAGCTGTTTTTGGTGGAGTGGGTGGAGGGGGGACGTAGGAGCAGAAGCCAAATTAAAGCAGGTTAAGAGAGAATGGGAGGAGAGGAATTGTGGGCAGGGAGTATGGACAAGTATTGTAAAAAAAAAAAAAATAAGATGTGAGCCATGTACATAATTTCTAATGTTCTAGTAGCCACACTCAGAAAAAAAAAAAGAAACTGGTGCCATTAATTTTAATAACATCTATCTTATTTAACCCAGTACATCCAACACCTTCTCATTCCAATGTAACCAGCATAAAATCATTACCAGTATATTTTACTTCCTTTGAAATCCAGTGTGTATTTTACACCAATGGCTCATGTCGGTTCATGCTAACCACCTCTCGAGGGCTCAGTAGCCACACATGGCCAGTAGCCACCATATTGGATGATCCAAGCATAAAGAAATCTTTCAAGGAGTTTTGCTCTAAAGAGGGGCCAAGGATCGAGGGGGAAGTGAGGTCAGGTGTTTGCAGTGGCTGGAGCGGTACTGAGTAGGTGAAAGGGGACAGAATCTGGATACAAAGGGAAGGCTGGCCTTGGCTGGGGTCCTGGGCGGGTCACCCATGGCAACGGGGGTGAGGGCAGAGCACATCGGCCACTGATGCAGGTACGTGGTTAGAGGCAATCATGAGAGCTTTGAAAAAAATTTTTTAAAGATGTATGTATTTGAGAGAGAGACAGAGAGAGTGAGAGAGAGAGGGAACAGGAGCAGGGGGAGGGGCAGAGGGAGAAGCAGACTCCCTGTTGAGCAGGGAGCCTGATGTGGGGCTCGATCCCAGGACCCTGAGATCATGACCTGAGCCAAAGGCAGATGCCTAACCGACTGAGCCACCCAGGCGCCCCAGCTTTGGAAGTTTTTTTGCCTGATCCTTTTTTTTCTCAGTGAAGTAGGAGGCAAGGTCATCATCTGAGAGTGAGGCATAGACCTATTGGAGGTTTGAGAAGAGAGGAGACCATATTCAGTTGTTGCCTGAGAGAGTGAATGGACAGGAGAGATGTACTGTGATTGCCTGGCAACACGAAGGATGCACTTGAGCTCTGTGATCACGAATCTGAAGTGAGAACAGTCAGCACTGTTGTTTTTCCCTAGACACATTCAGCTGTGTGGGTGCAAGCAAGGAAGAGGAGCAGATTGGAAATGAACCAGGGCTGGGTTGTTGGGTTTTGGGTTTTTTTCCCCAAGATGAGTACGATCATGAGAGGCACCGTGGAGTCAAAGGTGTATGCCGGGGATCATTAGAATGATGGCCATGGAGTCTAAGGAGGGAAGTGGGAGCCGTGAGGGACAGCAAGAAGATGGTGGGACCTACCAATCCCAGATTCCGGCTGGGTCAGAGTGTTGGGGTCAGGGTGAGAGTGTAAGCTGGAAAGAGAGAAGTGGTAGTTGAAGAGGGAGTATTTGATCTATGGGGGGTTGCAGATATTCACAAGTCTGAGGTCTCAGGCATGACCATGGGAGTGAGTGGCTGAGGTACCATAGAGGACAAGGTCGTTGAGGAGCGGGGGGCCAAGGAACTGAGAGACTGGGATACTAGAAGGTTCATCCAGGCATGTGTTGAAATTATCAAGAAATAGGACAGGGATGGTTTTGGAGAGAGGGGTACCAAGCCAGGTACTAACACCCTCAAGGGATGTTGAAGGCCACGACCCGTATGTCTGTAGACAACCATAAAAGGGAAGAGTAGTGGGGTGGTACTGGATGGTGGTTGTAGGGTTTCAGGGAGAAAGGAGGGCCAGTGGTCTGGGAACAGCAATGCAAAGAAAGAAGTTACCTACTCTACTTACATGGGCCAAAGGAGAAAAACCAGTGAGACTACCTTCAAAAGCCAGAGGGGAAGCAGGCTCCTCATGGGCAGAGGTAGGGTGGGTGAGAGCCAAAGGATGAAGGGGACGTTCAGAGAAGTGACTGAAATATTGGGAATTTGGGTAATGATTTCTCTGTGACTTTGCAGTTCCTGTTCCCTTTCCCTGGAATTCCCTTCCTTGTACACCTGAAAAAACTTCTCTTCAGCTTTTACCACCTAGCTCCTGCACCACTATTTTCCCGAAATTGCTATAGCCAAGAGTACGTGGCCAGCATTTCGCCAAAGCCAGGGGCAGTATTGGTCTCTGCCTCTATAGAGAAGTGGAATTTTCGTTGATGGTGGGAATGTTCTGCTTCTGCCCTGCCCCGTAGGGTAGCCACTAGCCACATGTGGTTATTGAGCACTTTGAAATGCAGCTGGCGCAGCCGAGGAATCAAATTTCTAATATTATCTAATTTTAATTCCTTTACGTGTAAATTGTCCCATGTGGCTGGTGGGCTCATCTTGTCTTCGATCCTGTCTTCTTGGGCAGGGGGTCCTCTTTCTTCTGGCAATGATCGGTGCTTTAATCTCGTTCCGTGGACTCTTCCTCGTTGATCTCTACACCCCAAGCTCTGTGTCCAGGCCATTTCTCTCCTGAGCTCTCCACGTGGACACCCCATAGGCATTCAGGGTCAGCGCGCTCCACATTGAAGTCCTCTCTCCCCTAACTCAACTCAGTTGCTCAAGTCATAGACTTGAGAGCCGCCCTAGCTGCTTCCCTAGCTGTCTCCATGTCCAGAGCAGGCTGACTAGCCCGAATGGAAATCTGACCGTGCTCTCCCCTGTATAAAACCTCCCAGTGGCATCTCATCGTGTGCAGGGTCAGGGCCAAGTTCCTGGCCATGGCGAATGAGGTTCTTCATGACCTGACCCCAGTCTCTCCAGCTTCATCTCCTTACACCCGTCCCCTCCCACTTTATGCTCCAGTGACGCAGACCTGCTTGAGATGACATGCAAACAGCATGCCATGTCACGCCTCCACCCCTCGTGGCAGGCTGTACCCACCGCGCGGAGTACCCTTTCCCTCCTGCGCGCTCCGACCCCAGCTCCTCCTTGTGCTTCTTCAAAACCCACCTGAGCTGTCATCTCCAGCTGCCCCTCCCCCATGTCCCCCTTACTTACCTGCTTACACCACTCTTTTATTTTTAAAAGATTTTATTTATTTACTTGAGAGAGAGAGAGCGTGAGTGGGGGGAGGCGCAGAGGGAGAGGGGCAAGCAGGCTCCACGCTCAGCACGGAGCCCGACGTGGGGCTTGATCCCAGGACCCTGAGATCAAGACCTGAGCCGAAATCAAGAGTTGGACGCGTAACCGACTGAGCCACCCAGGCACCCCCCTCGTCGTTCGCTCTTAAGTGCCGGACAGTTGTCAGGGGTGGGGACCGTCTTTGCCCCCTTCTCCCCACCACCTAGCATGGGGTCTGGTGCCCAGTGTTGGATGAAGTGAATGAGTTGAAGGGAGCAGGACAAAGACCGGGGGACGGGATGCCACCCTGCCCGGCCTCATCTCCTTGATGTGAGTCCTTCCTGGGTGGGATTATAGGCCTGGAGAAAGGGCCCCTGGGAGGCCTCTGGGGATCTGTCTTTGCTGCTGCCGCTGGTGCAGGTGACTTCTTTTCCAGCTCGTGTGACGCTTCCTTCTGGCAGAAATCGATTTCAGAAAAAGCTATTATCTTGGTTCCCCCCCCGGCACCTTTAGAGATGAAATGCTTCTATCCTCCTGGGATACATGACGCTAGCAGAAAAATGTCACATTTCTTTCTTAAAGTAGAAAAAAAAGTTTTATGTGTTTAATTTTTCCAAAAGTGCTTAAGTTTCTCTTTTCCTTTAGAAGAAAACTGGTTTTTCACTCGGATTATCCCAAGGGCCACATTCAGGTATACGGAAAAAAAAAAGGAATGATGCCCATTTGCGTACAATTTGCATATATCTATGTAGAGTGGATCATTTATTCTCAGGGTGCTTGCTTGCTTTCTGATTTTTTTTTTTTTTAGTTTCAGAGAAATTGAGTCTTTGCTTATCTGTACAACAAAAAGAACCAACAACAGTGAAAAGGCAGTAGAAACCACAGGCAGCCCCCCCCCAGCCCCTTCACAGAGAAGATCCCTTCTTTGCAAGAGCCCCTGGCTTCTCCCAGTCTTTTCGGAGCTTTGGGGTGGCTGTGGTTTCGCCCTGATAAAAATAGCAGCCGCCCGCCGTGTGCCAGGCAAGCTGCTCTATTTACTTTTCTGTATCTCTTATTCCACTCGGCAGCCCCGAGAGGTGGGTGTTACCTCCAGGCTTCATACAGGAAACGGTCGGAGAGGGGCAGCACCATCTGCCCCAGGTACCCCCCTAAGCAGTGGCAGAGGCGGGCTTCCCACCCAAGGCTGTCCGCCCCCCAGCCCTTTGTGTTAAACCGCCAGGCTCTGTTTTCCCTCCGTGGCATGTTGTCTGGTGTTTGGCCTTCGACACCTGCCATTACCAGCCAGGGACTTCTCCTCACACGCTCATGGTTTGCTTGTCATTTGAATGGCGGTTGCACAATATCGAGTTCGCCTTATCTCCCCATTCGGTTTGTTTCCCGGTCCTCGGTGTTACAGGTGGCGCGGGTGTCAATATCTTTGTGCAAATAAAGGATGGTCTGTTGGGTTTTTTAGGTATTCGACGCAAGTCCTCTAAGTAGGACTGCCGGGCCACAGGGTTTGATAGAGTTTGATGCTTCCCTGGAAGGTCTGTGCCGTTCGATCGCTCACACCGTGGTGAGTGCCTACTCTACCAGGTGCTGCAGGTAAAGGGATTCCGAAACGGCCCCTCATTCGTAGAACTGACAGTCTGGCGTGGGGCGGATGGGGCAACCCAGAGTGGTTGTAGTAAAGTGGGGGTTGGGGCAAGGGGCAATGAGAACGTGGACCCCTGGCCATGTCTGAGTGTGCCTCTCCCCCATCGCATGGGGGCAGGGACTGCGGGGCAGGGGAGGAGCGTGATAAGGAGAGGGGCTGCCCAGCAGTCCGGGCCTCATCCCAACTTTCCCCAGGCCTGTGGCTGAGCTACCTCGAGGCTGAGGACGCTGCCCTCCTCCCGTCCCTTGGCTGCAGTGGCCACCTGGCCCACGGGACCCGTCACTGCTGCCCAGCTGCCACCAGGGGGAGCCAAGCAGACGACGGGGGGGGGGGGGGGGGGGGGCGGGGGGGGACTAGCTCCAGCCTTGAGAGGCGTGAGCAGGAGCCTGAGCACCTGCTGGTCCTCCAGGTCCCCTCTTCCCCTTAATACCCCCAGCAGCCAGGGGGACAACACGGTGCCCGATTCCCATTCATTCGGCAGACAGGAAGGTGCGCAAAGTCTAAGTGCGCAGCTCAATGGCTTTTCACAAACCAAGCACGGTGCCAGATGCTAGGGACCCAGAAACGAATCTGACAGGCCCCCCCGCCCCCCAGGCGCTCTGGTCTAGAGAGGTAGACAGACAAGGAAAGAGACCGTACGACTTGGTGTGGTGGTGGTCTGGACAAGTGGCAACAGGGGCAGCGAGCAGCAAGCAGCCTGGCAGCGTCTAAGAGCCCAGCGCCCTGCTCTGACTTCGGCGGTTCCACTACCCATCTCCCGGCCTTCCGTGTCTCCATCCCTAACCTGGAGGAATGAGTTTGATGCCTTCCAAGGGCCTTCTGACTCACAGGTGCTGTGAGCCCGGCTCTCGTGCCCATAGCAAGCCTGAGCGTCTCCCCCAGAAGACCCGCCTGACTTCAGTCACCCCACCTCACTCCTTCTCCCTGCCACACCCCACCCCCCACCCATGGTGTTCCTTGGGGTTCCGCCTCTGACCTTCCTTTCCCAGTCTGCGTGTGCCCCTGTAACTTTAGTGGCCGTCAGGTGCTGCTGACACCTACATCTCCATTGAGTGTGTGACGTGGCTTAAATCAGGTCATCTCATCTCCCCAACAACCTTATGAAGTAGGCAGTGGCATCATTTTATAGATGAGTGAAACGGAGTGAGACATGTCCACTTGGATATTCTGCAGACGCCTCGATTTCAACATGTCTGAAATCAGCCTCATCGTCTCCCTACCTTCCGCCCCAATCTGCCTTCTCCCCTCTTCTCCATCACAATCAGTGGCACCATCAACCCAATGAGGCCCAAGCTAGAGGCCTTTCTAGATTTGTCCGTCCTCACCCTTCCTCCCCAGCATCCATCCCTCACATCCTGGCGAGATATTCTTCCACTTTTCTCCAGCCCTACCTCTATGACCTTTGAGGGCCGCCATCCCCTACTTCTTTGGGTTCTTGCAGCAGCCTCCTATCCATCCTCCTGCCTCGACATTCTCTGCCTCCGGCCCTTCCCCCGCACGGGCCAGCACATGTCTGATCACAGCACTTTCCTGCGGCTTCCTGTGGCTCCGCAGCAGCGCTCCGAGCTGGCCATCCACAGGCTGGAATCCAACCAAGAAGATGTGTTTTGTTTGGTCCGTTGAGCATTCTTAAAACATTTTGAATTATTTGCCAACATTTAAAAATCAGGAAATTCCACACGAAAGTTCATATTTCTGGCTCCTCTTGCAAAACTGAAAAAACTGGCAACTCTGGGAACACGTCCCAGCAGGGCAGTGGTTGGATGGAGCTGAGTGGCGGTTGCCATCTTCAGAAGGGGCACGGACTTTCCACTTGGCCAGTCCCCAGCATCCTTAGCGTCTCTTAGTCTCTGGTCACTCTCCTCTCCCAGTTGCCTACCTGAGACTGGTGGCATTGGGGCTCATGGCCATGCAGGTATGGGCTGAAGCCCAAACCAGCCCTCAACCAACATCCGAGTCTTACTCCTCTCACCACCCCACCACACCCTCCCCTGCGGCCCCAACTCTTACCCACGGTTCTCCGAATTGCCTTGTGCCCGGGAGCTCATGTCTGCATGTCTGCCTTTGTGCGAGCTGCTGGTTCTGGAACGCCTAGGCCCCTGGTGAAGTCCCATTGGTCCTTCAGGACTGCTCTGTGCCCCCTCTACTGAGAAGCAGTCCTTGTTCCTAGGTCTTTCCCCCACCCCCGCCTCCAGCTGAGTTCTGTCCTCCCATGATAACGGGGCACAGAGCACAGGCATCCCACCATCATACTGGGTTCTCATTGTCGGTTGGCGTGTCTGCCTCCCCTGGCAGGCTGGGAGTCTGGGATTGTAGGGAGCCTGTCTTCTTCATCTTCCTATACCCCAAAGGTTAGCACGGAGCTTGGAGACATAATAGATGCCTAATAACTGGTGAATGAATGGATGAATCAGTGAAAGACCGACTTGGGAAAATACTACTCCAGGATGTAACATTGCCACCTACTTGCTTGGGATGGAGGGTTCCAGCTTCGTTTCATTCTGGAGCACCCCCCTCTCCAAGCCCCCATTCGGAGTGACACCCCCACAGCATCCTATAAGCCATACCCCTGCTCTGCAAGCTCTGGAATGCATCCAAGCCTCCTGGGAGGGTAGTTCCTAGTGACACTGGAGGGGAGAGACATCATTCTTGCTGTTCCGGGGGGAGGGAGTTGCGTAACGGTCGGGAAATGGCATAGCCATTGGATACGGCACATTCTGTAATTATCCGAAGCATGATAATGATGTGCTCATGATAGCATCTCACACCCATTGAACACTCACATTGTGCCCAGTCCTACACTGCGAGCACTCAGTACATTATTCCTGTCATTCCTTGCCACAATTCTAAGAAGTAGGTAGGTCTGGTTATCTTCGTTTCACAGATAGGAAAGCTGAGACTTAGGGAGTTTCCACAACTTTTCCAGGACCACGCAGCCCGGACATGGTAGAATCTAGATTCGAACCCAAATCTGTGGGCCACGGAAGTGAACCTTCCCAACCACCGCGCCACACTTCCTCAAAGACCTCTCTCTTGAGAAACATGAGGGAAAGATGAAAATAAATGTGAAAGTGAAGGATGCAGATTATATATACTGTTAGACTCCAATTAGTAATTAAGAAGAAAAAAAAAAACCAAACAAACAAACCAACTCCTGAGGCATGGGGAAAACCAGCCGGTACACAACACCCACAACTTAGCAGCATCGTGTGTGGGGAGTAGAATGCCCGGGATGTGTTGTTCTTCATTTTCTCCATCTCGTTTCGACTCCTATAACATTTTCTAAATTTCCTCTAATGAGCATGCATTCCTTTCATCATAAAAAAAAAAAAAAAAATCGCCCCTCTGTAACGGCCCCGGCAGTGTGTGGCAGAACAGAGGCCGGAAAGGGGGCTGGCTGGAGTCGCCAGCGCGTCTGAGGGCCCGTCTTCTAAGTCGCGAGAGGGGGCAATCCACTGGCGCAGCTGCGGCCTCGGCACCTGTGCCCTTAAGGGGCAAAGGACAAGTGAGTCTCACCGTCTCCCCTTTTCCTCCAGGTGCTTACACCCCAGAGCCCCTCAGCAGTTTCCGGTGGGCCCTTCTCTCAACTGGCCTCATGTTCTTTTACCACTTCAGCGTCTTGCAGATCCTGGGCCTGGTAAGTTTGGTTCGGTCCCCTTCGATCCCCCTCTGTGCGGAGTTCTCCATAAACCTTGATAATCCTGGTTGGCGCTGGCGTATCGTTTTGTTTTGAAAATACAAGATGCCAAAGGCCAGAATGTCAGATTGTTGTGTCTGGGTTGCTGATTTATGCTCCACGGCCTGGGCCTCTCCAAAGGGTTTTCGGAAGCCTTCAGTGTTGACCGTTTCTTTCATCCCCGGGGAGGCAAGGATGCCCTTCACTCACGACCACCCAGGTCGAAAACAGCGAGCTGCGGAAAGGGGTTTGCTGTGGACCCTGTGGGGGGGGAGGCAGGACCTTGACCCTGGCCTGGGCCTGGAGAGGAGGCTTCCGACCTTGGGTCCATTCTGGGCCGACTCCCAGGCCCTGAGCTGTGTGACCAGTGCAAGTGCCGTGTCGGGGGGGACTCCCGTGGCATTCTGGGGTGTTCAGACCCGCCCGGAGCATGGATGATGGCTGCACTCAGTAGTTGAGTTATCCAGAGCCCAACATTGCTGAGCGCATGGGTGCCTACACTGGTGGCAAAGCAAAGGAGGAAGAACTCAGGGCTGCGGGGGGTGGGGGGTCAGGAGACCCAAGGTCAAGGCCTGGCTCTGCCACCGTTCTGGCCGAGTCGCCTCACCGTCGAGGGCAGAGAGCTGTCCACCCCTCTGTGACATGGAACCAAACCCCCAGCCTCCCCGAGAGGTGGTGAGGACTTGTCTCTAACGTGGATGGGCTGGAAGGGCTTTGGAAGACAGGTGCCGCGGCCGTCCTCGGGGCAGGAGCGGCATGTCTGGTTTTGTGTGCGAGCGGCAGGAATGCAGCTTCGGCCGCGTGGAGCCTCGCGGGGCCTGGCCGGACTAAGGCACGTGACTGAGGTCACCAGTGGCTCGGGAGGAGCAGTCCCTCTCTCTTCCCCAGCTTGGCATACTGCTCTGCTCTGGTTTGCTGGGGGACAGTTTGAGCTCTTCGCCAGTGGCGTGAATGCTCCCACACGCGAGGACGACTTTCACACCTTACTCTGAGCGCTCTCCACTGGGACTGCTTGATTCCGGAGGGGTCCGTGTCCTCATGTCACCATACATACCATGCTCAGTCCCACCTGCAGGCCTGGGCCAGGCCGCGCCTCCTACAAGGAAGGCCCCACTCACTCCATTCCTTGCCATGACCTCCATCCATCCTTCATGAGTCCATTCAGGGCGCCACTTCCTTGGTGAAATCTTCTGTGAGGACTCAGTGGCCATTCTGTACCCTCCTTCGATCTCATGGTGGGGGAAACCTGGTGAGCATCGTCTGGTTTGAGGTCAGATGTGGTTGCCCAACCAACTCGGTTGGTTGCCAGTTATAAGTGGAGGCAGGGACCATGTCGTTGACTATTCTGTCATCCCCTGACACCTCTCCGGGGACTAGGCACATGGTAGATGCTTAGGAACGACGGCAGGCTCTGGACCCAACCGGAAAGGAAGACTGAGCACCACCAGACAGCTTTTCCACCGGATGGCCTCCCCAGTCACTTCCCCAGGGCTCTAGCCTTGACCCACTCCCCAAAACCCTAGGGCAGAGAAATCCCATCATGAACAGGTGGGGATTGGTCAATCCCTCCTTGTCTAGTCCCCCATTAGGTAGAGATGGCTGAACTGGCAGAAGCCAGAGAAAGCCTCAGGATGGTGAACGCTCACTCTACCTCCCTTGTCCCTGCAGGTCACCGAAGTGAATTTGAACAACATGCTGTGTCCGGCCATCTCAGACCCATTCTACGGCCCCTGGTATCGCATCTGGGCCTCGGGACACCAGACTCTCATGACCATGACCCACGGGAAGCTGGTCATCCTGTTCTCATACATGGCTGGGCCCTTGTGTAAATATCTGCTGGATTTGCTCCGGCTTCCAGCCAAGAAAATAGACTGAAGGTGCTTGTCTTCTTTTTTTTTTTTTTTTTTTTCTCCCCGAGGAAGCAAGTCCTGACTTGACTTGGAGAACACCCAGTTCTTGACGAAATCATGGGGAGAGGGCAGTAGGATGTTTGGTGTATTTCTTTTTCCTTCTCCTCTCTGTCCCTTTCTTCCACCATGCTTCCTTCCCCAGCTCTCCCCCCCAGGATATCTCCTGGAGCCGGGGTGGGGGGGGTCGTGCCGAGGGCTGGATTCTTTCTCCTCCCCTTTGGCTCTTCCTCCCTGCTCCTAGTGGCCTTACATGGGCGACAGTAGTCAGTGGTTTTCACTCTGCTTGTTGGTGCTTTAAGGACAGCTGGTTGAGAGGACGGGAAATAACAAGCGGCAGTTCTCTTGGCACTGAAGTGATGAGGTTGGGTTGGGTTTCATTTCTCCACTGCCAGGGACCTCCAGGCTTATGCTGGGGTCCCCCCTTTGTCTCCAGCACAGCCCCCACCATAATGGGACCGAGGCCTTGTTTCTATACCAGCGGCAAGCCAAGAGCCAAGGGATTTCCCAGCTCATGGCCAAAATAGAACCTGCCAGAGTCTTCCCACTGGTGTCCCATGACTCAAAGCAAGCAGCCAACCAGCCACTCCCTCCAAAATGCTGCCTGCGGTGGGAGGTGGGGGCGCTCCTTGGCCCCAGGGCTAGATTCCGTTGAGGGGGATGGAGAGCTGTTGCGATGGCAGATCCAAAGTGAACAAGTGGAAAATAGCCACCACTCTTTACTAGGCAGGACCTTGGGTAAATTCTGCCTGAGAGAGCCAAGAAGTGACCCATATCCCGATCAGAAGTGAGCGTTAGAAATTCATCAACGGAAGTGGTAACTTGAGAAAACTGTGATTTGAATCGTATGCTCCATTTTAGTTGAATGTTTGATAGTAGATGCCATTTTAATCTTGAGTGCCCCTCAGTGTTTCTCTCTCTCTCTCTCTCTAAAAGGCAGCTTCAGGGAAGGGTGAGCTGGAGTTGGGTTTTTTTGCCTTTTTTTTTTTTTTTTAATTTGTTTGCTCCCTTGTTTTTGGAAGTTTGAATTCGGAGAATCCTTGCGTCAGGGGCCTGTCTCTGCAGGGGCTCCTATCCCTCCGTTCTGTGCTTTCACAGACTATGTCAGCATCCTGGGTTGGGGGAAGAAGATACAGATCCCGCTGATGTTGTCACCCTAGGGCCACGTGTCATCACCACAGCCAGATTCCATGCTGAATTGTTTCGCATGGGGGCATCACACACTCCTCCACCCTCTACCAAGCCCACCCCCAAAGCCCATGTCTGGGTTGCAAAGACGTGCCAAGAAATCAGGTCCCCGTGGGTGCAGGTTCAAGTGCTTCAAGAGGAAGACTTTTTGTCCAAAGACTTGAGCTCAGTCACGCAGGGACTTCAAGGAGGGAACCAGTGGCGGGGCATTTGCTGACTCCTTGTGGGCTCTAACTAAGAACAAGTTTGCCTAAGAACAGGAAAGGTGGTTCAGTGACTTCCTCTGATGGCCCCACCCCACCCCTACTCTAGGCAACCCGGTCGCCCTGGGCTGGGTCCTGTATTCTGGGCGTTACTGTATTATAATAGACCTAGATTGAGCTTCAGTGACTCAGTGGTCAGACCTACAGAAAGCAGCAGGGTGCAGGAGAGTCTCTTGGAGCAAGGTGAGGCCCAGGAAGCAGCCGTGGGAGGGACCACCCTTCTGCAGAGGCCTGCTGGCGCAGAGACGATCAGTTCCCAGGACGTGGTGGGGGAGCCCGAGGGAGAACACCGAATACTCTGACTCCCCTTGAGCTCCTCGTGACGCATACTCCTCATTTTCAGCACCCCCCCCAACCCCCGAGGGCTTGGCCAAGTTTGTCTCAGTGCCTCTTACTGTCGGGGTGTCCTCCAGAAGGGCCCCGTGAGCAACTGGATCCACCCTGCCCGCCATAGGGATGGCCGATAAGAAAATGCCCAAGGCCTTAGTGCCCCTTGGCTCTTTACAAAAAGAGAGGTTGGAAGGAGGTCACAGGAGGAGCCCCTGGAGGCATGTCCTGTCCCCTTCCAGAACATGGAGTCTCCATAGGCAGGTGGTGTGTGCCTGGGGGGGCGGGGCAGGGAGCAGCCTGGGTGGGGCAGATGCTCAGCGTCGGAATGCTGGGGTGGCGCAGGGACTCCGCAGACTCGCCCTTCCTCCCTGTCTCCGTGGCGCGGCACAGGTGGCCAGTCAGCCCGGCCTTTCCGGCAGCCGCATGCTTCTAGAAGCTCGCCTTTGCCCTGGTTATATAGCTTAGTGCCCCATTCTGGCTGATCCTCTCTGCTGCTTGGAAGGAAAGAAGAAAGGGAAAGCCACGTGCCTGGCCAGGCCAGAGGCAGCTCCACCTGTCCGGGGAAGGGGGAGGTGGAGGTGAGCCGTAGGGCCAGGGGGCGCTCAGAAACATGCAGGCGGAGGGAAGAGAGAGCGAGCCCAGTCCATCGGCCGCACGGGGACCCGCAGCTTGTGTTCGAGGTGTGGGGGTGCGGCAAGCACCTGACATGGTCTGCACCTCTTACCTTGGGCCCGGCCCGTGGAGACAGAGAGAACCTGAGCCCACCTAAGGCAGCCTGCCTTGGAGGGTGGCCCCCCGTGCCAGGGGCCCAGGCTTCCCAGCTCCTGCCTAGGGCTTTCCTGGCAGGACCAAGGAGGTTCCCCAGCCACCTTGGCCAACTTTCCAGATGCCATTTGGCAGCGCATGGGAGCTCACTGTGTGTGTGTCTGAGAGTGTTCAGAGAAGAGGACAGTTTCTTTTAAAACAGCCCCAGGAAGGGAAATGAGTGCTTCTCCAGCCCCTTGGGTAGCCTCTGCCAAGGATCTGGGCCAACGCGAAGGGTCCACTTTGCTGGCCAGCTTGCGGCAGCAGTTCGGAATAGCCGAGGTGATCACGCCTGCTTCCGGCCCCATCCCTCTTCCCAGTATTGGGTTCTGTACACCAAAGATGGTCCGGCCCATCTTCTTCCCGGAGGCCCAGGGACGCGTTCGTCTGTCCGCTCGGAGGGCGGTCGGGTTTAGTGGGACAGTCGGCTTATTTGCCGTCTGCTACCTCCAGCCTAGCCTCTGTCAGGGTTCTGCTCTCCGTGCTCCTTGCTAATTCAGCGTTTTGTGGAGTGGGCACGTTGTCCATCTGTCTCCGCGCACTGGTGTTGGGGCCTAGTGGGGCCCCCCCAGTCTGAGTTGGGCAGCTCCGGGGGGGTACCAGAAAGCCCTTCCTCCCCCCTCCCTGGATTTGTAGCCGTTGATCCAGAGTCCTCTGTCCTCTTTGGGAGACTGAAGGGGAGGTGGGGGGAGGAGACAAGAGGGACAGGATGCGGGTGCTGGTTTTGGTAGCTCGAGAGCAGACAGAGGGTGTCCTTCGGGCCCTGGCGCGCTCCTCAGCAGGCCCCCGCCCGGGGAGGAGTCCCCCGCCGCACGCACTGCCCTGCCCCGCCCTTTCGGAGCGGGGAGAGTCTGTGAGAGGGAGTGAACCTTCTTCTGTATATAGAGTGAGCCAGTCCGTGCTCAGGAAAACCTAATCGCTTGGTGTTGCTCCTCTCTGTTACTTTTTTTTTTTTTTTTTTTTTTGTACACTGGTTTTCTCCTCGTGGCACGGAACAAAACAAAGCAAAAGTCGTCTCAAGCAAAGCTGTTGTTTTTGGAAACTTGCTTTCTTTCGCTGTGAGTTTTGTACTATAAAGAGTTCTTCATTTATATCGGTGTTACTGTGGTAGAGAGAATAAGGTAGTCTTATTTTTGCCAGGGAATTGGCAAACGCCTCTGGCCCCCCCCCCCCCCCTCAATCCTTCCCCATCCCCGGGTGGATTTGCCGTGTACTAAGCAGACCCCTCCCTGGCACTCCACACCCAGGAGCCCCCTTTAGAACCAGTCTTCGTAAGCCCCCTATATTTTTGCCAAGCTGGTGTGCTCGCTGCCCCCCACCCCCCCAAACTAGTTTGCTCACCTCCCGGGGCATTTTGTAAAGCGTTTTCTCTGTTTTGTAAAAAACCTTTTGATTGTACCAAAATGGTTTCTGCAGTCACCTTTGGAAATAAATGGTCATTAATTTGTGTACCTAGCATTCTAGAATTTTAGTCTTAGGTGTTTCTGTGGTTGAAGATCCCCGAATGATAAAGGACCCCTCACCACGGGACTTAACTGTTGTTACAATGTTTTCTTCATTTACTCTTATTAAAAGATTTATGAGAACCTAGGCGTCTTGGCCTTCCTTCCCCGAATCCTCTTGGAAGTCCCTCTGCTTTGAAAAGTAGCCAAAAGGACCATTCGCTCCCCCCACCCCACGGCGGACCACCAAAGGGCAGCTCTGGCCTGGGAGCCCCATGGCCGGAAATTCCCGTGCACACTGCCTGCTTCCACTGGGGACATAGGAGGCCTTTTGCTCTTGGCGGGGACTGTCTTCTGGGGACATCCGCTGGCTTCACTGAGCAACCCCTCCAGGTGCGCTGGGCCAGGCTATAAATGAGCCAGGGCCCTGCAATCTCGGGGCCACAGAACCGCTAGCTGGGGCCAAGCCATGTCCCCCAGTTGTCCACCTGTAGGACGATAGCTACATCCGTGTGCCCCGCATGGGGGTACCTCCCTCCACACACACGCCCTCCTGTGATCCCCACAGCCGCACGCCAGACTGGCTGGTAACGCTGTCCCCGGTGGACGTGGGTGGGCAGACACCGAGAGAGCAGGCTCTGAGCTAAAGGAGACGCTGGGACGCCAGGCCAGTCGTGTTAGACTCCAAAGCCCATGCGCTTTGCACTCTCCTGGGACTCTGCTGCCCGTCGGGAGGGCTGCGATTATCAGGCGGACCCCTGCCTGGGGGCCCCCAGCCCCGAGAGGAGTGGGAGCAGAGCCAGGCGGGGGTGTGGAAGGCAAGCGAGAGGAAGGGGAACCCCTCGAATGTGCGAAGCAGAGGAGCCAAACCCAGCTTGTGACCCCGGGGAGCCCCAGAGTAGAGCTGAAAGGCACAGGAGTAAAGGGGGGCAGGGACGCAATGCCAGGCAAGAGCTGGCCCCGGGGGCAGGACAGAAAGATGGGTCCCGTGGCCTTTCTACGCATCTCCCTCTTCAGAAAGGGCTGAACGGCCATGACCGAGGCCATGGCCTTCTCTGCCCTGGGCCGTACATCTGCCCCCTGCCCGCCGTCTCGGCTCCAGTCCTGGCCCCCTACTGCTGGCAATAAATGCAGATCTGAGAGCAGCCTTCCCTGGGCCCCCCGGAAACATCCGCTGCTCCATCTCCTCACCCCCACGGTCCCCCACATCCCAGGACCACACACAGGGAGAGACCCTTTGCTCCCAACGTCTCGTGATCCACTTTTCCCCGCTGGGCCGTCTTCCCCTTCTTTGCCTTTTTTCTTTGCGTGGGTCTCTCAGCTCCCCGGTCTCCCTTCTTGTCCAAAGGCCTGAGCTCAAGTGTCAGCTCCTGGGCCAGGCTTCCCTGAGCCCCAGTCCAAGTTAGGTAACTCTCGGCTTGGCTCCTGCCAACCCCCACCCCGCCCGGTGCTCACTGCAGGGCGCCATTCGCCCCCCTTACTAAGCAACGCATTCTGGCTGGTTGGCCGTCTGTAGACTGAGCTCCTGGAGGGCACGGCGGGGTCCCATTCATTCTCCTGTCCCTGGCACAGGACCTGATCCATAGAAGGTGCTCAGTGAACACCCAGCTCATCCCGGAGCGCTGCAACATGGTGGGAGGCACCACCACCCGAGGGAGAAACCCTGCCACATCAGCTGTCCCCCATCCCATGGGCTCTCCCGTGTGGAGCTGTGTGCCTTTGTCTGCCCAGGAGCCTCCCGCCCCAGCCTGGGGGCCTCCGTGCCCAGCCTTCCCCAGACCTCTGGGTGGAGGGTGGCCAAGGCATCCAACTTCTTTTCTGTATCCTTGGTAGCTGTTCGGTCCCCACCAGGGTCACCCCTCCGTTCCCCGGGGCACACGGAGTTGGCGTTGGCACGGCCAGAGCCCCGCCAGCCCACGGGACATGCCACCTACCCCTCTGAGGGAGAGGGAGCGGCTTGGGGTGGTTACGCCATGATCCCCCCTCCCCAGTGAGTTTTCCCCTTGTCCTGCTTTGCCAAGGCCAGTGGAGGGGCAGAGATACACCCGTCAGTCTGACAAACGCCATGGCTTATTCAAAGGATATGTGGTTTGCTAACCTTGGCAATGGGCAAGGCCGGCCTCGTCCAAAGTCAAAGACTCTCTGTTACCGCCCGTCCCCACCCCTCTCCCAGTCAGCGTTTGCCCAGCATCTAGATTGCACATCTGGCCCTCTGCAGCCGATTGTCCTGACTTCAGGGCAGCGCCTCCATCTCGGCCAGCTTGTAGTCCCGGAGTCTCGCGACGGGGCAGGTCTTGGCACGGAGGTCTGATGCTTCCTTGACCAAGCTCTGACAGGTGATGGGGCCAGTGGCCTGAGCTGCATGGCTGTTCTTTCCAGCGATGCCTCCCCAGCTGCCCCTCCACTCCCCGGTCTCTCCTGCCTCTCCCCACCCCCCTCGCTCTGGCTGTCCCTTCAGCTGTTCTTCTCTACTTTCCAGAAGTCCCTAAAAGTAAATTTTTAGAAGGAGGCCCTGGGCTCTTGGGTCTCCTGCCCGCCCTGGGAATGGAGGGGCCTTCCTGCGCACTCCAGAACACACCCTCAGATTTTGAGAACATCAGAGCGGACGAGATAGAGACCACGAAGACAGGAGCTTGTAGATTTTCCTGCATATTAGAATCACCTGGGAAGCTTTAACCAAAATCTCAATGCCCAGGCATGATTCAAAGCAAACTTTTGTTTTGTTTTCACTTGAAGCTTCCAGGTTGTGAGTCATCTCTTTGCCCTGACCCTCTACACCGGGGCCTTTTTCAAATGAGATTTTTAAGACCTACCAAAAAGTCTGAAGAATAATACCAAAATCCAGCTTAACAAAAAGAACCTTACCAAGACAGTGGGAGCCCTGTCACTCCACAAATTTGGAGAGTGTTCCTCAGAGCCTCCGGGAGTCTGGAGAAGCCGCCCTGGAGGGGTGAGGGATGGGTGGGGGCAGAGCGGGTGAGGTTCTGGCCTTTTCCCCTTGCTTCACCCTGAACAACTCCCAATTTTGTTCTCTTTTGTACCTTGAGGTTCTGTAAATAATAATTCCATCGGGAAAGATGTTTAAAAGTCACTTCTTATTTCCACGCTCACTAGGCCTGTCTCCACTCAATGCCTAGACTGTGGTTGTCCTGAAATAGTTGAAAAAGCATTGCACCAGCTCTCAGCGGTTCTCTGCCCCCTCAGAGGCCCCGGGTGCCCTTGGCCGAATCATACCTCTGAACCCCAGGGTGCTCTGAGACACCCAGGGAGAAAAATGGCATTATAAAGTCCTGTTTGGTGTCGGGGGCCCTATTTCCAGACAGCGTAGTTACTCTGCCTGTTAGAGCACGGAGGTTCCTCGGGGTTTTGACTACACTTATGTAACTGTGTGGTTGGGGTCTCTGGGGTGTGTAGCAGAGATCATGCCTCAGTTTTAAAGAATGTTTCTGTATTTCATTGACTCTAAGACCTCTCCCCCTCTTTTTTTTTTTTCTTTTTAACATCTCTAAACCTCGGCTTCATCTTACAGTCAATGGTACGACATAGTTCAATCAGAGCTTAGTTTTCTTTTCCAGAGGCACATAAATTGGGTCCATCTTACAACCCCACAACCCGAGGGGCCTTAGGGTAGCTGAGATGCCAGAATCGTTGCCTTTGATTCCTCTTCCTGGCCCCATGAGAGTCACCCTCCAGTAGAGAAAACCCCTTTGGAAAAACTTACACACTTTCAGTGTATAGTCTCTTTCCAACACTCCATCTTCTCTTTCTTTCCTGCCAGCATCCACGCAGGCCGGGCAAGCTCCCTGCTTCCTGACCAGAGGGGGGCTCACTTTGCTGGGCGACCTCTTGGGGCAGATGGTTTGTGGGCCATGAAGGGAAGGCAGTGGGGTGCACCTGCATAAGGAAACCCACCGTGCCAACCACCAGGGAGGGAGGGAGGGAGGGAAGGAGGGAAGGAGGAAGCCAGCAAGAGTTGGGGAGGGAACCAGACAAGCCAGGCCAGCCATCCCCAACAGCTCTGGTTTCTTTATTTCCCAACCACAGCTTGGCCAGACAGCTCAGCCTGCTTCCATGGGGAATTCCCAGGGCCAGCCATTGTCAGAAGTGAGCCAGGAGGGGTGTAGGGGGAAGGAGCCCAGCCTTGCCCTGGACTCCCAGGGTTGACATGAGCAGCTGTCTGGCCCCCATGGAGGAAGACAATGATTTCCTCACCTCCTCCCACAAGGCGGAAGAGTTAGGCAGTGGGCCTTTCAAGGAAAAGCAGTACCTTGGCCTGGGGCAGCATAAGCCGTGGACATTGACCGCAGTGGGAAATGGCCACTGACCTTCCCTCGGCCCTGGCAGCCACTCTCATTAAGCTTGGCCTCTGTGGCCTTTAGGCCAAGCTCTTCCAGAAGGGGAAGGAATGTCTGCAGGGAGATCCAGGGATACTTGGGCACAGGAAGCAGATTTTTGGACATCTCCCACCCCCACCCCCCCCCCCCCCCCCCCCACAAGAGCTTAGCAAGACATGATCAGCCTGGATTACAGCTGCCCTCATGTAACTGGGTTAAAGTGTTGGCCTACTTAGGCCCCTCCTGCAGTGGCCTCCTTCAAAGCTGATGAGGCCGATTAGGAAGCTATTTCTGAGCCCTAGTTGTGTACCCAGAAGCCCGGGGGCCTTCCTCCTGTGACAAGAAAGACAATAACTAAGGCTAGACAGCCAAGGGCAGAGTCTGCCCTGCCTATGGGAGAGAAGTGCTGTCAGACCTCGTGTGTCCTTGTAAAAGAAGGAGTCAAATAACGTCAAGTCTAAGTGTCTGGATTTTGAACTTCAAAAACCCAAACCAACTAGTTTTCAGCCAAGGACCTTGTCCCATGTCTTTGCCATCTCCAGCCCTAGAGAGAGATTGTGGAGCGTCAAGTTGAAGCCTTCAATGATAGTCACTAGCCTCGATTCAGTAGGAGGGCATTTGAGGGAGATTGTGATTTAACCTCTCTGAGCCTCAGTTTACTCATCTGTAAAATGGCAATAATAATAGTACCTACCTCACAGAGCTGCGGGAAGATTGAATAGATAAGGCACTTGGCACAGGGCCAGCACATCGTCAGCACTGCTTCCGTCAATGTTAGATGCCATCTGCTATCATTACCACCACTGCCGCCACCACCATTGCCATCCTCATCCTTATCCGCATCAAGACATCAGCGTGAATGCCAAAAAGCTCTGTCTCTGGAGCCTGAATCCTAGCTCTGCCATTTTGTAGCTGGGTGGCCTTAGACAATTGATAACTTCTTCAAACTAGATTCTTATGCTGTAAGATGGGAGCTTTATAAGGCTGTTGAAAAGTGTGTGCCATGGTCCTTATCACACAAGAAGCACTCAATGAAGGTTGGCTATTTTAATTATTTAAAAGGGGTGATCAAGACCAGTGGTTGCTGGGGGGCCGGGGTAGGGAGGGATAAATAGGTGAAGCACAGAGGCTTTTTAGGGCAGTGAAACTGCTCTGTACAATACTATAATGGTAGACACATGTCATTAAACATTGGTCCAAACTCATAGAATGTACAGCATCAAGAGTGAACCCTAATGTAAATGCTAGATTTGGGGTGATAATGACGTTATCAGTGTAGGTTCGTCAGTTGTAACAAATGTACCACTCTGGTGGGGGGAAATTGATAGTGGGAGGGAGGCTGTGTGCAGAGAGCAGGGTGGCAGGCAGTGAGTATATGGGAACTCTCTACTACTGCTCAACTTTGCCATGACCCTAAAGCTGCTCTAAAATTACAGTCTATTTGAAAGGAAAGGAAAAGAAAAAGGTGATCAAGCTAGATTGTTATAAATTTAGGATGTTAACCATAATCCCCACAGTAACCACAAGGAAGAGAAATGAAAGATATAGAAAAGGACAAGGGAATCAAAATGATTCACAAGAAAAAAATCCATCAGACACAAAAGAAGGCAGTACTGGAGGAACTGAGGAACGAAAAGAGATATGCCATACAGAAAACATATAGAACAATAGCAGAAAAAAAATCCTTCATTATCAGTAATCACTAAATGTAAATGGGTTAACTTGCTAATTAAAAGAGAGATACTGGTAAAGTGGATGACAGAAAGACAAGCTCTAACTATGAGCTGCTTACGAAATAGTGTAGACCCAAAGACACAAATAGGTTGAAAGTGAAAGGATGAAAAAGATATTCAGTGGAAATAGTGGTCACCAAAAGAGAGCTGGGGTGGCTAAATCATAGCAGGCCAGATAGATTTTAAGTGAAAAATTGCTAAAAGAGGCCAAGAAGGGCATTTTTGTTGGTAAAAGGATCAATTCATCAAGAAGATAAAACAATTATAAACATACACACCAAACAACAGAGATTTAAGGGATATGAAGGAAACCTTGACAGAATTGAAGGGAGAAATAGACAGTTCTACAATAATAGAAACTTCTGTATCCTGCTTTATATAATGGATAGGACACTTAGTCAATAGATCAATAAGGAATAGAGGACTTGAACAGTACTATAAACCACCTAGAAGTCAAAGACATACACAGCATACTGTACCCAACAAGAGGAGAGCACACATTCTTCCCAAGTGTACACGGAACATCCTCCAGGATGGGCCATATGTTAGGCCATAAAGCAATTCTCAATAAATTTTAAGATATGGAAATCATACAAAGTATCTTCTCTGACCAAATGGAATGAAACTAGAAATCAGTAACAGAAGGAAAACTGAAAATATGTGGAAATTAAATCAGACACTCTTAACCAATGGATTAAAGAAGTCACCAGGGAAATTAGAAAATGCTCTGTGTATGTATCTATGTTTTTATTTTGTTGCCATACCAAAACTCACAGATACAGCGAAGGGCACTGTTCAGAGTTGAATTTATAGCTGTAAATACTTACATTAAGAAGGAAGCTCTGAAATCAACACCCTAACTTTATACCTTGAGGAACTAGAAAAAGAAGAAAAAACTAAAGCTGAAGCCAACAGAAAGAAGGAAATAATAAAGATTAGGGCAGAGTTAAATGAAAAAGAGAATAGAAAAAAAAAATAAAGTCAATGAAATCAATAGTTGGTTCTTTAAAAAGACTGACAAAATTGACAAAACTTGAGCTACACTAAGAAGAAAAAGACACAAATAACCAAAAATTATAAATGAAAGCAGGGATATTACCACCAACCTTGCAAAAATTATAAGAATTATCAGAGAACACT
This sequence comes from Phoca vitulina, assembly GCF_004348235.1. Taxonomy (NCBI): domain Eukaryota; kingdom Metazoa; phylum Chordata; class Mammalia; order Carnivora; family Phocidae; genus Phoca; species Phoca vitulina. Next base: position 4,762,065 of record NW_022589772.1, on the reverse strand, counting down.
CTAAGTAGTTGTATGCCAAAAAATTAGTCTTCAGGAAATAGACAAGTTCCCAGAAACACATGAATTACCAAAGTTGCCCCCCCCCCCAAAAAAATAGAAAAGCTTAATAGACCTATAATAAGTAAAGAGATGGAATCAGAATCAAAAACCTCCCAACCAGGAAAAACCCAGACTTCACTGGTGAGTTCTATCAAACATTTAAAGATTTGACAGTAATCCTATTCAAACTCTTCCAAAAATAGAAGAGAAAGGAACACTTCCTAACACATTCTATAAAGCCAACAGTAACCCAATACAAAAGCCAGACAAAGATACCATAAGAAAAGAAAACCACAGACCAGTATCCATTATGAGTATAGATACCAAAGTCCTCAACAAAGTATCAGCAAACCAAATCCAACAGCACATTAAGAGGATCATATCACATGACCAAGTAGAATTTATCCCAGAAATGAAGGGGTCATTCAACATAAGAAAAATCAACCAATGGGGCTCCTGGGTGGCTCAGTTGGTTAGGTGTCTCACTCTTGATCTCAGCTCAGGTCTTGATCTCAGGATTGTGAGTTCAAGCCCTGTGTTTGGCTCCACACTGGATATGGAGCATACTTAAAAAAAAAAAAAATCAACCAGTGTAGTACACCACATCAAGAGAAGAAAGGAGAAGTGATCATTTCAAAAGGCAAGAAAGGCATTTGACAAAAGTCAGCATGCTTTCATGACAAAAACATCGAACAAACTAAGAATAGAAGGCAAGTACCTCAATGTGATAAAGGGCATTTATGAGAAACCCACAGCTAACATCATACCCAGGAGTGAAAGACTGAAAGTTTTCCCCCTGAGATGAGAAGCAAGACAGTAATGCCTGCTTTCACCTCTGCTATTCAACATTGGAAGTCCTAGCCAGAGTAATTAGGCTGAGAAAGAAACAAAAGACACCCAAAATGGAAAGGAAGAAGTAAAACTATATTTGCAGGTGATATGATTCTCTCTATAGAATCTCATAAAACACACACACACACTACTAGTGTATAATTAAGAAAGGAAGGAAGGTAGGGAGGAAGGAAGGGAAAGAAAGAAAAGGAAGGGAAGGAAGGAAAGAAAGGGAAGGAAAGGAAGGAAGGAAGGAAGACAAGGATAGTTTAGTTGCAGGATATAAGATCAATGCACAAAAATCAGTGGTGTTTCTATATTCCAGTAACGAACGATCTAAAAAGGAAGTTAAGAGAAACAATTCCATTTATAATAGCATCCAAAAGAATAAGATTCCTAGGAATAAATTTAACCAAGGAGGTAAAAGGCTTGTAACTGAAAGCTATAAAATATTTCTGAAAGAAATGAAAGAAGACTTAAATGGGAAGGCATCTCGTGTTCGTGCATTGGAAGACTTAATATTGAGATGGCGACAGTCCCTAAAGCAATCTACAGGTTCAAAGCAATCCCCATCAGAAGTCCAATGGCCTTTTTTTTTTTTTTCTTTTTGCAGAAATGGAAAGGCCAACCCTCAAATGTATAAGAAATCTCAAGGATCCTTGAATAACTCAAACAATAGTGAAAAAGAAAAACAAGGCAGGGGGGACTCACACCTCCCAATTTCAAGACTTACTACAAAACTAGAGTGATCAAAACAGCGTGGTACTGGCATAAGGGTAGACATATAGAACAAGGAAATAGAATTAAGAGTCCAGAAATAAATCCAAACCTCTATGATCAATTGATTTTCAACAGGGGTGACCAGACCATTCCATGGGGAAAAGAACAGCTTTTTCAGCAAACAGTATCGGGACAACCAGATAACCATGTTCAAAAGAATGAAATTGGGGCCTCTGCCTCAAACCACATGTAAACATTAACCCAAAATAGATCAACAACCTAAATAGAAGGGCTAAAACTATTAGAAGAAAACATAGGGGTAAATCTTTATGACCTAGCTCTTGGCAATTGATTCTTAGGTTTGACACCAAAAACATGAGCAACAAAATAAAAACATAGATACATTGGATTTCATCAAAACTAGAAAGTTTTGTCCATCAAAGGACATTATAAAGAATGTAAAAAAGACCAACTACAGAGTGGGAGAAAATATTTTCAAATTATTTTCAAATTATTTCTCTGATAAGGGTTTAATATCCAATATACATATATACACACACACATACATACACACACACACACACATATCTATATGCCAGTATACATATGTATGTATACCATTACAACTCAACAAAAGACAACCCAATTAAAAACTGGGTGAAGGATTTGAATAGACATTTCTCCAAAGAAGATCTACAAATGGGCCAATTAGCACATGAAAAGGTGTTTCAACCTCACTGGTCATTAATGCAAATTAATGAAATGCAAATCAAAATCACTGTGAGATATTAGTTCGCATCCACGAGGATGACCATGATCAGACAGACACTAACGGGTATTGGTGAGGATGTGGCGAAATTGGAACCTGCATACACGACTGGTGGGAAAAGTTTGATGGTTCCTCAAAAAGGTAAACAGAATGACCATATGAGCCAGCAGTTCCATGCCTAAGTATATACCCAAGAGAAATGAAAATGTATGTGCACACAGAAACTTCGACACAAATGTTTACGGCAGTGTTATTCAAAAGAGCCAAATGTTTGAAACAGCCCAAATGTTCATCAGTGGATGAATGGATAAGCCAGTTTGTGATATAGCCATACAATAAAATATCATTTAGCCATAAAATATCAGTCAGCCATGACTTAGACTGACCTCAAACACGTTATGCTAAGTAAAAGGAACCAGTGACAGAAGGTCACATTTCGTGTGACCCCATGTGTATGATATATATCCAGGGTATGTAAATTATGGGAGAGACCAAAAGAAGATTAGAGGTTACTTAGGGGATGGGTGAGGGGAGAAGGGGGAGTGACCTCTTATGGGGATGGGGTGTTTTTATGGATTGATGAAAAAGTTTTAAACTACAGAGAGCTTGTGGTTGCACGGCGTTGTAAATCCATTAAATACCGCAGAATTGTGTGCTTTAGAGTGGTTCATTGTATGTTATGTGAATTTCACCTCAATAAAAGACAACATCAAACAAAGGAGGTGAAAAGAAGGGAGTTTCTTTTTACCTCTCAAGTGTCCTGTTTGCAGGACTCACTGTGTAGCCTTCCTTAGAACCAAGGGGGTCGCCTGCACTTTCCCAGCCTTGGGCTATTAGCGATTTCGATTTGACCTTCTCCAAGTCCACAGATTCTTCTGCAGTGGGACGAACCCAAATGGGGGAAGAAGGAGCCAATTCGGCCCATCTACCCCACCGGAGCAATCCCATCCTACTTGAGCAGCCATATTAACCCCGTGCCCCCTTTCCACCCCCATCATTCATGTGTACCACAGACCACATCTGCTGGGCAAGGTAAACCCAATCCAGGTCACCAAGGGGCATGGCTTCATGTACAGGGGTGACTATGGCCACCCACCACTGTCCCTGACCACAGTTCTGGGAAAGGGGCCGAGGCCGAGGCCAGTGCCAGCAGGGTGGCAAGGTCTCCATGCAGAGTTCCTGGAATTCATTTGAATGTCTGAAGTGGAGAAAGTTTAGGGAAATGTGTGCATTACTCACGCTAGTACTGCCCTTCCAAAAAGATGGGGGTTTCCTGCTCTTTCCAGGCCCAAGACGCCCTTCCTACTCTGCCAGGATGTGTGGGAGTGGGGCACGATTGCCCCATCCAGCTGTTTGCTCAACCCCTGTCTCCTGTGCTGATGCACACCGATCCACTTCTGTGGGTTGACACCTACCCTAACCTTGGATCATTCCAGAAGACCGTTGAGACGGAAATGCTGGATCGATGAAGAGTGACTAGAGCAACTCCTAGTTTCAAATCTGCCTGGTGTTTAGGCCACGACTCCAGCCTTCAGCAGCTTCCTGTTGATTCAGATGTGATTTACCTGCTCTCTTGTGTACCGGTTGTGTTTCCTGTTTTACAATAATCCAAACTGAACACTGCCTTCTTCCTGGCCTACATAGCAGGGGAAAGTCACACCGAGAGGGACTCCGACTTTCCGCGCTGGCTGGGTCACCCATACCATCCTCTCTCTCCTCCTGCTCCGTGAGTAGATGTTTTCTTCGGCTCCTCGGGCCTCCAGGATTCTTAGCGCAACCAGCCTAGTCTGTGCTGTTCTCTCCGTCCTGGTCATGGGAAGGGCCCGGAGCCTTTGAGAGGGCAGCTTTGCAGTGAGAAGAACAACTCTCCAACACCAAATGCCATTCCACATGCACGTAAACCTACTTCTTCTATGAGCACACATTTTCTTTCTCAACCAGCTAGTGCATTGCCGCCAGGGAGCAGGACAGCTGGGGGGATCACAGGGGAAGGGACAACTCTGCTCGGGTGCCCCTCTGAGGTGGAAGTAAGTTAGGGGGGCCCTATAAAGCCAGCCCGATGTTGCATAGGCCCCGGTCTGAACGACTTTCCCCAACTAGACCAAATTTGGATGCCCCCCACAACTCTTAGCTCTGAGCGGACTGTTCATTTGTTTTTATGACATTAACACTATCATCATTCTCAAGCCAAGCACGGGGCCATGCCCCTATGGGGACAGGCACGCAGGAAATATTGATGGATCACGTTGAGCCTGACATTTGGGAGGAAAAGGCCAGAATGGAAAAGGAGATGAGATGACAGCTTGCCAAAGGCCCTCAAAATACCTGGGCAGGTTGGGGCTCCAGCCATGGCTTTCAGATTGTCCCGTGGGACCTGGCGTTCTGTTGGAACCGATCCAAGTTTCCGTACACATTCGCTTCAAAAAAAAACCATGTGTATAAACGTATGGTATTTAAAAACTGTAATACCACCTGAAAGAAGCCCCCAATGCATACCTAATGTTGTACCTCCAGAATTGCAGTTGAACACCCACCAGTGGGTTTAGTGGGAGATGTCGGGTGGCCTCATTTCTGTTCAAACCTCAGGATCGATGTGTTTCCTGCCTGAACTTCTTGAAGGCCTCGCCAGGCCTGGTTCAGAATTTCATGAAATTTCATGGTTTAGGTCTGGACATACCCACTGTCCTAAAACTATAGGAGTAAGATATCCCCTCTTCTCTGTGCAAATCAGAACCTTCTTGCTGTCGGGCAGGCCATACAGAGTACAGAAATAAATGGGGTGCTGAGGCTCTGCCTCCATCATGTCGCCCCGATTATAAATTCTTATAGTCATCAACACAGCCTTGTTGTTCTCATTAGCTTTCTAAGGAACCGGTGTGCATCTGTAATTTAGAACAACAAAATACTGCTTTTAATCTCGTATCTTTAACATAATGAGATGTCATCTGAGAGTTTGATTAAAAAGCAAAGAGAGTCTTCCACCATGGAGGGAGACCAAAGGCTGAGCAAATGGCTGGCCCCTTGTGACTCAGCTGTGTCCTTCTAGAATGGGAGCGTGAGCTCAAGGACGCCAGGGCAGTTGGTGAGCACAGAGGCACGTCTCGCAGCCACCACCCAGCTGCGCGCTCCAGACTTAGCGCACCCTACATCTAACCTCTGTCGGGCTAATGTGATCATCTGTCATGATGGAAATCTGCAAGCACAGGTCAGCGTTCAGTTATATAAGGCACACGGCCTCTACCAGGCCTCTGGGCCGGTTCACTGAAACCATTTGAGATAGTCGGTGCAATACGAACATGATCTATTCAGGGTCGTTTTTAAATCCATTTGTAACCAAGTTCTCAGGACGAGGTAGTCTGGCTTGAGAAGAGTGCTTCGTTAGGATCTAAGGCAATTTCCTCCCCGTCTTGAAAGATTTCTTTTCACAGGCCTGGGGTCTGATCAGGAGATTGTCCTACGAGCTATTGGATCAAGGGAGGCCTTTTAACGTAGGAGCCCAAGCCGTCTCCCCAGGGCCCACCTCGTGTGCGTCCCCCCATAAAGCTATTCCTCCTGCAGGCGAAAGCCTGGGCAAACGGGGAAGCTGCGACGGCTGAGCCCACACCCACACGTGTCTTGGCTCCTGTGGTCAGAGCTGCAGGAAGTGGGAGAAGCCATTCTCCGAATGGGCGGCCATTCACTAGCTCTCCCGACTGGCAGCTCTGAGTGCGCGTGTGATTTCAGCACGGCTGATTGCCCCCCAGCTCTACTGATCGGACCCCTTGGGCATGAGGGTGTTTTCCATCAACAGAGAGGAACGGCCGTGCCGCTCCTCCGAAGCAGTGGAGCTATTTCCAAGGTGCCTAGTGGGGCATGAAATCCAGGGAGGAAATGCTGAAGCTCTGCGAAGAATTTAGGTAGGTGGAGTTTGATTATTGAAGTTGAAATCCGTCCAGACCATTGAGTTAACCACTAATGTGATAAAAAATGAAGGCTGTGGGCTCGTGCAATTACTTCGTTCTACCTGAGCCTATTAATATTGTCTAAATCATTACAAAAAAAAATCCCATGTACCATTAACCATGAATGATGGAACTGGATAAACCTCGAGCAGATGGCCGCCTTAATGGAGCACTATTCAACACCGCAGTAGTCCTCCGGGATCTGAGATGGCTGTTTTTAGCCACTGTGATTGACATCAGCACGTGTCACCAAATTCACACGGGCAGCGGGGCTTTGGGGCAATGCAACAGAAAATCAGCCCGTGTGCATTCACGAGCAATTAATCCTGAAATATGCATGGGACGGCGTAGGATTTAGCACTGAGACAGCAAATGATTTAGAAAGAGCCCGAGGTATTCGAGCAATGTCCTCGGTGGCCTTTCCACGGGGGAAGAGATAAGGCAACAGCTGGGAGAGAGGTGGCCCACCAAGAGCTCGCCTTCTCTCGATGCAGGCTCTTAGCTGGCCGGGGGAGGTCAGCAGCACCAGCTGCCTTGCCCTCTACACAGATGGTTTCCCCAAGCTCAGGCTGGGAGTAGAGCTCATCTCCTGCCACTCCGGAACTGGAAAAGTAGCTGGGGACACGTTTTGAGTGTATGGTAGGCTTAGTGTGTGTGTGAGTGTGTACCCGCTCGGAGCAGCCACATCTGGGGCGTTTTCAGATTCCGTTCCTCCCGTACCGAGAACATGGCAAAGCCTTGAGGGCAGAAGAGAAGAAAGGCTTCCCACCTCCTGAGGTGCTCTCGCCCGGATAGCACTGCTGACTGCCCCCACCAGCTCGCCAGAGGGAAACACCTGTTAATAACACACCATCCGGAAGGAATCTGGAGCTGCATAAGCACGGCCATGCTACCACCGGACTTCACGTCTGATGCTCGCCCCAGGTCCGAGGCCAGGGCGGACTGTCCAATAAAGGCTGGACTCAGTCACCAAGCCAGGATAGAGGGCCAGGCACAAGGAGGACACAGGCAAATCATAGGGGAGGTGGGGAGCAGCTGCGGGTGGGTGAGGTGTCCCGAGCGCCGGTTTGGAAAGAAATCGGCATCAGCTCCGTTTCCAAGTCTTCGACGGTTAGCATTGTAACAGGAAGCCCCCACGGGACCAACAGCCTTACGATGAGGCAGGCAGGTTAAAGAAAGAGACACCAAACGGTAACTCAGTTTTAACGTTTTATTGGGTAAATGATTTTAAAGATAGTAACAATAGTGTCAAAACTACTACAATATCTTTCCACAGCCATACCTTACAGACCCACGTAAACCTTCTCATTTTTTCCCTCTCATTCAGTTTTAATATTTTCAAGCTATACATATCATATAAAATGCCCATTTCCAATAGTTTCTTCAAACTATTAAGCAATTAAATGTGGAAGGAAGGAGGATCTAGTTATACTTGGAGGGGGTTTCAGGTAATCTGCGATGTCTCATTGTAATCCAAAAACAGGTTACTAAGAAAGAAGGGAAAGAAGAGCTACTCCAGGTAGCTTTTGCTCATTACGAGTCTCACCACTGTATCACCAAGAACTCTGTATGCTGGTGACGGATTCAAAGTAATTTCGGGGAACATACAAAACACTAAAATAACTTAGAAACTAGATCCAAATATTTCAAAAGTAATCGACTTTGATATACAAAAACAGTCAGAGGTGGTTACAAAAGTTTGTTTTCTCAGTGCGTCTATGTACCAGCGCAGTTACTGGGTCCAGAGCAAAATAAAAGGTTTCTCTTCTTCTGAAACAGTAATAAAAAACAAGGAAAACAGATCTTTGTATATAAAGGATCAATGCTGGTCTTCAGAATAATGTAATCGGAAACCCTTAAATCGAGAGGCACACAACGGGTTTCTGCTTTTAAAAAATAAAAGGAAAGTCACCAGTTTATTTCAATGGAGGAGGTGCTCACACCCCTCAAATAAACTTAATTCAATTGAACATCACTAGCAAAAATCACTTAGAAACTGTACAAAAATAAAAAAGTTAACACATTTAATCCTGCAAGGTTTTTGTAAGGACTGGAAGGCAGGCTTTTGGAGCAGCATTTGGGCATGGCTGGGGGCTTCTTTGGTTTGATCTAACACACGTAAGAGATGGAACCTATTCCAGATGACAGTTTCAAATTTCCTGCACATTTGAAGACATGGAAAGAGGCCAGTATACAAACTTCTGGTGTGCTGGGCATTGGGACTGTGTGTACTGGACTAGAAACTCTTACACCTGCTTGAAGGGGGAGGGGGGACCGAGAGCAAGCCTTGCACCTTCCTCCAGCAAGTACACCGACCTCTCAAGGTTAGGGGAGACTGGGGCGGGTGGGAGCACACTCTCGTGCAGTCCGAAGGCCACTTAATGGGGGTCGGGGTGGGCTAGGGTGGTGGTGGGGGGGCAATTGTCCTTTTAGAATCTGGTACCTGGCTGACTTTAAGAACAAGAAAACCTTCCAGAAACGGAAGCCTTTTGCTACATACCAAAGTAAAACGCGTACTGTTTTCCCAGAGGAAAAAAAAAATACCCAGTTGCATTTGAGAAACAAAACACAGAAATGGAACTAATTAACATTTAAAAGGGGGGGCAATGTAAACTTTGTGCTACTCAAATGAAGTTCAAGTATTACTTCTGAGCTGTTTAAAGATCACTGAACTTATACAATATTCTGGTGATAAGAGTGCAATTCACATTTGTGTTTCTGGACAAATAAACCACAACTGGCTAAAACACAACCTGTGCAATCAGAATCTTCGTCTGAGTTAAAGACACATGCTACATATTTCAACATGTTCCAAGTTCATTCAAACCACAGACTTAACAGCTTTGTACTATACGATGAAGGTGAAAGGGTCTAGCGTTTTTCTGTTTGAAGCACACCATTACAGTTTGCACGACACCCTTTACGCTACGAAGTCTTTTTAGTCAACAGCTATTTAGAGACAAAAAAAAATGCACTGTGCATTAATTTGAAAACAAAAGGAGACAAAACTATCCTTTTCCCCCAAGCCATGGTGGGAAATATTGCTGACCTCGTCCTCTGAAGCCTGCAGGATGGTTATTTCTTCAGTATAACATTATTACACTGGTAAGAAAAAATCTGTAGAACATCTGCATATATCAAGAATTTTTTAAAAATCTGATATGATTTTTAGAGTCCGCATGACCAGTCACGTGACCTGCTCAAGATTGATTAGCACCGTTAAATACATAAACACACATATGTATGTATGTACGTGTAAGTAAATGTATACACACACACATATGTATGTCAGATCTTTTCTTTGAAAAACAACAACAACAACAACTTCTAACCATGAGCTCACCCAGGACAAGGAGCCTGTTGAACTGATGAGATGATGGATAAGATGGGTCAATATTGGTCTATTTTGTCTCTCTTCAGTTTGCTTGTTTTATTTACTTTTTTTTTTTTTGCAGCAGACAATATCATTCAGCTTGTGCTCAGTGTCCCTATAAGGGCAAGAAAAAGTTTCCATCAGGTAGCCACCTGGTTTTATGCTGAAAGATGAATCTGCTCCAAAACTGCTCCCAAGGAGAAACGAAAGGACTCAAGATCCCTTGCTACATATAGCCCAACAGCTAGCTTTCTCTGACTGATCTCTAGGTTCAGTGGGACTGGCTACCAGGATTGCATTTCAGGCTAACCATTGGCTTCTTAGTTAAGGCATCACGACTGAAAATGGTTATTTCAACAACAGGCGCTGTGGATGAAGGAATACCACCAAACCTCTAAAGACTCTGATCAAAAATGAAAGCAGTTTCCTCTGCCACAGTGGCAAGCGGAGGGAATTCAGGCAATCAGCGCACCAACTAGCAAAAGGGTTTTGAATTCGGAACTAGCAGTCTGTCACTTGTCACAGCCGACTCTAGGTATAAGCTCCGCCATTTTGATTTTCAGTGACATCTCAAGAGTTTTAGACTACATATTCTGCACCATACTTATATTCATCACTTGATATACTGGTTTCCTGTTGGAAAAAAATTACACACACACACACACACACACACACACACACACACACACACTACAGGAAAATGAAGGTAATCTTTCTCCAGAATCATCTGTCATTTTTCCTGGGGATAGACACACGGACCTCCTACTCCTCCTGACGTTGGGAAGTTCTCTTTGTATGCACCGTGGGAAGACCAGCCCTGCAAATGGGCTGGGCTGTAACAACTCTGTCATTTCTAAATGCCGGCTCCATTTTCATAGGTGTAATGTAACATTTTATCAACATAGTAAATGTGTTTCTATCAAAAGTATGTAGTGCAGAAAGACTCCAGTCTTATCCCCATGACAAACATATCTGAAATCATGGCATATATGAACTTTTGTTTCACTAGATTATCTTTACTATTTCTTTAAATAGTCACTAAAATTGTCTCTGGCCAATCATGACTTATTGAAACCTAAAGCTAACAGGTTTAAATTAATATATAATAGACAAATGTCTCTTTTTTGGTTATTTGCTCAAAATAAATTTTTTCACCTTAAAAAAATACTTAAGAGTAAGGAATTCATCTAATCTGCTGTTTCACATATAGACACAATAAAATTTTATAAGAATATTTCTCTAAATTGCCTTTTTTCCCCCTAACCTCTCTTAATTCCATTTAATTATATTCTTCTCAAAGGCACTAGATTCTCTATCTGCTCTCTTCCTGATATTTGCTGCTCTTCAAAATGATTTCTGTAGCATATCTGAAAGGTAGCTTGTACTTTCTTAAAACAGTGTTGTAGTTTGTTAAGTTGGTTCTATAAAGTGATGAAGCTGTCTCTTCTATGATAACCAGCACAATAGGCATAAATGATTTCTCACTCTCTGTGACAAGCTCTATCATGGACCTTTGCATGTTCTCTACTAGAACTAAAGTTCATATATTTTAACCATGGGAAAAACACCTAAGGAGTGAAGACCCACATACTAAGCTCTCATAGCAAAATGCGTTTTAGACAAATTCAAGAGTAATATACAAATACCTGAATTTGATATGAATTGCTCCCAAACTCAGCTATCAAAAATTCCCTATCTTACTGAGGAAAAACTAGAGAAAAACCTAAATAAAATCCTTAAAAACTGCACAATTTCTTCCATCCACAGTTGAAAGAAGGAGGGAAGAGAAGACAGAAGGAAGGAAAGAAGACAGGAGGGAAGGCAAGGACAGAAAGACAGGAACCTGATTGAGAGAGCAAAGCAAAATTCTACATAATATGGCAAGGAAAGAAAACCCCAAAAGTTATATATGCTGCAAAAAAAAAAAAATCAATGATATAAAATAATAAAACAGAATCTTCTTAACAAATGCCACTTTCCTACCCGTTACCATGATGATCTCAACTGATGATGTCCAAGCTTCATCATGGCAACGGAAACTATCATCATAAAATGGTACAGTAAAAGAGATAGCTAGACCAAGAAGGGGTAGGGTCTCCTGGGAAGAGGTCTGCAGAGAGGCCCAGTGACTGGCTGTGCGGCTCAGTGTCAGGAATAATGGTTGTATGGCGGAAGGGGATGCCCAATGCCATTTTGGAAATGATGATGCTGGCGATGAGCAAGGTATTCAGCATAGCTCAGGGTCATCTTTTCACTACGGTACCTGAAAAAGTCAGGGAAGAGACAAAGTTAACATCAAGAAATAGATGACACGCCAATGTCAGAGCTAGGAGGGATCTTAGAGATAACTTTACAGACCTGGAGAGACAGAGGTCCAGAGAGAAGTCGTGACTGGCCCAATGCCACACAACCAAGTGGCGAAGCTGAGATCTGAACCCGGGAATCCAAGTCTAAGTCCAGTGCTCTTTCTGCTCTACTGCTCCTGGTTTCAGTCATTCTAGAAATTTCCATGCCCAGCCCCCTCCACCAGCCCCAGTTTGCTAGCAGGAAGGAACAGAGGAAAGCCAACCTATTGCCACTGTGTATGCATCTCATTCACTTGACTGTTCTTTCTTCCAGGACCTTCCCTCTTTGTCCATTCCCTTCCCTTCATCCACGCATCTACTCAGGCCTTGCCATTTGGTAAGAATAGCAACAACGAAATGCTTTTCCTAGTACTGGTATCCCGAACCCTCTCTTTCCCCATCTCTGGCTCTCCTTTCACCCCCTCACTTCTCAAAAGTGTAACTTGCATTTTCTACCTTCAGCCCTTCATCTCATGCTGCTCCTCAGCCCCGTGTTCCTTGGCTCCTGCCACTCTTCCATGGAAACTGCTCTTTCAGAAGGTCACCCCTGCTTGACCTCTCCATTAGGAGCCCACGTGCCACTCCCTTCCTGAAGCTCTCCTGTGTCGTGGGCTCTACAACTCCACACATCCCTTGTTCTCCCCTCTCCGCCCCCGCCACCACTGTCTCTCAGACTGCTTCTTATCTGACTATTCCTCCTACTCCTGCCTGCTAGGATTTTACTGTGTTTCTGCCTTCAGTTTTTTTGACCCTATACTCTCTCTGCCCCCTCAGGGAGCCTTACCTTTATAGCTTCAGCTACGACCTCTTCACAGATGATCCCAAATCACCATCTCTGGCCACGAGTTCTATCTGTGTACACTTCTGGTGACATATGGGACATTTCTATATACAGATACCCCAGGAAGCACTTCAAATCCAGAATCAATGCTGAAACGTGACTCTCCTCCTGCGGTCCCTCCCTTGGCTAAAGGGTGCTTTGGTGCCTTGGTGCTTTTCATCTAGAGGAAAGCCTTGACCTGTTCTTCTTCCCTACTTCTGAATGATGACTAAGTCCTTTTGTTGCTTCCAGTGTTTTCTCGTCTGTTTGCTCCTTTCTTCCCACCCCACTGCCACAGTTCTTATTAAGGCTTCCCATTCACCTCCTTTGGATGGCTGCCCCAGATTCGTAGGTAATAGCAATGTCTCCTAACTCCTTTTCCTGTGTCCCATTCCAATCTTACACCTCCCCAAATCCATCTGTTTCAAACCCTTCAGCGGCTACTTACCGCCTCTAGAATCAGGTCTACGCTTCCTAGTCGGGAACTCAATACCCTCTATGATATGACCCAACCCACCTTCTGGGCCATGTTTCACTCCCATGACCACCTTCTGTATGCACACTGAAAGACCGGCCAAATCAGACTGTTGAACCTTCCTCAGAACTTGGCTCTATACTTCACCACCCACATGCCTCGACTCACTAAATCAATCCTTTTCCTCCCCCAGCCTCACATATTCTACCCATTCTTCCAGCCCAGTCTCAAACCTCCCTCCTCTCTGAAATGTTATATTATCTAATCCCACCCCTCATGTAAGTCCTCTTTCCCTACTTTATGACTTCACACCATCCATCACATTCTGCCTTACATGCATCATTATTTTTGTACATGCCCTTCTATTCTCCTAGACTGAACTTGGGGAAAGCAGAGAGGGAGGCATTTTCAAATGTGTAACTCCTCAGAGCTGGGAAAAGTCCATTTTTAGACTATAGGCATTCATTGTGGTTTTATGGAATTGAAACAAATGGAAACAGCAATCCATTTTCCTAAAATGTTGGATATTTTTAAAAAATAAGTATCCCCATCATCCCACGGAAAAATGTGTTTGGCATTTGTGAGTCTAGCTCAGTTGTGATTTTCAGTAAGCTTCCATGATAGACTTCTACTGCTGCCAACATCCTAAGGTTAAATTCAAATTTGAAGAGTGCTTATCAGAAGCCGGGGGTTCCGCTAAGCAATGTCCAAAGCTAGCCAAGGGCTAATTCTGGTAACATTCTTCAATAACGTAGTCTACAGGCTTAGAGGACTTGCTCGTGTAGAGCCCAAGGAATCACACAGAGCTAAAGGTGGGAAGACTGGTACGTCACACAAGCCGAGTTCCATCATACCCACCCCCAGGATGGCCCTGCCGTTCATTTCCATTTGGTTTCAGGAAAGAAAAGCAAGTAAGAGAGACCAAAGAGATCAAAGGGTTATAGACACACGCATCGAAAGGTACTGGTTAGCCTGGCGCTAGAAAATGCCTTCTGTACCTGGTCAGTTTTATGGTTTTCCTGAATTCATTAGTTATCGGAGCTTTATATCCTCCTTTCCTCAGTAAGGAGTCTATGGTCTGAATATGGTCCCATCCTGTGGAGAGTAGACCAGATAAAATACCAGTCAAGCACATGTCACAAGCACTTTCGGGCAAATACAAAATGACTTTGTAGAGGTCAGCTAGGACTGTCACCAAATACCATCAACTCCTTTGGCCCTAGAAACAGTCACACAGAAGACCTAAGACTTCCTCCTGTAGAGAAGCAGGTCTGCCCCCCGCATACCTTAAGTGCTAGCTACCCGTGACGGCTGACAACATTGGCTTTTTGATCTCAATCGCATTCAAAGATGAGACGTCTAAGAGGCTGGCAGTGACGGCTCAGGCGGGGCTCGGTATTAAACCACGAACACTGCCCTCTCCTCTAGCAATGACATCTTTAAAAGGGAGGGAGAAGCCTAAATGTCATTGTGTCAACTCAGTAGTAGGACTCCCACACTAACTCATGGTAATTACCGTCCCTGATGGTATCTTCTGGAGTCAGTTAAGTGTATCTTTGTGAAGTATGCAAAGACATTTTTATTGGTTCTGATGTGGGATGGTATGCTTAATATCCGAGGCCCCCTCTCCCTCGTATACACTTTATGAAGCCAACGGGAACTACAGGATTGAGACATTTTTGAAAACCACCCCAATAAATCTTCCGAGAGCTGTCTTAAAGACTAACTCTCTTGTCGGGGTGGGGGGCGTGTAATGATATGAAATTGTACGGTTATATAGCTCACATTTATATGAACCCAACATGAGAGGAACCCAATCACAGATGCTTTCTGATGAGGGGAAAAAAGCTCTGTAAGATAAAGAAAAAATATTCATTTCAACTGACGTGAAAAACTAGAATTTCATGGTGGCTAGAAAGGACAAGGTGTTACAGAGTGAAGAATTCTTTTGTGCTACAGTGGTGGTTCATAAACATTTGTGCTCTATCTGCCAACACAGAAACATGTTTGATTAGGAAGTGCAGACCAAGCAGATCAAACACGGAGACTTCGTGTAGTCTTGGTGCTCCTGATCTTAATGGGAAACCTGCAATCCTCACAGTAGCCGAATGAGTCCCCGGCAACCACCTGACGAGGAAACATTTGATATTGACAATGTACTGCGGGGCTGACTGTTAGACAGAAGGCTTGTTTACGCCAAATACAGTACGGTGGGATTATGAGAAAAGGGCATTCCAAATTCATAGCAAACCACTGCCTAAAAAGAAAACCCCACTTCTACAAGGCTTTGCTCTGGGGAAAGTTATACTTTTGCGTGTTTTTGCTCTCCAACTTTAGTGCAGAGATTCAACTTCTGTGGGAGTCATTCACCGATCTCATGCGGACATGGCAGTGCCAGGGGCAGAAGAATCGTTTCTTCTCATTTGAGAACTGCCAGGTCAGAGAAGCGCACTTCAATGTGTGTATTTGTTCAACTTCTTCAGCAGATCATAGGAAATAAAGTACGACAATGACCTTGCTCCTTTGCAACCTCCGGTAGGTAGGTGGCGGTGCGTTTTGATCCTTTTTCATTGATGAATTCTATTCTAATACCATGTACACCGACCTGAAAGAAATGGGCAGTTTTATTAGTACAGTCTTCTTCATAGAGATTGAAAGGAAAAGTTATAATTTAACTTCCAAGACAATGCAGTTCTTCCTTTCCCCTTGTTTCTGGAAGGGCATACCTAGATACATAACATTTTTCTCTTTCCAAAGCACTGACTTTGGGTTTGAGGGCCATTATGATGGCCGTGGAGACTGAAAACATCGATGGATGTGCCCCCGACGTGCATTGGGCTATGCTATTCTGTCTGGACCCAGAACACCCATGCTGCTGTGTGTAGAATAAGACCGTCGAGGGCAAGAATTCTGCCCCCACTCCCAAACTGTGGCTCACGACACTAAGGAACCAGAGCAAGGGAGCTGACTTCAAAGAGACAGCAAACACGTATCCTGTTTTCAGATATAAGCGCCAGTTTGGATGAAGTTCCAAAACTTCCGGGGCTGCCAACTCCCTTCTCAGGCTGTCTAGTCTCTTCAGGACCTTGAATTCTATGTAGACGAGCAAACCCAGATAAGGCTGAAAAAAAGCCAACAACCAGATCCGACATCATCACCCATTCCATGTAGTATTTCTAAAATATATGACACGGCTTAGGTGGGTCCATGGCAAACCCTCACCGTCTGTCTACATCACTGCCCTCATGCACTGTTGCTAAATGTACGAGTGATAAAGATGTCAAATCCCTTTGGGGCAGGGTATTTTTGCACCGTTTCTTATATATGAACACAGAAATCACTATAACTTTATGGGAAGCACACAAACTTCTGGTGATGCCCTAAGAAAGGGAGTTCTCTAAGTGACTGTGGGCAATTTCTTGCTAATGTTTTAAGAAAGTAACATACTGTTTTACTGATTAGCATCTAGTCAGAAGGAATCAGTCTTTTTCCCCCTCGTACCTCACATAGAATCATATACAGAACTGAGGATCACAGAAAGGTCTTCTTTGTAAACACTGGTAAGAAAAATGAAATTTCAAAAGCACAACAACTCCATTCCATTCTCCCAAATCTACAGTTGCTTTAGGTCAATGGTCCCCAAGTGGACTTTAGTACGGTGGCCCAAGGGACCTGGAGGGAGGACGTGAGACCAGGGAAACACTTTCATCCAGGAAAGAGGCTTCCTTTCAGAGCAGGTGAGTCAAGTCTTAGGCCTTGCCTCTTTCCATCTGTAGGCATGCAGAGGTCTAGAAGAGGAACAGGGGTCCACGCAAACTTCTTTTGCTGCTTCTGCCCTTAGCCTGAAATCTTCCACTTTTTCAGGGAAGAAAAAGTCCTCTGGAGAATCCATCTTGTTCTTTTCCCAGGTCTTCTTCACACGTCCATCCATTAGAGCCTGTCAGATCTTCCGAGAAGTCTGTTTTTTCTGAAAGCCTTATCTCTGTGGCTATTTCTTCTACATGATATCAGTATTCTTATGAATCTCCTTCTGCTGAAGATGCAATCAGGGCAGCTGTTTAAAAACTAACACAATAAGGCCTCCCAGACCCTGTGGGAAATGACTGTGGACAGCTGAGAAGAAATATGAGTGCTTAGCTATCAGGCCTTTCCAGGATAAAGGACATCTACTAATCTCCCGAGTGCCTGACACGGTATGGAGACGATGACAAATCTGCAACAGTTTCCATATACCGACTTTCTGATCTGTGACTTTGAAGTTGTTTTTCTTTCCCCTTCAACCATAGCAGTTCCTTCATAATTTGTTTTTAAAAATACACAGCATAAATAATCTGTGCTCCCATCACTCACTGAAGTGAATTTTGCATGTTCGACTCAATTTATCAAAAATCTGTCATGTTCAAATTGGAAAGAATTTTGGTGTTTATGAGGGCGTCTAATCAAAATTGTTGAGACGAGGAATGTTGCCCTATTTGTGAGATGAGAGTGTTAGACAAAATCAGGGGTGTTTAACTGGTATGGGGGGGCCTGGGGGCTGTGAAGTTTATCAGAATTTCAGGAGGTTTCATGCTTCAGCAGGTATGGTTTGGAAAAAGAACAACTCCCCAGGTGATTTTTATTCTAGGTTAACTAGAAAACCTCTAATAATTGGTCTAGCTCTGACAAACTGTGGCTGTGTATTGAAAAAAAAGTGATTTAGACAAATTGGAGGTAATTTAGACACATTAATCCTTTCTTCATAGGAGTGCATTGTGTTCTTTAACAAAAATATCAGAGATTTTAAAGCCTAGTAATTTAGCAATTAGAAGTGGTTATGACCAGCTGTATGGTATGTGAATAATACCTCAGTAAAGCTTATATATATATGTAAATATAAAGAAGGAGGTTAAGACCAAACTGGAAGGACATGCTGACCAAAATAAAAATTACTCATGAATAAAACTGATTGACTTTTGTATTTTCAGAAGGCCCCACCATCAAATTTAATATGACAAAAAATTATCAAAATTCTCCCATTTAGAATTAGTACATTTACAATTTTTAGTTCTTTTCTGTGTTCCTACGATTCTGAACAATTGAAAAGTACCTGCAAATGGAAATGTAAGTAGGGTGATCTCAAAGTGAGCCCTTTGGGAAAAATAACTTCTTTCATGGATTAAAAAACATACTCCACAGTGACAGAAAGCCAAAACCAGAGTGACGCATTTCTTCAACCAGTGGATTCGGGAGAATGGCAATCATGTTCTGACCAGAATCAAAGCATAATAGCTTTTTGTCACCTGTTGAGCAACAGCATTTTCCTTACTCCCAGAACCACAGACGCCACCAAGTAGTCATACTGCGCAATCAAAACAGAAGAGTGGAAAATGGCCTGCTGTGGAGAATGACCGAATCTGGCCAACCTGTGGAAATCACTGGCTTTGCAAATTAAGTCATCTCCACTGACAGGAGCACCAAAACTAATTCTGTATTGTTTGAGGGAGGAATCGGCCACAGCTGCAACTTCAAAATGTAACCCTCATGTATAATAATCGAATCCTCTCTGAGACAGAGTGGAGAATCCCTCCGCTGAGCAGCATCCCAAGAGACAAAGGCTCCAGTCGCAATTATCCGCTAGCTAGGAGATCAGCTAACCAGGGAACTGGGATTCCCTGAAGCAAACTTCTGCTAAAACGCTACCACAGTGTCGCAGTAACTTTCCATTTCTAGGGGTGGTTAAGGAAGTAGCATATGGGAAGACTATGTCACCCTACTACCTCTCACATACCCCTAACCACCACTGCCCAAAGTATGGCCAGGTAGGCAAAAACGGGAGACTTGCAGATCTAGCCTTAGGGGAGTCTGCAGGTCACTGTCAAAATTATTAGAAGGTCTGAAAAAAAAAATGCTTTCAAGGCCCATCAGCTGTGATAATATCCTTTTAATCAAGACTGTACTTTTGCTAAGCAAAGCTATAAATCAACTCGAATGGTAGTAAATTAAATGTAGGACTTATAGATAAGAGGATATGGAATTAAACAGAGCTGTATCTGTGTGTGCTGAGAGAACAGTAAGACCCGTTCAACAGATTCCTATTTCATGCTAAAAAGAAAGCCATATTTATTCTGAACCATTACATAGCGAGTGATTTTTATTAATGCTATTATACAATCTTTTGTTTTTAACATCGCCCAGAATGATTAAATATCAAGATTAATGTTAGGACCCTAAAATAGATCTTGATTATTCCGGAGTTGATTATTCAGTTTTGGGATTATGCATCCCCAGCCCCACCTTGCCCCATCCTCTTTCCTCTTGTCCATTTCTCTGTTTGCTCACTCCTCTGTCAGAGAGCATGTGGGCACACACAGAAAGAGATACATGCAAATTAATCAATTTTGCTACAAAGTAAAAGGTTTGGTAGGAGAAGAGATTATAAATAATGGCTAAAATGAAGCTTCTAGACTCTGCAGATTTCATTTGTCCTTGTTATCTGGCCCCTTGTTAGAAATGTGGCTTCATTTACAACTATTATCCTCTAATGCAGTGACTCTCAACACAGGAGCATTAAAAAAGTGGCCCTCCCACCCCATTATAACACATATCCATATTCTGCTCCTCACAACTGCACACAATTTGATATCCCCTAGTCTGTCTATAAGGCAAGTGTTCGTCCTATAAGCCACTATCAGCACTACAAAAGGGCCTCACTGTTACTTGTGAGCCTGATCAACAAGCCAACAACCTTGGGTACGCTCAAACATGAAAAGAAGTCATCTGGCTAAAAGCATCAACGAGCATAAAACGTGCTCTGGCTAAGTCAAATGGGATCCACGTTAGCCTTGGACCATTTGGATCCACAATTACCCCCACAGTCCTGACCCTTAAAACTAAATCTGCCCCTGATCACATCCTGGCCAATAAAACCAATTACCTCCCCAGGTTCATCTGTCTTAGCAAATGCCACAGCCCCAGTCCTCCCCATTAACCAAATGTTGGGTTTCCTTCGTAAAACAGTACGGCCCTAGCTCGCTCCACTGATTTTCAGTGGGTTCACCTTGAAATTTCATATGTGTGTGTGTGTACATGTATATCAGGAAGTCAAGGAATCGAAAGTGGTTTGACATGTCTTTGTTGATATTATTTGGCAAAATATGCTTTGCAATTAACAAAGCAGCCAGTCACTGGTCATTCACATAAGACTGACCTGCCAGGCTCAATATGCCAGTTCCATTGAACTGAATAAAAGGACTCTGTTCCTAATGAGAGGAGCTCAGGATATTTGGCACACCCTCTAACCTTTAGAGGCTGGCATCATAGAAGACACACATGCTCTTTCACAAAACAGCCCATGGTACCACGGACAGAACAAACACTGCATTGGACAGCCCATGGGTCTGACCCAGAGTGTGGAGTTTCTTATATTCTTGGGAGGAAACAGCCATATGTGGTATTTCTCCTAAAAGCCCCAAAGCCACAATGCAACACATTCCACTCTTTCCTTCATAGCCCCACAGAACCTTCTGCCCACCCCCCACTCAGCCTTCTGAAGACGCTGACTCTTCCTTCTCCCAGTGAAAACAAATTCGCCATAAAAGAGGAAAATATTCCAAACTTGGGCCTACTCCAAGTTTATCCTCTTGAATAATTCTCATTGGGGCAAGAAAAATTAAGATTTTAGTCATAAAGGCTGATGACAATTTGTACAGATCCTAATGAATCACTTCCCCCAATCGCAATCCTACCAAAAAGAAGAAAAGTAGACTACATACTGTCCTGACCTGCCCATCAAATCCTCAAAGTTGTGAGTTTACAACACCTCAACCCACCCACCAATTTCAGAAGTCTGAAATTTGGAAGGTGCCCATCTGATTAACAGTGCACACTTAACAATTGTTAGCACTTAACACTTCAGAATCTCGCCAAGTAATATATTTAAAAAATAGCATTGTCACAAATCACTTTTTGGGCTCAGTAATTTTTACTTCTGTCAACCTCACCAACCACAAACATGTATAATTTTTTCCCATTTAGAAAAATAGTACATGCATATTACTGCAAAAAAAAAAAAAAAAAAACCCAACATCTCCTTAGAAAGTATAAAGGGGAAAATCATGATGGCCTGCCATCCTAGGACCACCTAGAAACAACTCTTGCCTTAGTGCCTTGAAAGATCATCTCCTGAGCCAACTAGGATAACACCAAGGACTATCCTGTTGGGTTGTTTTTAGTCTGTTATCTGACCGGTGTCTATAGCTATCCTCGCTTGCAAATCTCCTTTGGGTGAGATGCTTCCAGAAACGGAAGGAAGACTAGAAAAATAAGTCAAAAAGGATAACCGAGTGCGAAGCCACCCCGTGGGCACAAGTCACCTTTTAACATATTCTACTCTGAAAACACTGCTTCGTTGTCCATGTCGGAAGCTATTTTTTCTATTGTTATTTTGGGGAAATGACTGCAAAGGCCTCCTTGACCAAAATGCATATGTACTGCTCTTCTCTCATATCCCTGCAAATGAGTCACCTTCAGCTTTAGAAATTAGTTCAGTCTCCATGGACCAATGCTTGGCTTTTGCAGGGCTTACCAAAGGGCCAATTAGTGCCAATTTTGATTCATGTAGGAGACTCAGACATCTTGTCTATCAGGAACACAAGCCTACCAATTTATTTCACAAAGGCCACCAAACAACAATCTGATAACATTTACTTTAACTGATAGCAGACACACAGCTCTACAGTACCTGAACTAGCCAATAATCACCCCCGTGAACTTTTAAAGAACTAGTTAAGATTTTAAATAAAGCATGGCTAATGACGAGGTGCTTTGAAAAGCTATGAAGCCAAACATGTTTATGTATCATGTGCAAGGAAAGAGACTGATCTTAGCTGAGGTTTTGCGGAGAACAAGTGACAGCTCAGTGTGCAATTAAGGAAAGAAAACGCAATTCTCTGTAATGATTAATTATAATGAGCATTCCTTAAAAACTGAACATCCCGAAGCTTTCCAAGGAAAGTTCAGGCAACACAGGTGACCTTTAAATAAAAAGCCCACTTTTCATCAAAAGTTAGAAAAATGCATTCCTACCATTTTTTTTAAGGGGATGAGGAAGGGAGTGAATTTACACACAAAGAAACTCAAGTTAGGAAATGTTCTTAAAACCTAGGCACGAGAATCAGTTTGCTTTTCAAAGGCTGGGGGAGAGAAACACCTCTTGGCCAACATATTCAAGGTGAAATAATGTTGTTTGTCTGATAAGAAACAGAAGAATCTTATATGGGTTAAACTGTACATGGAGTATCTGGCTCAATGTAGTTTTACTCTGTCTACAAAACAGATTTGTTCCTAAAAGGTTACATATGTGCTGCATTTATGTAAATGGATTAATTTTGAAGTCACCAGGAAGGCAGTAAAGAAACCCTAGAGTGAGTCCATCTGCAAAGCAAACTATCTTTGTCAAGTGAACAGTCACTCCCTAATTGCTTAATTTAGATTTATACATATAACGTTGACTTAAACCAGGGGATGATGCAGTAATAAAACAAGGCATTTGCTGTTTAGAATATTTTGTCTTCCTGAAGAGAATTCTTTGGTGGAAAGGGATTCTGGAATGCCCAATTTCAAAAATTGGACTGGTTTTCACCTTGGTTGCCACCTTGCCATTTTAAAAGTTAAGGACCTCTTATGACTACTCCGTGGCTAGTGGTGATTTGTTCTCTGGAAGTAAAATGAAACAGAAGCCATTTTAAAAAGGGGGAGTCACAGCATCACACTGTGTCAGCCTCCAGAGAGACCGTGGGTATTATTTAGTCCAACTTCTCCAGCGTCCTGGTGAGGAAACAGAGATCCAGGAAAGAGCAGACTATAATACAACTACTAGGGAAAGGGCTGGAAGGGTCTGTAGATTTGGGGGATGAAGCGGGGAAATGCCCTTCCGCGCCACCAAACAACACGCTGGGAGAAAAGCAGGAAGCAACTGGAGGAGGCTGGAGGACGGACTGTGCAAGCCCATTTCACCAACAGTACCAATAGCTAATGCAAATTTCCATGCGTTAAATCACCTTCTAGAAGTTACTTCACTTTGTTCGGCTTGCTTCCTCACTGGGCTTCTAATATACTGAAGTGTTGATTCACAGCAAATTCTTACTAGATGGTCAGGAAGCTTGAAGTACTCCTTTCCCCAGTGTTCCACAGCACTTGAAAAAACGTTTCTAAGTAGAGCATCAGGACAAAGACTAAATTATTGTAACGATAGTGACATCTTATACAAAAATCTCAAGGTCCTTGAGAAAATACCATGAAAAGCATTTTCCTAGATATATAAAGCCTCCTCGCCCACCCGTATATGTATTTTTTCAAAGGTCGGAATTTTTTTTTTTTTTTTTAGATTTTATTTATTTGAGAGAGAGAGTGAGAGCGAGAGAGAGCAAGAGAGAGCGCACAAGTGGTGGGGAGTGGCAGAGGCAGAGGGAGAAGCAGACTCCTGGGGGAGCCCGATGCGGGGCCCGATCCCAGGACCCCAGGATCATGACCTGAGCCGAAGGCAGATGCTTAACCGACTAAGCCACCCAGGCGCCCCAAAGGTGGGACTCTTAAGTTAGAAGAGAAGCAAAGCATCGTATATATCATAGGGAAAAATCATGAAGGGGGGTGGACTGAACATATACAACGAGAAGTCATTTCACTGGGTGAGTCATGCTAAACATCTGTGTCTGAATGGAAACTCTGTTTTCAGTGGTACATTGAGAGGAGCTAGAAAAATGTAAACCTTGAAGGGGTGAGAAGGAGATCATGACCTTCTAAAATATATGAGAGATAATGACGGTAGCCAATTTACTCATCTCATCTGTTTACGCTTGTGAAGGTTGTTACAAAAGCGCACTATTATTAACTGCAACCAAACACATCAGAAATGGAGCTGTGCTGACTCAAGAGATGTGCTTTTTAAAGTGAAGTGCAGCACCCTGAGTACCAAGAGTCTAACAAGCTCACGGACAATGACAGATGCTTGGATACTTGAGGGACAGAGCGAGACTAGGGGATTGGGGTCTAGCTCTATAGTCCAGGGATAGGTTTTTGACATCATACAAGAATCATGCTGGCCAGCCCCACCCAGCATGGGTTGATTTCATGTAAGTGTTGGGTGCTAAAAAGGAACAGTCCGTCTTAAGGCCACGATGTGTTCCCCAAGTGACAGCTGTATACACAGTTGAGATAGCAGTGATCCAGGGAGCTAGATAGAACTAAAAGTGCCTTATGGTTCGTGAAAATGTTACTGACCTATTGAAACGTGATCTAATGGTCTACTTTAGAATACAGAAAATATTTCTTCCTCATGCCTCCAAAATGATCTGGTCTCTAAAGCACAGAAATAAGAGATGCCTGACGACAATTTAGAAAATACTTTGTCTTCCAGTCAGCAGACTGCTACATGAACTCCCCGCACAAGATCACTGGTTGTATACTAGCTACATACAAGTTTGTCGACAAGCAAAAAGCTTACTCATTTATATCATCTTGCAAATGAGCAACCACGAGGTAACACACCTAGAATCACTCCTCAAGGCAAACTCTGGCTGTTGTAATGTCTTTGGTTTTATATCCTTCCAGATCTTGAAAAGCAAACATGGCTCCCACATCATGTGACTACACCAGTTCTAGCCTATAGATTATCTTAGAGGACTTCAACATACTGCAAGAGCTTTTCTTTCTGAAGCACCATGTCTGTCCATCATCCTGTCATATGGAATTAAGAGAATGCTGTCAATTGAAGAATGCACAACCACGGTCATAAGTTTTCGTGTTCAGACACAAGGCAGATCACTTCAGATATCACCCTAGGGGAACAATTTTCCTCATTTAACAGCCATTTTAGCCTTGCAGGTAAATATCTCAATTTATCAGTTAATGAATTTTTTCTCCCCCAAATCATTCAACTCTTCATCTTTCTCATACCTACCAGGGCAAGAAGTAGATCATGACGGGGGCAATGAGGAGCAATTCTTAGAAGGGTGGGGCCGGTGTTCCAATTTGTCTGTACGATCTTTGTGGATGGTTTTGCTGTTTTTAATCACGACCCAGGTTCCTTGACATGCTACCCATAGACACTCATCTTACATGTTATGATTCTTACGTTGTTGAGGAAATAAAACATGGAGCCATTACTGACCATTCTGTCAATTCAACCTTGAATTGAAACCAATGACATCCACTTGTGAAACCATTTATCAGACTTTACTCACGTTATCAAAGGGAAGCATTCTAGCCTCTAAAACAAAGTCTGATTGCTGTAAATCCTACCCTCCTATTAACTTCCACTATACAAATAGAAACATGTTACCAAAAGAGAGGTCCCGGACAGGCTCAGTTAAAAACCTTGAAGTAAAGAGAAAGACAGTAGCCAGCCCTGTGGTGGTTCACTTGTTTCCCGATCATTTGAAAATTAGGTGGCTATGACCACCGGTCACGTCCCTCATCTTCGTGACCACTGGGATGTCTGTCTTGTTACCAAAGTGACTCACCTCTATGCTTTGGGACCTCTAGACTTCGCCCTCTTCTGCTTTGATCTGGGCATTTTCGCCCTTTAATTAGGAATTCTATTGCAGTAACACGCTTCACCAGTGGGGGTCAACTCTCAAACTGTACTTCTACCAGAAAAGCCCTAGGTGAGAGGCTTCTGTTTATATCAAACATACTCGTTACTGAGCTCTACCTTAAAAATTCTCTATTAAAATTCTGTCACCATCTCCTGTTTCCCCCTGTAGCATCAACATATGCAGCGCTGTGCATTTCTGGTTAAATTTAGATACTTAGACTGAATAGGAAATTTCATTCTTGGAAGAAAAGTTCTACCTATTTGACAGTCTGAAATTTCTCAAAGTAAAATAAATGTATCCTTTCATAATATAGACTGGACCCCCCTCATAAAGGAAATTTGCAGTATGAATCATTAACTTATAATATAAAGATAAACCATAAACAAAGACTTTCCCACAATCCTTTTTTTTGTATTTTTTTATTATGTTATGTTAATCACCATACATTACATCATTAGTTTTTGATGTAGTGTTCCATGATTCATTGTTTGCGTATAATACCCAGTGCTCCATGCAGTACGTGCCCTCTTTAACACCCATCACCAGGCTAACCCATCCCCCCACCCCACCACAATCCTTTTTAATAATGACTGTACATTCAATATGATCTCCGTTACATGAACAAATAGGCATATTTATTGATACAAAGACACAGAAAAATAATTTAAAGGAATATTCCAAAATGTTAACAGTGGTTATCTCAGAACGGTGTAATTACAAACGGCTTGCCTTTCTTTATATTTTTTGAATTTTCAAAGTTTTCTTCTTCAATAAATTAGAATTACTATACTATTATGGACAATAGGTTTAAATATATATGCAGATGCATATATACCTTTTTATTGTGGTAAAATACACATCATGTAAAATTTACCATTTTAACCCTTTGAAAGTGTACAATTCAGTGGCATCAAGTACATTCACAGTGTCATACAACATCCAGTTCCGTAATTTTTTCCTCACCCTAAATGGAAACCCTGGACCCATTAAAAGCCATCACTTCTCAGTCAGCCCCTGCCCCAACCCCTGGCTCCCACTAACACACTATCTCTGTGGATGTGCTCATTCTGCATATTTCGTATAAACAGAATCATATAGTATGTAGCCTTTTGTGCTTGGCTTCTTCCACTTAGCATAATGTTTTCAAGGTTCATCCATGTCACTACTTCATTTCTTTCTGTGGCTGATTAATATTCCATTGTATGGAGATCCCAAATTTGGTTTATCCATTTATCTGTTGATAGGCATTTGGGTTGTTTCTACCTTTGGGCTATTATGAATAGTGCTGCTATAAACATTTGTGTACAGCTTTTTGTTTCAGCATCTGTTTTCATTTCTTTGGGGTATATACCTAGGAGTGGAAATGCCTTGACATATACTTTAAAAAATAATGTTTTTAATTCTACTTTGGCATTCTGTGTTTCAAGTAACCAATGCTTTTTCAGAATTATTAAGGATGACCCTATCACATCATCCCCACAATAATACCATTCCATTTGTAATCACTGACTATGGTATATTTTTTTTTAAGCCCAAATCACATTCTTGTACTTAAAAAAAATCCAATTTTCAGTCTTACTCTTTGGGGACAAATTTCCTTATGCTAAATACTTCCAACTATGACGAACTAACTGAAAAGGACAGTCTTTCCCTCTTAGCATAGCCATTCTAGCAGGACCTAAAATTCACTTTCAAATACTTATATGTTAAAAGCACAAACATATATTTATGTTTGCAGAAAGCATCACTTTCTGGTTAAAGTTACACCAATAGACACCAATATCTAAGCCTCGAGGAACGTATTAAATATACAATATGTAAGGTATGAGGGTTACTTTTAGCTGTAGACAGTGCTTGAAGTGGGCTAAAGGAGATGATAGTGGTGTACTCTGTGCTTCCCCATATTTATTGAACTACTATTGGATCCTCCCATTTTTCCTCCCCTCCAAATACATGCGTGCATATTTATGAAATATACATTCATGTACGTGCCACACATGCTCACACCTGTGCATGTGCAAAACCCCCCCCACAACTGTACTTCCACCTCAGTGGTGGCAAGCAAGAGTAGGTGTGTTTTGTAGCTCAGTCATCCCTAGATTTCAGGCTTCAACCCTGTTATCGCTCCCCCTACCCCCCCCCCACACACGCAGGGCACTCTGCAATTCAGAAAGCAGAAATAAAATTCTAGCTAAAGAAGAGGAAGCAGTAGCCTTAAAACATTAAAAGAACCACCCACATTTTAATATTGGTTAATAAGGAAGGGATATAATTTGGGATCATTTAAAAATACTGAGGAATGTTCCTATGATATGGGTAGACTTCTCTTTAAGAAAAATTCAAATAGGAACAATGAACTTACAGAAAGCAATCAGGAAATTTTAATTCTGTGAAAGGTTTTACCCAATCCAACTTTGCTAGGTTCAACACTATTGATTAATTTTATTTTTCCCATTACAAAACATCCCCGAATGCTTTCATATTCTGATAATACTCCAAAAAACCCAACGCACTCCAAAACTCAGAAAGAACTCTTTTATCCTACTCTCTACGGAATGTTTTTTTTTTTTTATATAAAGCTCTGGCCTAACAACAATAATTTATATCATAGGGATTTTTTTCCAATGAAGGTTAAGAACTTTAGAAATGTCTTATTCTGTATGTGGAAAACTGAATGGCAGTGGAATAAGTTGTCCAAAGTCTCACAAGGAAACAGAGCAAATCCCAAACTAAAATTCAAGTCCAATTAATTATCAAGACAGTGATCTGTCCACAAGGCAGAATACCTCAGTTACCATGGGATGTGGTCATTCTAAAAAGTCAGTAGAATTAAAACATATTATACCATAAAGATCTAGTCATGTCATTTATGAGTGTTTATGTGAGAGAATGCTAAGTGCATCACTGAATTCCCATTGTTTCATTCTTGTGGTACTTATTTCTTTATGCTTGGTGTATACTTCTTTTCTCTGCCATTAGACTGAGAGGTGCTTTATGGTGGGGACCAAATCTTAGGACTCTTGTATATGTAGCAACAGTGCCTTGAACACAGGAGGCATTCAATAATGTGTGCACGATTGTGTGTGAAATTTCATAGACATACACTCAACTGTCTTCTCGCAACGAGCAAAACAAATCATGGTGAGAACCTCTGAACTTCCTTAGAAACCCAACCCCACACACTAAAGAATAAAAAATAAGATCAATCTAGGCTACCTCGAACATGACAATGCTCAGAGATCACTGAGATATAACCTTAATATTATTTGTTAGAGTGTTTAAGTGCATAAAGTAAGGTAGCCAAGAATGAATTAACATGATTTAACTGTAGTTAACCGACACCCTGTTTTGTATCCACATGCTGATTTCCCCAACTGGTGTATTATCCTCACTCTTTGGCTCCTTGCTTCCAAGAAGTTTCCTCTGACCACCTAACTGCTGGGTGGCGGTTACACCGAAGTACATCAGAATGGAAATAAGAGGAAAAATAAATTCCAATCAGTCCTTCCTACTACTTATTAACAGCTTTTATGAGGTGCTGTGGTAAAGTAATCAGACAAAAATAAACAGCCAATTCAGTATGGGGATTAAAACGACACATGGCGCTTTGCCTTAAAACAAAACAAAAACAACTCCTTCATTGATATCTCATTGATCAACTGTGAGGTTTATTTATCCACCTTACTCTCCACCTCCACTACAATAGAGAACGGGCTGAAAGAGTCAGGAGTTACCTTCATTTTTCTTTCAAACATTTCTATAGTCTTACCTCCCAGTCCAAATAATCACAGACATCTTCAAAGTTAGTGAGCAGAGACACTGAGCAGAACAGCCGTGGCAACTCGTCCCTTGTCATTGGGGGAAAACGGCTATCTTTAAGGGCACTGTTGAAAACAAAGCAAATATTAAAGCAACCACTAGATATGAAAAAGTCCTAATTTCAAAGTCATTTGAAAAAGGTAAGAGATTGGGGTGCCTGGGTGGCTCAGATGGTTAAGCGTCTGCCTTCGGCTCAGGTCATGATTCCAGGGTCCTGGGATCGAGCCCCACGTCAGGCTCCTGGCTCAGCAGGGAGCCTGCTTCTCCCTCTCCCTCTGTCTCCCCCCCTGCTCATGCTCTCTCTCTCCCTCTGTATCTCTGTGTCTCAAATGAATAAATAAAAAATCTTAAAAAAAAAGAAAAAGGTAAGAGAATTAAAAAAAGTAAGGTGCCAAAGGCACCAATAACCTTCAAATGTATTCAAAGGCCCCAAAGATTTTAGGAGTCATTTTTTTCATTCAATAGACTATTTATTAGCCAATCCTGTGACCAACTGTAAAGAGCAAATGATCAATTATATTTCCTGTACAGTCATTTCCTGGTCTACTTCCCTGTTACTTACAGAATCTGAGACTACTTTTACTTTACTTTTGAGAAGAATAAAAGCCAGACTAGTGGAAATTTGTGGGAAGATTTCTAGATCTAGGGCTGATGGAAAAAAAAAATGTATATAGTTAAAAAAAAAAGTTCATATTAGGTTGGCCATTTACCACAGAATAGCACTCAGAGTTCAAAAAAGATCAAAATTTCATTTTCTTCAAGCAAAGGAAATCAAAGAAAATTAAAATAATCATGCAAATTACAGACTAAAAATACAAGGATTTCAGGCCCCCTATAAAGGATAATTCAAGATATGACTCAAAAATTGTGAAAGTACAGGAAATTGGGCTAATCTAGGAAATAAAAGTATGATTAGGAGACCATTAATCACATCAATGGATTTCTGAGTACATCAACTCTGATTGGACCCTGTAATCAAGGGTAATATACTACAGTGCCGAATTCTAGAAAAACCCTTACTATAAAGGACAAAGATGTTGGAAGACCATAATTCTTCCTGCAATAGAAGAACAGAAAGAAAATACGCAGACACACACACACACACACACACACTCACATACAGAGGCACTGTGTGTTTCTTGTACTTTTCAAAGAAACCACTTCCTAGTCAAGAAAAACAAACATACCTCTGATTACACTTTATACTAATGGCATTGCTGGCATTTGCGCCATCGATCTTCAAATTCAAACGTCCTATACAGCAGCCAGGCTTAGAAACTATTTTCATAGATTAATCCTTAGAAGGTACAGAATTAGAGCCTACAAACTGCTTGGGTTATAACAAAGTTCCATGGCCCTTAGAAATCATTTAATTCCTTTTTCAGTGACTTCCTCATTGCTGGAGTTTTGTTTGTTTGTTTGTTTTCATTTTTCCATCTCTTACTTTGCATTCTGAAACTCACTTAATGTATTATACAAACAAAACCACTATGTTTGTGAGTGTTTTCAATGCATTTGGGTGCTCGCTCAGTCCTACTACACAAAGGAAAATGCTTATAGAAAGATATGTTCTTTTTTTTTTTTTTTTTTAAAGATTTTATTTATTTATTTGAGAGAGAGAATGAGATAGAGAGAGCATGAAAGGGGGAGGGTCAGAGGGAGAAGCAGACTCCCTGCCGAGCAGGGAGCCCGATGCGGGACTCGATCCCGGGACTCCAGGATCATGACCTGAGCCGAAGGCAGTCGCTTAACCAACTGAGCCACCCAGGCGCCCCTAGAAAGATATGTTCTATATAAAGTATAGATTTTTTTTCCCATTCAAGTAGCCAAGATTAACCAAGAAAATCAGGACATCTGTGATAATTTATACTCTGAGAACAGCATTTCACTGTTTTATAATTTAACAACATAAATTTTCCTACAGTTTGGCCTCTTTTATTTTCCTACTGGCAAATAAAGTTTCATAAAGCATTTTCAAGTTCTCCTTCAAAGCCAAGATAAAGACATATATGTGTGTGTATAACCAACACCCTCTCTCCTAACAAACACACATACTGAACAGAAGTTCTAAAACATAGAAGAATCTCATGCATAAAAACCAAAAGGTCGATCACACTTCCCATCTTCTTGCTAAAAAGAAAAAGAGAGAGAGGGGGGAAAAGCCTTATACATTGGAATAATGTAAAATACGATTTTCTTAGGATTATAGATTTTTTTTATTATGGTAAAATATACACAACATAAAATTTACTGTTTTAACTATTTTTAAGTGTACAGTTCTGTGTGATTAAGTATGTTCACGTTGCACAACCACCACCAGCATCCATCTCCAGAACTTTTACCATCTTGCCCAAATGAAACACAGCACCCATTCAATACTAACTACTCACTTTTCCTTCCTTCCAGCCCCCGGCCAAAAAATGTAACTTACATACACTTTTCCAATTTCAAGTAATTAGAATAGTATAGTCGCTAACGTTTTTGCTATATAACAGCTTATGGAGACAGAATTCACAAACCAATAAAATTCATCCATTAATGTATCCAATTGAACAGCTTTTAGTATATTCACAGAGTTATACAACCATCGCCACTATCCAATTTGAAAACATTTTGTCACGCCAAAAAGAAGCCCCGTACCCATTAGCAGCTAGTCTCCATTCTTCCCTCCCCCCAGCTCCTGGCAAGCGTGAATCCACTTTCTGTCTATGGTCTTGCCTATTCTAGATATTTCATATAAGTGGGGCCTTCTGTGTCTGGCTTTTTATCATAATGTTTTGGAGGTTTCATCCATGCTGTAGCACGTACCAATGCCTCATCTTTTCAACTGCCTAATCATATTTCAATTGTGTGTCTTTATCAGATTTTGTGATCTGTTGATCTATTGAGAAACATTTGGGCTGTTTCCAC
Organism: Phoca vitulina; assembly: GCF_004348235.1. Taxonomy (NCBI): domain Eukaryota; kingdom Metazoa; phylum Chordata; class Mammalia; order Carnivora; family Phocidae; genus Phoca; species Phoca vitulina. Next base: position 4,729,451 of record NW_022589772.1, on the reverse strand, counting down.
TTTGGGGCTACTATAAATAATGCTGCTATAAACATGCATGTATGAGTTTCTGGGTGGACATAGGTTTTCGTTTCTTTTGGGTATAGATACATAAGAGTGGAATTGCTGGGTCATATGGTAATTCTATGTTTAACTGTTTCAGGAACTGACAAACTGTTTCCCACAGTGGCTGTACCTTTAATTGCCACCGGCAACGTGTGAGGGTTCCAATTTCCCCATATACTTACCAACCCTTGTTATTGTCTGCCTTTTTAATTATAGTGCTAGACCTCCTTTAATGAAGAGATCTGTAAAAATCTCTCTCTAGCTTTTACAGTCAAACAACACACATCCTGAAGTTGCCATACAGTTAATTTCTCAACACTCTGAGGCAAGTTATTTTGTTTACTTTTTTTCCTAGCAAGCCAATGAAAGGTAAATTTTAGCTTAGTGCAATTCAAACTATTTCAAATCAATGAGATCCTCAAGTACCCAAAATATAACTCCCATGATATGGAGCCTTATTGCTCAATCATTCTGGGTTTAAAAAAAAAAAAGGTTAGAACAATGAGTAAGTGGGAGAATACAAGCACGGCTAATAAGAGAAACTGACAATCATGCCTCACCGTACCAGGACTCAAATGTATTAAGTTCAAAACTGAAATAGTGAAGGTACATTAGTCATGATGGAAACAGTCTGATTTTACAGAAACAGTCATTCAAACAAGACACTTAATTCTGGCTTTTTTTTTTTTTTGTAACTCTAAGTAACTTTTCATTAAATTCATGAGCATAGAAAAATTCCCAAAGGTAGGAAGCCCTCAGTATTTCTGAATGCAAATTCCTAGGGAAAAGAACTAGCAATGAAAGCCTAGCAAGGATTTAAGAGATTATAAAAAAGACAAAAAATGCAGCTGGAGACTGACCTCAGAGCTGCTAGGCTGGTGTGGATAGCTGATAAACAAGAGGATTCAGCCTCCCTTAGCCCTGCTTTCTTTAGCATATAGAATACGCAGTGTGGAAGATGAAACTTTAGAGGGGCTATGCCATCCGGAGTTGGGCAGTGACTTGCTTGAGATGACCCAGCAAGTTAGTGACGCAGGTGGAGACACAACCCCGATTATCTGACTCAAGTCCAAAATACTTTCTAGGAGCCACACTTTAGTTGCCACTTTTGGATGGATTTGTATTATTTTTTTTAATTATTTTTAAATTAAATGCTTGCCTCACTTGGCAATTCTGATCTCATTCCTCTAGTGCCTCTGCCTAAAGAAGATAAATAATAATTTAATAGCATTCATTAGTAGCCAAAGGGTAAACAGAGCTAGACTTCCTGTCTACTGGAAATCTGCAGGAGCAAAAAAGATTTTAAAATATTAATATTGTCCATGGAAAACATTTTATACCAAAGTAGTGTCTGGCACTTTACATTCTATGCAGGCTAAGAAACTGACAAACAAGGAGATCTTGTAATAAATTCATATGAAGTTCTCTTTGCTACAATAGGAAGCCATTTTCTAATGTTTAAATATTGCTGAAGGGGGGGCACCTGGGTGGCTCAGTAAGTTGAGTGTCCAACTCTCAATTTCCGCTCAGGTCATGATCTCAGGGCAGTGGGATCGAGCCCCGTGTCAGGCTTTATACTCAGTGGGGAGTCTGCTTGGGATTCTCTCCCTCCTTCTCCCTCTGCCCCTCCACCCTCTAAAAAATAATATAAATAAATAAGTGAATATTGCTAGGGGGGAAAAAAACCCACTTATATACAAAACCAGCCAGCTGCTCCATCACCCATGTGATGGATGGGTAAGGTTTAAACAACAGTCTAATTCACATATCAAATTCAAATATATTCAATTCAAATTGGCATCTCACCAAGAATATATTTTACCTAATTGAGAAGCAGCATTAACATCTGTCGAAGTTAATATCTAATGTTAAATAGCACTTTAATGAAAATGAACATTTAAAAAAAGGAATTAAGAGTTTAGCTATCAAAGAATCAAAGTTTGTGACAGTGCCTGGAAACTATGAGGGGGAAAAAAGAAACAGCCAAAAAGAGACAAAATCTTAGCTAAGGCTCATCATAAACAATAGAGCAAGCAACGGAAATGATTTCAGTGAATCTAGCTAGCTAGCCATTTACTCACTCATTCCTTCACTTTCTAAAACTTTGATGAATTTAATCACTTAACCAGTGGAAAGTTACCAAACTGAGAAGGGTTTCATATTACAGGCCATCATTTTTCAGGACAAGGAAACAATTAAAACCAAAATTAAAAATCCCTTTTGGGGGGCGTCTGGGTGGCTCAGTCAGTCAAGCATCCAACTCTTGATTTCGGCTCAGGTCATCATCTCAGGGACCTGAGATCGAGCTCCGGGTCAGGCTCCACGCTCAGGCCAGAGTCTGCTTGAGATTCTCTCTCTCTCTCTCCCCCTCCCTTTGCCCCTCCCCCTGCTCGCACTCTCTCTCTAAATCAATCAGTGGATAAAATCTTAAAAAAAAAAATCCCTGTTTGGATAGGTGAAGAAAAGCAAATCAGGCATACATTACTCTAAAATTTTAAAAAAATGTTTTTCATGAGGGGTTTCAATCATCTGGAAATTCTGCCATTTCTCATCAGAGAGTCTGGAACAGAACGCACATGTGACATGTCTGAATTCCAGAAACTTAGAATACTAGAATCCTAAACCCAATTCTGAAAAATTATCCATAACCTCTCCTTCACATTAAGCAGCAGTTTTAGCTTCCCATTATGAAAAAAAATAACGGATATAAAACAGAATGCAAAAAAAGTGACCATTTATCAAACCTCAGGGTAGAAAAGAACAACAAAGGACACAATTACTTCAGGTTAAGGAAGAAGGGAACCCTGTTTTGGTGAGTAAGGGCAGTGATACAAAAGGAAATTTTCAATTAAAAGCCACAGACAGGGGCGCCTGGGTGGCTCAGTCATTAAGCGTCTGCCTTTGGCTCAGGTCATGAGCCCAGGGTCCTGGGATCGAGCCCCGCATCTGGCTCTTTGCTCTGCAGGAAACCTGCTTCTCCCTCTCCCACTCCCCCTGCTTGTATTCCCTCTCTCGCTGTGTCTCTCTCTGTCAAATAAATAAATAAAAATCTTTAAAAAAAGAAAGAAAGAAAGAAAGAAAGCCATAGGTAAACTGTTCTGTAACTGGGGGATGTTTTTCCCCTTTAGGGTAATAAATACAACCTACTTAGTGCTCGATGCATATAAACATTAAAACTTATTGATTTTAATACACATTTCAAAATGTGATATGATGGGTAATTGTTGGGGAATGGAGGAAAGAACTAAGGGATGGAACAAAAGGAAAGGAAAGAAAGGAGGGACAAAAAAAGAGAAAGGGCATATATACAAAGACAAAGATGGAGAGGAAGAGAAAACAAGAAGCGAGAAAAGGAAGTGGGAGGCAAAAAAAAGGGGGGGATAGAGATACACACACAAAAGGACAAAAAGGGAAAGCAAGGAAGGGTGGAAGGTAGGAGGGAGGGCGAGCAAAAGTGCAGTAGGGTCCCACAGGTTTTCATATGTGTTATTTGGCTCCTATCCTATAGGATTCACTTAGGCTTTAGAATGTTATCGTCTGCTGCCCTCTGATTAGTTTAAATTTCTTGAATTGCTCTAATCTCACATTCTTAAAAGCCTTTACTCTCTGTGATAGCTACAGCTGCCCACCAGGAGGGAAGAATACCCTCTGGGCTGCATGCTGTGATGACTGCAGCAATATTGTGGAGAATCTGCGTCTTCACCACAAGTTCTCACCTCGCCTTTAAATTGGGAGAATGGGTTGTGGGTCTGATTTAGTGGAGCACAATTAAAACTGGAAAATACAAGATACATAAAGAAACAGATGGCTACATGTTTAGTGTAGATGGCAGGTGTTCCTCATTTCCCTCCCTATAATGTCCACAATAACGCTCTGTCTGCAGATTTTCTGGATTTACTCTATCTTGTTTTTAGAAATGAACTACTCAGAACAGTTTTTGTTTTAATTATTTTTCAGATGAAAATCTATCGAGCACAATGAACACAATTTAATTTTCTCTTTGTGACCCAGGTTCATATTTTTTTTTATTGAGGTACAGTTGACATACAATATTATATTAGTTTCAGGTGTATGACACAGTGATTTGACATTTGTATATACTGCAAAATGATCACCACAGTAAATCTAGTTACCATCTGTCACTGTACCAAGTTACTACAATCTTATTTACTGTATTCCCCATGCTGTACATTACATCCTATGACTCATTTTATAACTCGAAGTTTGTACTCCTTGAGCCCCTTCACGAACCATTTCACCCCTGCTCAACTCCCCACTCCCCTCTGGCAACCACCAACCTGTTCTCTGTATCTATGAATCTGGGTTTTGTTTTATTCGTTTTCGTTTTGTTTCTTAGATTCCACATATATGAAATCATATGGTATTTGTATTTCTCTATCATAACATAATACCCTTAAGGTTCATTCACATTGCACAAATGGCAAGATTTCATTCTTTTTAAGATTTTGTTCTTTTTTATGGCTGAGTAGTAGTCCTGTGTGTGTGTGTGTGTGTGTGTGTGTGTGTGTGTGTGTGTGACATCTTAATTTATTCATCCATTGATGGATACTTAGGTTGTTTCCCTCTCTTGGCTATTGTGAATAATGAACATAGGGGTGCATATATCTTTTTGAATTAGTGTTTCCATTTCTACCCAGTAGTAGAATTGCTGGATCACATGGTAATTCTATTTTTAATTTTTTGAGGAACCTCCATACTGTTTTCCACAGTGGCTGCACCAATGTAATTCACACCAACAGTGCACAAAGCTTTCTTTTTCTCCACATCCTCGCCAACATGTGTTATTTCTTTTTTTCTTTTTTTTTTTATAACAGCCATCCGGATAGGTTTAAGGTGATACCTTATTATGGTTGTGATTTGCATCCCCCTGATGATTAGTGATGGAGAGCATCTTTTCATATGTCTTTTGGTCATGCGTATGCCTTCTTTGGAAAAATGTCTACTCATATCCCCTGCTCATTACCTAAAAATACTTTTGTTGTTGTTATTGAGTTGTACTGAGTTCTTTATATATTTTGAGTATTAACCCCTTATCAGATATATGATTTGCAAACTTCTTTTCACATTCAGTAGGTTGCCTTTTTGTTTTGTTGATGGTTTCCTTTGCTGTGCAGGAGCTTTTGATGTAGTCCCACTTGTTTATTTTTGCTTTTGTTTCCCTTGCCTTTGGAGTCAGATCCAAAAAAAAAAAACCATCACTAAGACTGCTGTTAAGGAGTTTATCACCTATATTTTCTTCTTCTAGCACTTTTATGGTTTCAGGTCTTATACTCAAGTCTTTAATCCACTTTGAGTTAATATTTGTATATAGTATAAGATATTGGCCCAGCTTCATTCTTCTGTGTGTAGCTGTCCAGTTTTCCCAACACCATTTCTTGAAGATGCTGTCCTTTCCCCATTGTATATTCTTGCCTCCCTTGTCATAGTTTACCACACATGCACAAGTTTATTTCTGGGCTCTCTATTCTGTTCCACCGATCTATGTGTCTGTTTTTAATTCCAACACCATACTGTTTTAATCACTACAGCTTTGTGCTGTAGTTTGAAATCTGGGAGTGTGATACCTCTGGCTTGGTTTTTCTTTCTCAACACTGTTTTGGCCACTCAGGGTTTTTTTTTTTTGTAGTTTCATATAAACTTTAGAATTATTCTAGCTCTGTGAAAAATGCCATTGGAAGTTTGATAGGTATTGCACTGAATCTAGAGATTGCTTTGGGTTGTATGGGCATTTTAACAATATTAAATCTTCCAGTCCATGAGCATGGAATAGCTTTCCCCTTCTTTGTGTCTTTTTCAATTTCTTTCATTAGTGTTTTACAGTTTTCAGTGTGCACAGGTCTTTCACCTCCTTGGTTAAATTTACTCCTAGGTATTTTATTCTTTCTGATATGATCGTAAATGGAATTGTTTTCTTGATTTCTCTGATAGTTCACTATGAATGTACAGAAATGCAACAGATTTTTGTATATTAATTTTGTATTCTGCAACTTCACTGAATTCAAACAGTCAAACAGTTTTGAAACTGTTAGTTCCAACAGTCTTTGTTGTGGCATCTTTTGGGTTTTCTATATATAGTATCATGCTATCTGCAAATAGTGACAGCTTTACTTATTCCTTTCCAATTTGTGTGCCTTTTATTTCTTTCTCTTGCCTAATTGCTGTGGCTAGGACTTCCAATACTGTGTTGATAAAAATGGGTAGAGTAGGCATCCTTGCCTTGTTCCTGGTCTTAGAAGAAAAACTTTCAGCTTTTCACCATTGAGTATATTATATTAGGTGAGGGTCTGTCATATATGGACTTTATTATGTTGAGGGTATGCTTCCTCTATACCCGTTTTGCTGAGAGGTTTTATCCTAAATGGATGTTGAACTTTTCAAATGCTTTTTCTGCATCTTTTGAGATGATCATATGATTTTAATTTTTCACTCTGTTAATGTGGTGTATTACACTGATTGATTTGCAGATGTTGAACTGGAATAAATTCCACTTGATTATGGTATAGGATTCTTTCAATGTACTGCTGAATTCAGTTTGCTAATATTTTGTTGAGGATTTTTACACCTATGTTCATCAGGGATATTAGCCTGTAATTCTTTTTTGGGGTGTCCTTGTCTGGTTTTGGTATCAGGGTAATCCTGCCCTCATAAAATGAGCTTGGAATCCTTCCCTCCTCTTCAATTTTTGGAAGAGTTTGAGAAGGATAGATATTAAATCTTCTTTGAATGTTTGTTAGAATTCACCAGTGAAGCTGCCTGGTCCTATATGTTATTTGTTGGGAGGTTTTTGGTTACTGATTTGATCTCCTTACTAATAATCTAGGAATCAGTCTATTCAGATTTCCTATTTTTTTTCATGATTCCATCCTGGAAGATTGTCAGTTTCTGGGAATTTATCCATTTCTTCTAGGTCGCCCAACTTATTGGTGTATACTTGTTCATAGCAGTCTCTTATGATCCTCTGTGGTTCTACTGTATCAGTTGTAACTTCTCTTTCACTCCTCATTTTATTTGAGCCCTCTTTTTTTTTTTTCTTGGTGAGTCCAGCTAAAAGTCTGTCAATTTTGTTTTTTTTCAAAGAAGCACCTCTTAGTTTCACTGACCTTTTCTATTGTCTTTTTGTCTCTATTTCGTTTATTTCTGCTCTGATCTTTATTATTTCCTTCCTTCTACTAACCTTGGGCTTCATTTGTTTTTCTAGTTCCTCCAGGTATAAAGTTAAATTTTTTATTTGAGATCTCTCTTATTTTTTTGAGGTAGGCCTATATGGCCATAAACCTACCTCTTAGAACTGCTTTTGCTGCATCTCATAGATTTTGGTATGTTGTATTTCTATTTTCATAGAATGGTCAAGAGCTTATATCCTGGAGTCAGATATACCTGCATGTGGATCCTGGTTCCATTGCTTACTAGCTGGGTGACAACTGGGCAAGTATCTTAACCTATATGAGCCTCAATTTCCTCATCGATAAAATGGGGATGATAATACTACAGAGCTACTGTAACAAGTAAATAAAATAATAATACCTGCATAAGTACCTTGCATACACTAGGTGCTCAGTAAGTAGTGGCTGTCAAAGAACTTTCACTGTAAGTTTATGCCCACAGGATTGCCCCCATATCATGGCTCAGGGAAAAGGAAGGGAGCCCCAAGAATAAGAATGACCCTTCAACCTTGATATGGGGACTCTAAACAAGTTATCTTCTCTAGGAATTAAATGCAGCCATCTCAAGGGATAATGGTTACTTTTCCAGGTATGGTCTTTTCGAGAAGCCTTCATTTCATTTTCAAAATATATTAAGTACCTGCTATATGCTTTTTATCATGTGAAGAGCCATGAGGATATAAGAATAGATTACAAAACAATATATGGGTATATGTAAAAGACTTATTAAAATCACATACAATAGGAATGCTGAAAGAAATGGTCAGACAAGGTTCGTTTCTTTTCTAGAAGGATCCGTTTTACTCTCTCTGCTACTGGTTTACTGGTTACCAAGTGACCCAGAATCACAGGTAAATTTATAGAAATGAAATGTATACACAATTTCTTTTTTAAGTTAACCAATCTACTACATTAAGTAAGGTGCTTCTTCATTAAGAATTTCTATTATCCCACAGGCGTGCATTCATATGTTGCTTTGTGACTATTAGTGTTCCTGAACTCGATTTTAAAAATCTCCAGGGAAGGGTGCCTGGGTGGCTCAGTTGGTTAAGCATCTGCCTTCAGCTCAGGTCATGATCTCAGGGTCCTGGGATGGAGCCCCGCATCGGGCTCCTGGCTCAGCAGGGAGTCTGCTTCTCCCTCTCCCTCTGCCACTCCCCCTGCTCCTTCTCTCTAATAAATAAATAAAATCTTTTTAAAAATTTAAAAATATCCAGGGCAAGGATTGGTCTTTTACTTCCATACAAGAAATGTTGACCAAGAAATGCAGTTCCCTGAACTGTGATCAATTTATCTTGAATGGATTTAAATATACTGTTATTTATCATACTGGTTATGCTACATCAAAATTCTTAGGAACAAAACAAAACAAAACACTTTCTCAGCAGCAGACACAGAATAAGAAATGAGAAGCTCTACGCTTTCCTCATCTAAACCACTGGTTTGGAGGTTTTGATCCTGTCAGTAAAAAAAAAAAAGTTTGATCATGCACCCCCAATATGTATATTTATTTATAAAGTATAATACAATGTACTACTATCACTAGCTAACATGTCCAAAGTACAATATATATTTGAGTAAGCTTTGTTGTTAAAGATAGAGTGTATAAATACATATTTTCAGTAATGTTCTTGATCATTTCTTTCTTATTTGGGGGCTGATATCTTGTCAGGTCTCATTAGATCATCTTCATTTTTACTTTATGACTTGTCCAACCAAATTATAAGGTAGCTTGTAGAAGTGTCAGCTAGCTCCACCGTTTTCTTGTCTTTGCCTTGTGCCTGTATTATTACTATTGTCACCCATCCATTGTTCCTGTGCGGGAAATCTTCTTAAGCCACTTGTCCACCCTGCATGGGTTAGTTTGTCTAGCTTTAGCTAACATACGAACAATGGTCAGATGGCTTCAGAAAACTCCTGCAAAGAAACCACGGTTGAAGATAATACCGAGAACCACGAACCCACTTAACCAGATGCATGTAAAACTAAAGTCCACTGCAATATGCTGAAAGCAAATGAAAGGAGTACGCCACTATCAGTTTCCATCAAATCATGGATCTCATACATTCCTCAAGATCCCTCATTTAGAATGTGGCAGTGAGCTTCAGATACAGACCAAATGAGGGCATCAGGGTCAGTCCATACATTAAAGGTTTTGTGGGGTTTAAGTACTTTCTTATATTTTAGATAAGAAAGATCATAAATCGAATTTCTATTTTTTTCTTCTCACCCTGCAAAGGATCACCTAGGTGCACCCCTCTTTGGAGACTGCAAAGCTATAGCTCCTGATCAAATTCTAGGACACTGGTTCTAATCTACCTAGATACATGATACTATGAGCAAAAACAGCTTTAAATACAAAAGAGCCAGTATCTCTGGAGTAGCTATATGAGCCAAGTACTATACTTGTATTACCCTGTTGGAGTCCTCAAAACCAACCCATTTTATAGATAAGGAAACTGAGGTTCCTTGAGTTTAGTGAGATTAAGCAACTTGCCAAAGATCATAAAACTAGGTAACAGGGTTGACATCTGAACTCACAGGGCTGCCTGCTTCTAGAGCCCCTTCTCCTTTCATGGTACCACTTCTAGAATGTTAGCAAATCAACATAAATGTATGCATACACATTTAATCAATTTTAAGGAAAAATGTCCCCCAATTAATGCTGCTTCCCCTGGGGTTTCACTGAATGCTTTAGGTTCTAAGTGTGAGCAGGTCCTGAAACTCAGATAAATGGTACTTGTTTTAGTCAAAGTATTAGCTTGTTTTTGTTCTCCTGTTTTCTCCATTTTGATCTTGGTGATTCAGAGCTGCTGCCATTGAAAAAGATGTTTTATCTAAATTTAATAAACCCTATTAGCGGGACACGAAGCCTTCCCTTATTCTGAAGCCTTTCCACAACTGGAAATTTCATCTGCTGGAAGTTGTAATAGCGTTACCGAAGAACTAGTTTTGGACATCTCTAGACTGGCGGGCCTGTTTCTGATTTTTAACTTTGCTTTTCCAACCTGAATGAATAAGCTCTCTCATGCTCCCTACACGAGAGTCACACAATTTTTGTCCTCTCCTCTTTCCGTGGTAATCAGTCCTATAAATTAAACCCTGAACTGCAAAACATGTTGTCACTGTAACTTACGTACCATGTTAGGGTGGTCTGGTCTCACCCTCTGGTTTACCGTCCTTTCTAAAACTACTGCCAGCCCTAGATGGTACAGATATGCTGAGAGCTGGCATGCTGGTTCCCACTGTGGAGCCTCTGATTTTCCCAGATGTCACCGATGGGGGACTAATGGTAACAAAGAAGAGTTCAGTCAGTCTTCAAGATGAGGTACAAACTACACTTATCAACTCGATTATGCTGAGGAAGAGAGCGAGAAGGAATCCAGTCCTCCCCACTGCCTCTGAGATGTCTTTCATCTTTCTTTGTTTTTTCATCTTTATTTTCCCTCTCTTCTTTCCCCCTCCCCCACCTTCTGGATGTTTTCCTCTTTTCTTTCCTCGTTCTACTCGAGTAAGGTAAGGAACAAAGAATAGTAAATTGTCGTAAGGAGGAGATGAAAGAAATGAATGGAGGTGGGGGAGAGAAAACCCTAAGACAAAGGCCAACAGCTGTGGCCTCCACCAGACATCGTAACAGGCCAGGGTGCAAGGCAACTGCAGGTTCTTACGCTCTGCCATTGGGTCAAGATGACCCATTTCCTTGGGTACTGGTTTTAATGTTATAGCTGAGCTTTTGGGGAATAGATGGGTGATAGTGACAGAGAAAGGTGCAAGATCCACTGTTTGTTTCTTTCTAGGGTTTTAAAGGTAACCCTGAAAAGCAGAGGGGGCGGCTAGGAAGAAAAGTCGAGTGCCTCAACCCCCTCACTGCTTAAACAGGCAATGGTTATAGAATCAGTTCCTTGGTTTGTATACTTTCCAATGGCATATTTCTCTATAATGAAGCAAAACTACATGTCTGTTTCTAAGGCTTCTGTAACTTGCCTTACACGGATTGAAATGGAACTATTTTAATTTTTATCACTGTGTGATATCTTTGGGGGAAAAGTATCAATCGTTCCTCTCATCTTTGTTTTGTATGATTCTTCATAGTTTCCAAAAGGTCTTCACATCTTTTAGCCTAGCTGACCCTCAAAACAGCCCCATGAAGTAGACAAAGCGAATGCTACCTTACATTAGAAACCATAATAGGTGTCCTTCAAGAACAAGGCCCCCTATAGTCATAGAGCCATCCAATGTCAGCGCTACAAGCACTCAGAGATCATCCACTTTGCGCTCTTCATTTGACATTTAGGGGAACTAGAGCAGAAAGTGACTATACTCTGCCATCTCCTGACTTCCCTCATCCCCCATCTGCTGACCTTTCACATATCTGTTGACCTACTCTGTCTTAATCCAGTAACACTCCAGAACGGATGTTCAAGGAGCAAAGAAAATGATGCCAAAGGGCACCAGGGAAGAGCTAGGACAGTAAAGCAGTGAGCTTCCCAGCATAACTCAACACTGCCAGGCACCTGGCACTTGTCGGCGTGCTGAAGTCATGCAGAATCTCGAAACCGAGCAGGTCAGGGTGGGGGAGAAGCAGAGCACCACCACGGTGAGGGTGGTGAATGCGGTCTTCACTAGTCCCCTCCTTTGCATTTCTAATTCACTCCCTTGTCTCACTTTATTCTTACACACCTAGGAGGTATCGCTTTTTTCCGCATTATGCTTTCTCTTTGCTCTTTTCTCCCCCTCGCAGTCCATCCATTCTGTCCCCTCAATTCTCCCTAGTTACTGAGCTACAGAGAAGGAACGTTCAACAGAAAAGTTATACATTTTTTTAAAACAGGGTATTTAATGCCCTTTTATCAAGCTCTAACGAGAGAATCTGTCCCTGATGTAAATGCCACTGTATGTTCTGGTTGTGTATGTATAAATATGTCAAATTAATTTTTTAAAAGATTTACTTATTTATTTTAGAGAAAAAGAGAGACAGCGTGCACATGTGAGCAGGGGGAGGGGAAGAGGGAGAGAGAGAACCCTCAAGCAGACTCCCTGCTGAGTGCTGAGCGCGACGCAGGGCTAGATCCCAGGACCTTGAGATTATGACCTGAACCAAAATCAAAAGTCAGCCACTTAACTAAGCCACCCAGGCACCCCTAAAAATGTCAAATTATAAGCTGGTCAGGGCAAGATGACCTCAATGCCCATTTTCAAGTAAATACCACAATGCCATGCATAGACTGAGGATGAGAAGAATCCGTGGTTTCTGATGTACTGGTAACCTCTCAGACTTTAATCCAACCTACTTTCCAATCCCTTAATTTGGAATAGATTTTACTTTATTCCTTTCAACAAATATGTTTAAAAGTGAGCCTGATCAAACAGAAAAGGGTATTTTAGCTCTCCAACTCTTGATTGGTCATATCTCGATAAACCCAATTTTCAAAGGCAAAGAAAAATTCCACTTGTATAGTTTTCCATTCCATTACCATTAAACATTACTCAATTCTCCCACTGAAAGGGTCCTACGCTGATTTTGTTTCCATGAGACAAGCACATGGGGTAATAAAATATGTTGGAAAAGCTTTGCACTATGCTGTTGAAATCACGACAATTGCTGATTCTGTACTACAGTACGTATTAGGAAAACCACAGTAGATACAAAAAAGGAAATGGCATCATTTGGGGATGGAAAAAATGCAATGGATAAAAGCCATGCAATTTAAATTCCAGTCATGTGACAAAAGCTCTGTCCCCCACAGCAGAACTTGCCCCGAAGAAGTGGCAGTGCTAATGATTACTGGTGGAAGAGAATCTCTATGAACATGAGTTCATTCGTTCACCAAATATTTATTCAGTACCTGCTGTATGCCGAGCACAGGTATACATCCAGGGGCATAGTATGTTCAAATGCAGTTCTGTGGGACACCTTACTTCATAGAAGTTTCGCTACACTCCCTTGACATGATTGGCACCTCTAGGCACAACCCAGAACACCTAATGACAAGTATAGATCTCATACACTAAGTCACATTTTAGAGATGTAAAACAAAAACCAACAACAGAAAGGGGGGGGGCACCTAAATTCGCAAGGCCTTACTACTTTTTGCTTTATAGATATTATCCTGTTTGTAAAAGAAAATCTACCAGGCTAATAGGCAAAATCCTACAGAAACTCAGTGACTAAGTTTTTGACTCCTTCGTACCCACAGGTGTGTTATAGGTATAAGGTCATTAGACCATGAGCTCCATGAGTATGGCAGCCCATGTTCATTTTTGCTCATCACTGTATACCCAGTGCCTAGCATTCAGTAGCTGGTGAGTCAATATTTAATGAGCGAAAGAAAGCATAGAGGAAGGTAGTCTCAAATTTCATATACATATACTGGTAATATAATAAACATTAAAATGGCCCTACTGGTTTTACTTTATTAAAGAGCCAACATCGCCCTAGATGCCAAATATCTGTTTATTCATCAACTTAAAAAACTCTCCACTGAAGTGTGTTTTTCCCCTGTTTTATGTCTCTGAAATGCTGTCCATTTAGGTGGTAACTGGCCTTCTTAGTCTTTAGTTAAATTACTGTGCATTCACAGTGCAGCACAGTTTGGCAACATTTTTCTATCCCAAACTCATGGACTGCTATAAATAGATAATAATCCACTTCCATGATAGAGTTACAGAGTTGCTTTGATCTCACAGGCCTTTTTCCCCCAAGGAAAACACAGATGCTTTGCATCCTGAAGGAGCTCAATGGCCTCTTATGTTTGTGGGGTGATTATCACTATTTTGTTGTAGTTTGAAACATATAGGGACCCATATTACTAGTCTATTTTTATGCCTTTCACACCTGCTTATAAAGGAACATCTTACGAACTGCATGAATCACCCATCAGCAAGGGCAGGCATAGAAAAAAAGCAGCACAAGATAACAGTCTCTCTAAAGGAACACGGGCCTAAAGAAAATCAGACATCGGTTCACAAAAAAATCCTTTACAAAATCCTGTGCCCACTCTTCTGGTTCTCTGTGGGATGTTGGGGCAGAGAGCGTCCAAAGGGAAAAGGGGACTTGATAGAGATCAACCCTCGGAAGCTATGAGAATGATCTAGTGGAAGAAGAGCTGATTCTGGGGAAGACCAGTAGACCTCTCTCTGGTGGGGCTGCCCGAGTATTTGTCAACTGAGAGGATCTACAACCTACCAGGCTGAGAGGGGTTAAAGTATTAGTATGCACCAGCACACATTCTCTCAATCACATTAGACTTTCAAATTCCCAGGTCTGGTTTGCCTTTTACAAGGAATAATATTGGTTTAGAATGCTGTTCAGAGCCTGCTCCGCAAACCTGAGAGACCAGGTTACAGCACCTCATTTTCCTTTGCAAGTGCCATGCCTTCTCCCTCCCCCATGTAACTAAAAGCCACTTCTTAGACGTTGGCAAACAGGATTAAGGAAACTGAGAGAATATTTTCTGTGGACTTAACTTTCCTGGAAATAATTATCAGTGATGGAAAGCAAACTCTTCGTAACAGAATATGCCATTAATTTGTGCTCTACTAATGCAAAATTTGTGCTAATTCAAAGAGACCTAGGCTGACTGAAAAAGAAGGGTCTGCTATGCTCAACAAATCAACTTCGTAATTAAGGTTGTGAGGGAAGTACAGAGAGAGCAACTAGTTTCAGGACTTTAGAATTAGCCATCTCCGTGCACTGTACCATCATAATTATGAATCTTTTGTGTAGATGAAAAGGCAGCTCTCTGGACGACATCTCCTCGGTAGTATGCTCTTCACCCATTTTGAGCTATCTGTGGCATTAAAACAAGCAAAACTACTTTAAAAATAAACATTTCATTCATTCTTTATTGATCATACTGACTTCCTGCAATTATTTCGAGTTAGGGAGCTTTTACATCCACTTCAGTGTGGCTCATTACTTGCCTATGGTCGTAATCACACTGAAGGACCTGTAAGTACAAGACTTATGGTAGGTCATAAATAACTGAATCAGAAATATGGCGCAGGCCTCCTGACTGAGTTCAATCACTTCCTGTTGGATCTAAAAAAGTTGCAAAATTTTAATACCTTGGGTTACATCGAGCTGTAAAATGGGAGAGGGGGAAAAAACGCTTCTATCCCCTGAGGTCATAGACCTACACACCAGAACAAACAAAATAAAAGGCAGAGCCACAACCTTCTTGGGAAACCCGTAAGTTAAGTAGGAAATATGCAGTCATTATGAGACAGATACCAAATGAAAGCCGAACACAGTAGCATCGCAGTCCAAAGGAAACATTCCCAGTGGTGGTTACTCCTCACAACTCCATATTGGCTCTCATCCTACTCTGTGAGCGTGGCTCACTGCCTTAGAGGCCCAGGTACCTTGTCACAAGGACACGTCTGACCACTCAGATTATATTGTGAGTTCCTGGATTTGTGCAGGTCTCCTTTAAGCACAACACACAGAACTAGCATATCATGGATGGGTATTCCACTAATTTCGCTTGGTTTCAGGTGATAAGATTCCCTCTTTTCATAAACAGAATTGTAAATAAGAACAATAAGATTTAAAAAAAAAAAAAAAGGGCTCCAAGATTTCCAGTTTCTATAGAAACCTTGAAAATACCAGAACCACCAAATGTGTCCACTTAAGAAAATTTGGGACACTAAAATTGATAGGGATCCCACAAGAATACTGAATAAAATAATCATAGGTCAATGTTCCAAAGTGAAATGCTAGCCGGTAAATTTTATAGGGGAAAAAAATCTGCAAAATGGTTTTGGGCAGGAAAGTCTGTACTCCGTTTTACAACACAGGTCTCTCTTCATCTACTGGGTTGATCAGCTGTGACATCTCTATCATTGGTGTTAACTGAGAGGAATAAGAGGGTCCACAGTCCAAAAATCATCTACGACTGGACACCATAATCTTGTGACTCATTTAAAATGAGAAATTTTACTTTTAAAATTATGCATGGCTTGGGCAAATATTTAAGGTAGTTGGCAAACACAGGGCACAGACCAACTGCTGAGCAGGGTGAGGAAGCTTGGGGTGGTTCCGGCTTGGGAGGACTTTTCTGTGGAAGATCATAAACGGCATAATCCATACCTGGATAAAACCAAGCACAGACTATGAATTTTCTAAATAAATATTAAGAAACAAATATAGTCATAATACAAATTCACTACTTAATGCCAGACTATTGTAATACATTAACATTTTTTTTAAAAAGTTTGCGACCTTTTATTTGAAAAACAAAACAAAACAAAACACTTTGACTATGTCTACAACAGCAACCACCCTGTCCTTTTCACTGAATTTCAGGGCTTCTCTTCCTTTTGGAAAAGACAAGTGGACATCTGTACCTAGGGGAGCTTCCCCTGCTGCCCCAGGGAAGCATTTAAATCATCTCATGGTACTAGCTGTTCATTTTCACTGCCCTATATGAACACTGCTCCAAATGTAGTGACCCCTGCTGATACCTGGAAATGTTATTTTCTTTGTTAATGGAAATTACGGCAAGAGGGGCTGGATTTTTTGACTCCAGGAAACGGCCCCCACAGGCAGCTCTGAGAATCTAGGCAAGTCAAGAAAGCTCAAGCGTCACAGGGCACTCCTACACACATTTCAGAGGACCCCTTGGCTAGAATTACACCAGTCTAAGTAAGAGTTTCAGAGTTAGAACATCACTCAGCGACGATATAAAAACAACTCTCCTAAATTGGAATCATATTCACAAAACATCTGGAAAGTTCCCCAAAGGAGAAGTGATTACCCAAAAGTATTGCTAAATAGATGGAAGAGAAGATGCTGACTTGTATCATAATACAAAAATCAGTCAGTTTCCATTGTCCTAGACAAATCAACAGATGTGCTGTTTACCTTTAAGGAAGCCTGGAATCTATTTTAATTCAGCCTTGAAACCCAGACATTCTTAGGTAATAAGTACAGATATTTAAATTCCATAACAACCGCCCAGTGTTTACAAACATTTATTTCTTTATAGCTTTCTCATCCACAAAATGTATATTTGGTTACAAAGAGGAATTTTGAGGGTTCGGCTGTACTTTCACAAATGTTATAACATCAGTGCTCCTTCAAGCAAGTGGTAGCCCTGTAAAAAACGATCTTTTATTGTCTAAGCTTTGCTTGGTGGCACGGGCCAAAAGAAAACAATGCTATTTGGGTCTTGCTCCTCCACTGTCTTTATTAGACGTTTACATAAGATAATATATTAAATAATACTATATCATGTAATAATATATTAAATCATATGCTCTTCTGTCACTACTGTGTCCTGAAAGGAAGCAATGTTCAATACATTCTTAATTTAAAAAGATCCTCCGTGATCAAATGGAGAAACAAAAAAAAGGGACCTCAAGATTAAGGTCCAAATCGCTTTGACGTTAAAAATGACTCTTTTACAAGCAAGCAATGTGCCAAACGTGTGCCTCTTCCCAGGCTGCCCATCAGCAGTGTCATCTCCTCATCATGGAAGAAGGAACCTTTGGACCTGTCTTTAACTCGTCCCTTTACCTCCCTCCCCACACACAGTCTCCTCTTGTTCTGGTGCTCCCATGTCTCTGTTCTGTGTCTCCTTACATCCTCCCTGCTATTAATCTAATTCACATCTGTAGCGTCTCTCATTTGGAGTATTTAAAATTAGCCTCCTAACTATTCTCTCATCCCTATCCTTACCATCCCATCCTATATATAAGCAGCCAGAGTCATCCCTGAGCGACACGACTACTCCGCTGAAAATCTTTCAACACAAATTCGATGCCTTGAGAATAAAAACTCCAGCCCCCGTCTACCATTTTATCTCCCACTATCCTCACTAGGGCTCAAGCCACACAGGGTTACAGTTCTCCCCTGAACAGCATGCGCTGTTCTGTCTCCTTGTATTTGGCTTAGAAAGTCTTTTGGACACAGCATGCATACCTTCTTCACATCCTCACTTTTGAATGCTGAAATTGAGTCTTAAATGTCCACAGAGATTCAGCTTAAATGTCAGTTCTTCTGTGAAACTTTCCCCCAGCATATGCAACCAGAGCTGGTTTCTCTCGCTTCCAGCAGTATTGTTTATAAATCGAATGTAGCACTTACTATGTTCTTTGTCGTTGTTTTGTGCACGCGTCCCATCATCTCTTAGAAGACTAAACACTCACTGGGCGAAGATACCATGTATTATTTGTCTTTGTACCTCCACAACCTAATACAGTACCTTGCTCAGAGTTATGTGCTCAATAAATGTAGAATTCAACTGAACAGACCTTATTTCAGCCTGATGTAATTGAGAAGCACGACTGTCAGGATTTATAACAAATTCTATCTTTAACTACAGCTGTGTTGTTATAATTGCTGCTTATTTAGAGAAAATACTGAATGCATCTTTCAATCAAGCTTTGAAACTACAGTAACTATTCTAAGTTTGAATTACCTTATTAAGAAAAGAAGTAGAACAGCAAGAACACTGAAATCTGTAGTAAAATAATGGCCATGAAGAAAGCCCTTTTACAGTAGATTCAGCTGAACAAGTTCAGCCAATAAACCACAAAGACAGTCTTTTTTTTTTTTTTTTAACCCGGAATATAAAAAGGGCAATATTAAGCATATTAATGAAAACTAGCTAGGAGACACTGGGTAGAGCCTTAGTTCTCAATTAGTAACTGCGCCCTGCTGCAGCTGGATCTGGATCTTCTCCCACTGAAGGGATGAGTAGATTTGATCCCACTTAATTTCCAAGTCTGACAAAATCACAACTTGGAAGTGGCCTAACCACTGGCAATTGTTAAGCACAGTAAATCCCTTCTCCTTCTCTAACCCCCTCAGATGTCCTACATTCACAACTTTTGTTTGAAACCAGATGTTTTGTGGAAATTAACACATTCCTATCAAATGCATATCAACAGCACTTCCCCCCCCCCCCCCCCCCCCCCGCAACCGAGCTTTATTACATTGAATATTCTGCTTAATCCCCAACGGGTTTATTCATTACACAGTCATCGCATAGTATGTATGGCCTGGGGAAACACAAGGAAAGTCAGGCTCAGAATAGGGTGGGATCCATTCAGGAGCGAATATTCCCACAGTTGATAACTGAGGACAAGATAGAGGCCGCATCTCTCAAAAGGACTTTTTTTTAAAAAAGGATTTTATTATTTGAGAGAGAGAGAAGCATGCACACGGGCGCGTGCGAGCACGAGTGGGGGGAGGGGCAGAGGGAGAAGCAGGCACCCCACTGAGCAGGGAGCCCGAAAGGACACAGGGCTCCATTGCAGGACCCGGGGATCATGACCTGAGCCGAAGGCAGACGCTTCACTGACTGAGCCCCCCAGGCGCCCCTCAAAAGGCCTTTTTCAAACTTGCTAAATATAATGATTCAAACGTCGTCACAATCCCCAGCCCAAAGCTTCTTCCCTGGGGAAAGGGGGTGAGGTCCTGTTCTGTTTGTTGAATTTAAGTTTTATTTCTATGTCAATACAGCCTCTCTACATGGTTTCATTAACAGAATCATTAAGGATAATTCACTAGATATTAATAAATGGCACAACGTGAAGACATGATCAGGGATTGCTTACCTGAAACTCTGGCCCCCCTCACCCAAGTTGTTCAGCCATCACAGGTAGATCATTTCTAACAAACCATCACCCACTCACCCGACCTTTTTAAGACTAGGAGCTATAAAACTTCACAGAAATGGCCATCTCTCTCTTATAAGGAGAAGGAAGGAAGGAAGGAAGGAAGGAAGGAAGGAAGGAAGGAAGGAAGGAAGGAAGGAAGGAAGGAAGAAAGAAAGAAAGAAAGAAAGAAAGAAAGAAAGAAAGAAAGAAAGAAAGAAAGAAAGAAAGAAAGACGTGGACACCAGTGCCACTGTGAATAAAGTGTCCTTGAAACAATTCCAATAAACAGCCTTATGGCACCAGATGCTTGTAAGCTGCAACTGTGCGCTCCAAGTAATACACGGGATCTTAGGCTTTCTGGTTCTCCTTAATCTCATCTGTAGAATGAGCATGTATAAGTTTTTCTGTGGGAGCACTTTTTTAAAAAAGTTTTATCAATTTCAGAGAGAGAGGGAGAGACAGCGAGAGAGAGAGAGAGAAGGGGAAGGGGCAGAGGGACTGGGGAGCCCAACGAGGGGCTCGATCCCACTACTCTGAGATCACGACCTGAGCCAAAACCAAGAATCGAACGCTCATCTGACTGAACCACCCAGGCACCCCTGTGGGACCATATTTTAAACGTCTCATGGTTTCATTTTTTTTTTTTTTTGAAGATTTTATTTATTTATTTGTGAGAGAGAGAGAGAGAGCATAAGCCGGGGGAGAGGCAGACAAAGCAGGCAGAGGGAGAAGCAGGCTCCCCACTGAGCAGGGAGCCCGATGCAGGACTCGATCCTGGGACCCTGGGATCATGACCTGAGCTGAAGGCAGTCATTCAACCAACTGAGCCACCCAGGCGTCCCCATTTTTTTGGTAGCAGACCTTAACAGCTACAACTAGAATATCTTAAACATTTTTTTTTTTTAAAGATTTTATTTATTTATTTGCGAGAGAGAGAATGAGAGACAGAGAGCATGAGAGGGAGGAGGGTCAGAGGGAGAAGCAGACTCCCTGCCGAGCAGGGAGCCCGATGCGGGACTCGATCCTGGGACTCCAGGATCATGACCTGAGCCGAAGGCAGTCGCTTAACCAACTGAGCCACCCAGGCGCCCCTAGAATATCTTAAACATTTTGTCTACCTAAAACCTCTCATAAGAATGAAGTGTTCCCATCCTTTGTCAGATGACAACTGATGCAGTTTTACAGCAAAAAGTTCCTTGATCTAAAATTATAAATAGAAAACAAAATACAGATATGTCTCACCTTAGGTTATGTCTAGGTTCCTCCAAATGAAAGTAAATCGCCTCTGCAAATTAATGTTATTTTCCCATGATTTACCTGTCCAGAGATCTGTTACCTTCACTTCTCACTTCCCTTGCATAGGCCGTGGCTCCTAATACTTGAATTACCTTACCCCCCTAGTACACAAGTACGGTGGTATACTAAGGGACCTCTCTTATTCAAACATTTATTTTGATCGATGCCTAATCACCCACAGCTACTTAAGGGATGCAAAGGTGTGAAAAATTTAGCTCAGGTCCTTAAGGGACTACTAGCCTAAGTAAGGGAGAGAATCATGTGCAGAATTAAGCACGCTGCAAGGCAAGATAAATAAAGTGCTGTAACAGAGGTACCAGCCATATGTACTGAGCACACAAAGGAAGAAGCAGGAACTCTGGGGGTTTGGGGAAAACCCTGGGCGGATCCTTTGGGAAAGAGAAGAACACTGCTGTGTGACACTGGAGAGCCATGAGCATTTACTAAGTTATTTGCCTGGGAAATCTAAAATGTTCTTCCCGGAAGGGTTTCTCAGTCTCGAACTTATAATGGGATACACCTTAGGCAAGAGACAGAACGGCAGCGATCAACTGTGACATTTGACGAGTTGGCAGAATGTCTGCTCTCCCAGGACTAGTCACCCTTTCCTCTCACCTCTCTGGTCTCTGACACAAGCCTACAAATGACGCTGGGGTGCATCGGTTAGCCTCTCTGACATCCCGGAGACTCCAAATGTGACTGACTCCTGGGCAGGCATCTCCAGCCGTTTGCTAGTTTCTCTTTCACGGCATCATTAATTTGCCCTGTTGCCACGATGAGTCTCTGGTATGTGGGGCTTGAATATGTGAAATGACAACTTCATGTGCTGGCAACATTCTTGGAAATCCTATTAGGAGACACGAGGCATGGACAATGTATCCAGCAATGCTGCCATTCATTTTATAATAATTAACAGGCAGTATATGAATTTAAAAAAAATGGAAAGGTATTTTCCCGTCAGACTTTGAAATGCCTCTATCCTGAAAACAGACTTTTGATGATGTGCTATTTGTTTCAGATAAAGAAGTTTTAAAATGGATCGAGGGCAAAAACAAGATACAATGCCCAAGGTTCTAGTTTTCATTACTATTTACCTCAAAGTTGAAAAAGATAATGTGCACATAAAAGACCTGTATACAATTTTAAAAAATACATTTAAAAAATCTCCCTTGCTCTTCAAATACTCAGATCCCCAAATCCCAAATGCAATCAGAAAGAGAGACAATCCGGATAATTTTTTATTATTTAAAAAAAAAAACCTTCTGATTTTAAGAAATGTAAGCATGGTGCAACAGACATAATCCATGTCCAAATACACCTAGTTCCTTCTTAAAATTCCTTTTTCATCTCTACGAGAAACATGTCAGTCGTGGATATATTTGTCCTCCGTTTATATAGCTGTTTCTTGTTTTATGGTAAGTTGCCCCAAGGAACATCAACTTGCAAAAATGAAAACTAAAGCAATAAATTTGATCTAAATTACTTGGAAATTTGGAATCTGTTTCCTTAATTATAATTTCTAAGGAATGGACTAACTTCTTACCCCCGAAATGCCTCCCCTTTTCACCAGGTGTAGAGAACAGCAGAGCTGGGGCTTTTATCTACAGACCATTTATGGGGAAGCCATCCCTAAGCCCTTGCAAAAGTCAGAGTAGATTTCGGCAGCTTGTACCCGACTAGAAACCTGAAGGCTGAACTTGTATCCCATGTAAACTGCTGGGATGAGATGCAGATGTGGCACAAAGCAAGTCAAAGCTTGGGGGGGAGGGGTGTCCCTGAGGAGATGATCCATTCTGAGGGGACTGAGGGGGTTCAGAACACCAACCTGGACCAAGAGGATAGCTGTGAAGAAAACGGGCATATGAGGGAGACGGCATGCCGCAGGATTCTAAAAGGAAAGAGGATCCAGGAGAAGTTGAGTAAAGATTGGAACTTAAGGGCTGCAGGTGTGAGGGATTTGGGACTACTGAGTTGAGTAACTGAGTCCCTGCATGAAGAGAAGAGTTATTCAGTGTGTGTTTGTTTTTCCTGTGAATGGAGACCAAGGGATGCCGGTTGAGTTAGGAGAACAAATAGCTGTAAGAAGCTTTCACAGAAGAGGGAGCAATGTCACCGGAGGAGAGAGCAGTATACACAGTGGCTGGGAACACAGACTTCAGAGCCAGATAGAATCAGGTTCAAATTCAGGTGCGGTCACGTATTAGCTGTGATTCAGCAAGTGACTTAACCTAAGTCCTGTTTTTCACTAGCTGTAATATAAGTGAAATACCGTCAACATCACATATAATTGGCAAGATGAAATGAGGTAACTTACATAAAATACTTTGGATGGGTCCAAGACAAACACACAAAGAGAAGTTATTAGTGATTACTGTGATTAGGAAATTTAACTAGTAGTATGTTGGAAGCCATGTTTGAGGAAAAGGGAAATCTAAGATAAGAATAAACGTCATACATCCTTATCTGTGTGTATATGTGCGTACGTGTATATATTTGCTTTGGGTTTTGCTTCAGGCTTGTCTCACAGATTCTGTCACTCCTGTAGTTTTGGTTGAACAGCTCTTACGGAAATATGCCAAAAACTTGACACAAGGCAGATAACTTGGGTGTTGAGACTTTACGTTACAAAATGATTGTTCTATTACAGGGTGCCTTGGAACGGTGTGCTTCTTAACATGAAACAAATATAAATATATTTTCCTACTTTTATAGAGGCCTTCTGTTGTGAAAATTGTGGTGACAGTCCCAGGCAATGTCAGAAGACCTGTGTTCTAACTCTAGTTCCAACTTTGTACCAGGGATTGTTGGGCACTAATAAAAGATCTAGTACCTATTCTATCTTGGAATCTATGGAATCTCTGGCCCAGCCAATTCCAGAAGTCTAATGTAGGCAGTGAGAGAAGCTGTGGCGGCAGCAGCTTCAAAGGTTTCAATAATAGGGGGGCAGTTAGGGGTGCTTGGGTGGCTCAGGCGTTAAGCGTCTGCCTTCGGCTCAGGTCATGATCCCAGGGTCCTGGGATCAGGCCCCGCATCGGGGTCCCTGCTCGGCGGGAAGCCTGCTTCTCCCTCTCCCACTCCCCCTGCTTGTGTTCCCTCTCTTGCTGTGTCTCTGTAAAATAAATAAAATCTTTAAAAAAAAATAAGGGGGCAGTTAAAATTGTTATGGGTGGGTGGATGGGAGTCAGTTGTAAAGCTATGTATCTTACCACTCCTCAACTTCTAAAGGCTCAGACATTACTCAGAGGGTAAGTTTAACCACTGCTGGTTAGTGTGACTTTCTATAAAGAATAAAGTGCTAAATATAGGCAATCTTTGACTTCTGGCGCTTCAACTAAAGTGATGTGGTAACTGGAGTTGGGGCACTGGGTTTAGAGGTGTCTGAAAAGGAAATGGTTTACTTAACTAGTAGTGAGTTCCAAGTCAATGGAGATATTCAGAGAGAAGCTAGATGCCCATTTCTTAGGAGATTTTAAGAGAGATACAAGTAGCTGATAAAGGCTGGACTAGATGACTTGTAAGGATTCCTTCAAGCTTGTGCTTCTTCAGTCACTTCTAGAACCTATCCCAAGAGATCAACCTTATGTTAACTTGCTTTCAAAAGTGTTCCGGATAAGGACCCCTGTCCCCTGGATCGGTCTAACTCCAACCGGCCTTAAACTATCCCTCTCACTACCAGTCAGAATCAGAAACTTCTAATAGCTCAAGTACAGTGGCAGCAGGGAAAGATGACAGAACATAAGCTGACAGAAGCAGACAGAAAGGAAGAGAACAGAAATGGTCATCGGGATCAAGTTGCTATGAAGTGATGAGACTGTTTTCTATTTATTTGCCTTGATGTGGCTTGGTAAACTACTGCTGAGGACAATTTCAAAAGGGAGGACAAACGTGTAAGGTTAATCATTACAAACCAGTGTGTCAAGTGTTATCACAGAGGCCTGAACAAAGTGCTGAGTGAACACAGAGACTGACCAACTTTCCTGTGGGAGTGTCAAGGAAATTTCATAGAAGAAGTAATGAGCAAGCTGCGTCTTGAAGGATGGGTAGGAGTTGACTGGGTAGAGACGGAGAGAGGTATGGTTGGCAGAGGAAAAAAAGGTTCAAAGCCAGAGAGACATGAAAGACGTGTATTTGGGAAGTGGTGAATAATTGTGCATGGCTGGAGTGTGAGGGTAGGTCCTTAAAGGCCGTGCTTCTTAAGAAGGATGGGAGTAGGGGCGCCTGGGTGGCTCAGTCGGTTAAGCATCTGCCTTCAGCTCAGGTCATGATCCAGGGTTCCTGGGATCGAGCCCCACATCAGGCTCCCTGCTCAGTGGGGTGTCTGCTTCTCCCTCGCCCTCTGCCCCTCCCCCACTCATGCTCTTTCTCTTTCAAATAAATAAATAAAATCTTTAAAAAAAAACGAGAAGGATGGGAATAGGAGATGGGGGAGAGGCAGGGGCAGACAGAGGGTGATGACACTGTAAGGCATTAACTTCACTCTAATTGAAATAGAGCTTTTGGAATGACTTTAGTTTTTACTCTAGGCAAGACAGAGAGACAGAGGGGACTTCTTGTCTCAGGCATAAGGATTAACAGTAACTGAGGAGAGATCAGTCATGCCAAGGGTTGTGTTCATGCCCACTGTGGCTACTGGGGTAGAATTAACTATTTGGGAGAAAGCTCAGTGTTGGGTATTCCAAATGTAGCATGTTTCCTATTGCGGAGACGAGGCTGAAGTTTTGGGTGTGGTACGGAGTCATCCACATGCTCTTGTCTGAGCCCTCTTGTAAGTGGGTGCAGTCTGTGTTCAGCTAAACAAAGCTGGCCCAAATGAGGATTGAACTCACAACCTCATTAGCAGTGTAAGTCTAACCAGCCTCTGCATGTGGTTATTTACTGCTCTTATATGCAACAACCGCTCCGCTCACTTCCAAGGCGTAGCAGACTTCTCCCAGCCTAGGTAAGCAAATCAACCCCCCTTAGCTAGGGAGCAACAGAAGGTCATCTTAGAAGAGTGGCTTCGGTTTAAAGGAACCTGAAGAAGTTATTTTTTTTTTTAAGTTCTTCTTTTAATTACAGTATAGTTAACCTACAGTGTTATATTAGTTTCAGGTGTACAATAAGAGAGTGATTCAACACTTCCATACATCACCCAGCAGCCTGAAGAATTTAAAAAAGACTCTCTTTCCTCCTATCCTCAGTGAAGTAGCAATAGTTGGGTCCTTTTAAGTTAGCTTTGTGGACCATATAAAGCAGTTCTGAAAGTAGCTGGGTATAGCAACAGGAAGTTGAGTTCTGGGCAATCCCTTTAATTAAAGCTTCTGACGAATTTATTTTTATGGCTTCTTCTAATCTTTTCTGTCACCACTAGAAAGGACACAAAAGTTGGCATATCAACATATAAATTTAAAAATGAGGGGCGCCTGGGTGGCTCAGTCGTTAAGCATCTGCCTTCGGCTCAGGTCATGGTCCCAAGGTCCTGGGATCAAGCCCCACATCGGGCTCCCTGCTCAGCGGGGAGCCTGCTCCTCCCTCTCCCACTCCCCCTGCTTGTGCTCTCTCTCGCTGTGTCTCTGTCAAATAAATAAATAAAAAATAAAAATGAGGGTTAAAAATGGGGATAATATCATGCTGATCTAATTTGAATGATGAAGCCTACAGTTACAATATATTTATTTACAGGATAATTTTGTGACCTGAAGTAAAAAGTACAAAATTAATAAAAATGAGCTTTCTGAACATGAGACAAATCGTAAATCTATTCTTGCATGACTCTACTGCATTTTCTTCACTTTTAAATTTTAAACATGTGGAAAATGCAAAGTTGATACTAATAATTAGAGCCTCATTCTCAATAGAATGTATTAAATACCATTTCCCACCATGAAACTCTTGTTCCAATAGAACTTTTTAAAAAGTTACCATTTGTCCATGCCTATTTTATTATATAGTATGGGTTCTTAAATTTCTTTTGGAAGGAAGCAGCCCAGGTAAGGTAGCTCTTTAGGACAAGACTTTTATATCGAATATTTGTTCTTTATTTAAAAAGTGAGAGAGAATGTAAAAAAAAAAATCTGGAAGTTGTTTCTTCAACAAATGTATCTACGACACGAGATAGAGGGCTAACAATAAGTGGTTAGCCTTTAAAGAACACAAAATTGTTATCAATGATGAAAAGGAAAGTTTCCCAAAGGCTACTATTTTGGATATCCACATATGAGGTAGTTTAAAGTTCGAGGGAAGGGCAAAGAATATGGAAGAGGGCTTTGTTTCTTTGCCTTTTAAGGAAATCTTTGAAAAAGTATTTTCTCATGCTTATAAAATAGGAACTAAAAATTGAGTATTATTTGCTGCACAATGCCTCATCATTCAATTATTTTAAAGTACTCAAGTTACTAGCAACATCGTCCCCTAGAAATGGTAACATGTTATTTGTATGCTACTCTAGACGGGAATCATCACCTTGAGCATTCATTGGTGTAAGCATCTTATTCTTCCAGGCCACTAAGATACAAATCTCTTCTCTCATTCATTCAGGTCCTCATGATTCAAATACTTTAGATACTTATAAGTAGACTCAATATTTATTTTGTAAATATTCGGACAAAAGTAAATATATTGTTAAATGCCTCAGTAGATTTTAGACCGCATCTAATATAATAATGATTTCATACAATATTTGTGTTCTAATTTATCTTTACCACTTCAGTCTTTCATCTGAAAAAAATGAAGAATATCTCAAGCAATGATTCTCAGGAAAGGAGGTAGATATCAATTTACTGTACTGAAACAAAATATGAATTCATTTTCATGGGACAAGAGAGAAATAGAATCTAAACTATTAACTTTTCATTTTCTTCATTTGCCAAGCATCAGGGCTATAACCCAACTGGATCTAGTTGCTCTTTGGTGAACTGTGCGTGTGCACACACACTCTTTTAAATGTGCTCTATTTCTGAGGTTTTAATTTTTTCCACATTAAGTTCATTTTTCCCTTCAAAATATGTGTTATTAATCTCTCAAAAAATGCAATACCTTGTATGTGGTGCTTTGATATTAACAATTGATACACATCCCTGGAATCTGGGACTTTTTGTCCATATAGAATAAAAACAAACCAAAAAATGGTATAAAGTGTTTTGCTTTTACTCAAAGTGGATAAGGCATGGGCCAAATGAAATAATTTCATAAATTGCTTTAAATAGTTCTACTTTTTTATGTAAACAGTTTATATAAACACTTCTACTTTTATTACAGATGTAGAGTATCTGTTCATCCAGTGCCACTTCTGACTCTTTAGTAAAAATCACTTTCTATCTAGGACCATAATTATTTATGTAACTTATCTCTCCTACTATATTATAAATTCCTAAAGGCAAAATTTAGACCGGATTTGCAGGATGAACTGTTTAAACATGATTAAAGGAGAAACAGCAGCCTCCCAGGGGCAAAGCAATAAAGCTTATAGACAGATGTAAGAATAGGGTCAATTTCTTGTAGTTTACCCTCTTATGAAATGCAAGAACCCAGAGCTCTGACATTGCAAAAGCCTATTTTCAGCTTCTCTTGCACCTTCACCTTTTTACAGATGGCCTTTTCTGCTTTTCTACTCAAAGGCATTGTGCCTGTGGCCCTTCAAGCTGAACACAGGGATTCCTACTAGAGATCTGAAGATCTGAAAAATGTGATAAGGAACTGGAGTCTGACATACTCACTACGCTTAATTTCTGTGGTAGTAGGTGCTTTGTGAATCCAGATAGTTCTAATTCAGGAGCCATTACCCACACTGGGAATGGTTCTTACTCTTTAGTTTCTCCTTCCACATTCTGCTGGCCATTTTTTGGTCACATCTCTGTACATTTAGCACAACCATGGAACAATGAAAGAGTGCATTAAACTAGTGGCTAAGAAGAGGCTTCCAGATTTCCACAGATTATATTTAGTCAAGCTACCTTATGAATAATTTCGAGTAGAGGGTATATAACGATCTAGGTTCCAAACTACACCTTAAATTAAATGCTTAATGTGATCTGAGAAACAATCTCTCATTTGGTAACTTAGACACTGAAACTAACAAATTAGGTACAAGTTTTAGAAGTCAGGCCAACGTGCCTTTTATAAAAAGGCAACAAAATGTAGACTGTAAATTAAGCTAATTAATTTTGCATATTGTTTTTGATACATCTAATTTATTTCTCCAAAAATTACATTTTAGCCAGGAGTCTTGCCATGGACACTTGCCAAAAATAGTCTGGCCTGAGCACCTCCAGAATGAGCCTCCATGACAATAGTGTACTTAGAAGTGACTCATGTACAGCTTTTCTTTTCATGAGAAAAATCGATCTGGGTGATGCTACCATGAGCACTAATATTAAATGAGGAGTGGAGAGGGACTTGTTTAAACCAATTATTCTCAATGAGCCAAGTCCAGTTACCTAAAATAATCAAGAATAACAATGATCACAAAATAGTCCACTCTGAGAGGGAAAAATATAATTATGCTGCTTACAATGGTTTTAGCCTCATACTGCCTTAGAAAAATGACAGATTATAATACTAAATATAAAAGCGAATTTGGTTTACAACAAAGCTAGTCACCCAGAAGAACCCAATCTAGCCAGGGCCTTTGAAAGGAATAAAGTAGGTCTGTCAGCTATTTCTAATAGCTCAAAAATCCTAATAGAAAATGAACATTTGTAACAGGGAAACAATCATTCTCTCTTTCTCTCTCTCTCACACACACATACACACACACACACACACACACGGTGACACCCCTCACTCACACAAAACAAACTCCAAAACAAAACACATCACCTTTAATGTGGTCACCCTGTTCCTTAGAAAGGAACAAACCTCCATTGCTAATTTTTCAGAATTAAGTAATGCAACAAAGTGGCATAGTTCAGAATCAAGCTCCAGATGCTGCCCACGCACCTGCATAATTATTTCACTGCTGAGAGGTGTAAGCCCAACAAAGTAAATGAGAAGAAAAGAAAGTCTTTTAAGCTTGATGACAGACCACATTTCTGTTTTACAAAATAAGAACACCTCTATTATTCACTTATATGTTCTAGAAGAATTACCAACTTGAATTTACATAAAGAATCAGATCTACACTTTGCCAGGCACCTTAATAACCAAAATTTTAAGGACTCTTCTTTGTCTGAGACGTCTGTGTTCATCTATATGAGTCGTGATTCTCTTCCTATAAAAGTATGTACTCTAGGGCGCCTGGGTGGCTCAGTTGGTTAAGCGACTGCCTTCAGCTCAGGTCATGATCCTGGAGTCCCAGGATCGAGTCCCGCGTCGGGCTCCTTGCTCAGCGAGGAGTCTGCTTCTCCCTCTGACCCTCCCCCCTTCATGCTCTCTCTCTCTCTCTCATTCTCTCTCTCTCTCAAATAAATAAATAAAATCTTTAAAAAAAAAAAAAGTATGTACTCTAAGTACTAAGAGAAAGGAAATAAGTTTGCCTCGGCTTTCTAACATGTAACAGCCATAAATGCAAGGACCTTGACAAATACTAGACATTGTTCTTCTTCAACTGGGACAAAGGATATTTCTACTTGGAAGCTCTGACCACTAATAAATATAATCACTGGTGAACTTGAACATGTCACCATGCATAAACTTCTATCAATAATCCTGAGCGCTCCATCCTGCTTCGTATTTGCTCTAATCTTTCCTGCTTTTACCCAGAGTCTCCAAGGACAAGGAAGGAATAGTCCTTTCATAGTTCCACGTTACAATTCTCACAAAGTCTTTCTGCTATAGACACAGAAATTATGCATTTTTACAAATGGGAGGAAATCAGCCTATTTATAAGGTTTTAGTTCAGCCTAAAATCAAAGTTTCAATTAGGAGAACATAAAACTTGACTATGACAAGTGTCTGAATTTTAAAACTGTATGTTTATAAATAAAAATGTAATCTACGATAGGCATTTCATTTAAAAAGGACCTGGTCACTTTTTAGATTTAGGTTTTAGAGATTAAGGGACCATAAACAAACTGGGTCATTGTCTTGTATAAAATGGTTAGCTTTTAAAGTGAAAAAAAAAAAAAGAAAAAAGGGTACTCAACCGGGTAATTGTATGCCCATGTTCATAGCAGCATTATTTGCAATAGCCAAGAGGTTGAAGTCACCCAAATGTCCACAGACAGATGAATGGATAAACAAAATGTGGTAGATACATATAATGAAATATTACTCAGCCTTTTAAAAGGGAAGGATATTCTAACACATGCTACCACATGGGTGAACCTTGAAGATAATATGCTATACCAAATAAGACTATCACAAAAGGACAAATACCGTATGATTTCACTTATATGAGGTATGTAAAAGAGTCATGTTCAGAGACAGCAAGTAGAATGATGGTTGCCAGGGGGTGGGGGGGGGGCAGCAATGGGGAGTTAGTGTTTAGTGGGTACAGAGTTTCAGTTGGGAAAGATGAACATGTTTTGGATGTGAATGGTGGTGATGGTTGCATATCAATGTACAAAACTGCACACTTAAAATTGGTTAAAATGGTAAATTTCATGTTATGTATATTCCACAATAAACAAGGATATATCTGAGTAATATTCTGAAAAAAACAGTCTACCTAATCACAGATGAAGACAGTGAAAAACCAGATATTCTAATTTTTTTAAAAAGACCTCTCTACCTGGTGAGTCTTTAATTTCACAGTTTACTTTTTTGTTTTCATTTGATTCCATTTGTAAATTTTGTGACTTATGGGTTTTTAAGATTGAAGAACTAACTCCAAGAATCCCCAACTGTCACATTTAAAAAAATTTTGTTCTTCTCAAAGTCTAGTCCATTATTTACGTGTGCCAGAGAATACAATTTCTTATCATACCAAAGTATATTTTTGTAATAAACACTGTCCCTTTCTTCAGTATTAATCCAAGTCAGTTTTCTTCTGACTAGTCTATACAACCCTGTATTATATACTTTTTATAATCCCATCTGTGGATTTTCTGGAATTAAAAATAATGTTCCAAAATTTCAACTGTGACGAATTATCGATCCATGATTTATACAATTTGTAGTAACTCTCTTTCAAGTTCATTATTTTCATGACAAAGCTGCAAAACATACTTTCTCAGAAAAATTGATTTTGTCTTATCTTAAATGTCTTAGTTAAGAGCTTGGACTTTGCAGTCAGATGCCCTAGGTTTGAATCTTGGTTCTACCGCTTACTAGATGTGTGAGGGGATAAATTATTTAAATTCTGTAAACCTTGGTTTCCTCATTTTTAAAATGTGGTATTGATACCTAAGAGTTTTGAGTAGCATGCATATAAAGCTCCTCTGCAGTATCAACATGTAGCAAGATTTAATAAAGGGCAGCTATTAATAATAATACCATCAACAGCAGTTTTGTAGAAATGGTAAGTGCCCCCCTATTGGACTGAAAGGCATTATGTTGCAACTTTTCTAAAGTTGACCCCACAGTTTTAACTCTAAGACGAATCTAGAAAACAGAGCAATTGTATATTGTAAGACGTGTTTTCTTTTGTTCATCATTTCCAAATCACTTCATTCTTACTGTCATGTAAGCAAAAGGAATCAAGCCAAACAGAAATGAAAAGACCGGGTATGTAGATGTGTATACACACACACACACACGTACGTATCTAGTGTGTTATACACTATTTCAGGAAGTTGTATAAAAACATGAGGAAAAAAGGTGAAAAATAAACAGGAAGAGCTATAGACTACAATGAGGGTAACCACGTATACAAATGTAGGCAAATTTCTAAGCTGAGCTATTTGATTCATTCAGAATCACATTATTGTCAGAAAACACACTATAATTCCTCTGGTAATACCCCTAGGAGACAGATCTCCAAGTGTGGAAAAGTTGAATATTTTCATCCCTTCTTATCAGTGTAAGCAAAAAAGAATTTCATATTTTCTTTAAACAAAACCCAACTGCTACTACAGTCACTACCACTAAGGCTTTCTAAAGTATATAACATTTGATACTGGGATTTCTGCCACAATTTCATTAGAAAGTACAAAGCATTTCTGCACTAACCACTTATACTCCCCAACTATAAAGAAAAATGAAAATTTTATGGCAGACTTACATTTCTGAAAATGTGTTCCTTGGGATACTAATGGCCTAAGACAATGAATAGGGTGGTAGGATAAAGGTTCTGGGGCGCCTGGGTGGCTCAGTCAGTTAAGCGGCTGCCTTCGGCTCAGGTCATGATCCCAGGCTCCTGGGATCTGGGATCCAGCCCCACATCAGGCTCTCTGCCCAGCAGGGAACCTGCTTCTCCCTCTCCCTCTCTCTCTGCCTGACGCGCCCCCTGCTTGTGCTCTCTCTTTCTGTCAAATAAATAAATAAAAAATCTTTCAAAAGAAAGGGTTCTGTGGTCAAAAGAGTTGAAGTTTGGGAAACGCTGCATTCTAGATCTCACTCTTAGAGATTCACAACACTATTAACATAACAGGTTCTGAGAAGTCCTGCAGTGAGCACAGCTGTTTAAATTTGCTTAACCAGTGTTCCCCAAATTTATTTGGCCATAGAATCCTTTTTTTCCAAGCAATAACCAAGGAACCAGGGTTCCTCATAACAACTTATTTTAGGAAATGTGTCATAAATTGCCTTTGATTAGCTATTAAAAGAGTAATTTCATATGTACCTGTCTCAAAAAGGTAGTCACTGGCAGAATTTGCTAAAGTCCCAAAATGAGTCCATGGTATTTCATGTCAGGAAAAAAAATCTAACTTGCTTAGACTAGCCTTTACACTATCTTTAGGAAGTTCAAGTCATTTCCAGAATATGTGTTTTGACCCCTTTACTGCTTGTATGTTCTTAATCAAATACAAACACTCAATTCTAATGCCTGTGCAAATATAAAAAATGAAGGTGACCCTCCAAGCCTTTGCTTTTCTTTCCAGGCTTCACTGTAAGCTAAGAAAACCCTGTAGCTGTGAGCTGCACCTTCAAATATA
This sequence comes from Phoca vitulina, assembly GCF_004348235.1. Classification (NCBI taxonomy): domain Eukaryota; kingdom Metazoa; phylum Chordata; class Mammalia; order Carnivora; family Phocidae; genus Phoca; species Phoca vitulina. The sequence goes on along the minus strand of NW_022589772.1, from coordinate 4,695,367 downwards.
AGAATACTAAACTCAGTTACCAGCATTTTATTAACTGGTACCACGAGCCGCATTTATGCAATCTTAAAATAAAATAATGAATATTTGCAATGTTAATCCGGAAGCAAAGTAGTGACTGAATATTATTTCATTCCCTTAACACCTCCCTAACATCCCTATTAAGTATATAGAACAAAATCCTGTAATTACTACTTTATCTATTGGAGGTTAAGCAATGTGCCCCAATTACCAATAGTCAGCAGGGACCAATTTCTTGTTGGACTGATACTTGTGCATATTACAACTATAGAAACTGTATCAGATAATCACCCTGAAATATGAACAAAAACAGGAAATTCCTTTACTAATAACTTATTATTTAAGGAATTTTCTTCTTTTGAAATAATTTTGGAACATAATTTGCTAGAAATCTAAACTGGAACCAAAAACAAAAAATCAGATGGCATGCTCGATAGCTTTTTGTGAGTTCGGAAATTAAAAACAAAGTCTTAACAACTGCAATGAGGCATTCATTACTTTGTCCTTGTGTTAGAGGAAACAAAATAAGTAAGCTACAATTAATTCTGGGTAAAGTGTGAATGTGAACGATTACACTGCCAGGCTGTGGCATCCCTTTCTTCCAAGGTTCTCTCCTTCACTGCAAAAGTACATAAAAGTGTAGCAACACGTGTAAGATGACATAGACATCAACAATTCTTAAAAAGCCTAACAGAGAAGACACAGTGTTATTATGGAAATAATACATTTTGGGAAGCCATTGACATTTGGGCACTGATTTCCAAGTTACACAAAATAAGCTGGCCTTTGAAGGAAGACACTTTAAAACATCTATGGCAGAATACATATAACCACAATATTTTATATTATGATAATATGCAGCAATAACATTTTACCAGACATAAGGCAAATGGCTGAAGAGAAGGAAAAATCTGATGTGAAAGGAGTCAAGAATGTTAACAATTTAGTAAAGGCAAAGGAGTTAAAGTAGCAGATTCAGGTTTCATAAGTTTTGTTTTTTTTTTTAATGTAGAAGCAGAGGTAACAAAAATTGGTCTTCACCTGGTAAGTGTGTACTCCCTGAGTCCTGAATGCAAGTTCATGGCAGAAAAAGTACCTATGCATCCACGCAATCTTTTGTCTCGACCGATCTTCCACGTTACAAACAGTGGGCTGTAACGGAAGATAAAAATAGGGTCAATCAATCAATTCAACTCAAGCAAGTTATTTATTGAATATTTATTATATGCAGGGTTAGATGCCTGAGATATAAAGACCACATGACAGGCCCCCAAGGGGCTGGGTCTAGCCCAACGGACTGCATTTAACAACAATTATAGCTGGAATGATTGAGTGTATCCTATATGTGAGGCAGCATGATAAATGTTTTAAACAAATTACCTATATTAATCCTCATCAACCATTCTAAGAGGCTGAGTAATGCTATTACCAACATTCCTATTTTACAGATGAGGTAGTCCCACAGTTAATACATAATGAAATCGGAACATCAACCTGGACAAAGCCTTAACCAGCATGGCTGACTGCTCGAGTCCTCATTTAAACCTCAAGTTACTGATTGATTCATTAAGTCTACTTTAGAAAAACCAAAAAACAAACAAACAAACAAAAACAACCCCAAATTTCAACAAATACTGAATATCTCAGGGCAAAGTATTGTGAAAGGTTATGGGAAATACAAGGTTGCCTAAAACATCGTCACAGCTCTCTAGGAGCCAGTACAGAAGGCAGGCATTTTCACAACTAACTCACACAGGCAAAAGAAAATGAGTGCTATAAACTATGTCTGAAATGCCATGAATGAAGCTACAGGGATAGAAGAAAATTTCACCGAGTCTGATTCTCTTCAGCTTGGCCTAGAAAACTGAGTAGGGTTTGGAGAGGTAAAGGGCAAGAGCAAACATTAACAAAATAAGACTCTGAAACCAGATGTTCAGAGTATAGGGATAGAGGGTACATACCTCAATATCATAAAAGCCATCTATGAAAAACCTACAGCGAATATCATTCTCAATGGGGAAAAACTGAGAGCTTTCCCCCTAAGGTCAGGAACGCGGCAGGGATGTCCACTATCACCACTGCTATTCAACATAGTATTGGAAGTCCTAGCCACAGCAATCAGACAACAAAAAGAAATCAAAGGCATCCAAATTGGCAAAGAAGAAGTCAAACTCTCACTCTTTGCAGATGATATGATACTTTATGTGGAAAATCCCAAAGACTCCACCCCAAAACTGCTAGAACTCATACAGGAATTCAGTCAAGTGGCAGGATATAAAATCAATGCACAGAAGTCAGTGGCATTCCTATACACCAACAACAAGTCAGAAGAAAGAGAAATTAAGGAGTCGATCCCATTTACAATTGCACCCAAAACCATAAGATACCTAGGAATAAATCTAACCAAAGAGGCAAAGGATCTGTACTCAGAAAACTATAAAATACTCATGAAAGAAATTGAGGAAGACACAAAGAAATGGAAAAACGTTCCATGCTCATGGATTGGAAGAACAAATATAGGAAGATGTCAATCCTACCTAGAGCAATCTACACATTCAATGCAATCCCCATCAAAATACCATCCACTTTCTTCAAAGAAATGGAACAAATAATCCTAAAATTTGTATGGAACCAGAAAAGACCCCGCATAGCCAGAGGAATGTTGAAAAGAAAAGCAAAGCTGGCGGCATCACAATTCCGGACTTCCAGCTCTACTACAAAGCTGTCATCATCAAGACAGTATGGTACTGGCACAAAAACAGACACATAGATCAATGGAACAGAATAGAGAGCCCAGAAATGGACCCTCAACTATATGGTCAACTAATCTTTGACAAAGCAGGAAAGAATGTCCAATGGAAAAAAGACAGTCTCTTCAACAAATGGTGTTGGGAAAATTGGACAGCCACATGCAGAAGAATGAAACTGGACCATTTCCTTACACCACACACAAAAATAGACTCCAAATGGTTGAAAGACCTCAATGTGAGACAGGAGTCCATCAAAATCCTAAAGGAGAACACAGGCAGCAACCTCTTCGACCTCAGCCGCAGCAACTTCTTCCTAGAAACATCGCCAAAGGCAAGGGAAGCAAGGGCAAAAATGAACTATTGGGACTTCATCAAGATAAAAAGCTTTTGCAAAGCAAAGGAAACAGTCAACAAAACCAAAAGACAACTGACAGAATGGGAGAAGATATTTGCAAATGACATATCAGATAAAGGGCTAGTATCCAAAATCTATAAAGAACTCATCAAACTCAACACCCAAAGAACAAAGAATCCAATCAAGAAATGGGCAGAAGACATGAACAGACATTTTTCCAAAGAAGACATCCAAACGGCCAACAGACACATGAAAAAGTGTTCAATATCGCTCGGCATCAGGGAAATCCAAATCAAAACCTCAATGAGATACCACCTCACACCAGTCAGAATGGCTAAAATTAACAAGTCAGGAAATGACAGATGTTGGCGGGGATGCGGAGAAAGGGGAACCCTCCTACACTGTTGGTGGGAATGCAAGCTGGTGCAGCCACTCTGGAAAACAGTATGGAGGTTCCTCAAAAAGTTGAAAATAGAGCTACCATATGATCCAGCAATTGCACTCCTGGGTATTTACCCCAAAGATACAAAAGTAGGGACCCGAAAGGCTACGTGCACCCCGATGTTTATAGCAGCAATGTCCACAACAGCCAAACTGTGGAAAGAGCCAAGATGTCCATCAACAGATGAATGGATAAAGAAGATGTGGTATATATATACAATGGAATATTATGCAGCCATCAAAAGGAATGAGATCTTGCCATTTGCAACGACGTGGATGGAACTGGAGGGTATTATGCTGAGCGAAATAAGTCAAACAGAGAAAGACATGTATCATATGACCTCACTGATATGAGGAATTCTTAATCTCAGGAAATAAACTGAGGGTTGCTGGAGTGGGGGGTGGGGTGGGAGGGATGGGGTGACTGGGTGATGGACACTGGGGAGGGTATGTGTTCTGGTAAGCGCTGTGAATTGTGCAAGACTGTTGAATCTCAGATCTGTACCTCTGAAACAAATAATGCAATATATGTTAAGAAAGAAAAAAAGAAGAAGAAGAATGTAGCAGGAGGGGAAGAATGAAGGGGGGGAAATCGGAGGGGGAGAAGAACCATGAGAGACGATGGACTCTGAAAAACAAACTGAGGGTTCTAGAGGGGAGGGGGGTGGGAGGATGGGTTAGCCTGGTGATGGGTATTGAGGAGGGCACGTTCTGCATGGAGCACTGGGTGTTATGCACAAACAATGAATCATGGAACACTATATCTAAAACTAATGATGTAATGTATGGGGATTAACATAACAATAAAAAAATTAAAAAAAATAAAAATAAAAAATAAATAAATAAATAAATAAAAAGACTCTGAAACCAGAAAAATTATTTTAATTTTTAGATAAAAGTATGGCCAACAAATACAATCTCTCAAGCATTAAATACGATGGCATCAAGAAAGTTGTGTAGTTTTAAATGAAGTTTAATATAGTAGATTTTTGGATCTGGCAGGAAACCAGTGACAGCCCCAATTAATGGCTGAATCTAGAAACAATTCTAGTTAGAAGCAACTTTATATGTAAGTTTATATGAAATAAATTAATTTACACATTTTAGCACATTGTGTAAAAAAGATAAATACCCTACAGTTGGGGGTGGTTCATGTTAATGTGAGTATTCACAGTATTATGGGTATGATATAGTATATTTCTGCTTTCTAAAAATTTAAATTTTAGGGGGACATACCATATGTCATGTATTTCTAATAATATGTTGTTGAGTTGGAGAACACATTCTGTATTTAAAGTACTCTCTAGTCAGTCATTAGCAGTTGGGTGAAAAGATCCTGTTCAAGTACTTCAATCACCCATCTCAAACATTTAAATAATGCCGAGTTCTGACAGGCAGCCCCAATGGCAGACAGGTCCCGAAATAACGTATACAAACCAGGAGCAGTGCTAAGAATTACCTTCTTCCAAGAACCAAATTCTCAGGGGCATTGAAAAAAATGACCATAAGGCCAAATGATTGCCGATGTTAGTATTCAAGTGTTGGATGACCTACATCAAAAGTACGAAGATAAAAAGCAAAAGAAAAATTCCAGGTTTTCTGCTTTCGATGTCACATGCACCTAAACACCTTATAACTTGAGACAAGATACTGATGCTCCACTTAGAGCATTTCTCTAATAGCTTTTGACTAAGAATTATCAGGAAGACAAGAATTAGACACATAACTCATATGAATACTACTATCTAAAATCCTCATACTATCTTTATTTTTTTAAGAGTTTTTTATTCATTTGACAGAGAAAGCGCGCACACAAGCAGGGGCAATGGCAGGCAGGGGGAGAAGCAGCTTTCCAGCTGAGCAGGGAGCCCAACGCGGGACTCGATCCCAGGACCCTGAGATCATGACCTGAGTAGAAGGCAGACGTTTAACAGACTAAGCCACCCGCACTCTACACACTATATTTAACGATGAATTTCACCTCTTTATTTTTCACTTTGTAATTTGGTAGAGTCAACGTCAGCAACCATTATGTGGACAGTAAGATACCAATCTTCTCCCATAACGACACCTATACAAATCATGTCTCCATAACACGTCCCTTGGCAGATTCAGAACAAAGTGAATCACACTGTAACATATATACTAACATGTCTTTAAAATACCATGATGGCTTCTCCATGTAACAGAACGAAGTTGTGTATTCTCTTCCTCAATGACTTGAGTGAGAAACCTACAAGTGTGAGTGAATTTGTTTCCCATCAAAAACCCTAGAGATGAAAGTCATTTAAAAGTGCTTTGCCTTCAATTATCTTCTTTATCCCACTAAAATATATATGCACATCATTCTTACCATAATCCTATCTATTCAACCAAACATTCAAAACATGTAGGGTAAACAGAAAATGAATACAAATTAACCACTATATTAGGGAATATGTTGGAGGGCATTCAAAACACATAGTAGGGAAAATTATATACAGTTTCTTATAATGCTATGCTATCACTGATGAAGGGATGATGAATTCAAGGGGTAGGGTGCTAGAGGATAAACTGCAATTTGCCAGGTAGCCTGGGAGAAAAGGTACTCCATAATAAGCAAGGGCTTAGAGATGTAACAGAAAGTAGTGTGATAACCTTGATAACTTGCTGTGGTCTCTTGCAGATTTAACATTCTATGAATTTTAGGCACTGTTGAATATTTGTCCTCAAGAGCCCTCAAAACAGGTAAAGCAGATGCAGAGTTGTCTGCACTCTCCCTGTTCCTTACCTGCCCCAGGCAACACCCACTTTGGGGGTTGGTGTGGCGGGGAAATATCTGTGGCAAAGATGGGAGAGATTGCTACTTGACAACCCCACTGTGTTTAGGACAGATGCCTGAAGATGGAAGAAATCAGACATTTAGGAGACAGAATACAACTCTGCCTTCACAATCTGGGGCTCTAATTTCTCATTTACAAATGCTCATCCAGTGTACTTTACAAAGAACACGTATGTGTTCAAACAAAACACAGACTCATAGATAGAGAACAAACGATGGTTGCTAGAGGGGAGGAGGGTGAAGGGGGGTGAACCAAGTCGCTGAAGGGGATTAGGAGGTACAAGGCTATGCTATGTACAGTGCAGGGAATGTGGTCAATAATATTGTAACAACTTTGTATGATGACAGATGGTAACTAGACTTAATTGTCATAATGTATATAAATACTGAATTACTATGTTGTATACCTGAAACTAATACAATATTATATGTTGGTTATTTTTCAACAAAATAATTTAAAATTGGGGCACCTGGGTGGCTCAGTCATTAAGCGTCTGCCTTCGGCTCAGGTTATGATCCCAGGGTCCTGGGATCGAGCCCCGCATCGGGCTCCCTGCTCCGCGGAAAGCCTGCTTCTGCCTCTCCCACTCCCCCTGCTTGTGTTCCCTCTCCTGCTGTGTCTCTCTCTGTCAAATAAATAAATAAAATCTTTAAAAAAAATAATAATTTAAAATTTTTTAAAAGAACATGTATATGGAATTTTAAAAAACAAAATACCTACAAGCAACATTTCATGGGGGAAAGAACTTGGGAATGAAGCATTTTAAAGTACACTAAAACAGAATAAACATCACTGAGCACAAGAGATTGTATCTTGTGTGTGATAACTACTTTGTACAGGGCAATGACTATGGGAACATTCAATACGTATTACCTAAAAATAGCAACAAAAATTTTTCTTTCCCCAATGCACAGAGGGAAGAAATAGGCAATTTTATTCTTAAATGTATTATTAAAACATGTATGAGTTCCCGAAAGGATGTATGACATCAACATAATCAGAGATAGATCAAAGTAGAAAAAGGGATTCGAGCCTGTTGAGAGGAGCTGCTTAGTGACAAGGAACTAAGGAAAACAGTTCATAGTAAGACAAAGATTGAAGGTTTTTGGAAAATACTTTTACCATATGGTTTGAAGCCACCTACATATGCTGAAAAAAAAAATACTACAAGCTAGAAAGGGGCTCAAAATGAAATGAAATATTAATGGAAATGTTTATTTGAGAGTAACCAGGCATAGCTTTTTAAGGAATTTTCCTACTTGTGAACATTTTGTACCACTACGTTCTGAGAAACCTTTGGAGGCAAGTAAACTCTCTCCATTTTTCCAAGTCTGTAGACAGGAACAGGAAGTAACCACCTAATCTAGGTGAACCTTCTCTGCCAACTGGCAGCCAATACCGTCAGGTCAATAGTACTAGCTCTCAGGGAAAGGTAGTTGTGTGGGATTAGCAAAAGTACAGAAAAGCAATGTAAATCTGAACAGGATATACCCCAGTCCAAGTTGCAGTGCCACTTCCTATGTCCCTCTTTTGAGATTATTGATACACACCAGAACAGATTAGACATATATTTGTGGGAGAGGCGTACAATATTTTACCATAAACCCTATCTCCCCTCCATACCGTGGCAGAAACAGGTTAAAAAAAAATAGCCTTAGACATTTGCAAGCCCCCACTCTGGCAATTTGCTCTTCTCTAGAATGAGATTTGTAGGGGGTGACATTAACAAGATGATATCCATCCCTACCAATATAATGCTAATTACTATAAATGGGTGTTCAACAAGGCTATTAATATTATACATAGATATGGGAAAAGAGAAGCTACCTAGCATGGTTCTTTTCCTTTGCCATCAAATCATGATTGCTTCTCAACTATGCTCAGGTCCTTCTGTTACTTAGCTCAGTGATCCAAGTAAATTACTCATACTCAATACCATAATTCCCCAGGATCTAGGAGCTCAGGGAAAAACAGAAATGGTGGAGTCTTCCTTCCACTGCCAGGTTAAAACACTTCGCTTCCTGTTTCAACACAAAGAAGTTACCTACCTCATTTACAGATCACATAAACTACAGATTCAATTTGTAAAAAATGTACTCAATGCAGTTAAATCCTGTATTAGTCTACTTGGGCTGCCATAACAAAATACCACAGTCCAGGTGGCTCAAACAACAGAAATATATTTTCTCACGGTTCTGGAAACTGGAAAGCACAAGATCAAGGGTCCAGCAGGGTTCTATTTCTGGTGAGAGCTCTTTCTGGCTTGTAGGTGACTGTTAGGTACTCACTTGGCCTTTTCTCTGAGCGTTCAGAAAGAGAGAGAATGAGCGTGCATGCACACAAACTCTAGCGGCTCTTCTTACAAAAACACAAATCCTTTTGGATCAGGGACCCACCCTTATGGCCTCAAGTAACCTTAATTATCTCGTTACAGGCCCTATCTCCAAATACCATCACGGTGGAGGTTAAGGTTTCAACATATTCATTTTGTGGGGCCACAATTCAGTCCATAGCAAACCCCTAATGAGAGTTTTAGCACATCGTTCACAGTTTATATAATCGTCTAAGATTGTTAGATGAAGGACATTTTAAGAGATTATCTATTTCCTCTTCATTTTACACGTGAAAAACCAAAAGTGATCCAGTGAAACTAAGTGCAGTCACCTCACTGGTTAGTGATAAAACCTGGCTAGTTCTCCAAATCTTACTACTAATGTCATTTTTCCCCCAGTATAGGGAAAAAAAATTGTGAGTAGCAAAGCTAGATGCCTTCTAAGATACCAGAGAATAGGAAATTCTTATGAATACACAAATCTCATTCTCCTCCTCCCAGGAAGGGAGAGAAAGATCAGCTGAGAAGATACCAGGACAAACTAGAAATGCTGGATCAACCTAGACACACTAAACCAACTTTACAAGCTTCTATAGTATTCCCATTAGAGGCCCATAGCAAAACCTACTATTTTATCTTCGATGGCCTCCCAACATCCTTTCTGACTCCCTCTCAACCCTCTTCTTTCATTTCTTCCCCGTTGTCTAGCCAGCTTTCATCAGACTCAAGTGATCTAAAAGCTACAAATTTCTGTCCAATCAAAATTCCTGCCAAATGAAAATTTCCATTTACCATCTATTAACAACTATTTAGCTAGGTATTGATCTGTTTAATCATATTACTTAATGAGGCTCTTAAATGAGTGAATGAATCATTAATGGATGAATGAGGCTTAACTCTTCCAGGTAATCTGAAATTCAAATTAAAGAACCCTGAAAGGAGAACAATAGGAGGTGGTAAATGGGGGGGGGGCAGGGAGAAGGTAAAGTTCCCAAACATTTTACACTTCTCTCATCCACACCGATCCTTTACTGCAGATAAGGAAAATACATTAAAATACATTAATACATTACATCACCATTACAGCCTTACTCTTTCCCTCCAACTTTTGTAAATAGCCAGTATCCCATGGGGCTCAGGAAAATAAGGAGACACTGCTCAAACAGACAGCATGGGTTAGTATGGAAGACCACAAATATCTGAAAATGGGAATCAGGAATTACAATCTTACAGTACTTTTCTTTGCCTGGTATTCCCAGAAATTCTATTCGGGCAACATTATATTCTCCACCCCCCATTTTTATAATGCTAATTTAACTGGCAAATGCCAGAGGAAGAGAGACAGCCTAAAGTCTTACAGATGACTGGGAAGGTTGAATGGGGTGTGTGTGTGTGTGTGTCTGTGTGTGTCTTATAAATCAAGTGTAATAACCACCAACATATAACCAGCCAAATCACAAGCATACTTTAAGGGATTAGCTTGATTCTGTCAAATTGTGAACTGAAAGAACCATATCTTCCTCTTAGCAAGACCAAATCAATGATTTTCAGTAAACTTAAAAAAATTTCGGTCTTAGACTTGATACATTAGGATAGCCTGTCTTATTTTATTTCTTAGAGCCCAAATTAGATGAGAAAAGCCTGCCTGCATTGGAAAAAAAATATTATATTTACACATATTTTCGAGTCTTAGTTTAGACTGCAGCGAGTATTAAATTTAATATATGGTAGCATCTTAAGGATGAAGCTCATAAAATAAGCTTTAAATGACAAATTGCTATAGATTTCCACAATGAAATAATTTATATTTGGAATTCCTGTTCTGAAACAATTTGTTCAAAGAGCTTTAAGGGTTGGGAGTCAGCCTTTACTATGAAAAGAATTAATTATTTTAATCTAAAACAGACCAGGCAAAACAAGACCTTCTACTGAAGGTTTAAGTATTCCAAACTCAATATAAGTACAACTGAAAGAGTCAGGAGAACTAGATTCAGAGGTTTCAGAATGCTTTGACTGATACGGTCAACTTTTTTTTTTTTTTTTTATGCCCTTAAAAACTGTTATGGAACTGTGTTTGGTACCAAATGTTTTGTTCCATTGGACAATTCATATGCTGGATGGATACGGAATACTTAACACTTCAAACAATGAAAACAACTAAAGGTTTTTGTTTTGTTTTGTTTTTCACTTGTATCTTACCTCCCCACTAATGATCGATCTTCTCCACCATCTTGTCTTATCCTCAGAACCCACTCCATGACCAGAAATAGAGTAGACAGGAAATAAATAGGCTGAATGATTTAAACACTAATATAAAGAGCTGTAAAGTTATCTAGCTTCTTCATTCTAGATTTCCATCTTGCTTCCTATTCCAAGGAGATCCAATATAACGAGCCAGGTTCGTAAGACCTTCAATAAATCTGTGATGTAGTTGTTTATGAAGTTTTCTGGGTTTAGAAAGGTAACCGCTTTGATTTTAAGGTCCTTGAATTGGATTACTTGCTCCTTTGAGAGAAAGGAGCTGGACAGACGGCTTTGTAGCAGGAATTCCCCCAAGCCCTTTGCATTTTAGGGGTTAGAAGGAAAGGCAGGATCTAGGGACAAAGCACTCAACTGAGACCGTATTTTTATCAGGGCTGCTTATGTTGCCTTTGCCCTCCCCCACTCCCTCCCTTCTTTTACCTTCCAGAAAACAGTTCGACCTCTTAAAAACCTCTATTTTGAAGTGCCCAAGAGGTTGGAGTTTTTTTCTTTTTCTTTAACATGGAATTGACATCCTCACCTCCAAAGTGCTTTTTGAAAATCAACTTTCTTTCTACTTCCCACTAAAGTATAGCTTACATACTATAAAAGCACCCATTTTAAATGTAAAATTCAATGAATTTTGACAAACGTATACATACACATAACCTAAAGTGCAATCAAGTTATAGAACATTTCCATCACCCCAAAAAGCTCCCTTGTGCCCCTTGCTAATAAATTCCCTCTCCACACTACTGGACCCTGGCAAACACGAACCTGCTTTCAGTCCCTATAGTTTTTTGCCTTTTCCAGAATTTCATATAAATGGAATCATCCAGTATGCAGTCTTTTGTGACTAGCTTCTTTCACTTAGAGTAATGCTTTTGATATTCATTCATGTGTTTAGTCCTTTTTATTGTTGAGTGGTATTCCACTGAATGGATATACCACAATTTGTTTATTTACTCACCCACTGATGGATATTTGGGTTGCTTACAGTTTGGGGCTATTATATATAAAGCTTCTATGATAATATTTACTTTCAAGGTTTTATGGGAACATAAGTTTTCATTCCTCTTAGGTAACTACCTACAAAGAGAATTGCTGAGCTATGAGTAGGCATACGTTTACCTTTATAAGAAACTGCCAAACTATGTTCCAATTGGCCATACCAATTTCCAGTGGCTATACCAACTACACTCCTACCAGCATTGTATGAGTGTGCTAGTTGCTCCACATCCTCACCAACACTTGGTATTTTTTTTTTTTAATTCAAGTTAATGTGTAGGGATATCTCATTATGGTTTTAATTTGTAGTTCTCTGATAACTAAGGATATTGAGCGACTCTTCAAGTGCTTAATATTTATGCACAAATTTTCTTTTGGGAAGTGCTTGTTCAACTCATTTACTCATTTTTAAATTGGATTGTTGGTCTTCTTTTTACAGGAGTTGTAGGTTTTTAAAAAGTATGTTCTGGATACCAAGTTTTATCACAAATGTACATTGCAAATATATTTTCCTAATCTGTGGCTTGCCTTTTAATTTTCTTAATGCTATCTTTTGAAGAGCACACATTTTTGATGAAGTTTAATTTTATGAATTTTTGTTTTCTGGTTCATGTTTCATGTTGGATAGAGGAATCTTATCCAAAGGTCATGGAGATTTTCTCCTATTCTCTTCTAGAAGTTTTGTAATTTTAACTTTTACATTTAGGTTTATGATCCATTATGAGTTACTCTTTGTGTATACTGTGAGGTTCATTTTTTAAATCTGTTAATATTTGGTGGTGGATTTTTGTGTATGAACATAAGGAATATTGATCTGTGGTTTTCTCTTCTTGTAGTTTCTTTGTCAGTTTTCGATATCATGGTGATGCCAACTTCATAGAATGATTTGGGAAGAATTCTATCCTCTTCTATTTTCTCCAAGTTTGATTTGTTCCTTAAATATTTGGTAGAATTCACATTGAAGTCATTGGAGCTTAGAGTTTAATTATGGGATGATTTTTAATTACAAATTCAATTTCTTTAATAGATAAAAGGCTATTCAGATTTTCTAGTTCTTTTTGAGTCAATTTTGGTGATTTGTGTCCTTCAAGGAATTCTTCCATTTCATCTAAGTGTAGAATTTATCAGCATAGACTTATTCACAATATTCCTTTGTCCTTTTCATGTCTGCAGGATCTATAGTGATGTCTATTCTTCCCTTTCTGATTTTAGTAATTTGTGTTAATTTCTGTTTCTTTTTTATCTGTATCGGTCTAGCTATAGGTTTATCAATTTTGTTGATCTTTTCAAAGAGCTGGCTATTGGTTTCATTGATTTTTCTCTGTTTTTAGTTTTCTCTTTTATTGATTTCTACTCTTACAATATTTTCTTCCTCTTGTGGTTGAACTTGCTCTTCATTTTCTTGCTTCTTAAGGTGGACTGTTAGATTATCAATTTTAGATCTTCTTTATTTTAAAGCTATAAATTTCCCACTAAGCACTGTGTAAGCTACATCCTACAAATTTTAATATGTTGTGTTTTCATTATCATTCAGTTGAAATTTTTGTTTAAATAGGCTCCACATCCAGCATGGAGCCCAATGCAGGGCTTGAACTCACAACCCTAAGATCAAGATCTGAGCTGAGATCAAGAGTCAGATGCTTAACCTACTGAGCCATCCAGGCACCCCAGCTCAAAATATTTTCTAATTTCTTTTCTAATTTCTTCTTTGACCTGTGGTTTATTTGGGGTGTACTGTGTCATTTCCTAATATTTGAGAATTTCCCAGGTATCTTTTGTTATTGATTTTTCATTTAATTCTATCTTGGTTAGAAAATATACTTTGTATTATTTCGATTCTTCTGAATATACTGAGGCTTGTTTTATGGCCCAGAATGTGGTCTATTTTAGCGAATTTGAAAACATATTCTGGTAATGTTAGGTCCAGTGTTTCATAAATGTCAATTAGGTACTGTTGGTTAGGTATAATAGTGTTGGTCAGGTTTTCTATCTCCTCACTGATTTTTTTTTTTTTTTTGGTCTACTTATTCTATCAATTACTGAGTTAAGAGTGTTGAAATATCCAACTCTAATTGTAGATTTGTCTATTTATCCTTTCAGCTATATCTGGTTTTTTTCTCTTCAGGTTTTTTGAGGCTTTGTTAGGAGCACACACATTTAGTATTGCTGTGTTCTTGATGAACTGACCACTTTACCATTATGAAATGTCCCTCCTTATCCCTGGTAATACTGTTTGTCCTGAAGTCTAATTTGTCTCATATTGACATAGTCACTCCAGCTTTCTTATGATTAGTGTTTGCATGACATATCTTTTTCCATCTGTTTAATTTTAACCTATCTGTGTCCTTATTCTTAAAGTGATTTCTTATACACAGTATACAGTTGGATCTTGCATTTTTATGTAGCCTCTTAACTGTAGTATTTAGGCTACTTATATTTAATATAACTTTGATATGGTTGTGTTTAAGTCTACCATCTTTATATTTTGTATTTGTTTTTACATTTCCCATCTTTTCCTTGCTCTTCTTTTTTGGTCTTTTTCTGGATTAAATGAGTATAGTTTAGTATTCATTTTTATTACCATTATTAGCTTGTTAGTTATGCCTTTCTTGGTGGTTATTCCAGGTTGTATATGATGTATCTCTAGCTTATTACAATCTACCTTCAAATAATATTACATCACTATACATATAACATAAGGACCTTAGCAGCATACTTCCATTTCATTCCTTCCACCCCTTGGGGCTATTGTCATATCTTTTAGATCTATATACCTTACAAATTCCATAAGCGATTATTAATTTTTTTCCCCTCTAACTTCTTTTCAAATGCTCCCTCTACCACTGGTTTTCAGCAATTTGATTATAATAGCCTTACTGTGGTTTCCTTTGTGGTTATCCCACTTAGAGTTCATTGAGCCTCTTGGATCTATGGGTGTATAGTTTTCATCATAATTGAAAAATTTTAGCCATTATTTCTTCAACTATTTTTTATGACTATCCCTCTCTCTCCTTTCCTTCTGGGAATCCAATTACATGTATACAAGTCTGCTTGATAATGTCCCACAGTTCACTGAAGCTCTTTCTTTTCTTCACTTTTTTCCATTCTCCATTTTAGATTGGATAATTTCTATTGTTAGATCTTCAAATTCATTGATCTTTTCTTCTGGAGTCTAATCTAATCTGCTATTAGTTTCATCCAGTGACTTTCTCATTTCATATACTATACTTTTCAACTGTAGAAGTTCTATTTGGTTCTTGATAGGTCTTCAATTTCTTTCCTCATTATATTCATGCTTTTCTTTCAAATGTTCAACACAGTTTCATAGCTGTTTTAAATTCCTTGTCTGCTAATTCTATAACCATCAATTCTGGTTCTGTTTCTATTGACTGACTTCCTCCTGATTATGGGTCACATTTCAGTGCTTCTTGGACTATCTAGTGGTTTTTTGGATATCAGACATTATAACCATTATATTTTTGAATGTTTGGATTTTACTGTCTTCCCTCAAAGGGTGAAGTTTGTTTTGTCATGCATCTAAATTATTTGTGGATAATTATTTTTCAAAGCTTGGCTTGAAGTTTTGTTAGTTTGGGTTCAGAGTAGCCTTTACTTTAGGGCTAACAGTAGCCCTATTACTAAGATATGACCCTTTTGGGGTTCTATTCAATACTCTGGGTGTTCAACAAGATCTCTCATCTCTTGCTGTGGCAACTCAAATGTCTTTTAGTCCTGTATGAGCTCCAGTAAATATTCAACTTATAGCTCCTGAGCAATTGTTTTTTGCCCAGCCACATGGTGTTTCTTCAACCCATGTGCAGATTTGTATTCAGCCAAAGATAAAGGGGACATTTTTGCAGATTTCTGGAACTATTGCTGAGTGACCCCCCACCCCCAGTACTCTGCTCTACAAATTCTTGCCACCTAGACTTCCCTGAGTTCCTATCTCTGTCTCACCAATTCAACAAAACTGCAGGCTCTGCTTGGGTTCCCTCTTAAAATGCTATCGTCCAGAAACTGCCCACAGGAAACAAGCCAGAGTGACTGCAGGGCTCACTTCATTTGTTCCCTTTTTCTTAGGGATCACGGTCCTGGGCTACCTCTTGCCCAACGTCTGAAAACAGTTGTTTAAGATCTTTTGCCCAGTTCCTAGCTGTTTACAAGGTATGTGAGGCAGAAGGGAACAAGTCTTATCCCAGTTAAAACTTCTTGGACTGAAGTGGAAGTCCCAAAGCCTTTTAAAACTGAGTCACTTTAAGGGTCAAACTCCGTGGTAGGTTTCACATATTATATGTGGGAAAAGCCTACCACAAATAGAAGACCACAGTGAACAGGAAAATGGATCGGGAAGCAGAAAGTAAAAGGGACAGATCTCTTCAGCTCTGACAGGTGGTGAACTCAGAAGAATATGAAGTGACTCAACCAATTTCAGGGGCAATGCACTGCTCAGAACCAGAAGGTTAAAGATGTCAATCTTAAAAAACACCAACTCAAGAACTCTAAAATCCAAAGTAATGAAATAAAAAAAAATTCAAAGCAGTCAGGTTGAAACTGAACTTGACAAAAGTGTCAGTTAACAGTCACACTGATATTTCCTTCTTTAAGTTGATGCCAAAAATAGCCCACTCCTCTTATTCTCCCTCCATACAAGTTAAAATGAAAAAAAAAAGTAACTGCAGTTTGAACCTTATTTACAACAGCTAAAAAATCTTGAGGAAGTTATTCATTATCATGAATGATGTCTGACATACATATGTATGTGTGTGTGTTTTGTTACTGCTACTTCTATAGGGCTATTTTTTCAGCTATGACGATGTAAACAATCTTATGGCACAGCTACTTACCTCACTGCTATACTAGATAACACTGAGTTTATCAGTCTTAATGGTACAAATCTTGCGATCACAATGCCATGTCTACAGAAGGGCAGTTGCTTAAGAACAAGCCCCATATTAGGGAAACCAAATATGCAAAGTATTTTTTATGATGGAGCAAACAGAGAAACAATATGATATGTGCCATTACATTATCCTATCAAAAATTATTTTTAAAAATTTCCCGCTAACAGGGGCGCCTGGGTGGCTCAGTCGGTTAAGTGTCTGCCTTCAGCTCAGGTCCTGATCCCGGGGTCCTGGGATTGAGGGATTGAGCCCCACTGCGTCGCGCTCCCTGCTTGCTGGGGAGTCTGCTTCTTCCTCTCCCTCTGCACCCCCCCACACTCGTGCTCTCTCTCTGGCGCTCTCTCTCAAATAAATAAATTAAATCTTTAAAAAAAAATTAAAAATTTCCCATTAACACATCAGGCAACATCATGATAGTTCAATGTTCAGAAAGCAAGCACAAAACAACAGAAATTTCCCCAGAAAATTAGGACAGCAGGAGCAAGTCAGTGCAGAGCCTCTGAGAAAAAAGCAAAATCCATGAATGACACTGGCTGAGAAACTGAGGTAAGAAGGTAGTGAAATGAGGATAATTGCTTACCTTCTTGCTTTACACTTCTCTTTAGGTAGTCCTATATAGCTGCCTACTTCAAAGCCTGTAACTTTGTAAACAAATGAAACAGAAGCGAAACAAAGGGACCAAACTCCCTGGGAAGATAAGAAAGAACACAGCAGACCTACCAACAAGCGCCAGTACAACTTCCTCTGTATATTTAAATACTCTGGTTTAAAAAGCCTCCAGCTGAACCGCTAAGTACATGGAAGAGTACGGATTAGCCAAAGGTGTTGTACCGGGTCTGGAAATGATGGTGACCTACTCAGCTTCATCACGTCAATACAAGAAAGAAAGATCTGCCACCTGAGCTATTGAAAGTGCTCATTTCTGAAAGCTAATTTTTTCCCCTCAAGCCTACCTCGTCCTCTCCTTTAAAGCAAGCAAAAATACCCCAAGCCTTTGCTTTGCAGATAAATACCACAGACAAAAAAAGTATCTTATTTTATACTTGAGCTGTCTCTACTTCCAGATCCGAAATGCACCTATGGGACTCCACACTCAATCAATCCAGTGTTTCTATAGAGCTGTAGAACCAAAGACCAGGGAAAATGTAATTTCTCATGCGGCTTACCTCTCCCACTCCTTCTTGACATTAAATGCTAACCAAATTTCCAGTTAAAGATGCAGATCTCAGGACTATATGTGTCTCCACTGAATATTGCTAGACTGATGAAAAATCTTGTTGTTTGAAGAGTCCTTCAGTGACCAGCTTACTGCTTTCAAACTTGCCCTGAGTCTTTCCTCATTCTGCCAATGTAAATGTACCACAGAAGCACCACTTCTTCAAAGAAATGAAACTGAGCTATAGCAGCATTATTGTAATTAGCTATAAGGAACAGTTAATCAGTTAAAGCCAAGTTGTTTTCTATAGGAACACATTTCTCATTCTGTAGTGTACAAGAGCAAAATTGCCAAATGACTGTTTTACTTATAATAAAATAGTTCTCATATGGACTACAAAATTACATGTGTCTAGCCCAGTGCATGATTCCCTAAGAGGCAGCTCTCTTTGCACTCCAAATCTGAGAAGATCAATTAACTGAACTGAATTAGAGACGTTTGGATTATAAAGTTTACAATGAAACAAATGTAGTTTTATTTCTTTAGGGTACACTCATACTTACCTGCCCTTCTTCTCTACTGAGGTGGTACTTTAATAAATAAGGTAAATAATTCAACAGATGAGAATAACTGTTAATGAATACATCAACTATCTGTATGTAAATGAAGTTCTTTTACACCTAGAAGAAAGCCAACCCTAATTCCATCCAGTCCACATGAATGACCATCAATTTCAAATATGGAAAAGGAAAATATGATTGGAAGACAAATCAACAATGCTTCTATTGCTGAAAATATGGGAGCTTCTAAAAATAATTTCAAAGCATAACAGGAAAATTCTGACTACCTAAGACAGATTTAAATTTTTAAATTACAACTGTATAAAGGAATAAAAGTCAGATAAAAAGGAGCATTCCACAAATGATCATGACAGTATGTATACATTCATATATATATGCACACACACATGACTAAAAATAGCTAACTTTTACCAAACACTTCCTATGTGGCAGGCCTTTCTCAAGGGTTTACAGGTAATAACTCTTTTAAATCCCTACTACAACCTGATGAAGTAGATACCATTAATACTCTCCATTTTACAGATAAATTGGGGATCCAAGGGGGCAATTAACTTGCTAGTGGTTACATAGCTACTAAGTGGTGGGGTCAGGATTTGGAACTAGGCGTTGTGGTATGGCCCCAGCGCCACCTCTGTTTATCACAGTCTACGAATGTGTGTGTGTTGTTTGATACAAACCACCTAAAAAATAGTATCCCAATGGGGAACTGAATTATTGGCTTTAAAGACTAACACCTGGAAATTAGAACAAGCATAAATAAAATTGTTGACACTGTGCATATCATAAAAATTAAAATAAACAGCAAGTTAAAAACATAAAAACACTAGAAACAAGAACTGCTGTAAAGATGAAAATCTGCAGAAAATTATGTCATAATAATATAAATGGACTGGGTTTTAACAAAAAGCATCCCATTGAAAGAAAGGATCAAAACACTTATATAACATCTTTTATTTACTATAAATGTAATGCATGTTCACTGTAAAAACATTTTGGAAAACATAGAAAAGCAGAAAGAAGAAAATAAAAATCACACATAATCTCACAACCAAAGAAAATGAAAATTTACATTTCCTGACAGTCGTTTTCTGCGGAAATATGTTCACATAGTTAACATCATACTGTATGTTTCCGTATAGTTTTTCAACTGAATTGCATAAACATTTTCTTACATGGTTAAGATTCTTCAAAAATATTTTAATGGCTCCATGACATTTCATCATATAAGTGTACCATAATTTAGGTAATCATTTCCTTCTTGTTAAAACTGTGGGGCACATCTCTGTGCACTAAAGTTTATCCAGATCTCAGATTTATTTTCTAAGAATAAAGTTTTTTTAGAAACATAATTACCAGATGAAAGTATATGAACATTTTTTAAAGCTCTTGATGCATTTTACCAAATTGCTTTCCAGAAAGACAGTGCCACTTAAAAACAAAAAAAGGACTTCATTGAGTTAAAACTTCAAGAATATTTATTTACAACCAGCATTTATGAATCATTTTAATTGGTGGCAGCTGCTTTAAATGTTCTCATTGTTAAACCAGTAAAACACCACAATGGAAACAGACTGTCTTAATTTAAGGTCAAACGGCAGTTATAGTTTAAAAATTAAACTCAAGTATATTTGCCTCATGGTAAGAGTGGCTTCCTTCCAACTTGCAGACTCCCTGTTCTTCAAAACTTTTAAAACACTTATGTCCAAAAAAAAAATTATTCTACGGTCTTACGCCATAAAACAAGCAGCATCTGAAGAGGGTGCTTTTTTATACTGTGTTGTCTTAAACAGAGTAAAGTTGATAGATATTTAAAAATCCGTCTATTTTCATTGTTCCTCCTGTAACACACTATAAGGCAAGAGATTACATTTAAAAAGTAAAAGATAAACACAACTCAAAGTATTTGTTTAAGAAGGGCACATGATGTGATGAGCACTGGGTGGTAATATGCAACTAATGAATCATTGACCATTACATTAAAAACTAATGAGGTACTATATGTTGCCTAATTGAATTTAAATAAAACAAAGAGAAAAGTACATTAAAAAAAAACATGGATCTTCATTAAAAAAAAAAAAAAAGTATGTATTGGGAGATTGTTTCTCCAAAGGTGTTCTATACCTAACAGCCTTCCTCTACAATCTGTCTTTAAGCACTTGGCCATGTCCTTATATTCCAACTCTATTAGGGTTACTCACAACCATACAAAAAAAACACGGTCTTAGTCCTAAGAATGAAAAGTAGAAACTGCTAAGGTGTGTCAGAGGCAATGTTCCTTTCTGAGGCCATTTTCCTAAGAACTGACTTTTTCAGAGCATCTACCATGGGTCACTGGTAACTATCACAATCTCATGGTTTGAGCAAAAATTTTAAAGCGCTTTATTTTTCTTCACAGTGCATATCTCTACCTGTTTGTTTACTGTCTCCTTACTAGATTGTAAGCTCCGAGAGGACAGCTTGTCTTTTGCATGGCTGTATCCCTAGCCCCTGGCACATAGTAAGGGCTAAATACATGTTTGTTGAATGAATGAAATCATTTAAATAATTTAAAATGAATAATTTAATCTAATAAGGATCACACTAATAGGGACTGTTGTTGCAGGTCTAGGCCCAACAAATACTGTTTTTAAATGTATATTGGGCATCTAACTGTGGCACACAGAATTTTTATCAAAGGCATGGGGCACTTGGGTCGCTTGCTTAGTCGGTTGAGCGACCAACTCTTGGTTTCGGCTCCAGTCGTGATCTCAGGGTCCTGAGATTGAGCCCTGCGATGGGCTCCACAATCAGTGGGGAGTCTGCTTGAGATTCTCTCTCCCTCTCCCACAGCCCTCCCCGCCCCCACTCTCTTTTTCTCTCTCAATAAATAAAAATCTTTTAAAAAAATAATTTATATCAAAGGTATAAACAGCTTTCTCGGGCCTCCAGGCAGAGTTTAAAACTCATACTTTATAGAGATATCTCTTAGGGAGATAAATGTCTCAGGGATAAAATCAGGGGGAAACCTAAGAGATGTTTTGTTTTGTTCCCTGTTTTTAAAGATTTATTTATTTTAGAGGGAGAGAGTGGGGGGGGGGGGTTGCAGAGGGAAAGAGAATCCCAAGCAGACTCCCTGCTGGGCACAGAGCCTGCAGGGCTCCATCTCATGACCCTGAGATCATGACCTGAGCCAAAACCAAGAGTTGGACATTCAACCAACTGCGCCACCCAGGCGCCCCAGGGATGTTTTTTTCTTAGAATTCTAGTGCTTGGATACTTCATATACCAGAACCTCAGAGTTCAAATCAATGTGGTATAATAGGATAAAAGTACTGGAATAGGGTGGGAAGAGGACAGAAACAGGCTCGAGGCTCTACTCCAACATCCATTAGTCTAAAGACCGTGAAAGAGTCCTCTAATTCCCTTCAGCTTCAGACATGGATATGCAAGATGGGGATGAGTGCACTGTCTGCTCGATGGACTGCCACAGGGATCCAAGGATACGAGGCATTTGAAAGGTCCTGAAACCACCAAGTATTTATAATGCTGTATCAATAAAGGTAAAATTATTGTTAACATTTTTGGCCAATGAGACCTCTATTAAATAACCCCTCAATAATCGTTAAATTATTTCCTTGGATACCTCGGAGAAGGAGGGATACTTGAGTATTATAATTTAGTGTTATAATTCGTTATAGTAAGTATTACAATTTCACAGGTGGCTCTTGAATGGATTCTCTATCTGGGGAAATGTAAGATTCTGGTGCTAACAGGGGCACCGCACCATGAGAGACTGCGCCTTGCTCAATTGAGTGCTTCAGGACTTGAAGAACATTAAGGAGGAAAGTGAGAGTCAACATTCAATGAGAGCATACTATGAGTCATATATGATCAGGTGCTTTCACATGCATTTTACTCTTCACAACAACACAACTTTCAAAAGGCATTTACAGATGAGAAAACAGGCTGAGAGGTCGGTTGACTTCAGCCTAGGACACTGCTAGAATGGGGCAGACGTGACATTATCACCCAGAGCTATCTGACTCCAAAGCCACAGAAAAGGTTTATCATCTTCAGATAAAAGTGAGCTTCTGTGCCGTTTCCTTTCTTGTTATTTCAATCATTCTTGCGGTTGATACATGGGCTAACAAAAACATGCTGGTCCACTCTATACCATCAGGAACAAGAGAAGCAGTAAGAAAGTTCTGAATACACAGGGAAAGGGTAATTCTCGATCTGGGGAAAAACAGTTAAATCTGGCCCCCAGGTGCAGGTGGGTAGAAGAGCCATCAGAGTCCATTAAGCATGCACTGGATGACTGTTTAAAAGATTTAACTCGGGATATCCTCAGCAACGACAAAGATCAATTTCCAGTATTCCCCATATGATAAACAACCTCGGGTTCAGGGATTTATAGAGAGGTGACTAAGGAAGTCTATTATCCCCAAGAAGTATACCTAGGCCAAAAGAAATGCTCTGTCTGACAATACCCAGAGAAATACCTGGTAAGAGTCTCTTTATTTCTATAGGAACAGAATACCACAGGAAATGTTTAATCAGAACAGAGCAAAACTGGACATCAAGGAAATGGTTCTGGAGGTGGAACGTTCTAAGCAGAAGCTAGTCAAATCATGGCAGGGCATATCCAGAGCAAATACAAACAAACAAACAAACAAACAAACAAAACCAGTAAATCATCAAATTTCAGGGCTAAAAATCTAGGGCAAGAGATAAGGAGAATTCGGAGCATAGTTACCTTCAAATACCTAGAATTTTTCCAGGTTTGGTCAACACAACTAGAAGCACGGTTTGGTTTTGTGTTGCTCTGATAGCCTTTTGGAAAGCTGAAAGCGTCCTCTTAGACCACAAGAATCTGGGAGTTCTCTTTAAGGAAACCCAACATCAGGGTAGCTAGGGAGTTGTGTGGATTCCTATACTGCCACTCCTTTCCGAGCAAATCTGCCAACTGGCAAATAAGGCAGAATCTTAAAATGTCACTAATAGTTAAAAGGTGAAGGCAGTGACCATGAATGGTAGGTTCACAGGCACAATCCTTGGTATATATTCTTCCCAAGCCATCGGATACCAAGGAATGTGACCTAGGTGAAGCCAGAAGACAAAATTAGCCTACCCTTCAAATTCCTCTGACCCCTGTATCTTTACTGGGGGGGGGGGGTTGGGAGTGGGGGAGGCCGAGGTGAAGAGGAGGGACACAGTCATACAGCAAGTATGGAATCAAGCTTGACCAAGGCCACAGAAAGTGCCCAAGGAATGCACTGCCCAGAGGTCAGTCTGAAATTCATGGAGTTCTCCCAAGGTTGCTGTCACCAGTGCCAGCAACAGAGGCTGGAGCTGATGAAACCAATGCTGAAAGTCGTAAGGAGCTCTTCACATCCTTTAAGTCTTAGACTAAATACCACTTTCTCAAAAAGACTTTCTCTCAACCTATCTAAAGCAGAGGATAGCAACTCTGTTGTTCTCTGTGTTGATCCCTGTTTACTTAGCCCAAATAAAATTAGTTTAGTCTGTTTCCCCCACTAGACTATAAGCCTAATGAGACCAAAGACACTGTCTGCCATGATTGTCATTATATCCCCCGTGCTAGTAATGTGCCTAGAACACAGTAAGTGCTGAATAATAATTTAATAAAAAGTAGTCTATGACAGTGATTCTCAAAATGTGTTCCCTGGACCTCCAGCACTGAGGTCACCTGGGAACCCATCAGAGATTCGAATTCTCAGGCCCC
Organism: Phoca vitulina; assembly: GCF_004348235.1. Classification (NCBI taxonomy): domain Eukaryota; kingdom Metazoa; phylum Chordata; class Mammalia; order Carnivora; family Phocidae; genus Phoca; species Phoca vitulina. Next base: position 4,671,037 of record NW_022589772.1, on the reverse strand, counting down.
ACCCAGGACTCACTGAATCAGAAACTCCGGCAGTGGGGCCAGCAATCTACATTTTAACAAGCCGTTCAGGTGACTTTTATGCATGCTCAAGTTGGAGGACCACTGGTATAAAACAAGATGTATAAAAATGCAACTATCAAGAGTACAGAAATGTACATTTCCTGGTAGCGGGAAGTATAAAGGTAAAGGTTCTTTTCTAGTATGGGGCTGGAATGCTTAGCCAGGTCATCCACAATTCTGAGGCCGGTATGCACACAACTAATATTTTATCTGGGATATGGCAAGGATTTCCAAATAGAGGCTACTAAGTAGAAATCTTGGACAACTTACTTAACCTCTCCAAGCATGTTTCCTTATCTGTGAGGAGGGACTAATACCATCCTCACAGGTTAATAAGGATTAAATGAGATTTTTTAAAAAATTTACCCAAGTTCTAGTGCACAGTAAACACTCAATAGATGGGGGTGGTGCTGCTTCTTACTGAATGTTTTGGAGGCCTGTGAAGATGAGTATCTCACAGGTGCAGTCTTCCACCTCCAAGAAGGCCCTGGAAAGAAATAAAAGTGTGCTATTTTTCAAAAGGGTAGCACCCAAATGCTGGGATATAAGTAGCTTAGTGAAAGTGTAAGGATACACCATTTGCTGGATTTCAGAGCCAAAAGACACCAGAGATAAGTTAACGCCTGAAGGGTTAAAGTAAGGGGAGGAAACAAGCCGGGAACACAAAGAGCAACTGCTAAGCAGCGGGTGAGAATTACTGGCAGTGAAAATGGCCGAGCTGAAAGAGCAAGGTTATGCCGTGATGGACTCTTCTCATCTGGCAAGAAGGAAGTCCTTCTGTGTGTGGTATCTGCATTTTCCGCACCAAAAATTGGTAGTCTTATGAATCTGAGTATACTTATGGACACAATGGGCCAAACAAATCAGGGCTGCCCTGGGAAATCCAGAATATATAGTTACTGTCTGGAAATGGTCTATTTTTATAAGAACCCAACACCAGTATGGCTAAAGAACTGCACAGAATTTCACAATACCCTCATACAGTCTCTGGTTATGACTCACCCTGAATGATGAAGGCTGTATGGGCACATGACCCTGAAAAACTTAGAGCGTGTGTGAGAAGTTACTTAGGGTCATCTTTCCTCTCTTCCCATTCCACCAGATCCTTTTGTTTTATAAAGTCATTGGCCAAAATCTGGAGACCTTAGTAAAAGATCATCAGGTTTATCTCAAGTATCCTAGATTAGCTACTACTAAATTTTAATACCAGCTCAAGGGTTCTTTTGGACGATTTCATTGCCTTTGATGATGGTGAGGAGGGATACAAGGTCTTTCAACACTGAATCATGTTCAGGAGTTAGCAGTTTCTTGAGATCCAAATGGATAGCTTAGCAGAATTTTATAACCACTGGTTATAAAAATACGGCTGGTTAGAAAAGTTAATGGCCTTACTGCCAGTGATTCTGTCAATTATGAGACCTGCTGCCATCAAGTCAGTCACAGGTAGGCGAGTTTGAACAATTTACCTTCTTGTGAAAGTAGCGGGTTAAAGAAAGATAAAAGAATTCTATTAGAATTTAAGAGTAGGTTGTCAAAAGAGGCGGATGGGGTATAAACCACCTCTTGCTGTTCTATCAGTTTTCCTTCCAGGAATGCTTTTCCCAAATAGAAATCAAAATGCAGAGACACACTGGGGCGCCTGGGTGGCTCAGTCGTTAAGCGTCTGCCTTCGGCTCGGGTCACGATCCCAGAGTCCTGGGATCGAGTCCCACATCGGGCTCCCTGCTCCGCGGGAAGCCTGCTTCTCCCTCTGCCGCTCCCTGCCACTCTGCCTGCTTGTGATTCCTCTCTCTCTCTGTGTCAAATAAATAAATAAAATCTTAAAAAAAAAAAAATGCAGAGACACACTAACTGTGCAGGCACCTAATGAGACTGAGGCATTGTTTAATCAGAGGATCTTTCATTTAAGGAAGATGGCTATGCCTCCAGACCCAGTTGAGTTAGAACTTTCAAATCATTCTGGTTTCCTCTCCAACCCTGGAAAGGAGAGGTCATCTTGCTGTTGGGAGTTGGAGAGAACACAACCCACCATCGGGCCTCAGTCAGAGTGACCGCAATTAGCATGACTTGATCTAATTGCAATCTGGAGCTGTTTACACCTCCTTAGGTAACCAAGGGCTCCCTGGTTTCCTGAGTATCATCATTCTGAGGAAGAAATTAGCATGTATACTGCTGCTCAGAATTCCTCACCTCAACCATTTCTTGTAGCTCAATGTTCCAAGTTACTAGTCTACTTGACACTGTGTAGTACCGGTTAGAGCTGGGCATACTATGCCCTTGGAGGACTGAGTCTGTTATCTGGAGGCAAGTCAGAACTAGGTTTTGGCGGCATATAGTTGTCTGGACTAAGAGAGACTACAAAGAAAGCTAAGAGCTTTTCCTTGCCCCACTCTTTGTCAGTAGAATGTGGGGGCCACCCCACAGATAAACAAGATAAGAAGCCAAACTACAGTTGATAGGGTCAATTTAGTACAACAAACCATTATGAAGCATCTTTTCTACTATCTGCTAGGTACTAGGGCTCAGAAATGAAAAAGACCAACCCTACTTGTCAGGAGCTTATAGTCTGGTAGGTGAAGGAGAAAAGTATGTAAATAGAATTTAATATAAAGCAAATAGCTATGAATGAAAAGTGATGGGGCAGAGAACAAGGCCACTTAATGTGGGAATTCAGGGAGCCAAGAAAGGAGAGGACCATGACTGGGGAAAGTAAGTACTTTAGCTCAAGATCTGTGGCTCGGAGCCACCAGATAGTATATATATCAAAGGTAGAGTAAAGGGAAGAGGGAAGGCTAGAAAGCTCCTGGTCAGAGCCGAAGGCACACCATTGCTTTTGGACTTCTTTAGGTGACTAAGGCTCTGACAGGGTGGAGACTTCTCTCAGCACAATGTCCACTCGCACGTATACCCTTACCAATGATCTGATTTGGTAGAGAAATGGGAAAGAGTGGGTGTAAAACACTCAGCAGGGTACACGCCACATAAGTTCCGAGCAAACATCACTGTTCTTCATTTCTCCTCACAAGCTCTACCAGAATTGCAGGAGTCAGATGGTGCACTCTCAGGAGTTGAGAAAAAACTGAGATCTCTGAAGTATAGCTGGAGGCAAAACAACAGACCTTACTCTGCAGGACCTCAACAGCGTATGGCTGACGGACCTCTCCAAAATCCATTGGGTAATGGTATAGCCCTTCTCTCTGGATGAAGAGGGTGAGCCTAACATGAACCTCTACAGCACCACCCACATTATTTGGTAAAACGCCAAACTATACCATTTCTTTCCTGTACCACTATTTGTACCTACCCTTCATCTCAAACCTAACTTCACAGCTAATTCTTATGTAAACCAGAGTCCTCTCTGAGCTAACCTATTCCAGTCTTCTCTTCAACAATGACTCTACTCTGTTTTAAAGGTGACCAATCTCTCACTCTGATTCAACTGTACAATGCCTATGCCAGTATTTCCCAACAGATTAAAAAATCAAGTCAAAATGGGTGAACAGATGCTTTAATTTCAAGCCTTTCTCCCCCCCCCACCTCCCCTGATTCAAGATTTCTCAAATATCTTCATTTCCTGATAGTTCCCTGAACAAAACTACTCAATCAACTTTGTTTATTATCCTCACTGATTGTAATACCTAGTCTACTCCCCCCAAATCAAATTCTAAATCCCTAGGATTTCAAACATAATTCAAAACCTTCCGTGAATTTGAAATCCTTCCCCAATAAGTGAAGTCCATCAACTTTAATATGACTAATATGCCTCCCCCATTCTCCTGTATAATCATGAATACCCAACTCCCCATTATCCACATGTGGCCATTTCCCCTCTTTTCACTTACTGGCTTGGGGTATGCCCACTCCAGTAAATGTGCTGGATGGAGCATGACAGGAGACAACTCACAGAATGAGGGGAAAAGTTAAGAAAAAGAGGCAGGGAAATCATTATTTTGTACTATTTGCATTCAGGTCTCTTACAGAAGCAGGGATAATGAGAGGTGATTACATATATATGTAAAATTTAATTACATCAAATTATATTAAAAGTTTCTTGAAATAGAAGTCGTAGCCATAAAAATAGGCACCTGCCTAGTAAAGTGGAAAAGATGCTTTACTTATGTATGTCCCAGTGGAAAAGCAAATTGGTAAATTATTCGAAGTAGACTGGAAGTTTATAGGCCAAGATTAATATAAAATGTGCCTGTGTGCATAAATACACATACTTGCAAGGTAAATGTGTCCATCCTATTCACCCTTGTAAGAAATCTTGCCAAACCAAACTGTTCTTTAAACTCCTATTAGTCCACAGTAAATTGTCAAATACATAGATGGCACCCAAGTGGTAGCTGGCAGTGATCTTCAATCCAGCTGAATGAAAACCTACCCAAGCCACGTGCAGGAGGAAATTAATCTTTAATCATAAAAACACTCAAGAAAAGGATCCTGCATGTTACAGCATTCTTATAATTGTACTGGAAGATATACTGTAATTTACTTAGTATAGCCAAGAATTTATAGAACCATGATTCAGAGTTGCACACAATCTGATTTTAGCACTGAAGCTGAAAAATAAAACCTACTGGAATCAATCCAACTTGCTTTATTTCCTGGAATACAGGTAAAAACCCATTATAGTTTAACATCAGGATAACAGAGCCTCTAAATAACAATGCTCTCTCTCCTAATGAACCCACAGTAGTTTGTTGATTTAGTTACAAAAAAATTACTTACAGCAAATAATCAAGGAAAACAAATGTTTTCTTCAATTCTCTTCCAGTAACAGTCACTCCCTATAATGAAAAAATATTCATGTGCTGCTGGCAAAGCAACTCTCAGTTGATAATTCACTGTGAACTTGAGATCTGAAGATTTTCCCCCACAGTTTCATTCGGAACACCCCCAACGCTTACCTCCTTAAATTTTATACACAAGCAAACATAACTAATATAGATGTCAAGTCCATTCATTGCCTATGCCATGGACAGAATCTTCAGAATCAAGCTATTTTGCAACTACCATTATCTATTTTAACTTGTCACTTGTAGAAGATTGATGCCAATTAGGTTGTATGCTTAGTCTGATAATTTTATTGAGTTACACGGCTCATATAAAGTCTACACAACAGAAGATGCATTAAAAAATACATTTCCATTCTTCTTTGTGTGTTTGTAGAAGTACTGATATGTACACATAGAGTTCCAGTGATGGAAGTTTTAATGAAATATTTAATGTAATTAAAATTCCATAAAACATTTCTAGTGCTCAACAGTAACAAAAGGGCCAGTGGTAAAAATGGACAATTTTCATCCCAATTCAATGGCATATAAAGTTAAGACCTGATGGAATTAGGTATTTTTAGGGCATAAGGCATATGCGACTTCTCAAAATTGTACTTACTAAACATAAGCATATAAAATAGGTTCTTTGTGAACAGAGCTTTAAAATGCATCCTTTTCTAACAGAATGTATTTCTTTTGTACACGTTATGAATTCTTTAAAAAGCCCTTATCAGGGATTATTCTTATGGCTATTTTTTTAATATTCAGTGGAACCAGAACCTAATAACCTGCTTACAATTTATCAAGGAGTTCAGCTACTGTATTTTCTTCCTTTCAATATTATAATGCTTAATGTTTTTGAAATTGCACTACCCCATTATTAGTTGGCTGACTTCGTGACACACTCTTTTTCTCTCCTACAAACGTGGTATGTGTGGGTATTTTAATTCAAAATAATTTTGGTTTAAAACTTTCCTGACACCTTTTGAAGTATCAAGAGGTAGAAGAAAAAATAACCTCTTAACTTCCTTGCCTTAAGAAAATTTTCAAACAAAACTTCACTCAACACTTTTATATGCAAGAATATTCTACCTGGCTGGATAACAGTAGAGTGATGAGGGGAAGGGAAAGAAGGTACAAAGATGAAAATATGGGGTCTCTGCTACCTAAGGAGCTTACCATCCAATGTGGGAGGTAGATATGTACACAAATAATAGAAAATGTTCACTGACTGAGGTATTAGGGAGGGGTGATGAGGGTTACAGGTGGGGGTCAAAGGTGCGAGGGCGTGTCAGGTCTGAAAGGAAACAGCGTCAAAGTTTCAAATTGGAACACTGGTGTCATGCTGAAGATTTCAAAGTACACTCCATTATCCTACATGCGTATTCCCACTTATGTGCAAAGAGGTACATGCAGAGATGCTAAATACTGTTATCCGGGTTGTATTCTGCTCTGCAAGCCATGCCCCTATGGTGCTATATCCTCCCAGAGAGGGCATTTTTTTTTAATCCACACAAAGGCAATACATGTGCTAGCTGTGGCCCTTAATACATGGATATTTATTGTCTCCTGTCTTTCTCTCTACCAGCAATGCTACCATCTCCACGTCCGTCAATAAAGCACTAGTTAAATGGTACGTCCATACAGTGGAATATCTTCGTACATCCATGCAATGAAATATCTTGCAGGCATTAAAAAAAAACAAACAAACAGGCACTGTAGTTTAATTCTATTGTGGCAATCAGTTTTTTGGTATTGATAGTACACTACAGTTATGGAAGATATCATTAGTGGGGGAAGCTGGGTGATAGGTACATGGGAATCTCTCAGTACTATTTTTGTAACATCTTGTGAATCTATAATTATTTCAAAATAAAAAGTTAAAGGAAAAAAGAGAAGAACGAGGCATTTCTAGGTGTGCCGATACAGAAGTATGTCCAAGATGGACTCTTACCTGCAAAAAGGGTAGAGAAAAGCATGTATAGTATGCTCCTCTTTGTGCAAAACAAAAGAGTACGTATATGCGCATAGATGCTAGTACATACATCGGCTATCTCTGTAAAGATATAGGAGAAACTGGTGGCAGCAGTGATTGCCTCAGGGGAAGGGAACTGCATAGCGGGGAGTCAGGGGCAGGGTGGGGGGGGGGCTCCATCTCATTGTCCCCTTGCGATGTGTGAACTTCATACCGTGTGCACATACTACTTCTTCCAAAAAAGTTCATCCCTAGGGAACACAGTTTTCCAACCAAAAGGTTTTAAAGTATCCCTTCTATCTGATGTATTACTCTTCACCCAGTTTAGAAGGCCCAGGGATTGGGGACTGGGATTTAGGGATAGGTTCTTCCACTGATCCAGCATTCTGGGTTCTCCTGCCGGACAGTGAGTTAACTACTCAAGGGCAAGGGGCCATAGCATTAGCTGTACCTGGCACACAGTCTGACATATTTAGGGACACAGACCATCTTGAATTGATTTGACCTATTATCCCATCCCATTTGACCTACTCCTAAAACCCCAGACCTAGAAGGATTCTTTACCATTGATTCTGCCCCTGGCATGATGTTTAAAAAAATTAACTTCTCATTAGCATGAGTCATTCCAAGGTCAACGACTGTCTATCTCCAGACACCAATGCTCAAAAAGATGCAGGCTTATTCTAGTAAAGGCAAGACTTTTCGTGGGAATATGGGTGATTTGTAAATTTCCTTTTGGTTTTCACATCTGTGTGTCTGTGAACCAGATGACTCCCCAGTCAGCTAAAATCTTCCATCCACGCTCATCACTCCCTAACTTCTATAGGCTTTATTCGTCCTTCCATAGGACGTTTACTCATTTGTATTACAGTTATCTCAGCGCATAACTTAGCTCTTTGACTAGAGTATAAACTTCTTTTTAAGATTTTATTTATTTAATTGAGAGAGAGCGCATGCATGCGAGCAAGCAGGGGGAGGAGCAGAGGGGGAGGCAGAGGGACAAGCAGACTCTGGGCTGAGTGCATGAGCATGAAGCTAGACCCGGGGAGTGATCTCACAACGCTGAGATCATGACCTGATCTGAAATCAAGAGTCCAAGAGTTGGATGCTAACTGACTGAGCCACCCAGATGGCCCTAGAGTATAAACTTCTTAAGGGCAGGGAAGCCTTATCTATCTCATTATTCCCAAAGTAACTAATATCTAGGTCAATCATCTTTGGACAGTTCATTTAATTAAGACTTTCTAATTTAAAAATTAAATAACTTAAAAATCATTTAACTCATAACTGAACTAATTTCCTTAAAATAGTATAGTGGGATGGGGCGCCTGGGTGGCTCAGTCAGTTAAGAGTCTACCTTCGGCACAGGCCATGATCCCGGGGTCCTGGGATCGAGCCCCGCATCAGGCTCCCTGCTCAGAGGGGGGAGTCTGCTTCTCCCTCTCTCTCTGCTGCTCCCCCTGCTTGTGCTCTGTCAAATAAATAAATAAAATCTTTTAAAAAAAATAGTATAATGGGTTTGTTGTGAGGGCAAATAAAAGACTCTTAGAAGTATATTACAGAAAGAAATTATGCTGTCATAACTAACAAGGCTCATCCCTTGAGGATGTTGATCTGAACTCGTGGAGGTCAAACCAGCACCTTCTTTATCTGTACACTGGAACCTCATCCTCTCGCTTCCTCAACCAGCTACAGTTTGCTGCTAAGCTGAAACATTACTACAAAATTGCTAAGCTACTCTCTCTTTAAACTTGGTAAACAAATGCTAAAGAAGGAGACTAAGATCCCTTGGGGGGAGAGAGGAGAAGATGGTAGTCCCTTCTGAGAGCACCGGTTCAAGAGCTTCCTACTTACAAGGAATCCTGCTTTGTCTGCTGGACATCCCTGATCCTGACAGCCAGCCCCCAGAAGCAGTGCAGTACTTGTTTCATGCTACTTGCAGCTGGTTCAAGATCCATTCAAAACTGTTCAGAGCTTTTAATCATTTTGTCTGCCACATTACTTCTTCCTCAAACAAACAGAACTGAAAGCAAGTCAAAATTAGAGCTAATTGTCCCCATAGAAACCAATCACCAATATTATAATGTAAGTTATAATGGCATTTATCATCTTGAACTGTTAGTCCATTTTACACTTCATTAGTGAGTTAGGTTATGTAATTTCCAAAAGTTTATGTTATACTAAAACTCTCTAATTCTTCTTTATTATTTTTAAAGTGAGCATTAATATAAAATTAAATATTACAACACTTCACAAATTGTCCTTAATAATGTCTTGATAAGGGCAAGAAACACATCTTATCTATCTTTGAATCTCCCACAATGCCTTGGTTGGTAAATTCTTCAGAAATATTGATTCGCGTTAACTTTTTCAAGGATGCACTTAATCTGCACATTGACAGATGACTCATTTCTAAAATTCAGAAATTTCTATAAAAATAATTCAACATTTTTTTATTGATGTGCCATACTTATTTCAGAAAAGAACAAGTTTTTTCTACAGTCTCTTAAGACCTCCATCTGAGAGGTGCTTGGGTGACTCAATTGGTTAAGCATCTGCCTTCAACTCAGGTCATGATCCCAGAGTCCTGGGATCAAGGCCCAGGTTGGGGTCCCTGCTCCGTGGGGAATCTGCTTCTCCCTCTTCCTCTGCCCCTCCCCCTGCTCGTGCTCTCCCTCTATCTCTCTCAAATAAAAATAAATAAAAAATCTTAAAAAAAGACCTCCATTTGAGCTAAAAACAACTTTCCAGGCACCATCTTTGTGACAGATACTGCACATCAGACTGAAGGTCTCTTTGAATTAGTTCTGGAAGAGAGGCAAGCAAGCTCAAGGAGAGATTTTTAATTTGTCTTCAGTTCCTTGAGGGGTGTCATAAAATTCTTAACATATTAATTTTATTATCAAAAGATAAATATGTGCCATTAACCACTTTTAGGAAAGGGGAGGGCTATGTTATAAAGCCAGTGCTTGAGTATTACAACTCTTACAATGTTAGAAATCCTACCAAGAAGAAACAGGCAAGGCTTAAATTCTCTATGCTACAGTTTTCCCATCTTAAGAACTGGGTAAGGGCAAACGCTTAGTTCAGGAGATTGTTCTAAGAATTGATAATTATGAAGTGCTTTTAGTGTTTTATTAAGTTTATCTGGAAAGAGGCCAAAATATTCTATGTAGGCAATATAGTTCAACCTGTTTACAACATATGAGAAACAACTTTCAAATAAAACTTAACTTTGAAAATAATTAATCTATAATCTCACTCCCAGAATCTAACCTGCATGCCATCACAATGAGAGTTCTAAAGCTAACTACCAATTCTTTATTCTAGTTTGAGTCATTTTCTTAATGGCCACCTTGGGAGTTATAATTAACATCTAACTTTCAAAAATCTAGTTCAGATTAATAGCAACCAATGTCAATAGTTTACAAAATCTCTCTTCCACTATAGCTCTGTTCCCAACCCTGCTCCTTTAAACTACTGTCATTCAAATGACCTCTTTGTACATGATAAACCCATCAACAGTTTTATAATTATTGCTTCACTCAACTGTCTTGTAAATGGGATAGGAGAACAAACATTACAAACAAGGATACCTTTACACTGTCTTTTGTATTTATCTGTGTAGTCACCTTTACCAGTGCTCTTTATTTCTTTGTGTACATTCAAGTTACTATGTAGTGTCCTTTCATTTCAGCCTGAAGGACTCCGTTTAGTATTTCTTATAGAGCAGATCTGCAGCAACAAATTCTCTCAGTTTTTGTTTATCTGGAAATGTCCTAATTTTTCCTTCATTTATGAGAACGGTCTTGCTAGATATAGGATTCTTGACAATCCATTTATTTCAGCCCTTTGAATATTTCATCCCACCACCCTTCTAGCCTCCATGGTTTCTGATGAGAAATCAGCTGTTAATCTTATTCAGAATCCCTTGTCTGTGATGAGTCCCTTCACTCTTGAAGCATTCAAGATTCTCTTTGTTTTCATCTTTCAACAACTTGACTATCATGTGTCTAGGTGTGAATCCTTCTGAGTTTATCCTACTTTCAGTTGAGCTCCTTGGATGTTGCAGATCAATGTTGTTTTGTTTTTAACAAATTTGGGATGTGTTCAGCCATTACTCCTACTATTCTGCTTCCCCACATTCTCCTCCTGGGACTCCTATTATATGTATATTGGTATACTTGATGGTGTCCCATAGGTCTCTTAGGGTCTGCTCATTTTTCTTCATTCTTTATGTTCCTCAGATAGTATCATCTCAATCTCTCTTCAAGTTTGCTGATTCTTAATTCTGCCACTCACATCTGCTGCTGAACCACTTTAGAAATTTTTCATTTCTACTGAAATTTTCAACTCCAGATTTTCCATTTGGTTCTTTTTAAAATAATTTCTATCTCTACTGATATTATTTGATGAGACAGTCATATACTTTCTTTTAATTCTTTAGACATGATTTCCTTTTAATATAATAGCTCATTTAAAGTTTTGACTAGTAAGCACAACATCTGGGTTTCCTCAGGGACAGTTTCTATTGACTGCTTATCTCTCTGTATATGTGTCATACTTTCCCGTGTCTTTGATTGTATTTTATTTCTTGTTGAAAAGTAAACATTTTAAATAATGTAACATAGCAAGTTTGGAAATCAGATCCCTTCCCAAGGTTTGTTCTTCTTGTTGGTTTTTTAGTGACTTTCTTGGACTGATTCTGTAAAGTCTGTATTTGGTGTCATGTATGGCCACGTGAAGTCTCTGCTCAGTTAGCTTAGAGGTCAACTAATGACTGGAAAGGGATTTTCTAAAATGTCTTGAACTGGTAGATCTTTCACCCTATGTCAAGAGACCCTGTGTGTGCGTGTTGGGGTATGCCTTCAATGCTCCAGCAGTTTACAGCTCTACCTTGGCCTTCATTTCCTTCTTCCATAGGTTCTCAAGGTCAGCCAGAAGTGAGCAAATAGGGGCTCCTCAAGTCTTTCTTGGGCCTACACACAGCCCTACACATATGTGTGGCCTTCTAGATACCCAGGAATATCTTAGCGCTTGCTAAAGCCCCCATCCCATCCCCAGATTCTCCTTTTAAGTTTTCTGGCCAGCCTCTGCTTTGCCCTCCTCTGGTATCAATAGCTCAGGCAGATGTAATGTTAAACAATTGCCCTCATTGATTGTTTTCAACAAGTACCCCTAGGATAATGCTTTTACACTGAGCAAGGATGAATCAGGTCAAATAGAGACAAGTTTGTGAATGGAGCCTTCCCAGGGAGCTGCCAGGCAGGTCAAATAGTGATGATTCTTGGCGATAGGGGTATTTGGGGAGCTTTACCCCTCCAGTGGCTACTGGTTTCCTTGTGGAACTGGATAAAGGGAGAAAGGATTAGGGCAAGTTAAAACACAACAAAGCTCACTGTTCTTATGGAAAATCATCTGGTTTTGTTGTTGTTGTTGTTTGAAAATCATCTGTCTTTAATGAGTAAATGCTCAGGTTGTTGGAAGTCTTTGGTTAATTTCCAGAATTCTGAAAAAGTTGGTTTTGAACATTTTTGCCAGTGTCCATGTTGCTTTTATACAGGACTAGATCTTCTAAGGTCCTTACTCTAATATTCTGGAAATCCCTTCTTTTCTTGAGTTTGAAAATCATTCTAAAAATTGTGTTTTCTAAAAAGACTGTAAACTTTAGCTCTTAAAAGTACCCAGAAAAATACGTGGGATCCTTGGGGATGTCTACACATAGATTGCTAGGTTAAAGTATTCCTGAACATCTACAAAATTAGAAGAGAAAAAATATGATCGGCCTAGATTTACACTCCATTTTACCTTTGGTAACTACAAGGAAATAAATGTGTTTTTTGATAACAGATGCAATAGAAGCATTTATTGTTATCAATATTTGGCTTCATTTCAAGTATTTTTTATTTTTTTTTATTATTTTTTTAAATATTTTATTTATTTATTTGACAGCAAGGGAGGGAACACAAGCAGGGAGAGTGGGAGAGGGAGAAGCAGGCTCCCCGCTGAGCAGGGAGCCCGATGCAGGGCTCAATCCCAGAACCCCGGGATCACTACTTGCGCCAAAGGCAGACATTTAACCACTGAGCCACCCAGGCGCCCCTCAAGTATTTTTTAAATGTTACTTCTTTTTTTTTTTTTTTTAAAGATTTTATTTATTTGAGAGAGAGAGAATGAGAGAGAGTGAGCACATGAGAGGGGGGAGGGTCAGAGGGAGAAGCAGACTCCCCGCCGAGCAGGGAGCCTGATGCGGGACTCGATCCCGGGACTCCAGGATCATGACCTGAGCCGAAGGCAGTCGCTTAACCAACTGAGCCACCCAGGCGCCCCTAAATGTTACTTCTTTTGAAAGATTCACATTATGTTAGTTTTAAATAAAAGAACATGAGAGACTATGACTTATCCAAGTCATGGTGGGACTGAAAGCACAGCATCTAGTTCAATGCCTAGAGTCCTAACAGATGAAAGGTTACTAAGAAAAGGTCTCAGTGTATTTCTTAGAAATGGGGTAGATGGTGAGTATAAGCTCTAAATCTTGAATTATATAAAGAATCATAAACATTTTAAAAACTCATTTTAATAAGACATTTACTATTTTACCCATACAACTGATGATTCATTATAATGTTGCCAAACCGGATTGTAAGTTATGAAAAAGTTTGACCACAATGATAGCATTATCCTAATACTAAATTGGGAGATGTCAAACATATTATAAGTGGTTCTTCATTTGGATAGTTCCAGGGGTCCTGAATGAATTTAGCTGCAGGTATGATATGAAAACAACCTTCTCATGTGTGTGTGTGTGTGTGTGTGTGCGCGCGCGCGCGCGCGCGCGTGTGTGTTTGAGAAGGGGAAGGTGAAGTGGGGAGAAGAATGAGTACAAACACATAATACTTTCAAAATAACTGACCTGCCCCTCTTAGAGTAGCACCTGGAATTGTACACAAAACTTTGAGTGTAGGGATCATGATGCAGGGCACAGAGTCATGTTGCAAGAAGAAAAATGTTGAGAATCACTCACTAAATGTTTAAAACACTATAAGAGGGATTACAAAGCAGGGCGCCTGGGTGGCTCAGTCGGCTGAGCATCCAACTCTTGATTTCAGCTCAGGTCATGATCTCAGGGTCCTGGGATCAAGCCCCGTGTGGGGCTCCACACTCAACGTGCAGTCTGCTTGTCCCTTTCCCTCCCCCTGCTTATTCTCTCTCTCAAATAAATAAAATCTTTTTTAAAAAAAGTGATTACAAAGCCATTAAAATCTTGTCTGAGAAAACCAATTTAAATTGAACAGATCCTTAATATAGAGGAAATCACTCATTCAAATCAACAGTAGTCTCAGTGATACTTATGAAGCCATCATTCAGAGTTTCACTGTCCTATTCCATACATACTTTTTAAAACCAGCATGAGCATACAAAAAAGGTATATAACATGGTAGGTTTTCACTACTATATGTCTTTAGAATTCATGGACTTAAAATCTGCAATTTCAGGAATTTATGAGCAACCATTAAAGTCCTTGATTAAATAATTTTTCATTTTGCTGAGACAGTAATTTGAAGAATCTGAACCTTGTATACTTTAAGGCTAAAATGTATGAATAAGTTGCTAAATTAGTAAGTCTAACCTGCTTTCCAACTATGCTTGGATGTTTTCTTTGCATTGTAAACTATGCAATAACTCAGGAAGTGAACAAAAAATTGTTTTTTTAAATGGCCCCCCCAAATAAAGCACATTTCTACAGCTGGTGATTAATATAAGGAAATGGTTTAAGAGTCATAAAGCTGTGTTGGTTCTTAGCCAGAAGATATTAATTTTGGATAAGTTAAAGACTAATGTGTTGAATTCAGCTTTGACTCAGAACTATGACATAAACAAGTCTGCCATAAAACATTTTATGAGGAAAATTACATGCTAAAATATTATTTGTGCTTTCGGGATAACTTAAAATCCCTTGGGTCAGGCTTCTTCAAATCTGTTTTCCTTCATCTAAATTATATTAATGCGAGAACAGACACATCAAGAATTTCCATAAAAACAAATAAAGGTATTCCTTTTTTTTTTCACCAAATGTAGGATATTCACTGTGTTTTGCTGACCCTCTAAAATCCATTCTTAGGCAGTAGACTGTAGACAGTAGAATTCCTGACTGTAGAAATATTAGGAAAGAAGCACTTATCTAAACATATGGGAACCTATAGTTTAAAATAAAACAGCAGGGGCACCTGGGTGGCTCAGTCAGTTAAGTGTCTGCCTTCGACTCAGGTCATGATCCCAGGATCCTGGGATCGAGCCCCACATCGGGCTTCCTGCTCAGCAGGGAGCCTGCTTCTCCCTCTCCCACTCCCCCAGCTTGTGCACTCTCTCTCTGTCAAATGAAGAAATAAAATCTTAAAAAAATAAACAAACAAAATAGCAGAAAATAAATAGTACCAAACAGCCTTCCAAGTATTCCAAGATTCTATATGAATGGAATCATAGAGGAAAAGATAAGCAGGTGATTAAAGCCTATGCCATACCTCGTTGAGAATCATAAACACACGTCCCTCCTGTGTATAGCTACATATAGCCAGGTGAGTCTCCAAATAGCAAACAATATCAAGTAAATCCATAAAGATCTTACAGTGTCAGTTATACATACAGACACAAAGATATCTACTTCCAGGTAAGGCACAGGAAGGAACACAATGGAACATCTCTCATTCTCTGCTTCAAAACCTCCCTAGAAAAACTTCCAGAAATCTTTGAGATCTAACACTGCCCTGAATTCAAAATCAGTCCAGTTAAACACACTCCTTTAGATATTCAAATCCGCTGTTTGAAAAAATTTCGAAGTCATAAATTTACAACCTCTGTCCTCATCGCTCCACACCCTCCAACCCAAATTGGAAGACTAGCAGAACCAGTAAACTTTCTAGATAATGCAAAGTGGTAAACGCTGCTAAAATTTAAGTGGTAGAAACTATTTAATGCAGTTGCTACAAAGTCTGCAGATATTTAAGACTGCTGCTCTCAAAAATGACAAAGCTCCAAAGACAAATTATGTTGAGGAAGGGGAAGAGAAGGATCTTCCTAGATTTATACTTCAATTTTGGAGTGGGAGAGATAAAGAGTCAAAAACACTAAATAAAGATAACAACAATTCTGAGAACAAGACAGCACCGGTGGCCGTGCTGGGCTGGTGCAAGTTCATTAAGTCAGTAAAGGGTTAATAAATGGTTATTATGGGATGGTGAATAATTATACTCTTCATGGAAATGAGAGAAAGCTTCAAGACTAAAATGCTCCTCTTCTGTAAAAACTGACCTGAATTTCTCTAGGCTGAACTGAAATAAACACGGCAAAGGTTCTGAGAGCAGCCAATGGAGACAGGAACCAGGACCCTTTGGACCCACACCCATTTTTTCACTTTAAAATAGGACTTGCTTGTTCTCTTGCCATAGCCAAAACGGAAAACCACTGACTTATTTTTTTCCTTGATTGTGCTCTACACTATGGAGGCCACTGCCCATGTAACAAGCCTATTGTTTGAAGCCTGTGAGAAGTGAAATTGGCATCTCAATAGTTCAACCCTGTATAAACAAACGCACCTCTCCTTCCCTTGATGAGAGTATTCACCTTTGCTAATAAAGATTTTAAGCATACTGAAAGTGATCATGGACCTTTGTGTGGTCTGTCCTAAGAACCACTGGATTCCATTTGGCCTCCTACCCTATTATGTGGCAGGGGTCCGTGATCACAGAGACAGGCCAAACTCCGTCTCTTCTTCAAAAGCTCGGACTCAAACATATGTCACTACCACTATTTTAACATCTGGTATTTCTTTACCTCACTGTAGTAACAGGTAATTCAAACTACAGATTATTCATGATTCAAGTCTATGACATGAGGGAGAGCTCGTTTACTTATAAAAAACCTAAACTGACTACACAGAGAACACTGCTAATGAGCACTGTGCCAGGCTGTTTTTTTACTTCCTGAGTACATTGGCACAACATTCATGGTTATGTGGCTAGACCCTGTCAGAGATCAATCTAACAGGAAATAATTTTCTTCTATTCTGAAACATATTCTGGGGGATAAAAGAAGAGAGTTGCTGAAATGAAATGAAATGAAATGAAATTTTACAGTGATCCCTAAAAAAGAAGTTTTGGGTTCTGAACATATGTCTTCATATAATTAAAGACAAATCATCAACAAAAAGACTAAGAATTTGCTCCTTCTTTTTCAAAGGGTAACTGTTGGTCAACACATAAAATAAAAAAAAAAATACGCTGGGGGCGCCTGGGTGGCTCAGTCGTTAAGCGTCTGCCTTCGGCTCGGGTCATGATCCCGGGGTCCTGGGATCGAGCCCCATATCGGGCTCCCTGCTCGGCGGGAGGCCTGCTTCTCTCTCTCCCACTTACCCTGCTTGTGTTCTCTCTCTGGCTGTCTCTCCCTGTCAAATAAATAAATAAAATCTTTAAAAAAAAAAAAAAATACGCTGTTTTATTGTAATCCTGGAAACCATTTTAAAATTTTGTTTCTAAATAATACTATGAAACCTTTACAGATTTTGCTTACATAGTCCGTGTCTTAGAGGTGTAGCATTCTTGAGTAGGGCATGTTAAGAACCCTGAGGAACATACCCCCTAGACTAATCGATGTTGAAGCTAATTTAATAAATAACATCATTCAATCATTAGTACACAATTCTCCTATAATTATTATAACTGCCAGTACCTACCTCATGTGAATTACTTTTATAACATCCAAGTAAAATTCCTTCATTAATTTAAGGAGGAAAAAAAGTGGTTTAAAGCCATTTAACTCTGTAATAATTAGGGTAGTTTACTTTTAAATTACATTATCTTTGTTGGTACTCAACTCTCTCAACTTCATGTCTGAGACACTGAAGTTTAGAAGAAAAAAAAGAACACAGAACATAGAAGGCACTCAGGCAGAGGGTGATGTAACCAGTGTTAATCTAACTGACTTATGCTGAATGTCTATTGATAAACGAAAGCACTCTGTCTACACAGCAGACTCCTGCTTGTGTTATTTCCCAGTCTCTTGTCCAGGCTTCATGACATTCATGCCATTAAAGGAGCTGCTGAGGCATAATTAGCTGGACAAAAGGAAAATTTTACCAAGAAAGAGGCAATTCACAGGCCATTAATGGCTTAAAATTGTCAACTGGCAGGCCTTCATTTCCCAATCCTTGAATTATAGCAACAGTCTCCTGACGGGGTCCCCTTTCTTGCTACGATCTCCCCGACTTTAATATACCTTTGATTAGTACCCACTGACTACTATATAATGCTCATTCTGACCGCTGTGCCTTTAAATTGTTTCCCTGTCTAGAATGCTTTATCCCTCTGTGAAAGGTCTACCCAGCCTGAATCCTACTTTGTGCATGGAGCCCTCCTGTATAATCCCAGCCCACATTAGTCTTTGTCCAAACTCTAACAGGCCTCATTGTCTCCATCATTTATTCAGCCATTAAATCATGTGACCTCATCATCTGTTTCATGAATCTTGTCTTCTCAGTATGACTGCAAGCTTTTTAAGGGCAGGAAGCATGGCTTACGCCTATTTTATAGAACCTCTCCCCCACAACCGCTATATTGCTTGCTGCACTGAAATGTTAGAATTTACAATATTAAGAGGAGTTCTAGCTGAGAATGGTACGTTTTGATGTAAGATACACTATCTTAAGATAATGCTAGCAAATATATCTTGAAGCTTAAACAAACACTCACTCAAAAATGTCTACAAGCAAAGGGATAATCATAGTGGGAATTCTTCTTTCTTCTCTAAAACTGTAAAGCCATCTCTAAATGGAAGAAGTTAGAAACTGCTCCGAAATCCAAAGTAATACGTCACAACTCAGTGATAATATTAAAAAATGTCTGTACCTCTCCTAATGATAACGAATCTCACACAGGTTGTATAGACAGTGAGGCAGATAAACAACTTTCAAGTCTTGACCATATCTATTATTTCACAGATTCCACTACCACACTTAGTATATGTGCTCCCAAAGTGAGTACTCCACTAACCACCTTTAGGTATAAGCTTTTCATTAAAGCAAATAAGAAGCAATTTCAAGAAGTGCTCAACTACAGTGGTTTACATATACACACACGGACTTAAAAGGCCTTACTTATAATAGCCCATTAGGCAAGGTGTCTTCCAATTTTCCGTCTCTCTAAAAAACACATTTCCTCAGAAACATCAGGTTCAACTGTCAAAACGAATGTTCTCTCTCTGCCTTTGCCCTTCCACCATTAAGAGTGGGTAAGCAAGGGCAAAGTTCCTACCTGTCAAAGACGTCTCCTTATATTATTATTAGCAAATTCATTAGAAAGCCCTAAAAGACAGAGAATAGGAATAACAACTTATAAGGAAAGCTAGAAAATCCAGTTCTTTTCAAATACAGGTAGGTGGTATTATTAAGTATACTAATAAAGTAAATGATAAATGCCACGTCAAATACTAACTGACACGCTACTAGTTTGAAACATTTTTTACTGGTTATTTCTTACTCAGATGCCTTTAATCTAGTTTACTCATAGTTTTCAATAAGTTTGGAAAAATAAATACTTGAAAGCCTAAATTAAACTTTCCCATAAATAAGCTCTGTGCTTATACATGTTTGTAAGACTAATTTTTAAAAGATTCCCAAAATTCTTATGAAACATTAGTTGCTCTGGTAGAGCCACTATCGTGCACCTTCAAAAACTAAGCTAAACATGGTGCTTATAGTTATCAGTATTGTACCGTACACTTAAAAATTTGGAAAGAGGGGCACTTGGGTGGCTCAGTCGGTTAACTGCCTGCCTCCTGATTTCAGCTCAGGTCATGATCTCGGGGTTGTGAGATCAAGCTCCATGCTGGGCTCCGTGCTGAGCGTGGAGCCAGCTTCAGATTCTCTCTCTCCCTCTCCCTCTGCCCCTCCACCCCTGCTCTCTCTAAAAAAAAAAAAAAAATATGGAAAGAGGGTAGGTCTCATGTTATGCGTTTTTTACCACTAAATAAATACATCAATCAATTAATTTTCTAAAAGCATCATACATCTGTATGATTAAAGAGAAACTGATTAACCAAAAATGACTGACACTCCAGTAATCTGAGAATGTAACTTGCAAATAAGATTGACCATAGCAGGCCCTGTTGAGACACACTGGAGAAAAGCTACAGAAGACACGATATGATCAATAGAATGCCCTCCTATTGACTGCATCCTGCAGTCAGAAATTACAGCGGGGTCTATCCTTTAATATTATCCGTTCCATAATCTCTCTTATGGAGAATGACTGTCAGCAAGCTCTATAAACAAAACTTCATCCATCTATTACCACCTCAATACAGACCTGAAAGTAAGACACATCTGAGTATCTGAGGATTTACAATTATGTTCACTGACAAGTCAAGAAACAAAGAAAGGATCATGATCAGAGAGTGGTTACATTTATCTGTTTGGGGTATACTTAAGCTACTTGTCCCATGGCCCCCAAACTTGCCCAGAGGCCTCATTCTCATTTCAACATGGTCTCTTGGAAGTACTCAGGGATGCATATGCAAGTCTTCTTGTATAGCTAAACTTTATGCTGTGCATCTGTTTCTGGTAGGAATATATATATATATATATATTTTTTAACAAGAGCGCCATAGCCGCTTGTTGTAAAGGAGGGACACCCAGGATTGTATAGCGTGAAATATGCCTGTTGGAGCAGCTCTACTCCAGACTGGGCACTCAAGTCTCCTTTTTCCGCCCTGAATTCAGGCTTTAGCTCACTTGACTACGGTTGTGTTTTTCTTCCTCCCTGGCTCCCACACGCCCTCTAGTCCTGCCTCCGGCTCTATGCGACTCTCTTTCTCCACAGAGCTAATGCTTTCACAGTGTGAAAGAGTGGCTTTCTGCAAAACAAGTTGCCAAACAGGGCAATGATTAGAGGAGTCTGTGGAGTAAAACACACCACAAACCACACATCACCTCATTAGTGTCAGAGAAATAGAAACGTATCATTCCCATTTGTTCTTGTGAGGGTTTTCTGAATTGACAAGAGGGTGGGGTAGATGGGCCCATGAACTGAACAAACAATTTTAACCACTGACTACCGGGCACCTCGTCCTGACATCAAAGAGCTATTCCACGAAATCAGTGGCCAGGCTGGCGGCAAGTTGTTGGTTTGTAGCGCCAAAGAAGTGTGCAAAGTTGTTTGTTTATTTGTCTTAATCATGGGAAACTTCATAAAATGCACTGAGGGCAATACTCTAACATGGAAAAAGGCCAGAAGACTTCATGAGGTTCTCCTTTACTGACTAAATCACCAACACCATCTTCCACTTACCAAATAACAATTTGCAAAGGATGTAAAAAATGCACCCATCATCTACACACTTACCTCACTGTTGTTCAAAATCAGGATACAAAAGGTATTTCCCTTGCTACAGTGAGGTATGTACTGAGGCCCAAGTCTCCCCAGCTATATAACTTACTTGTACCCCAAACCACCTAGGCCTGTACAGTCGCTAGGCTACACACGCAGTAACAATGTCACAGAGAAGCAGCACACCGGTGTGACTAGCACACAAGCATCTCTTTGAGGCCGTCACAGTGCTGTGGGACCTGGAGGCTGACAGCACAAAAACCAATTTTTCCATAGATTCCGTTCTAGGAGAATGACTCAAAGACCCACTAATGCCCGAAGCAAAGCAGAATTTGGTGTTAAGACCTTGCAGCAATCCAAAATCTCACCATAAGATATGTTACTAGAATTGCATGTCATATGCTTACAGAAAATATATGGAATGGCAAGGCAAGCTACACAGGCTGTTAAGTCAATCTCACTACTTTCCATTACTAGAGAGCTGGTCAGCATCTTCTGGCAGGATATTGCATAATACAGTCAACTGTGCTCTCCCAGCATTGCATGTGGCTTTGGGTCACAGTGTGGATTATCTGTAAAATGAAACAGGGGAAAGGCAAGAATCATCAAGACCATCACAGACCTTATTTAAAAAAACAAACAAAAACTAATATTAGTAGGCCTGGACTCAAGTAGAACTTTTCACATTTGCCCATCCACTGTAGATCACAATGATCACAAAGCAACATGGCTGATCTTGTCCACTGATAACATCTATCCTTCCTTGTCAGCAAAGCTGCAAAATGGATCCAGCTTGATTCCTTTACTTTCTAAGCCTGAGGATACAGGACCTAGAATCGAGTACCAGGCAGTACTTCCAGTCCTTCAGAAATTTCCTTTAATCCACATCTGAAACTAAAAATTCTTGAGATGGTTCCCCATGAGGCTGTATTTTGCTGAACGCTGTGCTAAGATACACACTAAGGAAATCTAAGAGTCACTGGCCGCTGTACAAATTGATGATATATAACATGTATAATATGTAAAGCTACATTAGGGAAACCCAACATACTGTCAGGTATTTTTACTAGCAATACAAAGCTGAAAACTACCACTGATCTCTACCCATCTGAGCATTCAAAGTCACAACTGGGGCAGGGGAGGCTGGAGAGATCCAGGAGACTGACCAAATCGTCACAATAGTTCTGTCGCTGCTCTGTGGTTCTGTTAATTGAAAAAGAAATGACGCTGGATAACTGCCGACACTTGAAAAACACATAATAAAAAATCTGATTTCGCCTGACCAACTAGTTTTTTCTTCCCATTCCTTCACCTCCCTGCTTTTTAGTGGCACCACAATCCTCCTGGTTCCTCGGGCTTGTAAACTCTGAATTAGGTTCAAAGCCTCTCCCCGCTTCACTTCCCCCAGCAACGGGAATTTGGTCGAATTTTTTTTTCTACAATGCCTCTTTACTTACATGCAGTCCCCTAATTTCAGGTCCTCGCCCAAAAGCTATCTGAGCTATCTTTATACTTGATGGGAATTCTATAAACCAACGTGTCTTCTCCTTTCTCTCAAATTAGATAGATACATTTGGGCATAGATGAAGAGGGGGAAGGGGAGGTTCTTACACTTGTGATCAAATTTCATAGCCATTCCAAATGAGCTGTTGAACAAACTTTTCCTGAGCACAAGAATAGCTAGGCACAGAGCCAAGAAAAGAAGAGGCAAGGATGGCAGCCAAGAAACAGGTGAGCTGCAAGCTTTCTACTCCTACACAAAAGCTGGCCCTGGAGTGCGAGTCCCTGCATCTGCTGATAACTTCTTCCATTTCTTGATTTTGCAACATTCCTATATTCATGAACTCTGCCCCTGGAGTGGCTCCCCTACTTTTCCAATGTCCGTTTTCCTAGCACCCTCGGAACCTCAAGCCTAGCTGGTCTCCTCTACCGTGAGACTCTTCTCCTTCCAAGTCATCTTAGGTCCTGGAGGACTCTTCTGCCAGTACTGTTCTCCTCATGTGAGAGACCATAATCAGATCCAGTATCTCTTATCCAGCCTTCCCAGAGGGTTCCCAAGACAAAAGGCTACTTGTAATTTCCTTGAAGTTTTCTGATCTTTGAGACCAGAGCAAGGGGGTGGTATGGAGAATGCTGGGCGTGCAAGTTGCTGGCTGAAGACAGCTGCTGAGAATCCCCAAGTGCTGTGATAAGGGGTGTGGTGGTGAGCAATGAGTTCAAGAACTGCCAGGAAGACTTCAAGATCTACTGGTCATACCAGACTCTTCACCAGTAATTTCTGCCCCTTTGCCATTTCAGAACTTGGCTCAAAAGTCATCCTCTTCCCAAAAGCCTTTTTCCTGACCACTCCTTTTTTCCACGGCATCACCATGCTGACGTACGATGTTTCCCATTTTTTAACTTCATCTACAATCACATATATAGTGCACTGTCAGCATTTCAAGCGACTCTGATGTTTGTTTCATACCTTGAACAAGACTGGAAGCTCTGTGAGGATAGAGCGACTTCTCTGGTTTCCAACCATGGAACTCAGCATAATGTATATGCTAAAAGAAATAACAGGTTTTTTTCCCCAGTGACATATAATTTCCACCCAGCTCCTCAAAACTAACATTTTTAAGGTTGAGCAAGTTTGAAAGTATGATACATTAAGAACTGCAGAAAATACACCCACACTGCATAGAAAAGATGCCACTTATCATTGGACCAAACATAAACTATGCTCCACCCAACCAACTGCACTATTACACTACACTTCTTCCTTCGGGCTCTTTTATTTCTACTACATAAGCTTGTGGCTCGTTTCTGCTCTTAGTAGCTCAAACTCTAAATAAGTTTACTGTTGGGGAATCTACTCTTCCCACCTACACAACCACTGGCTTCCCACACTGTCTCCAGTGTCCTGTAAGCAACTGCCCAATTACTGATCGTGGAAAGACAGCTTACACATTGAAGGTCCATTCTTGGCAGCCCCTGGCTTTTACTGCTGGTCCTCACTTAGCTTAATTGATTCAGAACAGTATCAAAAAGAGACATTATTACACAAGTTCAGGGGGAGAAAAAAAAAAAGACTATTGAAGAAAATTTAAATGTAAAAGCCATGGTCATTGTGCTGCTTTAAAACAGGCAAGCATGTGTGACATTGAGAGAACAGAATAACGCCTATTGAAATAGGGAACTTTGACTAATCTCATTGCACAAGTTTTAGCGTTTCACACATATACATTCTCAAAAAGTAAGACGGTCTATAAATGGGAAGCACAAAATCATAATCCTGTGCGGTAATACATTATAGTGTCTTAACACAAATACAATTTCAAAAAGTGAACGGTTTTCTAAAGACAACAATGTGAATGCTAGTATTTCTCTAAGAAACACATACCGAGGGGGAAAAAAAACTACTCATGCATATGGGCTAACAGAGCATTTTTCACTTTCTCAGTAGTGGTCTTTCTTCCCATTGGACTGAGAGATCCCAGCAAAGACTCCTTCTTCGTTGCCACCCACTAGCTGCGACCTGAATGCAGCACAAACACAATTCATAAGCAAGCAAAATTATGAGCTAGATTATCACTCCCTTTGGCCATATGGGGGAGAAGGTAAAATAAGCATTGAGTTTTTCTTTTTAACTAAATATACCTTGTCCTACATACACCTTTATGCATGGATATAAAAATAATTTTGTAATTTATATTTCTACATCCTCCCATTTCAGTCACTGGCTGTTTTTACAGCATAAATGACAACTGGGGGCGTGCCTTCTTTCTTTTCTCTCAGTAAGAGAGGACACCAGACTGCCTTCCAATGGAAATCAACATTGTTGAAAAACAACCCATATAATACCTTCAAAGATGCTCAACAATTTTCCAGACAATACATGTCGTTGTTTTGTTTTTTTGTGTGTGTGAAGAAAAACTATACATTATGGCCATTATGCTAGCATGGATGAGGAAATCTGTAGTGGCCTAGTAGCATCATCTGTGATAGACAGATAAACCTTCCAGCTATTCTGCTCAGTCTTCATTAAAAAAAAAAAAAAGACATAATAGAAATATGTGTTTAAAATGCTGTATTAATATCACTTTGACCTGAGCTGCATTATCAAATCACCTTTTTAACGAACATGTCATAGGAGTGTTACTATTCTGGTGAAACAAAGTGCTTGCTTCACCTTTCTAAAACAACCCAATTCTTCCCAAGCACACTGGGAAACAGTAATTTGACTACTGTGACAAGACAAGAAAGAGTTAACCGTTCAAACACCTGATCAGAATCTCTCAAGAACTGCATATCCAGGAGTGGATTTTTTTAAATTATATTTTATTTACTGCGATGGAAAACTGTATTATTGATGTTAACAGTAAAGTATCTTTTATGTGCCATGGTCTATACAAAATGTAGTAGTGCATTAACTTCAAAGGTGGTAAGAAGATTAAAACAAATAGTTCATGGGACGTGACATGCAACACAGCATTAAAAATATAAGACTGAACAATCCCAGTGCCTTGGCAGGATCCTTTTATATTTCTTTGTTAATGAGGGAAATTCTTAAAATCCAATCCAGCAAGCGTAAGTGTAAGGAAAAGCTTTTAAAATCTTATCACAACGTGTTATTTAGTGAGCTAATCATCAAAGCATTTTTTACGGCAACAGAAGGGGGCTTTACTCATCAAAATCAATACAACTCACTTTAAGAGATCATATTTATGCGTTTTTAACTCCTAAAAGGTGCCCTTCGTGTTTAACATTTCTGGAAAAAAAAAAAAAAAAGACCTAAAATCATATCACTGGTTTCCAACAGCCACCCCTCCCCCCACCTCAGACTGAAACCATCCCAAGAACCTGGGACTCTTACTAGGATCTTGGCAGCATTCAATCTCCCAGTTTGCTAAGTTAGAGAGAACATGACAAAGGCTGGTGACATGGAAACAGGAAGTTCTCTACTGGAAACTGGCAGGGAAAATTGCCATTCCCTTACAGTTGCTGCACTACGTTACTGAGGTCCTCACTTCTCTAACCCAGGGGGTCTCAACGTGTGGTCCTGGGAACTGTGGCAGCATCACCAGGGAGCTTGTTAGAAATGCAAATTCACGGCCCCACCCCAGACCGACTGAATCCAAAACTCTGGGAATGGGGCCCAGCAATTTGTGTTTTAACAAGCACTACAGGAGATTATGATGTACTCTAAAGTTGGAGAACCACTCCTCTTCAAACTTTAATGTGCGGAAGAATCACCTGGGGAGCTTGTTAAAATTCAGCCGGTCTGAGGGGTGACCTGAGAGCCTCCATTCCAGAGCAGCTCCCAGGTCAGGTCTTGTGCAGACCACACTGCAAGGGTTTTCCGAAACCCGTGGTTTACCGAAATGACCCAGGGTGTTTATGAAATACAGGTTCCCAGGCACCACCCCAGACCAAATTAATCTGAATCTCAGGCGAGAGGACTAGTCGAATACGGTACGACCAGTGGTTCTCTGCCTCAGCTGCACGTTCAAAATCACCTGAGGAGCTTTTAATAATCCTGATGTCCGGGCCCCATCCAAGACCAATTAAATCGGAATCTCTGGGCTTGTGACCCAGGTCTCCACATTTTTAATAATTCCCCAGTGGTTCGAATGTGCGGCCCAAGTGGAGAACGGCTGCTGTGGAGTCTAACTGGCTCCCACACCTGGCACAGTGGATCCCTTTATTGTAGCAAATGGTTTCCTATAATGTGGCTATCTGGGTTCCCACATATGAATCCAAGAGCTCTGGTTTTGAAGAGTAAAATGCACCTCAAGTCATTTTTAAAATCACATCTCAAACCTGATTTCTGTGGGCAAATGTGCCTGGAGAACCGAGACCGAGGATTTAGCAATGCAGTCCTCACTTTTAACACGAATGTCATGTGTCCTCCATTAAACAAGTTTTCACTGTCCTCCCAAGCTGTAGCTACTGCTACCTCTGTGCAATGAGGAAGATGCTCCAACAAACAGAAGCCAACAGTGAAGAAGAATTTGTAACCCTACAGCCTGTCCACATATTGGCATCCCCTCCTTGAACCTGAAACGGACAGAGGAAATTTCTAATAACCCTTCAGAATGGAAGGGTAACTGCTCAATCGACAACTTCTGAACCTATACAAGGCA
Organism: Phoca vitulina; assembly: GCF_004348235.1. Lineage (NCBI taxonomy): Eukaryota > Metazoa > Chordata > Mammalia > Carnivora > Phocidae > Phoca > Phoca vitulina. Next base: position 4,643,721 of record NW_022589772.1, on the reverse strand, counting down.
GATTTCACTAGTTACAGACATGTTGACAGAGAAGGTTCTGGGAAGGGATGAAAGCGGTGTGTTTTGACACAGGAGAATCTGATTTGTTGAAAGCATGTCTTCTGGGGTGTGTGTGGGGGGGGAAGCAGAGACAAGACCTGAAACACTGCTGCTCATGACATGATACTAGTAACTCAGGGTCTGGGAAAAAAAGAAATATGTCTATTTACAGCTTATGCCCCCCAGCACAAAGCCGCTAATAAGTACATGATGCTATTAAATATGTGATATGTAAAACAGAAAATGTGTGGTGGTTACTGTCAAGTTATTTGACTCCCATAATCAAACACTGCTTTTAAGACATTTTCTTGAATTTTCCACAGCACACCTCAAAAATGACTTTAAGATAAATGAAGATAAGATGCAGTCCTCTTTCCACTTAAGCAAACTTTCGTTCTCCCCTTGGTCACGTTCAGTGTCTCTTCTAAGTTAGTTGTTTTGTTGAACACACGACACATTCAAGGCCTGCTAAATGATAATGGTTATTATTCTTCCACCATCGTTTCGACATATCCCCAGCGGTCAAAAGTGTGCCTTATTTGGTCTGTTTAGTTCCATGAAAAAGAAATCCAGTGGATGGGGTATTCGAAGACAAGCAATACCTAAACACATGTGCAAAGTAGCCACTGTTAAGATGACATTTTCAAAAAGCATTTTTTGTATGAACTGGTCAAGCTCACTTTCCTTTTAAACTTCTTGTTACAGTCATTCAGTTAACCCAAACTCACTTTAAAATGTGTGAAAATAGCACCTCCTGAAAAGTGTGTTCTCATATGCTTTGGAGCAATGGAGCGTGAATAGTAAAACAGCCTTTGCCAAACTCATGTAACTGAACAGGAGTGAATTTTTGCAGTCCCATGACTTTGCAGAGCCAACCTATGTATCATCCCACGACTGGCTTTAATACATCATAGACATCCAAGAGAAGACAAAAAAAGTCACAAATAAGTGACTCAAGCTAATAAATATTTCATAGATTTTTTTTTTTTTTTTACATGGCAGTCTCTTTTAAATGAATCTGACTTCTTAACCAAAAAACACATTGGCTAAGTAAAGGTGTGGGTTTAGGATTTAAGCTCCTAGAATTAAAACTATGAAATTTATAAAGGTATTTAATTTATTGGGCAAAGTGTCATTCTGGATGCTCTTTCATGCATTTTTTATGAATAAATGCCCAAAGATGAACCAAGTCTGAATGAAAATACACAGACCACAAAAGAGTGGCAAAAATACAAAATTAAATACATTTAAAGCATTAAAGCCAAAGAAAACAAACAATACAAATTTACAATTTCCAGGACACTTTATTGCAATTTCCACTTTACATATTAATATTTTTAGTCTAGGCAGAAGTGTTTATACTTATCCAGTAGTAGTCTAATCCCCTAATCTCACAAAATGAAAAGCAGTTTAAAAAGAACATCAATTCAGGTATTTATGATATGGGGACAAGGGGCACTTGTCTTAGCAAGGAAAAGGGCTGATGGTTTTCAGTATAAGTTTCACTGAAATTTTTCTCTATCATTTTTGTTGTTGTTGATGCAAAGTACTCATAATAAAAACAATCGCCCTCTGTGTCATTCTGCCCTTCCTTGGGCTTTACATTCTGTCTAGCATTTAACTCAAGTCCGTTTACACTCCGTTTACACATTAGGAAAAAAAAACCATATGCCCCATCTCCCACACATCCAAATGGACGGGGATTAGAATTAACCTGCTTTTAGCTGTAACAGTGCTATTTTAAACAATTTCAAGCACACACTTGAAGGGTAAAATAACTGAAAGTACAAGCCAAAAGAAAACATAAAAATTCCTACACATTTACTGTTGGATTGTTTAACTATTTCTCAAATCGTCGAGCCTAACACAGATTTCTTAAAAAGTGAAATTGACACAAAAGCGAATGCACGCTTCATGTACAAACTGACAGTGGTTCTATGGGGACAGCTCTTTTTGAATGAGCTATTACCCAGACGGTGGAATTAAAAAAAAAAAAAAAAAGGTCTCACTCTTCAAATGTGAGAGAGCTGGCGGTGCGCTTCACTAGAAACACATTTTAATGGGTATGTTCGGATAAAAATAGGTAGTAAGGGAAAATGTGTTTTTAAAAAAAACCACCTCCCTCCCCAGGACACAAGGAAACCCGAAGGAAAAGACGGGTAACCTCATAAGCTCCGGAGCTAAGTTCCGTCACTAGCAGAACAGAAGTTGGATAGTTGCTATTTTTCACCCTGCCGTGGGATAGTAACTCTCCCTGTGCAAGGTACGCGGGGCGGGAATACTGGCGGGGCTTTCACGTGTGGTAAATGGAAACCAAAGTGAGGAGAGGTCAACACCTTGAGTAATCCAGATCCCCAAAACCAGGGCGGTGGGGACGCGGGGTGGCGAAGGAGAGAAGGGAAGGGTCAAAACTCCTCGAAGTTATGGCAAAGAGAAAGCGAGCACCTTTGGGAAACTGTGAGCCACCTCTTGCAGCAGCACCCTGTTCCAAGTGTGGGGTGCCTGCCTCGGAGGGCAGAAAGCGCGGGGTGTCCTTACTTAGGTCGAGTGGCTCCGGGGACCCGGGCAGAGAGAGGGGCAGGGGCAGCCGCCGGCGGGGAGGCGGACTCATACTTTGCTTCAACTCTGAGCCCCATCCCGAGCGCAAGAGAGAGAGAGCGGCGGAGGGCACGGTACTCACTAGGGCTCGTTGGTGAACCGGGGGGGTCCGGGGCTGCTGGTATCCGTACAGGTGACAGTAGAGCACATCGAAGCAAAAGCAGCACATCTCCGCTGACACCACCATCTTCCGGGAGCCGGGCGATGAGGACGAGGCGGCGGACGACAAGGAGGGCGAGGAAGAGGTGGCGGCGGCCGGGGTAGAAAGTAGGGTCCCCACTCCGCAGCTCGGAGGTGGCGACAGGGAAATCCCCCCGCCGCCGCCGCCGCAGCCCTGGGGGGGGAGAGAGGGTACAGCCGCTGCCGCTACCTCCTCCGGCTAGACCTCCCAGCCCGTTGAGCCGCGTGCCGGCGCCTCCTAGTCCCAGCTCCCCAGCTCGGCACTGGCTCTCTCCGCTGCAGTGGGAGGAGGAGGAGGCGCCACCACCGCCACCCGAGCCAGAGGGGGGCGAACTGGACAGTTTCTGCTTCTTCACCCCGCAGCAACCCGCCGCCATCTTGGAACAGTCTCCCCCACGCAGCGCTTCCGACCCATAAGTGAGGCGAGCTGGCGGCGGGGGCGAGCACGCTGCGGCCCCGGCCGCCGGGGGCGCGCCAGGGGCTCGCAGGGCGCGCGCGCGCGCCGCTTCCCGGCCGGCCGCCCGGCCACGCGGCTGCCCCGCGCGCGCCCTCGGCCTGGCGCGCGCCCCGCGCTTTCGCCGCTCGGCCCCTCGCGCCTGTCCCGCGGGACTCGCGCCTCCTCCGAGCCGCAGCCTCGAGCCCTGTGGCCCTCAGAGGATGGATGAAAGACGGGAAGCCCACTAGAAAGGAAGGAGAAGGAAACGAGAACGCGAAAGTGGAGAGTAGGAGCAAAGGAAGGAGGTGGGCACGCCCAGGGAGGAAGAAGGGAAAGGAAAACTAGTTGGGGGGGGGCGGGGGAGAAAGAAGAAAGTCCGAAGTTAAGTATCCGAGTCCCAAAGCACAGCTCGATGACCGGCACTGCACATAGTGTTAGTGACACTTGAGCCGAGTTACGTGAAACCTGAGCCACCGGCCTCAAATACGCTGGTTTCCTAACTACCGGAGCTGAGCAAGCAGGTGCTTGGAGCTCCATACCTGAGACCGCCCCTATAAAGTATGTACAAAGCAGTCGGGGAAATGGCCACACTGCGGTTGCTCTAGTACCCACCTAAGCACGCACCCGGGGTTTTCCAAGATCATGGTAAAGAGGAATACTCTTTCCTTATTGACAAATGTTCAAGCTTGGTTGAATCTGTATACCCCTCCCTTGTTCCCCCAACTTTCCCTCTCTCCCAGCCCCGTGCAAACGTTTTCAAAAGCAAAAAAAGAAATTCCTAACCAACACCTCCCCAGTTCAAAGATGTTGTTTGTGCTCTGGAACTTGCTGCGGTAGGTTATTGTTCTGTTTGTTTGGGGTGTTTTTTTGTTTTTTTTGTTTTTGGCTTGGGAGCAAAGCAATTAGAAAAATATCTGTAGTCAGCACAGATCTTACAGGTAAATAGGGCAGGTAGTGCACTTAGTCACAAGTTGAAAGGTTTTGTTCTGGTATATAATTAGATAGTTCTTAGTATTCATTTAAAAAATTTCTCAATCAAAGGATGCTTGAATGAATGAGGAGGCGTGTGATTGAGTCAGCCCCATTCTGGGCACCTAAGACAAATCAAGTGCTAACATTCATAGAAATTAGCCTGATAGAAACAGAAAGTGTGAGTTATTTGCGTTGTGTCTACACCATACCATAACATCTAGACAAAGGCAGGTGTCTGTAGATTTGGAGACATCAGAGGATTGATTGATTTTGTCACCTTTGAGCTAAATGTGTGGGATCTTGCAAATAGCTGAGGGCTGTTCATTCCACTCAGGAGGAAAAAAAGTTTATTCATGCAATAAATATTGAGCCTCTGCACCATCCTATGTGCACGACACTGTACTTATGTCGAAATCCAGGAGGTATGCTTCCCACTCTCAAAGAGTTTATGAATTAAGTCAGATCCGCGTACACAATCCAATAAATAACTATTATTTATCGAGCACTTTTCAGGTGCTGACTACTATGCCTTGCCTTACCCCACCACCCTTCAAAATAATACATTACCTCATTTGATCTTCAGAGTAACCCTTTGAGGTTGCTCATTTACAGATGAGGAAATTGAACCTCAGAAGTAACTTGCTCAACATCACACACCTAGAAAGTTATCGAGCAAGGATTTAAATGGCTGATTTCAAAAACCACACCATTGTGCCATACTGCCCCTCAATACCACTATGTGATAGCAAGGTTAGCGATGGATAGAAGATGGGGACATTAAAACTACAGTGGGTGGGATGGAGGTTAAACAAAAATAAGAACTTTATTGTTATGGAAAGATTGAGAAACACGAAATGTTACGAAGGAAAGATGAAAAACCTCCTTAAAATGAGATTTTACGAAGTAGATCAGCTGTCGAGAATGGCTCCATGCAGCCTAACGACAAAAGAGAGGGGTTAACTGGTTTGTGGTACATGATCTCATCTTCTCAAACCTCATCATCTCTGTTAGAACTATCCTCCTGTTTGAGGCAAATAACAATCCATTGTCCACTACTAGTGGAGTTTTAAAAAAAGCATTAATTTTTTGGGTTTATGTGGTAGAAGAGAAAACAGATTTTTTTTTTTAAATGTTACACAACAACCGGTACACTGTTAGGGTGTTTTGTTTTGTTTGTACTTTATCCTTAACTATCAGAGCTTACCTTTTAATTTGTTTGCAACTGGGTCAAATACAATAGCAGACAATAGGTACTGATTTACTCACCACTCCACTAAGAAGTGAACACTTCTGGAGTAGAAAACCAGTGCCATTCAATGATATCGCACAACAGTTGAGCAAAGGAAGCAAAGTAGGATACCATGGATGGCTGCTTCTACTCGGGGAATTTAGGAAAGCAGAACGTAATCTCCCAATTTAGAATTTGGCCAGTAGACAAGAGTCTAACGCCCCTACTCTCGTGAAAATAGCAAGGAATCTTTAATAAGCACCATAATCATGTCCTTATTTCTGCACCTCATCTAAAAGACACAGCACTATCATGGCTATCGTACCAGGCTAAGGGACTGATGCAATGGGAAACCCTGAGACAAGGACATCCCAGCTGAATTACAAAAATAGCTTTTCCCCCAAGGATTTTAAATGCCAATTTCAAGCCTCACAAGCATAAAGAAAATAGACAAACCCAAACATGATCGTTGCAGAAAACACACCATTACCTGACCACTAGGAGTTACGATCTCAAGCACTTTGTTGTATTGGCTGGCTCAAAGTGGAAAAAAAAAAAAAAAAAACAAAACAGAAACCACTAACCTTTTCCTCTGTGTTAACTTCTCCTGAGCCTGGCTCATCTCCCATACTAACCTTGAGCCTCAACATGCTTTGCAAATCCCCTGGCAAGTAGTGGAGTGGTGGTAATGCCTCCTTTTAGCCTTTGAGGAAATGCCTCTCCTGGCCTCGTTTTCTTGCAAAGTCACCGGTGTAGAAATAAACTTATTTCATTCAAACATAAGTGAAATCTACAGATCAAATTCTGTGAAAATGGGTTTTCGGTTGCTTTCTTGTTTGTTTGTTTGTTTTACATCTCAGCAAAGTGTACACTAGATGGGAAAACTGACCTTGCTCAGGATTCTCTTGACTTTAAGTGTAAAGGTCAAAGTGTGATAGAGCACATGTGTTTCTACCGCCGCTGACACTGGAGTGAAGTGATAATACCCTCCAGAGGAAACGTTCAGGTGTCTTCTGCTTTTTGTAACCAACTGTCAAGCTGGGAGGTAAAGATTCCATGTCCCTTTTAAATAAAAAAATAAAAAATAAATAGGCCATCCCTCTCTCTGTCAACAAAGCACATTCAAACTATAAGCATTTCTGCTTCTTCATCTGCCTCTGAATGGCTATTAACTAACTCTTGTCAAATGTTTTGTTATACAACTGTGAAAAACTGCCTGAACAAAGGTTATGCACATTATTCGCTCTGTGGTTAAACTCGAAATTGAATTTAACCCAATAGTTACTGATTATTTTATCATTACCTCAATGTGGCCACAGGTTTACAAATATAGTTATTTTTTTTTAATTTCAGGAAAAAAGAGAATTATTATAATTTGATCAGGTAGCGAAAACTTATTAACGTGGCAAAATTATTTTCTTAGGTTTCTGGGGCTGTGGGTGGGACGAAGAATGTGCACATAGTTCAGTGAAAAAAAAAAAACTTCCATTTATGACCAAACAAGTGTTATTTTTATCCTCTGTCATCAAACTTTCTCAACTGTCATCCTTGAACAACTGCAAAATGTAATATTATTAGCTACCACTTTGATCTAACCTTGTACACACATAACACATGGTTGTAGTAGTGGAGGTGGTGATTAGGTCCCTTTTATAGTGGAATGAATATGCAAATAAATACCGGGATTCTTTACCTACTTTTCAATTCAGATTGATGACCCACATTTTGTTTTCTTCATGACAAAACAGATCTTCCCTCGTGGGTCCTTTCTTTATCTCATGAACAACACCTTAATGAGCCAAAGGACCAGGATCTACTTTGGACTGTTTTCTTTTTTTTTTTAATTAAAGATTTTATTTATTTATTTGACACACAGAGAGAGAGAGACAGTTAGAGAGGGAACACAAGCAGGGGGAGTGGGAGAGGGAGAAGCAGGCTCCTGGCCGAGCAGGGAGCCCGATGCGGGGCTCGATCCCAGGACCCTGGGATCATGACCTGAGCCGAAGGCAGACGCTTAATGACTGAGCCACCCAGGTGCCCCTGGACTGTTTTCTACTTGTTTCATTTATATCTTCTACAGTCAACTGGAGTGCAGGCTAATTGAATGTTGTTTTGCTTGCTATTTCCTTGAGACAAAGTTATACAAACTCCTTAATGAGATTTAGATATGCTAATATCTACACCAAATGTAGAAGAATTAACAAAACTCATTAGTTGTAGCTTGGAAAGGGAAGCTTTTTCGGGAGGAGATGATCAAAAAGAGTATTAATTTGGGCAGTGAGAGGGGTCATGTGCAAGTAAAACGAAGGTGTCTTCTGCAGTTTGGCTACTCTTTGCTTAACTCTTTTTCTCTTTTCTCTCTTCCTTAAAGACTTCATCTCTTCTCTAGGCATATAATGGGGCATAAAAATGTATATACCACAACTGTGCCCCACCTCTATATTTAATTATAGACATATAGTTATTTTTCTATAACTGCTATCCTCATGTTCTGGAACACCTATTCCAGTTCCCTGGCAGCACAGTTATGGACAGGTGAGGAGTAACGTTGTCAATTAAAATATAAAAAATAAGTTCTGAATTAGAAGTCCCTTCTGGGTAAATATTCAATTTAAAGTTAAAACTCACTCATGGCAGTGAAGAGGGGGCAGATCGGAGTTCTATAACCTTGGCTGGATCCTGGCTGAAGTGTAGCTCATTGTGCCCCACTCTATCCATGGCTTAAATGTCCATAGTTTACAGTTTATTCACTCAGCATGGGCAATGCACAGTGATTGTATCAGATACTCAGCCATCTCTTCTTATTTACTTACTGGAACAATTTCACCATCTCCCAGAAAACCTCATACCCATTAGCAGTCACTTTCCGTTTCCTCCCACTCCCCCTAGCCCCTGGAAACCAATAGTTTACTTTCTGTTCTTATAGATTTGCCTGTTCTGGACATTTAATATAAATGGGACCCTACGATATCTGTCCTTTTGTGGCTGCCTTATTTTACTTAGCATAATGTTTTCAAGGTTCCTCCTTGGCACAGCATCTATCAGTATGTCATTCTTCTTTATGGCTGAATAATATTCCACTATATGAGTATACTACATTTTGTTTATTCATTCATCGCTTGACATTTTAGTTGTTTCTACTTTTTGGTTATCATGAATACTGCTGCAGTGAACATTCGTCTACGAGTTTTTGTGTGGATGTGTGTTTTCATTTCATATATATATATATATATATATATATATATATATATATATATATCTAGTGCTGGGAGTACTAGGTTATGGTGACTCCACATTTAGCCTTTTGAGGAACTGCCAGACTGTTTCCAAACTGGCTGCACCATTTTAAAATCCCACCTGCAATGTATGAGGCTTCCAATTTGTCCACATCCTTGCCAAGACTAGTTATCTTTTTAAAAAACATATTATTGTAGCCATCCTAGTGGGTATGAAGTGGTATCTCAATATAGTCTCTTTTTAAAAGATTTTATTTTTAAGTAATCTCTACACCCAACGTTGGGTTCAAACTCATGACCCCGAGATCAAGAGTCACGTGCCCCACAGACTGAGCCAGCCAGGTGCCCCTCAGTGTCTCGATTTGCATTTCTCTAATGACTAACAATGTTGAACATCTTTTCATGTATTTATTGAGCATTTGTGTATCTTTTTTGGAAAAACATTTTTTAAAATCTTTTGCCCATTTTTAAATTGAGTTATCTTATTATTGAGTTATAAGAATTCCTTTTATATTTTAGATGCCAATCCCTTATTGGACCTGTCATTTTCAAATATTTTCTTCCATTCTCTGGGTTGTCTTTTTCATTTTCTTAATGTTGTCCTTTGAAACAAAAAAAGTTTTTAATTTTGATGTAATCCAATTATCATTTTTTTCTCATACTTTTCATATTATATCTAAGAAACCATTACCAGATGGTCATGAAGATTTTCACCTGTTACCTTTTAAGAGTTCCACAGTTTTAGCTCATATATTTTGGTCCTTGATTCATCTTGAGTTAGCTTTTGTATATATTGTAAGGAAGGGGTCGAAATTTATTGTCTTACATGTGGATATCCAGTCATCCCAGCAACATTTGTTGAAAACACTCCTCCTTCCCTGTTGAAGGTCTTGGCACCCTTGTCAAAAATCAATAAAAAATCAATAAAAGGATTTATTTCTGGACCCTCAATTCTACTCTATTGATCTATATGTCTATCCTTGTGCCAATACTACACCATCTTGATTACTGTAAAGTATGATCCATCTAAATTTGTCCTTCTCCTTCAAGATGTTTTGGATGTTCTGGGACCCTTGTATCTCTATATTAATTTCAGGATCATATTGTCAATTTCTGAAAAGCTGCCAGCTGGGATTTTGATAAGGGTTACCTTGAATATAGAGAAATTTGAGGAATATCAACACCTTAACAATATTAAGGCTTCTAGTCCATGAACATAGGATTTCCTCCCATTTATTAGGTTCTTTTTTTTTTTTTTTTTAAGATTTTCTTTATTTATTTGAGAGAGAGAGTGAGAGAGAGAGAGAGCACAAGACGGGGGAGCGGGAGAGGGAGAAGCAGACTTCCTGCCGAGCAGGGAGCCCGATGCGGGACTCGATCCCGGGACTCCAGGATCATGACCTGAGCCGAAGGCAGTCGCTCGACCAACTGAACCACCCAGGCGCCCTATTAGGTTCTTATTTAATTTCTTTCAACAATATTTTATTGTTTTCAGAGTATAATTTTGCACTTTTTTTGGTTAAATTTTGTTAAATTTATTCCTAAGTATTTTATGCTTTTTGATGTTATGGTAGATGGAATTATTTTGTTAATTTCAGATTTGGATTATTCACTGTATAGAAACACCACTAATTTCTATATATATGCTGATTTTTATATATTGATCTTGTATCCTACAACCTAGCTGAACTAGTTTATTTTTCTTGGATTCCTTAAGATTTTCTATATACAAGATCATGTCATCTGCAAACAGATATTTTTACTTCTTCCTTTCTAATCTGGATGCTTTTTTCCCCCTTTTTCCTACTTAATGGCTTTGGCTAAAACCTCCAGTACAATGTTAAAAGGAGTTGGTAAGAGCAAACTTCCCTCTGTCTTGTTCCTGATCTTAGGAGGAAAGCTTTCAGTCTTTCACCATTAAGTATGATGTTAGCTGTGGGTTTTTATAGATACTCTTTGTTAGATTGAGGAAATTTCCTTCTCTTTCTAGTTTGTTGAGTGTCTTTTTATCCTGAGAGGTTAGATTTGGTCTAATGCTTTTCTGTGTCTAATGAAAAGATCATATGGTTTTTGTCCTTTATTCTGTTGATATGCTGTACTACATTAATTGATTTTTGAATGTTAAACCAACCCCCCAATACTGGGATGAATCCTGTTTGATCACAGTGTATAACCCTTTTTTATGTTGCTGGGTCAATTTGCTAGTATTTTGTTGAGGATTTTTGCATTTATATTCATAAGAAATATTGGTCTGAGTTTTACTGTGATGGCATTGTCTGGCTTTGGTATCAGGATAATACTGGCCTCATAGAATGAGCCAGGAAGTTTCTTTCTTCTTCTAATTTTTGGATGAGTTTGAGAGGAATTGGTATTAATTTGTTAAATTTGTTTTGTTTTATTGACTCAGTCTTATTACTTACTTTATGTCTATTAAGATTTTCAATTTCTTTTTAAGTCAGTTTTGGTAGGTTGTGTGTTTCTTGTAATTTGTCCATTTCATCTAGGCTTCTAATTTTTGAGATAAAATTGTTCATAATATTCTATTATAATCTTTTTTATTTCTATAAGGTCTGTATTGATGTCCCCTCTTTCATTTTTGATTTTTAGTAATTTGAATCTTCTCTCTTTTTTTCTTGGTCAGTCTAACAGAAAGTTTGTCAATTTTTCTGGTCTTTTCAAAGAGCCAACTTTTGTTTTGTTAATTTTCTCTATTTTTTTATTCTCCATTTCATTTGTCTCTGTTGTAATCTTTATTTTGTTTCTTATGTTTGCTTGGGTTTTATTTGCTCTTCTGTTCTAGTTTCTTAGAAAATATTCCATGTGCACTTGAGAAGAATTTGTCTTTTACTGTTGCTGGATGGAATGATCTGTATATGTCTGTTAGGTCCAGGTCTATAGTGCTATTCAAATACACTGTTTCCTTATTGATTCTCTGTCTGAATGATCTATCCATGGTTGAGAAAAGTGTATAAAGTCCCCAATTATTATTGTATTACTGTTTATTTCTCCTTCCAGCTCTATTAGTTTTTGCTTTATATATTTGGGTGCTCTGATGTTGAGTGCGTAAGTATTTACAATTGTTATATCTTCTTGATGGATTTACCCCTTTATCATGTGATATCCTTTGTGTCTCATTACCATTTTTAGTTTAAAGTCTTTTTAGTATGATATAAACATAACTAGCTCTGCTTTTTTTTTCTTTTGGTTACCATTTGCTTGAAATGACTTTTTCTATCCCTTCACTCCCAGTCAATGTGTGTCTTTAAGGCTAAAGTGAGTTTCTTGTAGGCAGCATATTGTTGGATCTTTTTTAAAAAATCCATTTGGCCATTCTATGTCTTTTGATTGGAGAATTTAATCCATATACATTTAATTATTGATAGGTAAGGACTTCCTACTGCCATTTTGTTAGTTGTTTTCTAGTTGTATTATAGATCCATTGTTCCTTATTTCATATCCTGCTGTCTTTTGTTCATGTTTGGATGTCTTTTCTGTTCTAGGTTCTTAAGGTTGAAGGTTAGGTTATTGATTTGAGATGTTCTTCTTTTTTAATAAAGGTCTTAAAGCTCTATAGTTCCTTCTAAGCACTGCTTTAGCTGTATTACATAAGTTTTGTTATGTTGTGATTTTGCTTTCATTTATCTCAAAATATTTACTTTTTTTTTAAAGATGTATTTATTTATTCATTTGAGAGAGAGCACAAGAGCATGAGCAGAGGGAGGTGCAGAGGGAGAAGCAGACTCCCTGGGAGCAGGGAGCCCCACGTAGGGCTCAATAACAGGACCCTGGGATCATGACCTGAGCCGAAAGCAGATGCTTAACTGACTGAGCCACCCAGGCACCCCACATTTATCTCAAAATATTTTCCAATTTCCCTTTTTTTTTCTTTGCCCCACTGGTTATTTGGGAGTGTGTTATTTCCACATATTTATGAATTTCCCAAATCTCTTTATTTATTTATAATTTTATTCTTTTGTGCTAGAGAATATATTTTGTATGATTTAGATCATTTTAAATGTTTGAGGCTTGTTTTATGGCCTAGCATATAGTCTATCTTGGAGACTGTTCCATATGCACTTGAGAAGATTATGTTTTCTGATGTTATTGAGTGGAATGCTCTATAGATGTATGTTAGGTTTAGTTCAAGTCTTCTTTTTACTTACTGAGGTGCAAACGTGGATCGTGCATAGCCATAGTAAAGAATTTGGCTTTTATGCAAAGAGCTAAATGAGAAGCCATTGAAGGATTCAATATCAATTTTGCTGCTTATGTGGAGAATGTATTAGAGGAAAACAGAGAGGAGGTAAGGAGACCAGTCGAGAAACATCCATAATCCAGTATAGGCCTGACTGGCCCTAGGTGGTAGCAGTTAAGATGAAATGAAGGGAGGTATTCTACATAAATTTTAGAGGTAAAGTCAATAAGGCTAATATAGATACGTTATTGAGGTGAGGTAAAGAAAGGAATTAAGGATGCTGCCTAGATTTCTTCTTTAAGTAGCTGAATAAGTGGTGGTGACATACTGAGATGGAGAAGATAGGGACAGAAGCTGGTTGGAGGAGGTATCAAGATTTGTGGCAGAAGGTATCTGTTAGATATGCAAATGGAGATGTCAAATAAATCATCAGATGTGCATGTCATGAGCTCAGATGAGTGTGTTGACTAGAGAAATAAATTTGAGAATTATCTGAATATAGATGGTATTAGAAGCCATGTCTGGATGAGACAACTTAGCAAAGGAATATAAAGAAAAAAAAGAAGACCCAGGGTCAAGTCCTGAAGTATCACAATATCAGGAGAAATCAGCAAAAGAGATCAAACAAGAGCCGTCAGTGACGTAGTGGAAAAGCCAGCAGTGTCACGTACCAATATCCAAAGAAGAAAGTGTTTTTAAGATGGAGGGAATTGTTAACTGTCCAATGCTGCAGGAAGTTCAAGTAAGATGAGGATAGAGAAGTATCTATTGGATTTGGCAACATGGAGGTTGCCTGTTGCAATAACAGGAGTAGTTTCCTTGGAGTGGAAGGGCCAGAAGCCAGACTGAAGTGGGTTGAAAGGTGAGTAGGGAGGTGAGGAACTGCAGGTAGTGTATACAGACAACTCTGTTGAAACATTTGGCTCCAAAGAGAAACAGAAAAATGAGGGGATGGCTGGAGAGGAATGTTGGGTTAAAGGAGGGCTTTTTTCAAAATTACTGATAGTTTCTAGAGCTACTATAAATACTTATTATTATTACCATTAGTAGCAGTATTTCTCTGGTGGTCATCATTACAAAATTTTCAATGAGGTAAGCCTATAAGCAATTCTTAGCCGGATGAATTAACCCGGACACGCTTCTATCTTGAAAAGCACAAATACTGAGATCTCAAAGAATCAATTATTATTCTTTCCTAGTCTCATAAATAGGGAGATCGATAAGATAGGATCGGGCAGAGAAGAGTGAGGACTGGGCTGGATGAAAATGGTGAGCACAGAGAGAAGACAGGCAATAAAATGCCTGGGTTTTTGTAGTGGTTGGAGAGTGATGAGAAGTAGACAGTCGAGAGGCAAAGAGGGCGTGCATTTTATAAACCAGCAATGGGGTTCCAGTGAAAATTTTGATGCCATGATGTTTTTACTTCTTCAGCAAAATTTTGCTCTCCAGAATCACAAAAGGGCCTAGCTTGGGCATAGCTTGTCTGGGGCCATAGTAAAGATCTACTCCCAGGCCTTTAGCACAGCACCCGTTCATTCCTTGTACAACTTTGAGCAAGTTACTTAACGTCACTTTCCCTATCTCTTAAATTGCATATTAGAACACACCTCATGGAATTGTTCTAAGGATAAAGGAAAAGAATTCATGAAAATATTTAGAGTACTGTCTCTATTAGTTAGGGTAGACAAGCATTTATTGAGCATCCAATCCACTTTGTGCCAGACCCCATTATAGGGACAGAGAGATGAGTAAAGTGGTTTCCTGTCCTGTAAGGTCTTACAAACCAGGCAGAGTAGGAGAAAGACTTACAAATGGATAATTAAGAGTACTTCACCTCTTTTCAGCAACCCCACTTGCATGGCCACACGTGGAATATTTTCTTCATTTAGAACTATTTTACATAGAAAATCTTTAACTTTAAATCTCCATGTTAATCAGAAACTCCTATGCAATCACCTCTCACTCCCTTACTCCCACTAAAGTGTTTAGTGATCTCCTGTCTTTGTGACCTCACGTCACTGGATCCATTTCTATTCTCCAATCTTCCTTACATCCCCTCATTTCCCCACCTCCACTTCACCTCCTTTCCTGCTCAGCTTGATTCTCATTACCAATAATTTTGACCAGACTTTCACTAGCTTCCTCAATTCCCTCATACTTAGTGCCTTCAACCACATCTGCTCTGCCAACCTCTAATCCTGGATCAACTTCACTGTATGTGGTTTTTTTCCCCCTTCTCTTTTCCTTGGGTTTATTTTGTTGTTCTTTTTCTACCTCCTTAACATGGATGCCTAGCTCTTTCATTTCATAGCCTTTATTTCTTTTCAAATGTAAGTATTTCAGGCTATAGCTTTTCCTCTAAATGTTGCTTTAGTTGTATCCCATGGGTTTTGATAGGTAGGATTTTCATTTTGGTTCAGTTCAAAATATCTCACAATTTCCGATGTGATTCTTCTTTGACCCATGGTTTATTTAAAAGTGTGTTTTTAAATTTTCAACATATGTGGTTTTTCTGGTTCTCATTTTGTTGTTGATTTATGGCTTCATTGCATTGCAATCATAAAATGTCATTTGTATTACTTTAATCCTTTGCTTTATGATCCAGTATATGGTCAGTTTTGGTGAATGTGCTATGTGGGATTAAAAAGAATATGTATTCTTCAATTGTTGAATTCAGTGTTCTACACATTATTATTAGATCAATTTTGTTAATTGTGGTATTCAAATGTTCTGGATATGTATTTTTTTTTATCTATTCTATCAATTATTGAGAAAGGTATGTTAGAATCTTTCATTTTGATTATGGACTTGTCTGGTTCTCCTTATAGTTTTGTTGATTTTTGCTTTATTTATTTTAAGGCTACTATTAGGTTCTTGCCGATTTAACATTTTTATGTCTTCCTGATGGGTTGTATTTTTATAAAAAAGAAATGATCCTCTATATCTTTAGTAGTGCTTTTTTGCCTCAAAATCTATTTTGTCTGATCCTCATATAGCAGTACCAGCTTTCTTTTGGTTAGTATTTGTGTGAAATGTCTTTTCCCATCCTTTTACTGTCAATCTTTCTGTATCTTTATGTTTTAAAAGTAACTATTGTAAATGGCATATGGTGAAATTTTTTAAATTTAGTCTGACTATCTCTTAACATAAGCATTTAGTCGATTTGTATTTAAATGTAATTACGTATATATTTGGCTTCAAATCTGTCTCATTTGAACTTCCTATTTGTCTTACGTATGGTGCCTTCTTTTGTTGTGTGCTTAGTGACTTTTAACTAAGATCTGCTCATTACTTTGAAAACTTATTTGTGAGAATATTTTGAGGTTTAGGAGGAGGTGTGTTCCTGCAGAGAGGATTTGCATTCTGCCAGGTGCCTGCTGCTACGACCAGTCTGGGTCTACTTTAAACTAAATTCAGAGCTTAAGGTATTTTGGAGCACCTGGTTAATGTGAATTTAGGCTGCAAATCTTTATTAGATGAGATTGTATTTAAACCTCTTGGGGCAGGTGCCTCCCCCTCCACTCAGTTCCAAGACTGCTTTCCTCAAAGTTTCCTTATGGGTGCATAGGGAGTTATTTCTGGCTCATAAATACACTGATGGGTTAGCTCCTTGTTATTCCAGTTTTACCTGGGGAGGAACTCCCCACCTTGGGTAGGCCCTTGGCATTGTGTTTTCACTTCACTTATGGCTTATTCTCTGAAGCTTAAATTAAGTTCAGCAAATTTTTTCAAAGAAGTGACTACATCAGGGGCGCCTGGGTGGCTCAGTCGTTAAGCGTCTGCCTTCAGCTCAGGTCATGATCCCAGGGTCCTGGGATCGAGCCCCGCACCCGGGCTGCCTGCTCCGCGGGGAGCCTGCTTCTCCCTCTCCCTCTCCCCCTGCTTGTGTTCCCTCTCTCGCTGTGTCTCTCTCTGTCAAATAAATAAACAAAATCTTTAAAAAAAAAAAAAAAAGAAATGACTACATCAATCTGCCTTCACTACCAGCTGGGCTTATAATTCCTTACTACCTTCCCAGCTCTTTAATACCTTGAAGATGTTTGTTGCGTTTTGTCCAGCATTTTTAGTTGTTTTCTGTGGGAGAGTCAGTTTGCACACATAGCCCACCATATTACCAGAACCCTACCATATGTTTCTGCATGCCTGCTCTGAGGCTGCAAAACTGCTAGGGGAAAATCGCAAAATTGAACTGATTGGCTGGCTCCATAACAAATTTATGATTTCCAGCCTCAGCTGGGCCTTTTCTCTATTGTTTTTACAACTCTTTTATTCATCTTTATTCAGTTCCATTTCTCATTTCCCACAGCAGCTGTTTCAACCCATTACTACACTCCTCCAATCCTCCCACCCCATCCCCTTCCTTCTTTACTCATTTTAGAAGGTCAGGCTTGCTCCTTCACTACAAAAAAAGAAAAAATGACTTGCAGGTGGGAATTCCCTCAACTCTCCTTCATTCCATTCCTAAGTGTTCTCTCTAACCTAACCTTTTTTTTAAGATTATTTATTTATTTATTTGAGAGAGAGCAGAGTGAGCGAGAACATGAGTGGGGGGGAGGGGCAGAGGGAGAAGGAGAAGCAGGCTCTCTGCTGAGCAGGGAGCCCCACATGGGACTCGATCCCAGAACCCCTGGATCATGACCTAAGCCAAAGACCGATGCTTAACCGACTGAGCCACCCAGGCACCCCTCTCATCTCCTATTCTTTCTTGCTTCCTTACTCTCTCTTGGAAGAAGGAGTGTTCTTTTCTTCCTCCTTTCTAGGTCCTGAGGTCTAGAATAGTGCTACACAAAGTATGGTGGTTACCCTTTCTAATCCTCAAACTGTTTGGTACTGATCCACAACAACATAAGCACTGAAACGGAGAGTAGGAATTTAGAGACCTTTATAGCAATTTATTAAAATAATTGTGTGTTGGGGCGCCTGGGTGGCTCAGTTGGTTAAGCGACTGCCTTCGGCTCAGGTCATGATCCTGGAATCCCTGGATCGAGTCCCGCATCGGGCTCCCTGCTCGGCAGGGAGTCTGCTTCTCCCTCTGACCCTCCCCCATCTCATGTGCTCTCTCTCATTCTCTCTCTCTCAAATAAATAAATAAAATCTTAAAAAATAAATAAATATAAAAAATAAAAAAAATAAAAATAAAATAAAATAAAATAATTGTATGTTCATTGGAGTTAATAACGAAAGATGGGGGCTTATATTTTGAGTGATTTTAACTACATTTTTCTAGTAATTTTTATTGTATTTTACAGAAGTACCAGCCTGCGACAGATTGGCAATTTAAAAAGCTGATCATTCATCACAGATAGTTTGAAAAGTACTGGACCAGAACTCATCCTCCCCTGACTTGTCTGAGACTCAAGTCCATGCATTAGCCCTCTCCTCTCTCAGAGCTTCCCTCTTACCCTCCATAGGCATTCTCCCACTTTAAACAACCTTTCTCTTCACTTTGCTACCGTGCTTCTGTCTGATTTCTCACTTTCCAGTTACTGCCAGGCTTCTTGACAGAATAAGCCTCATAGACTATTTTCCTCTCCCTTAGCTCCTTTTATGCCAGCCATCAAACCGCAGCAGTCTGGCTTATGCCCCCCAAATACCGCTCCAACAAAAGCTACCAGGGAAGTCCACGTTGCCCAATCCATAGTGGCCCCTCCAATCCTTGCCCTATCTGACCTCTAGTCTTCATTTGTGACACATGATCACCCCTTCCTTCCAAGACTTCTCTTCTGTGTCTTCCATGCCCCCTTTCTCTTCTAGCCCTCATCTGATCGCTGCTTCTCTCAGTCTCTTTTGGGATCTTCTCTTACTCCAGCTACCTGTCCCTCAAGCCCCTATTTTCAGCTTTTTCTTTTGCTCTACACTTGTTGCCATAAGGCTATTCAATACCTGTGGTCTGATGACTCCCAAGTCTCAAACTCCAACCGTGACTTCTCTCAACAAGCTGCAGGCTGATTTTTCAATTGGCTTATTAGACAATTTCACCTGGATATCACAAAGATACCTGAAATTCAACATATCTAAAACAGAAATCATTCTACACAACCTTGGCCCTCTTGGGTATTTTCCATTTTACTTAATGTCCTCTCCATCTACCTGATTACCTGGGCCTGGGAGTCATCTTGATCTCTCACTTCTTAGACTTAGTTCATCAATATTACCTCAAATCCATTTGGACTTCTATCACCTTACTTCATCAACTCTCACCCAGAGCCACTTGATTACTCTCTCTGTATCTAGTGTCACCCTCCTCCAGCCCATCCTTGGCATTTCTGCCACAAAGATGGCAGATTTTAAAAATGCTGTTCCTGGGGCACCTGCGTGGCTCAGTGGGTTAAGCGTTTGCCTTTAGGTCAGGTCATGATCTCTGAGTCCTGGGATTTAGCCCTGCATCAGGGTTCCTGCTCAACAGGGAGTCTGCTTCTCCCTCTCTCTCCCTCTGCCCCTCCCCACCGCTCATTCTCTCTCTCTCAAATAAATAAATAAAATCTAAAAAAAATAAAAATAAAAAATGCTGTTATGGTTTTGTCACTTCCCTGCTTGCACCTTTGGTTGGTTTCTCATTGCCTTTAAGAAGAATCCCAAACTCTTTAGCATTGCATCTAGGAACATTTTCAATCACACCCCAGACTAGCTCCCAGGCCTTGTCTTTCATTGTTGTCCCCCACCCCCAGACTTTGTACACCAATCAGATTGTTGACAGTTCCTTGAGCATGCTATGTTCTTTCATTTCCCTATTTTTTATTTTAGGGAAATGTTTTCCCTTCTTTGCCCATGTTGTTACTTCTTTCTGGAATTTTCCTCCCCACTCCTTTTCTAGCAAACTCCAATTCATCCTATGTCTTAAATATAACCTCCTCTAGCAAGCTACTCTGATATTATAGGTCTATTCTCGTCCACTTAGTTTCTACTTCTTGAGGGCAAGGACAGTGCCATCTCTTTTTATCCTTGGCCCCATGACTAGCATATAATGTTTCTCAAGTGAATGCAAAAAGGCAAAAAAGAAAAAGAGAAGAAGACACTCTCTGTGAACGGCATAATCTTTAGAAAAGAAAATTCTAGCTCCTTGGATAGTGGGATCTGAAAGTTACCAGCAACAGATTGTCAAAGAGCACATTGTGGATTCATTTCCTCACATCTCAAAGACAAAAGCCATACATTTTTCTTCTTAAATATGCCATACAAAACATAGTATAGTAGTAGGAGCATTGTGCATGTTTAATAAATATATACAGAATTGAAATCAACTGCTAAAATGTAGATCCACGGTGACTGCCGACTTACAAATAACATGCCTAAAATTAAAAAAAAAAAAAACTACCAATAGGAGTTGTAACAAAATTTTTGGTAGGATTATTTATTGAGACGTTAATTTTTTTTATAATTTGTTTCAGCTGTGGTAGGTCATTTTCCCTCCCCCAAATCAAAACATGGCCAAGTCTTTCTGTTCCCTTGCCTTGGGAGCTTTTGTTTTATAAAGTCAAAAGCAGAAGTTGCTAGGCACCTAGAAGATCATCTGAATCCAGAGCTTTTGATTTCAAAAGGCTCACTGAGAGAAATTATGCTGGCTTGTCCCAGAGGGTTAAGAGGTGAGCACTTCTGAGTAGAGGGGGCAGAAGCTATCTGACCTAGAAGTTCTGAAAGTCCAAGACTGGAGAGGAGGTGGGAGTTATGACAGATTTCCTTGAGCAGCAAGGATTAGCCTTGCTCCCTTTTAGTGCCCCAAAGAAGAGACAAGATCTCAAAGGAGAATGGCCGCATGGTGAACTTAAGAGAGGCTGGATACTACTAGACCATGAGACTGCCAACCTTAGCAAAGACACCCCCTCACCAATGTCCAAGGGGGGCGCAGAAGCAGCTGACACCTCTTACTACAAGAGGCCTGTGCATTTGCATGATAAACATATCAGTATGGACAAAAGGCAGAGGGCCTGCCCTGAAAGTTCTGGTCTGCATGATTTGCTAGGGCTTTCAACAACCTTGGCAGAGGGAGGGCCTCTAAAAACCACAAGTGAGAGTGAATTTTTAGCCAGCTGGAAAAGTGGAAGGCTCAGAGCAGATTCCATTTGTTGTAGGGATATTAAAAAATGTGATGTGTTTGCACCGGGGCAATGTGGACCAAATTTCACTGCTTCGATTCTGATTTGGTATTCTTGGTAACTTACTTGTCCACTTTGTGCCTTAAATTTATACTTTTATAAAACTAAGATAATGCCTTCCCTCCTTGACCTTACAAGGTTCTTATGAGACCAAAATGCAATAAGGTAAGACAAATTGCTTTGAAAGGGTGCTAAACAAATGAACATACTTCAGTAAAATGCAGAATCAGTGTAAAATCAAAACATATTTTAAAGCTTTTAGTTCTATATTGAACCTACAGGATAGATGATGATAAAACTGATGGCAGAAGTATATTTATGATCTTAATCTGAGTTGCCTATATTGAGATATAGTTTTAATATTTCCTCCACAAATGTACTGGTTGTTTTCCTCAGCTTTTTTTAAATCGCTTTGTGTTTTATCATTTTCAAACGAAAGAAGTCCAGATCTATGCTGTTTTCCTCTTGAACTATATCTTCAATAATTTGATCTTTAATGAGAGTCAGTGTTATTCCTGGGGTGTAATGAATCATAGCAACGGCTTCATAACGTATATCCACCAGTTCACGTTCATGATCTTGAAACATTTCTACCTATCTCATTGCCAGTGCCTCAGGCAAACCCTGTACGCGAGAGTGTCTGGATTGTCAGAATCTCAGAGCTAGATGTCCTAAGTGAAGGGAGGCCCTACATCACTC
Organism: Phoca vitulina; assembly: GCF_004348235.1. Lineage (NCBI taxonomy): Eukaryota > Metazoa > Chordata > Mammalia > Carnivora > Phocidae > Phoca > Phoca vitulina. The sequence continues at coordinate 4,622,045 of NW_022589772.1, read as the reverse complement.
AAAAGAGGCACCACCATTGCACACTCATGGTTAAGAGCAGTGACTCGGGAGGGTCATTGTACTGCATCCTGCCCGGGTTTGAATCCACTCTACCACATAACAACTATTTGGGCAAATCATTGGGCAAGTCCTTCGATCTCAGTGAGCCTTGGTTTCCTCTGTAAAATGGGGGTAGGGTTATTGGAAAGATTCTATCATATAATGCATAGCAAGCCCTTAGCACAGTGCCCGGCATGTAATGCATACTCAGTAAATGGATGGTAGCTGTTATAAATATAAGTAGGTCAGGGCGGATGAATCTAGGACCACTTTGAAAGCAAAGGTCTGGTTTTGCTAGAAAGGTAAAGTATCACTAGGAAGTACCATCTGGGAAAAACTGTATAAACGTGTGTGCCAGATCTTGATTTGACCTTCTCTAGAGGGCTGGAACTTTGGCCTGCTTACTGCTGTATCCCAGCATAGAACGGTGCTTGACATATAGTAGTCACTCAGTAAACACGAGTTACATCGATGGAACTGGGGATTACCAGTGACATAGACCCCAGAGCTCAATAGTACCCAGTACACAGGGGAGAGCTTAGCACAGTGTCCTGAACACAGTAAGTGCTCAAGAAGGAATGAGTGCTGTAAACACCTCAGACAGTTTTATGCCTCCTCAGGTCATCGCCTTGTTGGATAAATTACATCACCCGAAGTTGAGCTTTCCTTCCGTTGCCTGTTTGATCAGCTCCACGGGCCTACCCTAACTTTAGAATCCCTACTTCATCACATGCATTCATTTGACAAATACTCCTTGAACATTTACCATATGCCAGGCATTATGCTAAATGCCGGGGACCTCCCAGAGCTTACTATTTTGTAGGGAGACTGGCAGCACACGAGCCAACGAACAGACACGAGGATTTCAAATAGCGATAAGCACTAAGAGAAATTTAAGGCAGGGCCACATTATGGGGGGTTACTTCAGATCGGGTGGGCAGAGAAAGCTAAGGATGTGACACCTGAGCTAGAGGTTGAAGATCAGTTGTGGAAATAGAAGCATCTTGTTCTCTTGGAAGGGCCCCCGTTTCTTTCGAAAAGCTGTGAAAAATCTCTCAGAAAATGGAGGATAGTGAAGAAGAGGTTTCATATTTTAGAGGTCAAGTGCTTCACTGGATATCAAGGTTAGGTCACTTAGGGATCGTCCAGACCAATGCTTTCCTATATGTGGTGTGTGTTCCTCTGGTGGTACATAAGATGATTTTGGGTGGTGACAGACGAACGTCACTTATTCTGATGGGCATTTAAAAATGCATCTGACATCCAACTCATGATTTCATGATTACTCTTGCTTAAGATAGAGTCATGGCAGTTCGCTTTCCCAAGACCAATCTGGCTGGCAAGAAGGGATCCTGGGTAGGCTTATGGGGATAAGGCTAAGGTGGAGAAGGCTGCCACCACAACCTCCCTAGAATGAAAGCGAGCCTGCTTAAAAACCCTGCCTATAATTTATGTTGTCCTTGGACATGGCAAAAATTGTGCAGGTCATACATAGATGGAAATACTTCTTTGGGTCCTACCTTTGAATCACTTCTGCAAAGAAATTATTAAGAGCCTAAATATCCAAGACAGTGGCAGAGCCCCTTGGTGATCAAGAGAAAGGTTTTTGGAGTTAGAACTGGATTTGAATCTCAGGCCAGCCATATAATTGCTATATGACCTTGGGCAAGTAGTCTTAACCCCAGTATGCCTCAGTATCCTCATCTGCAGGGATGGGGATTCTAGGACCCACCTCTTAGGGTTATTGAAAGAATTAAATGAGATAATATACGTGGGAAGTATTTTTCCCAGTGCCTGGCACATAGTAAGTGCTCAAAATACATGATAGCTATACTTATCCAAGTTTTCTGGGGCAGTCCTGATTTCAAATATTCTGTTCCATTTTCAGACTATGCGCTCCTATTTGAAATTCCAAAATGCGATCGCTGTGCGCTTCTCTTCAGCCTTTGAAGGAGGCTTTGTTTTTTCAGGCATAAAGACATAAAACTGCCTCCAGTCTCTGCACTTGATTTGAAACCCTCAATCCTAGCCAGAGGCATCTTATTAAGACCCAAAGCAGACTGGTGCCCACGAAGAATTGGCAGGGCAGAGGGCGGAGGAAGAGGTATGCTCTGGAACCCAGAAGTATTCCGTCCATAAAGTTCTTAGTTTTCCACAGAAGTACGCACCATGAATGGGCAGACTAGAAACCAGGGTGGGGGGAGCCTTTTAACCAGGTGTTACCTTTCATTTCCAGTTCTGTTTGAAGGTTTTGCTTTAATTAACACAAAGGTGAAGTTCAGATTGTAGATGGCCTGACACTGCTCACGATCATTTCTCTAAATTATCCACACTTCCTTATAACCATACATACAAAATGCCCTGTAATAAAACTGCATTGTAATTACACAGCTGTCGGCCCTGGTACTCAACCTGCAGGCTACAGCTGCCCTCTGACATTCATTATAATCAGGTTTCACCTATTTACAAATAGCAGGGTGAGGAACCCCACCACATGGGTTTTTCTCTGGAATCTATATGCCCACTAGCGTCAGCCAAAACTCAGAAAATGGTCTTTTTAATATTTGAACCAATATGCATGTATCCAAGCCATACCCTCCTTCTTCACCAACTCTTACGTTCTGCATACCATTGTAAAAACAGGATTTCTGAGATGGAGAAGATTAAGCCATGGGCCAGGCAGGCAACAGCCTGGGCTGCCAATTTAAAAAGGGTATTTACAAATCTCTGGGCTAAATCATAAACATGGTGCCGACTAGCCTTGTGCTTCTGCCAGCACTTCCCAAAGTAACTGGTGAGATGGAAGCTGGCCACCTCTCTCGTGAAGGAGGCTGGGGCCCTTGAGTGAAAAATCAAACGCAAAAAGAAGCCAGTCCTCACTGGTGTGCCAACCACACCATTTTTGCGATGAGCACGTGCAGGCTGAAGGGTGTGCCACCAACTGTGAGATTAACAAACTGCGAGTTGCTTCAAGTGAGCAACTCTCCACAAGCAGCTAGGATTATGAAACAAAATACTGCATGCCACAGGGCTGTTTATCAAGAATGAGGGGTTGATTCTCTTATCTAAATTTTAAATCCTTTCATACACCTCCCTGAAAGTTGCTTGGTTTGGAAAGTTGCAAGAGGAAACTAAAGACAGAATGGGAACTACAGGAAAGGAGGAAATGGTTTCTTACCAAGAACATTAAAAAAAAAAAAAATGGGGGGAAATTCTAAAATCTTTTAAATGTGATTTTGTAGCTGTATCCCTGTAAATTACCTCCATCATATTCAGTTTTGAGGGACAACACAAAACAAAAGAAATGGAAGAAATCAGTAGGTTTTGCTCTAGTTGAAGGCAATAAAACCTCATTGTCAAGCTCATAGGCTCAGGTGTCAGCCTGCTTGGGCTTAAATCCTGGCGCCACAATTTATTGTGTGACCTTGGCTAAGTCACTTCACCTCTTTGGGCCTCACATATTAAATGGGGATGATGATGATGGTAACCACCTAGGATTAAATGAGATAATGCATGTAAAGTGGTTAGCACAGTGCCTGACACACGGTGAGTGCTCAATAAATAGCTATTATTGTGATAAGTGTATGTGGTGAACATATCTTGAACACAATTAAAAAGGTATATACTTTTACTAATAGAAAGTCTCTCGCTACTCTCATTAAGTAAATGTTGAGCAAATATTTTTAAAGTGTTGAATTGAAGAGGCACCAGAACATCAGGCCTGCCTGGGGCATTTTCTTGTCTCGTCCATTCTTGCTGAGGAGGGCAGTTCAAGGACCACCTCTGCCACTTACTAGCTACTAGTATGCCCATAAATCACAGAACCTCTCTGAGTTAGAATTTTCTTATATGAAAATGGGGATACCTATGTAATAGATCAGTGATGGGGATTGTGAGAAAGATTGTATATAAAAAAGCACTTGGGCCTATTAAGCACTCAGCAAATGTTTATTGACTCTGAATCACAGAAAGAAAAGAATTCTATGGAAACGTTTTTTAAGCTTTTTTCATTATGTTTTGCTTTAAATCACTGACAAGATTATAGCCCAATCTCTATTGATTACTGAACAATATTGCTTGTTAGACACTCCTGTAATCTGTTTGGCTAAGGCATAGCCTGATTTTTTGCACAAAGAATGAAATTTAATGCAGAAACAGAAGTTAACAGCATCAAAATGATTGCAGGATACTCATAGAACTACTAAAAATATTTGACAGCATTAGCTAACTTGAACTCTGACAGTTACTAAGCAAATTTGGCTGTCTACAGAAGCTTCTCCCCAAAGATAATAATGTCAGGTAGATGGTGTGGTAATAGGTAAAGAGTTCTTACAAATCAATAATAAAAAGGCCAGTAGAAAAGTGGACATATGAGCAGATTATTCAAAAAAGAACTACAAATGGGGCGCCTGGGTGGCTCAGTTGGTTAAGCGACTGCCTTCGGCTCAGGTCATGATCCTGGAGTCCCGCATCGGGTTCCCTGCTCGGCAGGGAGTCTGCTTCTCCCTCTGACCCTCCCCCCTCTCATGTGCTCTCTCTCATTCTCTCTCTCTCAAATAAATAAATAAAATCTTTAAAAAAAAAAGAACTACAAATGGTCATATGGTTAATAGACATATGAGAAAGTGTTCAATCTCACCAATATTCAAGGAAATGGTAAACTACAGTAATATACTATTTTTTGCTAATATAGTATTGCTAAAGATATTTTAAAATATGCTATTAGAAGGGCTCAGAAAAACAGGTACTCCTATCCATGGCCGATAAAACTTTCTAACGGACAATGTGTGTACCAGTAGCTGGCATACAGCATGCCCTCAATAAATATTTCTTCAATGAATGAATGATTTTGTTGCTGGCATTGGAATACATTTGCAGACGTCCAGGAAACTTTTAACTACAAAATTTAATCAAAACTTGAGGACAAAATTCACGGATTGTTAGTAATGCAAATTCCCACTTTTGAAACACATAGAAAACTCCCTCACTTGACTACAACTGTTTTAATGATGTGCCTTGGTACAATATACCACATTCATAAAAACTACCGCTGAATTCACATAATGTACCACTGTTATCATCATTGGCCCCCAACCTTGTGGGAGTTTATAACACACTGTTATTGTTAGCTTGATTTCAGGCCATCTTCCCCTTTTCCTCAAAATGCTGTATGGCATATCCCTTTTTAAAATTAAAGTGCCTCCTATTTAATTTTGTTTTGAGAAATTTTCAAAGAACTCATGATGATCCTCAGGATAATTGTAGACACCCTACAGGGTGGTGAATTTAGGGCTGGGAATCACTGCTTTTTGCAGCTATCCATATGATACTTTTCAATAGCTTTTCACTAGTCCCGTAATGTACTCTCCTCACAATATGAACAGATCTTTTCTGTCAATAAAGAAAGCGTAATTTTGTTAATGATAGGTATGTACCTTGTTATCTCTATTTGGCAGACTTAGATGTAGTGCTGTCTTTTGGAGAAAAACAGCTGTTTCCCAATACCATCAAAGCAGGCATTACCACTGACAAAGCTCTCTCATAAAGTAACTTACAACAGTTCTAGGTGCTGCCAGATCTGCTTATACCAAAAAACTCTGTGGGAGTTAGGGCCCTGTACTTTCTAATTGCTAACTGCTTTGATTGCAGCCTCCTGCTCTGATATTATAGTGAGTGACATTTCCATGATTCCATCTATACACATTTTCTTCTCTTATAACCACATTGCTTCAGTGTTATGACACTTTTGAACTTTGTGAATACTTGCCCAGAATTCTGACACCTCCCTGAGTAGCACATAGACAGTTTGGGGCTGTTGGAAATTGACACGATGTATTTTGCTTATTCTGGAAGCATTAATTTTAATTTCCCCTTCATGTATTTATTTATGTAAATGTAATCATTTTGAATACGTGGCTATCATTTTTTTTTCGGCATTTCTCAATTATTTGGGCTGGGTTCTCACCCCAAAGAGTAATTATTATAGTGAGTTTTCTATAAAAAAGATTATTACAGGTCCTTCAGTGTTTTATCCACCAGATCAAGGTATTTTTGTATTTAGTGAGCTTCTCAAGATCTTTGTTGAATTCACTGATGTTCCAACTCCAATCTTTTTTACATTTAGTTTCTCGACATTAGAACTCAGCAAGAGGGGCTGTGGTTGGTTATCTCATGGGTGGCTGAGTTGGTTAAGCGTTTGCCTTCAGCTCAGGTCATGATCATGGTGTCCTGGGATCTAGCCCCATGTCACATCGGGGCTCCCTGCTCAGCAGGGAATCTGCTTCTCCCTCTTCCTCTGCCCCTCCCCTCTGCTTGTGTGCTCTCTCTCTCTTTCTGTCTCGAATAAATAAAATCTTAAAAAAAACAGCAAGAAAAAATATTTGAAAGCTGGTAATGATCTGAGTGACTTGTTTTTCCTTCTGAACTATTTAAAGAAAATTCCTTTCTGCATGAATGCTTAGGGTCTCATTCTGTCCCTACAACTGAGAATTCAATAAAACACGATCCATGCAAACTATGAATTTGCCTTAAACTGCATATTTACATGCTACATTGTTAAATACAGGTTTTGAGCAAAAAAAAAAAAAAAAACGGCACATGGCAATTGGAGACTCGTGATGCTATCTTGAGAGCAATGACTAAAGATTTTAAAAAGTAAGCCATTGGCATATCCAGCCTTTGGATTACTGAACGGCCACTAAGAAGAATGAGGTACAGCTTTATGTACTCAAATGGAAAGATGTCAAAAACACACTGTTGAGTAAAATTAGAAAGTTACAGAATAATATATATAGTAAGGTATAACTTATATAGAAATATGTATGTGTGTATGTGTTCTTATGTATATATTCATATTTATGGATATACATAGATGATGGTCTAGATGGACATACACCAAACTGTTACTCTTATTTCTGGGAAGGAAATGGGAGGGGGAATGGGTATAAAAATAGATTTTTACCTTTCACTATAGTTTGGTAAAATTAAAAATTTTTTTAAGTAGGCTCCACACTCAGCGTGGAGCCCAATGCAGGGCTTGAACTCAGGACCCTGAGATCAAGACCTGAGCAGATATCAAGAGTTGGATGCTCAACCGACTGAGCCACCCAGGTACCTAAATTAGAATTTCTTTACGAGTATATGTTACTTTTGTAATTTTAGAGGCTTTCTTTTTTTTTTTTTTTTTTTTTAGTAAACTAAAGCCTCCTGTGAAACTTTCTCATCCCCACACCTGAACTATCAAATGAGCAGGAGAAGTTCAGGGATGGTACCTTACTAGCCTTGAAATAAAGTAAAAGTAAAGCAACGATAATAGTAGTTGCCATGTGTTCAACAGTTACTTTGCGCTAGGGATTTCACAGGAATTCTCTAATTCGTTCTCTCCCGTAAGCCTGTAAGGTAGGTTCTGGTTCCTATTTGAAGTGAAAAAACTAAGTCTCAGGGAGATGATGTAATCCGTCAAAGTCCACACAACTAGTAAGAGCAGATGAGCAGGGATTTCAGCTTGGATTTATCTGGCTCTTAAACCCATGTTTACATCAGCATTATTCATAACAGGCAAAGAGTGGAAACAACCCCAATGTCCATCCGCTGATGAATGCATAAATAAATGTGGTATATCCAGTCAATGGAATATTATTCAGCTCTGAGAACGAATGAGCTACTGACATGTGCCAACAGCATAGATGAACCTTAAAAACATTATGCTAAATGAGAGAAGCCGGCCACGAAGGACCACTTGTTGTGTGAGTCCATTTATAAGAAATGTCCAGAATAGGCAAATCCATAAAGGTGGGGAGTAGAATGGTGGTACTCTAGGGCCTGGGGGGAGGAGTTGTGGGTTAGTGGAGAGTGACCGTTAATGGGTATGGAGTTTCCTTTTTGGAATGATGATGATGTCCTAAAATTGATTGTGGTGATGGTTGCACAACTCTGTAAATGTACTAAAAATTAATTGTACATTTTAAATAGGTGGATTAAATCTCAATAAAGCTGTTATTGAAAAATTCACTGTGAGTTGCTCGTGCAGTTCCCAAGTCTGATTAGAAGCATTAGCACAATCGGTAAACAGCTCTCTTAGACCTTCAGATAGCTGTCACATAAATCAATTCCCCCAACAAATACTTATTGAGCACTCACTATGTTAGGTAATGGGAATCCAACAGAGAAGATGGGGAAAAAAACTGCCACCATGAAGCTTACATTCTAGTAGAAATAAAATCTCATGACATTCGTTAAACATCTACCATGTGCCAGACAGTGTTTTAAAAATTTGTGTATGTAGGGCGCCTGGGTGGCTCAGTTGGTTAAGCGACTGCCTTCGGCTCAGGTCATGATCCTGGAGTCCCTGGATCGAGTCCCGCATCGGGCTCCCTGCTCGGCAGGGAGTCTGCTTCTCCCTCTGACCCTCCCCCCTCTCATGTGCTTGCTCTCTCATTCTCTCTCTCTCAAATAAATAAATAAATAAATCTTTAAAAAAAAAAAAATTTGTGTATGTATTATCTCATTTAATCTTTCCATCAACATTCTGACATAGGGGCTATTATTATCCTTAGTTTGCAGACAAGGAAACTGAAGCTCAGAGAAGTAGAGTAACTTGCCCAAGACCACATAGTTAGCAAGAGATTGGAAGAAAATCAAAATCAGTTGTACCTGATTTTTGAATCTGTATACCTAACTACATTATAAATTTTGCATCCTTATATTGAAATATTGAATCCAATAGCTCAATGAATTTATGTTTCTTCTTTTTTAAAAAAGCTTTATTTGTTCATTTGAGAGTGAGAGCATGCATGAGCAGGGGGAAGGGCAGAGGGAGAGCACAGAGACCTATGTGGGGCTCCATCTCACGACCCATGAGATCACAAGCTGAGCACAAACCAAGAGTCAGAGGCTCAACTGACTGAGCCATCCAGGCACCCCATCTTTCTTCTTGAAGTATTATTTTTCAGTGGTCTCTATTTCTTTGACTGTAATTCGTTAGTGAGACCCTTCTCATTAGAAAAATGGGAACTGAGTATTTATGCATTAATAAAGATCAGCTAGTATAGATCACATGTATAAATGAAATTTGACATTCTATTTATTTATTTATTTATTTTTTAAGTTTTAAAATTTTATTATGTTATGTCAGTCACCATACAATACATCATTAGTTTTTGACGTGGTGATCCACTATCCATGTTTTCGTATAACACCCAGTGCTCCACGCAGTACGTGCCCTCCTTAATACCCATCACTGAGCTAACCAATCCCCCCACTCCTCCCTCCCCTCTAGAACCCTCAGTTTGTTTCTCAGAGTCCATAATCTCTCATGGTTCATCTCTCCCTCCAATTTCCGCCCCCCTTCATTTTTCCCTTCCTTCTCCTAATGTCCTCCATGCTATTCCTTATGTTCCACAAATAAGTGAAACCATATGATAATTGACTTTCTCTGCTTGACTTATTTCCCTTAGCATAAACTCTTCCAGTCCCATCCACGTTGATGTAAAAGTTGGGTATTCATCCTTAATGACGGCTGAGTAATATTCCATTGTATATATGGACCACATCTTCTTTATCCATTCATCTGTTGAAGGGCATCTTGACTCTTTCCACAGTTTGGCTATTGCGGACATTGCTGCTATGAACATTGGGGTGCATATGGCCCTTCTTTTCATTACATCTGTGTCTTTGGGGTAAATACCCAGGAGTGAAATTGCTGGATCATAGGATAGCTCTATTTTTAATTTTTTGAGGAACCTCCACACTGTTTTCCAAAGTGGCTGTACCAACTTGCATTCCCACCAACAGTGTAAGATTTTTGAAAGATTCAAATGAAAATTTATTTAAATATTTTCAGACATATGGGAAAAACCTAAGTTTTTTTTGACCTTCCAAAGTAGGTGCACCTAACACACATATTACATATGTTATATATGTATTTATAGAAAATATATATTTGTAGATATACTATATATTTGTATATTATACATTAATATATACAATATGTATTTTATATTATAAATGTATATACATATAATACATAAAAACAGTTGCTATGAAACATATTAGATAGTGAACCTAAAACTGCTTTAAAATATATAAAGCCTATTTTTAAAAAATCAACAATATTTCAACCTAAAAATCATAATTTATGAAGTTGTTGATATATACATCAGGGAATAAAAAGTAACAACTTGATAAATTACAATTTTTTTACACTTTTTGTTTTACACTTTTACTTTGAAAAATATTTACGATGTTACTTGATTTGATTAAAGCCATTTGAGAACCCGATTCCTTGACTTGAAATGCAAGCACACTCTTAATGATCATAATCAAGGCCAAACAGTTTTTGCAGCAAACAATTAGCTTGGAAAACAGATGTGTAAACCCAAAATAATTAAATAATTTGGTAATCATTCTTTCTTGCTTTAGACATTAAATGGGATTTGATCATTAGGCATGACACATATTTAATCCAGTCATTAAATATAGTTGTATTTTTGAAGCATGAGACGAATCTTGTATTCCCACTGAGCCTAATTCTCCAACTGGTGTGTCAAGGATGACGATTGTATAGCCACAGGAGGGAAGTCCTCCATGATTTATGCGTGGAGGAGAAAACACTACACTGTCCCCCAGTGGATGCAGGGCATGTTTCTACACACCCACTTTGTGTGGGAGGCAGAATGGTTATACCTACCCTTCTTGGATTTCTTCTCAAAGGGAGGCCCTGACCTTTTCCTCCACACTCACTTTCCAGTCCCTATCTTCAAGCAGAGGTGCCTACCAGACTCACTTGGGTACCTTTTTGCAAAAAGTACTCGCCTGGCCACTTGTCTCCCCACTGGAGATTTATATCAATAGAGGAATGGTTTCTTTTTTTTTTTTTTTTTAAGATTTTATTTGACAGAGAGAGAGAGACAGCGAGAGAGGGAACACAAGCAGGGGGAGTGGGAGAGGGAGGAGTAGGCTTCCCGCAGAGTAGGGAGCCCGATGCAGGGCTCGATCCCAGGACCCTGGGATCAAGACCTGAGCCGAAGGCAGACGCTTAACGACTGAGCCACCGAGGTGCCCCAGGGGGATGGTTTCTAAGGTAAATGAAAGTATGAGCGTTTTGAAAAGAAATTACTTGCCATTTTATGAGAAGAATATATTTAATGAAATTAAAAATAAAAATGGTGATTTTGATGTCCATCAAGGCTGAGAGCACCCCATTATCTTTGAGGCATTCATAGACATTAATATCTGTGGCATGCTTAGAGTTGCTGGTTCTTTCTCTGTAATTATTTTGAAGTGGGCATAAACCTCAAGTGGAGTATAAAATGCCAAGAGAGTGTTCTCAATTTATGGGCTCAAAGAATTTTTTTCTGCACCATTTTAGTTTGGAAGGGGCAAATTAGGATGACAGAGCAATAGTGGATGGGAGCTATAGTACAATTAAATTACATTCTAGAGCGGGGAAACTCGAGACCCACAATCCTAAGAATTATTAATGGTTAGGGTTGACACTTTTTGAGGGCTGATCATGGGCTAGGCTCTGTGCTGAATGCTTCATGTCCATTTTCTCATCTGACCCCGACAGCCACCTGTTCGCCTTCATCTGACAGATGAGCAAACTGAGGCTTAGAGAGGTTGTTTTGTCCAAGGTCATCCAGTTGGTTATTTGCAGAGCCCTGATTCAAACTTACATTTGCTTGATTGCAAAGCCATTAGTCTTAAAGATTAGGCTATTTTGACTCTATTTGTTTTGGAGAGCTCGTGGAATCCACTCCAATCTGTCCTCACAATGAACTCTACTGGGCTTTGAAAAAGGCTGAAGAATGGCAAAGAAATTTTGTAGGCTAGAAAGCTAATGAAAGTGGCCAGTGTCCTCTGAATAATGAGATAGACCAGGCTCAGAGGACTGGGCTCTGGAACCCAGAAATCAGACATATCCATTGAGGAGCAACTCCAAGCTTCTGTGGGTTCTACTTCTGACCCAAGGAGGAAGTCCTAGCCATGGAGGTTGAAGTACTGCTTGGAAAGGAAGAGGAAGGCCATTGTTTGATTTAACACACCCTTCTAGAGTGCTCTATGGGCTGGGCATTGGTTCATACTTCTCTAAGCACTTTACAAACATTAACTCATTTAAGTCTTACAACAATTCCCTGGAAATAGGTACTATTATTATTCCGATATGATGAGTAAACTGAAGTTCAGAGGCATTAAGTAACTTGTCCAAGGTCACACAGCTGGTAAGTGCCAGAACCAGGCTTTGAACCTAGGTGTTCCGGATCTGATGGCTATGTTATATTGTTTCTCAAGAGAGAAACTTGATTTTTCTGTCTCTTGTGCTTGGCATCCTTTTCCAACCACTCCTGGGCACATCTACTTTGCCAGCAAGTTTCCCCTACCCCACTGGCTTTTCCTCCACCTGTGACTTTCTGCAGTGTCCTTGACAAGCCCTTTCTTCATGCTCCATACTGCCTCCCTTGGCATTACTCATGAACAACTCGCTCTTTTCACCTGCCAAACAATTTTTCCATAGAGTATCCCTTCTCATCTTGGAACTGAGGATGGGAAGTATTGTTCCTATTTTATAAATGAGAAAATTAAGGCGAGCAAATGCTTAACATTTTATCCAACTGTCTACTGACAAAGTGGACCAGAATCCAGGTTCTTTGGCTCTTAATCCAATGTTATTTTCCCATTGTACCATCTGATTGGTTTCATAAATCCATTCATTCATGCATCTGTCTGTATATTCATTCATTTTATAGCCAAAGGCAGTGGGTAGGGGAAAAGGCAGGTATAAAGATCTTTGCTCTTAAGGAGCCGAAACACAACTGAGATAAGGTCTCACTATAAAAAGTTGAATACTACAAAGTTACAAATACCAAGTGCCAAATGAGATGTCTAGTCAGGTCAGACAGGAATTTTGAGGCTGGGCATGCAACATCAAAGACTGCTTTATCAAGAAGGTGAGTCTTGAACTTGGCATGGAATGGCACTTAGAACTTAGAGAAGAGGATGGAGCAGCACTTCCCAGGCTGGGGGAATGGTGTGCACTAAGTCAGTGTTTCCCAACCCATATCATGTCATGGCATGCAGAGAAAAGAGTAGTATTTGTAAAGCACATTTGGGTAAACAGAGGAGGCAGCTTCAGCCTAAAGACAAGTGACCTAGGAGATTCAACTGCATTGTCCCTGGCTCAGCTGAGGACAGAGGGGAGGATTCATAGCCTCGGATACTTGTAATATGCTTGGGAAGGTCTGCAGTAAGGTATTGGGTCCAAAGACTACTGACAAGACCCCAGGGCTGCAATAGAAGAAATATCTAGAAGAACCATGGCAGATACCATTAGAGAGAAAAGTTAAGAGCCAAATGATAAAAGCTCTTTGAATTTTATTCCATGGACCTACAAAACAGGTAGGCAAAATCCATACAGTGTTGTTTGAGAAAGGTCCTAGTGACATCAATATGGAGGATAGATTGGAGGGGAGGCAAGTAGTTAGGAGGTTATTGTCTGTGTAGGAGATGAGGGCATCTTGGACTGTAGAGGTGGTAACAGAGACTGAGAAAAGTGGGCAGAGCTGCGTTATATTTTGGGCTTATCAATGACCATGTGTGGTGACAGATTGCATGTAGAAAGTAGGAGAAGTAGAGGAGGCAAGGATAATTTACAGGTTTCAAACTCGAACAAATAGGTATGAATGATGAGGCCATTCTTGAAGATGGAGAGGCCAGGAGAAGTAGAGAGAATTTCTTGGAGAGGAGGGACAAATGAGAGGATGAGTTTCAAGTTGGCATTTAGAAGCAAGGAAACCAGTTAGGAGGCTATTGCAAACAGCCAAGTGAGACAGAATGAGATCCTGGACAAAGACAGTAGCAGTGGGAATGGAAAAAAAATGTTGGGTTGAGAGACATTATAAAGGAAGAATCGATGGGATTTTGTCATGGACTGAATCTAAAGCTGAAAGGTAAAAGAAGGCCTGAAGACCTACATCACTTCTGTTCTCGATCTTCTTGGTGATGCTCATGGCTTAAAATACTATCTATATGCTGATGACTCCCAGATGTGGATCTCCAGCCTAGACACCCCCCCCCCATGCTTTTATATCCAACTGCCTGCTTGACATAGCATCCTAAATGCAATGCATCTACAACTGAATTCTTAAATGTCCCCCACCCCTGCCCCTCCCAGCCCCGCACCAAAGCCTACTCCACTTGTCAAACCTGCTCCTCACAGCCTTCCCCATTGACAACTCCATTCTTCCAGTTGCTCAGGCCGAAGATCCTGAAATCATTCTTGATTCTTTTCTTTCTCTCACATCCTACATTTTATTCTATCTGCAAATCTTGTTGGTTCCACCTTCAAAATATACCTAGAATCCAACTACTTTTCATCACATAGTGAAAATCACAATGATCCATGTCCTGGTATAATTGCACAAGCCCCCCAACTCTTCTCATTGCTTTTGTCCCTGCCATCCTCACCCAAGTCTGTTATCCCCTTACTGATTTGAAAGCCAGACTAATCTTATTAACATGGAAGTCAGATCATGTCACTCCTCTGCTCGAAATTCCTCCAGTGACTTGCCATCTCACACACAGTAATCGTAAAACTCCTTACAATGGCTCACGATGCTGTATACCACTCAAATATCAATATAATGCACTCACTGACCTCCTTCAGGTGTTGGATCGAAGGCCCACTACGCACTGAGATCTCCTCTGACTGCCATGTCTAGAGTTGTAAGTTTCTCCTCCCCATTCCCTCTCTGCCCTCCCTGTTTTATTTTTCCCTATACTTTGAAAGCTACTTGACATTATATATTTATCTATTTAAAAAAAATCATCTCCTTCTGCTAGAATAGGGGGGCTGGCAAGCTTTTTCCTTTCTTTTTCTTTTCTTTTTTAAAAAGATTTTTTTTATTTATTTGAGAGAGAATGAGCAGGGGGCGGGGAGAGGGAGGGGGAGAGGTAGAGGGAGAAGCAGACTCCCCGCTGAGCAGGGAGCCCGATGTGGGACTCGATCCCAGGACGCTGAGATCATGACCTGAGCCGAAGGCAGACGCTCAACCCACTGAGCCACCCAGGTGCCCCAAGCTTTTTCTTTTTTAAGAAGGGGCCAGATAATAAACATTTTAGGCTTTGTGGGCCAGAGAGTTTCTGACACAGCTACCTAACTCTGCTGTTGTTACACAGAAGCAGTCACAGAGGACACCTAAACGAATGAACGCGGCTGTGTTCTATTAAAACCGTATCTACCAAAACAGGTGACAGGCCAGCTTTTGCCTGTGAGCCACCCTAATGGAAGGCAAGCCCGAGGAGGGCAAGGCTTTTGCTTCACTGCCGTATCCCTAACATCCAGAACAGCACCTGGCATGTAGGAGGCACCGGATATCTTTTCGTCGAATGAATGAATCAACAGGAGCCTGGAGGAACGGGGGAAGGTGGAGGTGGAGACCAGGAGCACTAGCGCACAGCATTGCTGGTGCAGCATCTTGAGCAGGAGCTGCTTCTAGCTAGGTTTGCGGCATATCAATTCTTCCCCCTGCCCTCACTGTGCCTACGCTACGACTTAAAGCTCGTCCTCTGAAGTAGAAGTTGCTTTCGTTGCCTGTGCAACAATCCTGATGTGTGAAATTTCATCTGACTTCCTTTAGTGTTATCATTTGTCTATGCGATCCTCTTGACTCAGACTCTCTCTAATAACAATAATAACTCAAATACTCAGCACGAAAACCAGGACGCTGAAATCAGTATTTTTAATTAATTTAAAACCACTGCCAGTGATAACTTCTGTGGACAACTCGACACGTTTCAACACTTCATCATATTTTGAAGTACTCTCTGAAGTTGAACAACATTTACTGTTACGATATGAAACGTTATTTTCCTTCTATGCATTCGATGTGAATGGTTTGTTCTGATAAACTTCAGCTTTCAAGTCCTCCCACCAGGAGGAATCACATGGTAAGAGATATGGTAAATGAAGTATTCACTGGCTCTTATTGGCCTTTCTCTCATCCTTCCCTGGATCTCTTATAGGCACTAAAAATTTCCTGGAGTTATATGCCTTCCTGTGGAAAATGCATATTCCACTCATTCATTACTTCAGAGTCCTTCACACATTGCTAATATTTGCTGAGCATTCACTATGTCTGTGGCACTGGGCTGAGGGCTTTATATATATATTAACTCATTTTAAGTCTTAGAAAACACCTAAGAGGTAGGTACTATTATCATCATTTTACAAATGAGGAAACCGAGGTCCCAAAAGCTGAAGTAATTTGCTCAATGCCCCACAGCTAGCAAAAAGGGAAGCTAAGGTCTGAACCTAGGTCTGCCTGACTCCAGGGCCGAGATGTGTTCATTGTTTTCTCCCGCCCTAACAAATATTTACCATATACCATGCAGTATACGAGACAGTAGGTACAAAAGCGAATAGGGCCTGATCTCCCTCGCCTCCCAGAGCTAACACCGGTAGGGGCTGTGTGGGTGGGAGTGGAGGCTGTCAGATGCAGAAACTAAAGAACTTTCTGTTTACGGAGAGGTTGGTGAGAATGTGGACATAGGTCCATGAATGCATGAGATTCTGCAAAATAGAGACAGAGGGCTACAGACTAAAAGGGAAAAGGGCCCCCACATGTAGAGTTCGGGTCAACCAGTAGGACAGAAAAATGCTGCTCTCAGGGACTTAAGCTGACAAAGTTTCCCACCGTAGAAGTGGGACTGGCTGCTCACCAAAACAGCATTTATTGATAAGAGAAGAAACTTCTCTATATGTCATTAACAAACAATGTTTTAAAAAGTAACCAGTGGAAAACACCACTGTAGCCTTGTAAATGCTATGCCTGGGAAAGTCCCATCAAAACTAAAAAGGGATTCACGATATCATGACATGTTGACCATTATAGAAATAAAAATTAAAATAATTGGAAAGAGAAGTTGTTTCTCTCCTTCAACGCCCTGACCTGCTGACATATTTATTGGCTTTCTGATAGGGCAATGAATGGATGCATCGGGCTGCATCTTTTCAGATCATTTCACACTCTCTACTAACCTCCTTGCTCACCAGTAACAAGAGCCACCATATAACAAGTACTTGCTCTGAACCAAGCACTTTACATAAATTTTGTTATTTAATCCTCACAGTAGCCCTATGATCTCATAGGGTTTTGTTATTAAAACCCATTTTCAGATGAGGGAACTGAGGCTTAGAGAGGCTATGGGATTGACCCAAGCCCATAAAACTAAATGAGTGGTATCGGATTCCGGAGGCTGCTGTGACAAACTACCACAATCTTGGTGGCTTAAGACAGCAGAAATTTATTCTCTCATGGTTCAGGAAGCCATAAATCTGAAATCAAGGTGTTGGCAGAGCCATGCTCCCCTCCAAAGGCTTGAGGGGAGATTCTATTCTTTGCCCCTTTTTAGCTTCAGATGGCTACAGACTTTGGTTGGCTTTTGGCAGCATTACTCTGATCTTTCTCTCTGTCTTCTCATGGCCTTCTACCCTGTGTCTCAGCCTTCTCTCATAAGGACACTCAGTCATTGGACTTAGAGCCCACCCTAATGGACTTAGAGGACCATCTCATGTAGAGATCTTTACTTTAATTACATCTGCAAAGACCCTTATTCCAACTAGGGTCATATCTTCTGAGGTTCCAGTTGGACACATATTTTGGTAGGACATTGTTCAGCTCACCACAAGCAAGTAGCCTAGCTGGGATTCTAACGTATATCTATCTGGCTCCGAAATCCTAGCTCTTTTCACTAAACTAGGCTACCTCCATCAAACAGCCTTTTGCCTTTATTTGGTTTCCTAATTAGATTTCCAACTGGGAGGAAGATGCACTGATTGATGTAAGTTTGCTTTGTAGTTAATTATCAAGATGAATTAATAAAATGACATTTTGGCTTCTAAAACATCGCCTTATGGGTTTAAATCGTGTGAAATTTGTCCCCCAGAGCCTAATCACTTCCTGGTTTAAACCGACAAAATTGAGTTTTGGAACCTGTGAAACTAAGGATTGGATCTTGGCTATAAGGACCAAGATCCCTTCAAGATATAGGCATCCCACAGCCTACAAGCCATATCTGTTTCTTTACTATATATATAAGTGACCACAGTATAATGAAATGCTACCAACTTCTGGGCACATGGAAGAATCTCTGATCGCTTAAGAGTTTAGAGAAAGAATTTTGATTCCACCTGAATGTTATATCCCAGAAAGACTCCTCATAGTGCCTACTGTGTTTGCTCCTGAGCCTCAGCTCCTGTCATCAAGTCACAGGGAAAGAGATGTATCTAAGAGTTCATTATCACATTAAGATGAGATTCTGTAGAAAAATGGGGATCCAGGAACATTAGGGACTTCCTGTGTTTCTACATTGGTCTCTTTGCAGGGCAACTGCCCCAGCTAACTAGTTGAGATTGGCCTGCTCACACCTTGATTAGGAAGACAGTATCCCTAGAGATGTGTTTCTCAAGTTATGGTAAGTCTGTGGACCACCCATAGCCATAGACCACTCATTACTATCCAAGGAGCTTGTTAAAAAGGCCAGTTTCCTGGCCATTATATCAGGCTTACTGAATTAGTATTTCTTTTGATTTAAGAGAGGGAGAGAGAGAGAGAGTGAGCGGCGGGGGGGGGGGGGGGGGGGGGGGGGGGGGGGGGGGGGGGGGGAGGAGGGCAGAGGGAGAGGGAGAGAGAGAATCTCAGGCAGGCTCCACGCCCAGCACGGAGCCTGACTCAGGGCTTGATCTCATGACCCTGAGATCATGACCAGAGCTGAAATCAAGAGTCCGATGCTTAACCAACGGAGCCACCCAGATGCCCCCTGGATTAGTATTTCTGAAGATGGGATTTAGGAATTTGCATTTTAAAACAGGTACCTGGAGTAATTCTAATACACATTCTGGTTTGAGAACCACTGCATTCTGATGAAATCAGGCCTCTGCAACATTGAAACACAGACTAAACTCCCCAACGTTCATTCGCAATTCCAGCCAATAACCAATTGCAATATCACATTCTTGTTGCATGATCTGCAGCTTTAGTTCATGTGACAATATCATTTTCTATAGCTTGATCTAAATCAAAGCAGTTATGGCAAAATTTCTTAATCTACCTCTCCTGAGACAATTTATGTAATAACTTTTGGGAAGATGCAATAACCTCTCCTTCATGTCTGAAACTGATCTCTCAGGTCCTTTTTAGTTCCAACATTCTCCTTTCTATGAATGTTCCTAGCGTTTCCACTCTTGTTTGTGACAAACACATTGCTTGTTACACTCTTAAGCAGGCCTATTTCCTTTCTTCCAGGCAAACAAGTTCTAAAGAAGACTGGTTGAAGGGGCGCCTGGGGGGCTCAGTCGGTTAAGCTTCCACCTCTTGGTTTTGGCTCAGGTCATGATCTCATGGGTCATGAGATGGAGCCCCGAGTCGGGCTCCGTGCTCAGCGCGGAGTCCGCTTGAGATTCTCTCTCTCCCTCTCCCTCTGCCCCTCCCCCCTGCATGCTCTCTGTCTCTGTCTCTCTCCCTAATAAATAAATAAATCTTTAAAAAAAGAAGAGTGGTTGCCAGTGATTTTCCTGGATGGTTTTTATTTCTTTCTTTAGAGAGGGAGAGGGAGGGGCTACGGGAGAGGGGGAGAGAGAGAAAATCTTAAGTAGGCTCCACGCCCAGTGTGGAGCCCCGTGCAGGGCTCCATCTCGAGATCATGACCTGACCCGAAATCAAGAGTTGGATGCTCCCTCAACTGAGCCATCCAGGTGCCCCTCCTGGAGGTTTTTTAAATAACATACACTTCCTCGCTGTGTTGTTGGGAAGAGTGAACGAGAAAAATCTATGTAAAATGCCAAGCATAGTGCCAGTTGAAAGGGAGCGGTTAATAAACGTTCATTCTGCTTCCAGTGCATTGTCACAATAATATCTCTTGAATTATTGAAGATACGGCACTGAGAACGGCAGCTGAATGAAAACTAGGGAATCAGCTGTATTGACAATATCAGGTTTATTTGGCTGGAGGGGAACGGGATAGAATCCAAGTCTCTGGGGGGACCAGCTCAGCTGCAGCAGAGTGAGATGGCCCGAGGAGGGCGTGGGTTCCTGCCGCGCACACACTGCCTTGGAGAAAAGGCTGCAGGAAGGTTTTGGCCTACGATGCAGCTTCTAATCCCTGGCATGCTTCCTAAGTTAGTATTTCTCAAGGTGTGTTCCATGTAGTATTAGTCCCTGGGAATGGACGTTTGATAGCATTACCTAAGAAAGAGTCCCCACGAACAAGAAAAGTTGTCAACCACTGTGTTCATCAAATGTAGTTTCCCAAGTGCCAGAATATTCAGAGTCCTTAATCTGTTAAGAGGCAAGGGGGATCTCCAAGAGAGGGATGGGGGACACGGGGTATTCTAAGTTTCCTGACCTCACTCACAGCCATGGTCGTGAGGGGATAGTGGTTCTGAGGAACACAAGCATGAGAACACCGCTCCAAGGTCACTGGTGCCCTCCTACTTGCTAACACGAATGGACACTTTTTAGCCCTTATGTGACAAAAGTCGCAAGAGAACAATTACATGATGAACCACAAAGTACTATCCCTCCACCCCCTAGTGTCCTGGTTTTCTGCTTTGCACGGCTCAGATTCTGTGTCCACCATTATATTCACTCTTTCGCACACACCCTGACCTCTCCTGCCTCTCTGCCCTCATCATATCTGCGAGACAGACCCCTAATCTTGGTTAAATCCAACTTTGTCTGTTCTAAACCTGCCCCAGCAGTTGAACCAGATTGGGTAAAAACTTAAAACCATGATGACTAGGCTTACTTTAGATTCATGACCACTAACTTCAGGTGGACCCTTAGAGCTACTGTCCAGTTTCGCTACATTTCCTTTGTCTAGTCATTCCTGAACTCTCCTGGATGGCCATTTGACACCCTCCTTCTCCTCAGCCTTCCAGCACCCCTTCCCCCATCCTTCTTCTGAGCTACTGACCTTGTTTCCTATTTCCCTGAGAAAATAGAAGCTTTCAGAAGAGAACAACCACAGACTCCTACAAACCTACTTGTATCTGTATCCATATACCCTGTGTTCCCTCTTGTCACTCTAAATGAACTGCCTGTGATTCCACTGAAGGCCGACCGCCTCCACTTGTGTACTAGAACCCGTCCTTCTTGGCCTAATCAAGGTCATTGCTCTAATCATTTTCCCCTCCTTCGGTTGACATCAGCAATTTTTCTTCCACCAAACCGACATCTCCAATGTTAAAAGGAAAAACTCTTCACTTTACTTCAGCTACAGCCCCATTCCTCTTTTTTCCCCCTCTCAGCAAATATTCTAGAAAGAGTTGTCTCTGCTCATCAGCTCCAGATTTTCTCCTCGCATTTTCTCTTGAACGCTCTCCCATAAGGATGTTCCCCCCATCACTCCACCAGAATGATTCATGTCCCTGTCAACAATAGCTCCTCAATGTTAAATCCAACGATCGCTTTTCCATCCTCATTGTATTTGACCCAATAGTGGCATTTGACACAGCTGATCACCTTTTTTGGGAAACCTTTTTTCACTTGGCTTCCAGAACGTTACACCTCCTTGGTTCTCCTCCTATTTCACTGGCAACACTATCTCAGTCTTCTCAGGATTTCCCTCATCTGTCTGACCCTTAGGATCTCTGGCAACTGAACTTGAAATTCTCCAAAACCAGAATTTCCTTATACCCGCTTTTCCCCCAGTCTTCTTTCTCTATTCTTCTAGATGTTCAGGGCAAGCTCGAAGTTTTCCTTACCTCCCCCTTTTCTCTCACACCCCATATCCAATCTATCGTCGATACTGTGCACAACGTCTTTCAAAATTATTTAGAATCTGACCACTTCTCACCATCTCCTCTGCTATCACCTTCATCCAACCCAGCATGCTTAAAACCCTCCCATGCTTTTTACATTCTTCACAACAAAAGCCAAAGTCCTTAGAATGATCTGTGAGATTCTATCTGAGGCATCTTCTTCCCTGTTACCTTTCTGACCTGAACTCCTACCACTCTCCCCCTTGATGACTCAGCTCCTGTCATATGGCCTCTTTGCTGTTTCTCAGACACACCAAGATAACTCCCAACAGCCTTGGCCATTGTCTCTAACTAGAATGTTCTTCCCCCATAGAGCCACAGGCTTACTCACTTGTTTCCCTCAGATCTCTGTGCAAATGACACCTTAACGGAGATATTTCCTTGGCCACCTTATTTAAAAATTGCCACTCTCTGCATGCCTCCATATCACTTCACACTGCTCTGTTTTTCTCCATAGTATTTATGAACTTACCATTTTCCGACATAATAATATTTGCTTGCTTGTTCCTTATTTGCCTTCACTGCTTGAATGTAAGCTTTGGGAATGCAAGAACTTATTTTGTCACTCTTATATCCTCAGAACCTAGCACAGTGCCTGGCACATAACCGGTGTTCCATAAATATCCGTCAAATAAACCAAGAATGATTATTTAGTGCAACACTAGTTCTTAGACTCCTGGCATCTTCCAGTGAGGACAGAGCACTCCCATGACCTAAAGCGACCCTTCCCTTCCAAGTGCAAGACTTCTCGATACCACATTCCTGGTGATGAATTTAGTGTTTACGTGAGGACTGCCAGGAAGCTCCATATAGCCTGGAGCAAAACGCTCCGTAGTTAGAGGAATTTAATTCCTAGAAAGATCTTTGCCAAGAGCCCTTTTTGGATACGTAATATTTTTGAATAGGTATTAAATATACATGATACAAAATGCCAAATGTTCAGTGAGCAAGGAGTGAAAAGTATACTCCACCACCTCCTACTGCTACCACCCTATTCTAAGCCGCCCTCATTCTGTAAACCAGGGTTATTGCACAAATCCTTTAGAAACATAGGTCACCCTGTTTTGTACCTTTCTTTTTTCTCACTCGATGCCTACATCACTCTTTGCAATGGCTGCATAGTTATCCATTGTGTGGCTGTTTTGTTTTGCGCTTCACTGGGTCTATGAGTTTCCTGAAATTGCACATGGATATTTGAGTGCATGAGTATAGGTACATCTTTCAGCAGCGAGGGCTCATGCCTCTTATCAGATTCAAAGGGCACCAAGACCTAAAATGGTTAGGAATCATTATCCTGAGTTTAAATCTACCTTCCTGAAATTTATAACTCCTTGGTCCTAATTCTGCTATACGGAGAAGTTCTGTCAGAGCCTGGTACATAGCTGGCATACAACAAATATTTGTCAAATGAATGAAGGGATGACACAAAATGAATCTACTCCATCTTTTCTATGTTCGCTTTTGGTTGGCTTGAAGAAAGACATGTTCTGGGCGCCTGGGTGGCTCAGTCGGTTAAGCGTCTGCCTTTGGCTCAGGTCATGATCCTGGAGTCCCAGGATTGAGTACCACATTGGGTTCCCTGCTCAGCAGGGAGTTTGTTTTTCCCTCTGCCACTCCCCCTGCTTGTGCTCTCCCTCTCTCTCTCTCTCTCTGTGTCAAATAAATAAAATCTTAAAAAAAAAGAAAGACATGTTTTCCTAAGTTATCTCTTTTCTAAAGCTTAATGGCTTAGTTCCTTGAACCCTTAATTTGACATGGTTTCCAAACCCATCTGCTTTGTCTTCCCCTGAACAAGCTGTAATGTGGATTTTTTTTCTCCTGAAATATCTTCAGGGGCAAGTAGATAATTTTTAAAAAGGTGAGGTAAATCAGGTGTGAGACAAAAGATGTTTCCAGGCCAATTTCGTCCCATGGGCTTGCAGTTGGCAAGTCTGAAAATTTGGAACTCGTACAGTTTGTCGGTATTCCTTTCACACCTTCTGCATTCTGTTGCTTGGTGAACTCCACACTGTTCAGGTCCCAGCTCCTCTGTGAAGCTTCTCTGAGTGCCCTTCCCTCTGACAAAGTCAGGTATTCCCCCACCTACTTGCGAACATTTCTTACAGCACTCTGTGCTTATTTATGGCTATCTCTCTCATTAGATCTTGAGCTTCTTACGGCAGGGAATGAAGTTTATTCATCAGTATTGTCTCAGCTCCTGGCCAAGTAGATGCTCGCAGTAAATGTCGGTTATCTTTCTTTTGGAAGGGTCGAAATCAGAGAGGGAGTAATTTTTTAGATTTCTTTCAAATTACTTGATTTTTAAAAGAGATGTTTGGACATTATTTAAACAAATTATAGCAAAAGGAAAAAAGTGAAGTAAAAGTAAAAGTCTATCCCTCACAGCTATGCTAGAAGTAACCAGGGTAAAAGGTTGTGGTGGGCATCCCGCCGGTACTGTTTTTATGCATAAAAATGCATAAATGTGTATACACAAAATATAGAAACACATGTTTCTTAGATCCTTGCTTTTTCACTTAACAATGCAACACAGCTGTATCCTTTACCAGTTCATATAATTATACAGACATACTTACATTATTTTTTATGGCTGCATTGTATTCCATTTGAAGGATGTACCATAATTTATTTAACAAATGCCCTATTATCGAACAGTTAACTTACCTACTATTGTTCACTATTTATTAACAACGCAAGTCAAAACACAGAGACACACTGAATAAAATGTGACTACAAAAGTATGTAGCTGAACTCAAGAGGCAAGAAGGAAAACTCCCAGATTCCAGAAACAAAAATAGAACTCAAAATCACAACAATGAGCATGAATTGAAGTTTCATAACTCATGGAAATAGTGGGACTAGATATATACTTTAGAAACTGAGGTTTCAAGTTCTTTGAAGGACTTGGAACTGAATTAGAATTGTGCTTCCTGCACAAAACAAGGAGCAGAAGAGATCTGCCTCATCTGTGAATTGAAACCAGATTTGCCAAATAGCCAGGGACCCAATAATAACAGATCTTATTTAGTACGTACCATGTTCCAGGTACTTTTCTACTATGTGTTTTGCATATAATAATTTACTAAATCCTCACAAAAACCCCATGAAGTGGGTACTATTATAACCCCATTTTACAACTAAGGAATAAAGCGTTTAAGTAACTTGCTTAAGGTCACACAGCCAGGACATGGCCGATACAAGATTCATATCCAGGGGCCATGCTCTTAACTATTATGCCATACTGCGTTTCCACAAACAAGATGTAGGCCATCTTCTCTAGAATGGGGTCGAAATAGACTCACCCATAAGAAGTTTAAAAATTTAAGCCTGAGCTACACACTGGGATGAGACTGGAATCCATAGTACCCACAGAGTTCAGAAAGCTGAGCTGAGAAACTCACATAAAAGGTGGTCCAAAACTGGGAGCGCCATAGAGCTCTGGTAGAAGCAAATGGAAAACTGCCGAGAGGGCCACCTCTATAACTCAGAGTCAAATTCTCACAGAATACAGCTCCTACAGAAGAGAAGCTCAAATGGAAAATTATAAAGCAACATGAAGAAACTCACAATAAGAGTTAGTCAGTATGTACAACCAATGGAAGAATTCAGTTCTAAGGAGCTACGGATACTACAGCAATCTAAACCAACTTTAAAATATTGTATGTTTAAAGATTTTAAGAGATCAAAAAGAAACAGAATACATAAATCAAGACTATATATATGTGTGTGTGTATATATATACATATATATGTATACACACCCACATCAAAGAAAAGTTCTAGAAATGAAGAATATAGAAAATATGGGATGAGCATTAGAAGACCTTAGTTCTAGTCCCATTGAAATGTAAAAAAGTCAACTGGCAGGTTAAACTACAAATAAGAGAAGGGAAAATTAGTGAAATAACAAATAGAGCTGAGATATTCATAGAACATAACGCAACACTATAAAAATGTTAAGTGTGAAAGAGAAATTAAAAGATACAGATGATAGACTAAGACACTCTCCATACATCTAATAGAAATTCCAGAAGGAAAAAAAGTAGGAAGAGATAGTTTGAAGAGACATGGCTGAGGATTTTCCAGAATTGATAAGACACGAGTCCTCAGGTTAAAACCCTGTACCCAGTCCTAAGCAGAATAAATGAAGACAAATTGATAACTCCTAGATGCGTCATGGTGGGACTTCAGGACATCAAGGATAAGGGAAGAATCTTAAAACTTACCAGAGACAAATAATGTTGCAAAGTATTTCTGGAACAAAGGGTCTGCACATTGAAAAGAAATGACTGTTTTTTAAATGAATGAGTGAATCAGTGAGTCCAGTAGAGTAAGTATTTCTCTCAATCTAGGCATGATATTTCTTCTAGTACAGCCTGAGATTGCATCTCCCAGCTATTTTTTTTTAATATTTATTTATTTATTTTAGGGAGGGAGGAGGGGCAGAGGGAGAATGAGAATCTTAAGCAGGCTCCACGCTAAGCTTGGAGTCCGATGCGGGGCTCGATCTCACAACCCTGAGATCATGACATGAGCCAAAACCAAGAGTCAGACACTTAACTGATTGCGCCACCCAGCCACACCACCCCTTAATTTATATATTTGCAACTGCATCACTGCGATTGATTCATATTGAGCATGAAACCAGTTAAAATCCCCAGGACTTTTTCAAATGAAAGTCTGTCCTTTTTAGTGTGCACTTGGGCAATTAATTTTTAAAACTCAGGGGGCGCCTGGGTGGCTCAGTTAAGCATCTGCCTTCAGCTCAGATCATGATCCCAGGATCCTGGGATCCAGCCCCACATCTGGCTCCCTGCTCAGCGGGAAGCCTGCTTCTCCCTCTGCCCCTCCCCCTGCTTGTGCTCTCTCTCTCTCTCTCTCTCACATGCTTTCTCTCTCTGTCAAATAAATAAATAAAATCTTAAAAAAAAAACTCAGATGTAGGACTATTCAGTTATTGATGAGATGTTTGGGAGCTGGAGCCATTTACAGAAGGCTTCATAAAGGAAGTAGGAGTTAGGCTAAGTAGGACTTATTCTAGATAGAGGGGACAAAGGTGAGCTTCTAGTTTCCTTGGATGAATGTAGCAAGGATGATGTGGTGCGTGAATAGGCCATAGGGTCAGAACTGTGTTTGGGGTGGATGTGTGAAAGGTGGGGGAATAAAGAGATAAGGTTCAAAGGCAGTGTGGGACCAGATAATGGAGGGCCTAAAAAGCCAGGCAGAGTGTTTGAACTTGATAGCATATGTGGGCAATTGGGAGCCACTTTAGGCTTTTCAAGAGGAAATTCTATATTACCTAGCCAGTCAAAGAAAGGTGAACTAACCCGGGAATGGGCAGGGAGACTGGCTGAAGTAATCCAGACCCCTAGTTCTCCTGCTTCTGGGTTACTGACAGGTGATCCAGACAAGTAGTCAAGATCAGCAAACACCTCAGGGACCCTAAGGCAACTTGACGTTGAACCACCCGACTAGTGGGAACCATGCGTAATAACGCTGCCGTGACCAGGCTAAAAGCAATGTTTAGAAAGTATAGCCTAACAGCAAACTCCAGAAGCTTTTGAGCTAAGAGGGAGGTATAAGAAAAGGCAATGGATGCAGGGGAACAATAGACAGACTAGGAGAGTGGAATATACACTGAAGTGAGCACTAGAAAATCTTAGTTTTGGTCCCAGCTCTACCTCTTAGGAAGCACGTGACCTGGCACAGATTCTACGTAAACATTGAAGCTACCTTCCTCATCTGTGAATGTACTAGAATATAAGCTCTAGAGGGTGGTCACCAGAAGTGCTTTGCTCACCATGGTATCCCTAGCCCCGGGTCCCAGGCCTAGCATAGAGTAGAGCCTCAGGAAATAGTGGTTGAATCGATGCATGAACGAATAGATGGAATGAACCAATGTCTACCCTGCCTGCCTCATCAAGCTATTGTGGGATTCAGATGAGATCAGGGATGAAAAATTATTACGTGAAATTAAAACAACAAGCCATCCCCCGGTAAAATACTACAGCTGCTACTGAGAAGTATATTCTTTGTTAAATTAGCTTGTATTGAATCGTAGTGCTTTCAAGGCAGAATGATAAGTGGGCTGATGATATCAAGTTTTCTCAGTATGGAAAGTAAGAAGAATAGTGAAAATGCAAGACTTTTTAAGTGATTTGCCCCGTTTAGGCAAGGAACTCATCGGGAACTGTGTTCTGTACCACATTCTGTCCTTGGCACTCAGCGGGCTTATGGTAGGGGTCATGAACGATATTCATTACAGTTACCATTCATTGACTACCTACAATGTGTTATGTCCTATCTGTCCCTAAAAACAAACAAACAAACAACAACAACAAAACAAAAACCTGAGGCACCTGGGTGTCTCAGTCATTAAGCGTCTGCCTTCGGCTCAGGTCATGATCCCAGGGTCCTGGGATCGAGCCCCACATCAGGCTCCTTGCTCAGCGGGGAGCCTGCTTCTTCCTCTGCCTGCGCTCCCCTCTACTCGTGCTCTGTCTCTCTGACAAATAAATAAATAAAATATTTTTTAAAAAACCTGCAAAGAAGGTAACTGTATTGCTATCTTAGAGACAAGAAAACTGAAGTTCGGAGAGGTTAAAGTCACCTGCTTACAGCCATGGCGAGGCGGTTGCCAAGCTAGAAACTGTATCTCGAGTCTATCCCTGAAGCCAGTGGGAAGGAACTGCAGATACACAGATTTCCTCACACCATAAGGATGCCCTTGCTAAAAGACAGTGCAGTCCAAAGTTGGAAGGGGTTACCTCCCGAGCTAATGAAGATTTTTTCACTGGAAGCAGGATCACTGCATAATTTGTGGGGCCCCATGCAAAATGAAAGAGCCCTACACCCACGAAGCTAGTTCCCAATGGAAGTTTTCAAGCAGACGTTAGCCGGCCTCTAGACAGGAACAGAACGTGAGCTGAACCCGAGGTTCTGTGAGCCCAGATTGGGTTCGAGTAGCTCCCCAAAGCCACCAGATGAGGGCGAGTTCTACAAGGTGACTCAGAGCAGTCCATGGTGCTCCGATCATGAAAACATGAAGCAGCACAAGCACTCAGGAGAAAACAAGAGGAATTCTTCTCGTGGCGGTGAGGCATGATAGAAAGAGTCAGAAGGTGTGGGTTCAAATTCTGGCTCTGCCACTTCCTGGCTAGTGTGTGCCTTTGAACAAGTCACTTGAAACTCTCTGAGACGGGGGCACGTAGCTGGTTCCGCCAGGAGAGCACGCGACTCTGGATCTTGGGGTTGTGAGTTCAAGCCCCACGTTAGGTATAGAGCTTACTTAGGAAGAAGAATAAAAAGAAAAATCTCTCTGAGACCCTTGTCTCACCATTATAGTGCCTGCCTTGCAGGGTTGTGGGGAGGTTTCAGTTAGAGGATTCAAGACAAGAGTCCCTGGCACTTAGGAAGCCCTCCATAAATACTAGCCATTACTTTCTTTCTGTTATTGAGGTGGGAAGTATGCATCTGGTCATTTGCTTCCTGTTGATCCCTTAATAGCCCAGTAGACAAGTTGGCCAGAGTCCCCCTCCCCCCAGGGACACAGAAACCCACTCCCACTGTGGTCTTCCTAATCAGCACGATCCTGATGGTGGGCTGTGGGCGAAGGTGGTGTAGAGCCCCTAGTAATTGATAATAACAACGAACCTTCAAGAAGAATGGGACTCACCAGGTTTTCCCCTAGCCCTGAAGACACTCCCTCACAGAAGAGGACGGTTTAAATCCAATCTGGAAATCCCGCCAGGAGAATGTTTTGCCAATGCTGACTTTTCACACTATCAGAAGTAAGAATAAAGTTTCTTCCTGCCCAGCAAAACTACACACGTTAGCCACTTGGGATAGCAAGAACCACCGCTCTGTCTGCAAGGCCCCTGTCCCACCTCTTCACAATGCTGAGAAACAGCCTGCATAGCAGAGTACAGATGCCCATAGTTTTTCGGGAACTTCATTGTTTCTTACACAGTAGAGAGAGAATGGTATGGGAACTGAGGGAACATTGCAGTAAATCCCTGAATAGCTTGGCTGCTGCTGCTGCTGCTGCTGCTGCTGCTGCTGCTTCTTCTTCCTCCTCCTCCTCCTCCTCCTCCTCCTCCTCCTCCTCTTCTTCTTCTTCTTCTTCTTCTTCTTCTTCTTCTTCTTCTTCTTCTTCTTCTTCTTCTT